>NC_136380.1:206489937-207110509 GCF_965140285.1 Lepidochelys kempii | reverse complement strand
AAGGCCCAAGGCTGTAGCCATTTGCCTCAGGATATCCTGATACAATTTAAAGTCCTCAGCACAGGAAAGAGGAAATTGTTATAGTGGAATCTCATCCAGTGAGGATGATGGAGAAGGAAGGGGGCTAATGGAATCTGCTGTGATACAGCTTGCTACTGCCATCAAGGCTCCAGCTGACCCAGCACAGGGGAAGCAATATCAGTATGTTCTCCAGCCTAGCAGCATCAGGAGTTGAGAGAGCAAGAGGGTTAGGTGACCATGGTTTTGAATGAGGTGAGGATCGGGAACTTGAAGATCCTGAGGGAGGAAAGGGTATGAAATTGGTGGCCAGTAGGTCCTGGGCGAAGAATCCCTAACCTTACTGCAAGAATTCTGCCAGTCCCAGTACCAATAGTGATCTCTTGGGGACCTCAAAGACTTTTGAACCTGGTAACTGGATGGAGAAGAAGAGGTAGAGAATAACTCCAAGCTAGATTGCAAGGCATCTCTCCCAAAGTCTATCAGGAATGAAGGAGCCACCCCTAGCAGACCCATCACACGCCCTGACTCATCTGAAGCCCAGAACAGAGGCTGCATCAGTCCAGACATAGATATAGCAGCAGGAGCCTTGAGTATTGGTAGTGTCATCAAGGCAGAACTAACTCGACACCAGAAAGGGCATCAGTACAGAAGAATGAACTGGTACCACATCTGTAGATCTGGCCCATACCAGACCTGCAGAGGCTGAAATTGTCTCCAGAGCCAAAGATGGAACAGTTACTGACAAGGGATCCCTAGGGTGCTGATACAGATCTCAGGGCTAACAATTGCATCAGCATAGTCAAGGACTCTTGTAACAAAGGCAAGTCCAAAACAGAGAGGCAGAGTTCAATTCACTGCTGCCTGAAAAGCTTGTGCGATTGATACTGTCACTGCTGAGACTGAGGTTGTCAGGATCAGACTCACCAGTTGTCTCCCGGACAGCACCAGAGATAATGGTACAATGTTGGAATGATCCCGCCTCAGTCCTAGAGAGCAGGCAGACAGTCTAGGTCTATCCTGAGCACTCAAGGAATCTCAATGCTGGCCACTACTTCTCTTAGATGAGGAATATGAATCTCCTTGAGCCTTGGAGAGGCCATGGTCAGTCTTATGAATCCTCTTTCTTGGCAGAGAAAATGAAGGAGAATGGTCTCTTCTTCTCCCTAGAGAAGAATCAGAGTCTGGCTCCACATCAGCAGGTCATAGTGGCACAAAAGCCCTCTGAGGGGCCAGATGATCCGAAGAGAGTTCAGGCACTGAAGTTAGCCTCATGGCTTGTTCCATAATTTGCTGATTGAGGCGTAAGTCTTTAGTCACCTGCATTCTCTTTTTAAAGGAATTACAACTGAAACACTTTTCCTTAATATGTGTCTCTCAAGTAAGCAGTAAAAATAAAAAAAGACTTGAAAATTAGAATTAATGTTAAACTTGCACTCAAATATTTGAAAGTATGGAATAGTTAATACTATGACTCACCATACTATAAGAGTAAAGGTTACTATAGCAACAAAGCGTCATATTTTGTATTGGAACGTATGAAATAAATTATATTTTAAGACTTCACTTGTCAATGAAGGAACTTGGGAGTATGCTGTCTCTACTTCTTTTTAACAGCACACAACAACACTAAAGAGTAAAGTAAATAAACTGGTGAAAAAAAATCTATAAAAAAAAATCTATCATATCAAATCACATGTAGAGATTTTGGAAGCAGAAATGTACAATAATTATCCAGATGCAATTTGGATAGGAAAATGAAGCACTGATTCCAGTGATCTTTTTTATATATGGCACATTCTTTGAAGTGATATCTTCTTTTCCCTTGAGGGAAAATATTAAAAGGGTTACGGTGATTGCATTCATATAGGATTTCCGTCTCCATGATGCAATTAATTGTAGATTTTTCTCTATGACCAATTGATACTTTTTTGTTAGCATTTCTCATTTTAAAAAATCTGTTATGCAATTTTAAGTTTAGGACACTATATCTTATCTATCTTTATCTAGCCATATGATAATATGTATGCAGTATTAAAAGCAAGTTAATGACAGAGATCCTCATTCATTCCTGGCTAACTCCTATTAAGTCAATTGAGTTTGTACCTAGAATCAATTTGGCGCATACTTTAAAAATATTCGAAACAAAAACAAGAAAATTAAAGCTAATCATTAAAATCATGGTTCTATTCCATTTTGCTAGGCAAATGAAAGGTATATAGCAGTTTCTCTAGATCTCAATGACACTATTCAGTTTAGAGACTAACCAATTTATTTGAGCATAAGCTTTCATAAGCTACAGCATCCGATGAAGTGAGCTGTAGCTCACGAAAGCTTATGCTCAAATAAATTGGTTAGTCTCTAAGGTGCCACAAGTACTCCTCTTCTTTTTGCGAATACAGACTAACATGGCTGTTACTCTGAAAACTATTCAGTTTGACATCCTCTTTTCTTATATTTTGTAAGTGTTCTATGCTGTTTACTTATTTAATTTTGTAATTAGCTTCACCTAAAGATTTCAAGATCATGGACAAGATTCTGCTCTTAGTTACACTTGTTGAACTTGCACTGAATATTTTGAAGTCAAAAGTAATTTCTCCAAATATACATAACATATATCTGAGAAAAGAATTAGCCCTTAACACATATATTTCTTCAGATGTCAGTTGTCATTTTTGACTTTATGTATTTTATAAAACTTGGATAACAAGCTGCAGAGAACAGTTTGATAAAACAGCTTTCACAGAATATGCTCCTGCATATTCTATATTTGTATATAATAAGCACACAGGATGTAGCATAAAAGCAACATATAACAGTTAATACTGAGACATTAAATCGTTAATTTATCATTCTTAACATACAGAATTTCTTTGCTGGCCATTCAGAAACAGTCTGCCACATCTGTTATAGACCTTTTTATGTTGGGGTCATAATAGAAAACAGTCTGTCATAAGTGGCAAATTAAATTTGATGTGAGTTGGTGGCAGGCAAATAATTTTTTGTTTTGGTAGCACTGCTCAAGTAATTCAGAGTGTTGGAGCATATTAAAGTAATTCTGTATTAAAATCACAAATGAGTTTGATTCCCCATAGTTTAAATTCCAGGGTATTACTAATAAAGAGGTCTCTTGGTTTTTGGTACTGTTTCTCTCCTTCTCTTTGTGAAACTTGCAAGCTGCTAATTGTGTTAGTATTTTCTAAGACAGAGTCTGTTCTCAAAGCAATTCTTTGTAACAACAACTACTCACACAGAGAGAGAGACTCAAAGCTATACTCTGTAACAACAGAAACAGCACCCAGAGACTCCCCACCCTTTTGTTGTATTCATCTCGCTTTGTTAACAATTGTGATTAAAATAGAGATAGAGGATGTATGTGGATGGATGCTTGGTGTGGATAATAATTGAATGATCAGGGAGATGCCAGCCTAAGAATCCTGTGTCCATCGGCTGAAGAAGGCATCAAGTGGAAATAACCAGAGGACCCCCCGGAGGGCAGACTGGAATCCACCCAACAGCCTCAAGAATGGGAGAACCAAAGAACAAGATAACATCTGGCAGCACGGAGCCGTCAGGAATGTGCCATCTGCTGATTGATTCAGCAACAGCATGATGAAGCAATTCCCATAGACTGACATAGGAAGAAATTCCTATAAAAATGGACTCTAGAAAGTGAGAACTTTGGGGTCTGATTCTGCAAACCAACTTCCAGGAGCGTCAGATGAGCATCTGACAAGGCCCTGCTCCCTCCTCATGTCCAGGCTACCTGGCCAGTGGCGTGGCATGAGCAACTCTAAGGCTGGTAACTATGATAACAACTTTGCAGAACCTGTGTGTGTGTGTGTGAGTATGAATGAATGTGTGAAAAAATATGAAATTGAATGGAATGTTATAGCTATAACTGACTGCCTACTATGATTCTTTCTGTATTCACAATAAATGTAGCATTTTGCCTTTTCCCCTTTAATAAGATCCTGCTAGTTTTTATTTTATTGGTATAATAAGAGGCATGATTCGGCAACATTTCTCTGAGTATTGTTCCTGGATTAAGTGTCATGAGAGTGACTTTAAACTAAGTCTTGACAAAACACTACAAGCCCAGATTTAAAGGGAAATCTGGGATTTTCCTCTGACAATATAATGCATTGAAACTTTTTGTTCTTTGCTTTTTGTTCAACCACATAACAAAAACATTTCTTGTAAAAAGTCCCCTATTTATGGAAAAAATTATAACTGGAATGTAGATTGGGTGCTTTGAGATCCTTCAAGATAAGAGAGATGCCATGCAAATATAAGCAGTATTTATTAAATGTTTGGCAAAATAGCAAAAGCTGCAATAATGGAAATGTAGCTCAAGGACGTGCCTCACAGTGGGTGAAATATATGGTTGACTTTTCCATTTACAAATGGAAGATACAATTTAAACTTGTTGACCACTGTGAATACTGTGTAAGAATCACTTCAGGGACTCTTGAGAGAGTTGAAGGTCAACAGAATGTTCATATTTCTTAGGACACTCTTTTGGTCTTTGTTTTTTCTCACATCATATTAGATTCTATAGAAACCTTTGATAGATATTTCAGCCAAAAGAAATAATTCAGATAATAAAATTCTACACTGGTCCCAGCTATTGCCCTATAAGAGGGATCAAGGTACCAAATCATAATTATGGGCTCTGAGT
Source organism: Lepidochelys kempii (assembly GCF_965140285.1). Taxonomy (NCBI): domain Eukaryota; kingdom Metazoa; phylum Chordata; order Testudines; family Cheloniidae; genus Lepidochelys; species Lepidochelys kempii. Next base: position 207,105,810 of record NC_136380.1, on the reverse strand, counting down.
TTTGAAATATAGCCAGAACAGATAGCAGGTCTTAACAAGTCCAAATTTAAATCCCATTAGAGTAATACAACATGGTGTGTCCCCCCACCCATCAAGTTTTCCTCTACAAGCCAAGCTGTTACTTGAACTAATGTACCAATGGCCAAAGCAAGAAAGATCATGTAAAGCCAGCAAAAAATATAGCATTAACTTTGGGTCCACTAGCCTCATACACCTATCAAAAAATATTAATTTAGACTTATTGCATGTCACTCTGAAGCTCAGTCAGTAAACAAAATTCAGATCTAACCAGGATGAAGGACAGCCTCCCATCATCTCTTATTTTGGATGGTATTGTTACGCATTTTCCAGGTGAGCAGATAATGCTGCATACGTTTGTGCATTGTCATCCTATATCAGCCATAGACAATGCAATTTTAAAAGTTCCCTTAGGTCTTCTAATATATCCCCCTGCAATACTGTTATCCTCTATAACAGTAGTTCTCAAACTTTTGCATTAGTGACCCCTTTCACACAGCAAGCCTCTGAGTGCAACTCCCCCACCTTTAGATTAAAAACATATTTTTTTATATTTAACTCATTATAAATGCTGGAGGAGAAGTGGGGTTTGAGGGTGCAGGCTGATGGCTCACAAACTCCCATGTAATAACCTTGTGACCCTCTGAGGGGTCACGACCCGCAGTTTGAGAACCTCTGCTCTGGACAATCAGAGAACTATCTACAGCTGACTGGACTGGACTTCCTCTGCCCTGCACTGATTGGCTGTTTGCTCCAACTCTCACCTTCTCTCTCTCCCCCATTCCCTCATAGGGTATGTCTACACTACGAAATTAGGTCGAATTTATAGAAGTCCGTTTTTTAGAAATCGGTTTTATATATTCGAGTGTGTGTGTCCCCACAGAAAATGCTCTAAGTGCATTAAGTGCATTAACTCGGCGGAGCGCTTCCACAGTACCGAGGCAAGCGTCGACTTCCGGAGCGTTGCACTGTGGGTAGCTATCCCACAGTTCCCGCAGTCTCCGCTGCCCATTGGAATTCTGGGTTGAGATCCCAATGCCTGATGGGGCTAAAACATTGTCGCGGGTGGTTCTGGGTACATATCGTCAGGCCCCCGTTCCCTCCCTCCCCCCGTGAAAGCAAGAGCAGACAATCATTTCGCGCCTTTTTTCCTGAGTTACCTGTGCAGACGCCATACCACGGCAAGCATGGAGCCCGCTCAGGTAACCGTCACCATATGTCTCCTGGGTGCTGGCAGACGCGGTACGGCATTGCTACACAGTAGCAGCAACCCCTTGCCTTGTGGCAGCAGACGGTACAGTACGACTGGTAGCCGTCATCGTCATGTCTGAGATGCTCCTGGTCGCCTCTGTGAGGTCGATCAGGAGCGCCTGGGCAGACATGGGCACAGGGACTAAATTTGGAGTGACTTGAGCAGGTCATTCTCTTTAGTCCTGCAGTCAGTCCTATTGAACCGTCTTATGGTGAGCGGGCAGGCGATACAGACTGCTAGCAGTCGTACTGTACCATCTTCTGCCGAGCAGCCATGAGATGTGGATGGCATGCAGTCCTTCTGCACCGTCTGCTGCCAGCCAAAGATGGAAAAGATAGATGGAGTGGATCAAAACAAGAAATAGACCAGATTTGTTTTGTACTCATTTGCTTCCCCCCCTCCCCTGTCTAGGGGACTCATTCTTCTAGATCACACTGCAGTCACTTACAGAGAAGGTGCAGCGAGGTAAATCTAGCCATGTATCAATCAGAGGCCAGGCTAATCTTCTTGTTCCAATAAGGACAATATCTTAGGTGCACCATTTCTTATTGGAACCCTCCGTGAAGTCCTGCCTGAAATACTCCTTGATGTAAAGCCACCCCCTTTGTTGATTTTAGTTCCCTGAAGCCAACCCTGTAAGCGCCCCTCCCAGCGTCAGAGCAATGGCAAACAATCGGGCATCTGAGAGTGCTGTCCAGAGCAGTCACAATGGAGCACTCTGATGGGGCTAAAACATTGTCGCGGGTGGTTCTGGGTACGTGTCGTCAGGCCCCCGTTCCCTCCCTCCCTCCGTGAAAGCAAGGGCAGACAATCATTTCGCGCCTTTTTTCATGAGTTACCTGTGCAGACGCCATACCACGGCAAGCATGGAGCCAGCTCAGGTAACCGTCACCCTATGTCTCCTGGGTGCTGGCAGACGCGGTACGGCTTTGCTGCACAGTAGCAGCAACCCATTGCCTTCTGGCAGCAGACGGTGCAATACGATTGGTAGTCGTCCTCGTCGTGTCCGAGGTGCTCCTGGCCACGTCGGCTGGGAGCGCCTGGGCAGACATGGGCGCAGGGACTAAATTTGGAGTAACTTGACCAGGTCATTCTCTTTAGTCCTGCAGTCCTATTGAACCATCTTATGGTGAGCGGGCAGGCGATACAGACTGCTAGCAGTCGTACTGTACCATCTTCTGCCAGGCAGGCAAGAGATGAGGATTGCTAGCAGTCGTATTGTACCATCTTATGCCAGGCAGGCAAGAGATGAAGATGGCTAGCAGTCGTACTGTACCATCTTCTGCCGAGCAGCCATGAGATGTGGATGGCATGCAGTCCTTCTGCACCGTCTGCTGCCAGCCAAAGATGGAAAAGATAGATGGAGTGGGTCAGAACAAGAAATAGACCAGATTTGTTTTGTACTCATTTGCCTCCTCCCCTGTCTAGATCACACTGCATTCACTCACAGAGAAGGTGCAGCGAGGTAAATCTAGCCATGTATCAATCAGAGGCCAGGCTAACCTCCTTGTTCCAATAACAACGATAACTTAGGTGCACCGTTTCTTATTGGAACCCTCCGTGCAGTCCTGCCTGAAATACTCCTTGATGTACAGGCACACCCTTTGTTGATTTTAGCTCCCTGAAGCCAACCCTGTAAGCCGTGTCGTCAGTCGCCCCTCCCTCCGTCAGAGCAATGGCAGACAATCGTTCCGTGCCTTTTTTCTGTGCGGACGCCATACCAAGGCAAGCATGGAGGCCGCTCAGCTCACTTTGGCAATTAGGAGCACATTAACCACCACACGCATTATCCAGCAGTATATGCAGCACCAGAACATGGCAACGTGATACCGGGCGAGGAGGCGACGTCAGCGCAGTCCCGTGAGTGATCAGGACATGGACACAGATTTCTCTGAAAGCATGGGCCCTGACAATGCATGCATCATGGTGCTAATGGGGCAGGTTCATGCTGTGGAACGCCGGTTCTGGGCTCAGGAAACAAGCACAGACTGGTGGGACTGCATAGTGTTGCAGGTCTGGGACGATTCCCAGTGGCTGCGAAACTTTCGCATGCGTAGGGGCACTTTCATGGAACTTTGTGACTTGCTTTCCCCTGCCCTGAAGCGCATGAATACCAAGATGAGAGCAGCCCTCACAGTTGAGAAGCGAGTGGCGATAGCCCTGTGGAAGCTTGCAACGCCAGACAGCTACCGGTCAGTTGGGAATCAATTTGGAGTGGGCAAATCTACTGTGGGGGCTGCTGTGATGCAAGTAGCTCACGCAATCAAAAATCTGCTGATATCAAGGGTAGTGACCCTGGGAAATGTGCAGGTCATAGTGGATGGCTTTGCTGCAATGGGATTCCCTAACTGTGGTGGGGCTATAGACGGAACCCATATCCCTATCTTGGCACCGGAGCACCAAGCCGGCGAGTACATAAACCGCAAGGGGTACTTTTCGATAGTGCTGCAAGCTCTGGTGGATCACAAGGGATGTTTCACCAACATCAACATGGGATGGCCGGGAAAGGTGCATGATGCTCGCATCTTCAGGAACTCTGGTCTGTTTCAAAAGTTGCAGGAAGGGACTTTATTCCCAGACCAGAAAATAACTGTTGGGGATGTTGAAATGCCTATATGTATCCTTGGGGACCCAGCCTACCCCTTAATGCCATGGCTCATGAAGCCGTACACAGGCAGCCTGGACAGTAGTCAGGAGCTGTTCAACTACAGGCTGAGCAAGTGCAGAATGGTGGTAGAATGTGCATTTGGACGTTTAAAGGCGCGCTGGCGCAGTTTACTGACTCGCTTAGACCTCAGCGAAACCAATATTCCCACTGTTATTACTGCTTGCTGTGTGCTCCACAATATCTGTGAGAGTAAGGGGGAGACGTTTATGGCGGGGTGGGAGGTTGAGGCAAATCGCCTAGCTGCTGGTTACGCGCAGCCAGACACCAGGGCGGTTAGAAGAGCACAGGAGGGCGCGGTACGCATCAGAGAAGCTTTGAAAACCAGTTTCATGACTGGCCAGGCTACGGTGTGAAAGTTCTGTTTGTTTCTCCTTGATGAAACCCCCCACCCCTTGGTTCACTCTACTTCCCTGTAAGCTAACCACCCTCCCCTCCTCCCTTTAATCATTGCTTGCAGAGGTAATAAAGTCATTGCTGCTTCACAGTCATGCATTCGTTATTCATTCATCACACAAATAGGGAGATGACTACCAAGGTAGCCCAGGAGGGGTGGTGGAGGAGGGAAGGAAAATGCCACACAGCACTTTAAGCACAGCACTTTAAAAGTTTACAACTTTAAAATTTATTGAATGACAGCCTTCTTTTTTTTGGGCAATCCTCTGTGGTGGAGTGGCTGGTTGGCCGGAGGCCCCCCCACCGCGTTCTTGGGCGTCTGGGTGTGGAGGCTATGGAACTTGGGGAGGAGGGCGGTTGGTGCTCCAGCTGCCTTTGCTGCAGCTCAACCATACACTGGAGCATACTGGTTTGGTCCTGCAGCAGCCTCAGCATTGAATCCTGCCTCCTCTCATCACGCTGCCGCCACATTTGAGCTTCAGCCCTGTCTTCAGCCCGCCACTTACTCTCTTCAGCCCGCCACTTACTCTCTTCAGCCCGCCACCTCTCCTCCCGATCATTTTGTGCTTTCCTGCACTCTGACATTATTTGCCTCCACGCATTCGTCTGTGCTCTGTCAGTGTGGGAGGACAGCATGAGCTCGGAGAACATTTCATCGCGAGTGCGTTTTTTTTTTTCTTTCTAAGCTTCACTAGCCTCTGGGAAGGAGAAGATCCTGTGATCATTGAAACACATGCAGCTGGTGGAGAAAAAAAGGGACAGCGGTATTTAAAAAGACACATTTTATAAAACAGTCGCTACACTCTTTCAGGGTAAACCTTGCTGTTAACATTACATACATAGCACGTGTGCTTTCGTTACAAGGTCGCATTTTGCCTCCCCCCACCGCGTGACTACCCCCTCAACCTTCCCCTCTCCCCGTGGCTAACAGTGGGGAACATTTCTGTTTAGCCACAGGCAAACAGCCCAGCAGGAACGGGCACCTCTGAGTGTCCCCTGAAGAAAAGCACCCTATTTCAACCAGGTGACCATGAATGATATCTCACTCTCCTGAGGATAACACAGAGAGATAAAGAACGGATTTTGGTTGAATGCCAGCAAACATACACTGCAATGCTTTGTTCTACAGTGATTCCCGAGTACGTGTTACTGGCCTGGAGTGGTAAAGTGTCCTACCATGAAGGACGAAATAAGGCTGCCCTCCCCAGAAACCTTTTGCAAAGGCTTTAGGACTACATCTAGGAGAACCGCAAATGCCAGGGCAAAGTAATCCTTTCACATGCTTGCTTTTAAACCATGTATAGCATTTTAAAAGGTACACTCACCAGAGGTCCCTTCTCCGCCTGCTGGGTCCAGGAGGCAGCCTTGGGTGGGTTTGGGGGGTACTGGCTCCAGGTCTAGGGTGAGAAACAGTTCCTGGCTGTCGGGAAAACCGGTTTCTCCGCTTGCTTGCTGTGAGCTATCTACAACCTCCTCATCATCATCATCTTCTTCGTCCCCAAAACCTACTTCCGTATTGCCTCCATCTCCATTGAAGGAGTCAAACAACACGGCTGGGGTAGTGGTGGCTGAACCCCCTAAAATGGCATGCAGCTCATCATAGAAGCGGCATGTTTGGGGCTCTGACCCAGAGCGGCTGTTTGCCTCTCTGGTTTTCTGGTAGGCTTGCCTCAGCTCCTTCAGTTTCACGCGGCACTGCTTCGGGTCCCTGTTATGGCCTCTGTCCTTCATGCCCTGGGAGATTTTCACAAAGGTTTTGGCATTTCGAAAACTGGAACGGAGTTCTGATAGCACGGATTCCTCTCCCCATACAGCGATCAGATCCCGTACCTCCCGTTCGGTCCATGCTGGAGCTCTTTTGCGATTCTGGGACTCCATCATGGTCACCTGCAGCTTGCCATGCTGGCCAAACAGGAAATGAGATTCAAAAGTTCGCGGTTCTTTTCCTGTCTACCTGGCCAGTGCATCTGAGTTGAGAGTGCTGTCCAGAGCGGTCGAATGGAGCACTCTGGGATAGCTCCCGGAGGCCAATACCATCGAATTGTGTCCACAGTACCCCAAATTCGAGCCGGCAACGTCGATTTAAGCGCTAATCCACTTGTCAGGGGTGGAGTAAGGAAATCGATTTTAAGAGCCCTTTAAGTCGAAATAAAGGGCTTCATTGTGTGGACGGGTGCAGGTTTAAATCGATTTAACGCTGCTAAATTCGACCTAAAGTCCTAGTGTAGACCAGGGCATAGTCTCTTCACCTCAGCTTCACTTTGCACCTAATCCTCTTAACTCTTCTCCCCTGCCCTGTCCTCCTGACCCTCCTTCCATTCAATATCCTCTCTTCCTTCACTTTTCTTTCCATTTAAGTGAGTGTGTCCTAAATTGAACCCATCTAAAAAAAATAATGAAACTAACATGTCTTTTGCTGCCACCACACTGTTCACTCTGCTTCTACATTACACCCTTCCCCCACCCTGTGACAGTCTTTGTCTATTTAGATTGTAAATTGTTAAGGGCAGAGATTGTCTGCTACAATGTATTCGTACAGTACCTAGCACAATGGGGCCCCATGCTCGGTTCTTTTTTAGGCACTACCATAATAAACGTGATTAATAATGAACTCCACGATGAGATTTATAAGCCTCAATCACTCTCAACCTAAAATGTTCTCCCTACCTCAAAAAATTTAAGTGTCTACTTGTTCTTTTGAGCCTTAAGAGGCTTATGCCCTTCATCCTTGTGAGCATTAGATTGCTGAGTGCAGGGATCCTCAATCTCCACCCTGTCCCTTCCACGGATTTTAGAAGGCTCATCGATAAGGCTCTCCAAACCCCATCTCTTATGAATTGTTAACCAGTGCATATAGGTTTTACACCCCTGCCCCCCCCGGCACACATTATAAGGCATTATGTGCATGGTATTAATATAAAATATATATACGGGGTGATCATGCTGAATTGTACGATGCTTATTCTTGCTCACTTATGCTAAGTCATATCCCACAATGCTCTGGGACAAGCATAGCTCAGCACTTGACTTAAACAAATAGAAAAACTCTCAAAAACTAGATGGATGAGCATTATGAAAAAAAGGTGCAATGTGTATGAATGCTTTGTATTCGGCAGTGTCTTCATGACCCTTAATGTTTGGAATTTAATATTCAAAATGGAAGATGTGAAAGTACAGGAAGGCACCAAGACAGAGCTGGCACAAGCTGGCTAGTTAAACTTAAAGTTTAAGTGGAATGAACTGTGCTGTGTAATTTGTAAACAGCCATACTATGAAAGACGGCTAGTTTAAGGAGGCATTTGGGAAGCACGTGTTCTATATAAAGTGAACTGAATATGCTGTGAGAATTTGCTTCCAGAGAGCGACTGGTGATGTATCAAGTCTTTCTTTCCTGTACATTATTGCTTTGTCTTTAGACAATAAATTTGGCTGACCTTGGTTATTTGAACATTCTTAATATTGAACTGCAAGTATAGTCAATTCTATACTTTTAGTCAATAAAACTTCAGAAGGTTCGTCAGGGCCTCACAAAATCCACCCCCAGAAACTAGAAGGTTCACAGCCCCAACATAAGCTTTTACCTAGGCTTGTTGGAGTCCCAACAAAATGCTCCCCAACCCCAGAAGACATTAGGAGGTTCATGGGATAAACCCAACCCAAGCTTCCCCTGTGAGTCTTAAGATGTTCTTCAGGGGCCAATCAACTTCTTCTCCTGCCCCCACAAGCTGCAGGAGCCTCATTAATGCCCAAAGACCAAAATACATATTAATTATTTGTATTGCAGTAGTGTACAGGAGCCCCAATCTTTTTCTAGGCCTGGTCTCTACCCAAATAATCATTCACACACCTCCAACGTAAAAAGTTTTACAGCAGAAGTAGCTCATCTATATTTGAGGCTGAAAAATTGAACACCCCCCCCCACCACCACCTTCCTCACTAAAAAAAAATTCCAAAAGTTTTTATAAACAGCTTTGTCAGTGAAGCGGATGGAGATAGGACATTAACATTTGGCAGAGGTGCCTTTCAATGTCCTTGTGAAAAATCCATTTTGATTTGCCTGTTTTGTCAGCCACTGAAAATAATCCTTTATTTTTAGGCTGCTCAAAAATTGTAAGTGTAATCACTAAGTAGGGGAGCGGCACATTATTCATAACTTCTCGGCTCAAATTAAAAAATATATATGTATTCAGACATGACTGGAAACAATATATATTTTATCCTGCAACAGTATCTTTAGGCATAGACATCAAGGAGGCTTGTGGGTTAGAGGAGATTAGGATATTATTCACATTTTTCATTGCTTGCCACGATGCAAATGTTGAATTTGTTGATATCACCTGTGAAACAAATCTTTTAAAAAATTAACCAAAATTAGCTTATTATTTGAAATTAATGAACATTTACACTTATTGAAGCATTTCTTTGTTCAGAACTGGATTTAGCTACTTGAAATGATGGTATATCAATGGACTAGGCCACCTGTCCCCATTCTCAGATGTGCTATTATATAGGTTGCAAGCCTATATTCCTTTAATGGCATAGTAGATCCCCAACTATGTAAGTTACTTAAAATATGCACAATAACGGATATATTTAGTACATTTTGCATTTAGGCTACTAGCCTTTGATGGAAACAGCAAACTTTGTTTTATATGACATTTGCAAGAAGCTCTCTCTCACACACACACTACAAAATGCATTTTGTGCCTTGGCTCATATCAAGAATAGAACAGAATTTAAATTTTATGCAAAGTGTCTTTTACTCCAAGTAACTCAAATTACAAAGCAACTAGCTAGATACTATTAGGGAAAGGAGGTTGTAGAAAAACATGACAGCTGATATACTCTCAGCCAAGCTCACATACATTGATCCTATTTTATCAACAGAAGGAATGCTTGCCCAGATACCAGGATAGCACTGTTGGCTCAGCAGTGCACCCTCCCCCAGCAGCATAGCACCCTGTCTTGGCAGCTGATCTTCAGAGAACCTGTTTCTCATGGGGTCTGCTGCTGTGCAGCCTTAGCCCTCCAGATAAGACACTCTCCAGTTTCACTCCTTCTAGGGTAGCAAAAAGTCCCCATATAAGAGTAAACAAGGAGCTCAAGATGGGCTGGTCTAGCATGTCTTCAGTAGCACTCCACTTCTCTTCAGGGTGTGTCTTCAAACAACTGGTCACCTGGTAGATTTCCCTAGGCCCAGTCCCGCAGGGAGGCTCACCGAGCTGGAAAGCTGTCTCAGATTCCTGGTTGCAATCAGGTTCTCTAACAGAGGAAGAGCCCAAATGTCTACACCACAATTAAACAGCCTGTAAACATAAGCCCCACAAGCCTGAGTCAGCTGACATGGACCAGCCACAGGTATTTAATTGCAGTCTAGACATAACCTAGCTGACCTAAGCCCTCTCCACACCTGACACCTGTGGGCAAGTGCACAGGTTCTCATTAACTCCCTCCTGGCCAGTGTGGGGCTTGCGTACCCCATTATACCAGTTTATTACCTATTCTTTTCACATGAGGATCTCAAAAGGACAATTTTAGAATAAGGAACATAGGTCCTTGCAGAAAAGCTAAAAAGACAGCTGTGCATCTCTTTAGCCTTCAGTACAATTACACAAGCCGGGGGGAAATTTGTAGGCCATAGGGGCAGCAAAAGTGAAATTGACAATGTAATTTGGCTAGCAACACACTTTTATTAGTGGTACTGATACATAACACGGAAAAGACCCATCTTGACTCTTAGAATAATCAAGCTGGGATTTAGCTGCCAGTGCCACAGGGCACATTTAACCCTGCATCCCTTAGAACATGAATCCCACAACGTTATTTTAATAGAGTCTCTTGACTACAAGCACACTTTAAATGGTATCATCTTTTGAACTGTGCTTAACACTCTGCTGCTACTACCTGTTATAAATTCACAGCTACATCAAAAAAATTCCACAGGATGTTTATACTAATATTTTCCCATTACTACAAACTACTGTTGACAAATATAGTAATCTTCAACATTAATAAAATATCTTACTAAGTCAACATGTTATGGGACAAATTCTGCAAGCCTTACTACTGTGAAGTAGTAATTAGGCATGAAAATAATCCCATTGTCTAGAACGGAACAACTTTCATGAATAAATGCTCCTCATGAGTAAAGGTTGAAGAGCCTGACCCTGTATAAATGGCTACTGGTGAGAAAGGGAAGTTACTCATCTGTACATTAAATTGAGCTCTTTGCAATACATTTTTTTTCAGTGAGGAATAAATAAATTATGGTCTTGAATAGGTGAATGATGTGCTAATATAGCAGCTAGGTGACCCTGTTGTGTGCTAACAGAAAGGGCCAACTTCTTAAGCAATAATAGGCAAGGATAGGAGGAATATCAGCATGAGCTGGAGATACTTAGAGCAAGTCTAGACTCAAGTGCTACATCAGCACAGCTGCACCAAGGCAGCTGTGCTATTGTAGCATGTCTGGTGAAGACACACTATGCCTATGGGAGATCACGCTCCCATCGGCATAATTACTCCACCTCTGCAAGAAGCAGAAGCTATGTCTGTGGGAAAGCATCTCCCACTGACAGAGCATCAGTGTGGACAACGCTCAGGTCAATGTAACTTACGTCACTCAGAGTGTGTCTTTTCACATCCCTGGGCGATGCAAGTTACATCGACTTAAGCGGTAGTGTAGACCAGCCCTAGTATTGAGACAAACTGAGAACTAATTCCACTTACCATGTAAGTAGAAAGGATTCAACAAGATCTACTTTGTATTAAAATATTCTGCACATCTCTGGAACAAGTCTTTTCTAAGTCAGCCAACCAGAGAGCATCTAAGCAGTGAGATGCAGGGTATAGATACAGTCTTTCCTCTTGTCCTATGAGATTACGTCCTAAGAGAGTGGTAGTACTATTTGGGGATATACAAACAGCTTCATTAGCTCTGAGTACCAGTAATACCCGGGCCAAGCTGGAGCTAAGAGGATTATCAGCATTGATTCCTGCTTGATTTTCTTCAATGTTCTTGGTATGAACAGAATCAGGCATGTATACTTCAGCCTCTGAGACCATTGTAAGAGAAATATGTCCATTTGATATTCTGGACTATGACTCTCTGTGGAATAGAATATTTTGCATATAACGTGCATTTGGGTAGCAAAAAAAGTCCATGTCTAGAAAACTCAGTCGGTTGAACACTGGTTGATTACTGACCATTTGTAATCTTGGAAAAAAAAAAAAAGGTCTGAATATATGATCTGTTAAAATTTTGTAGCCTTGGTAGATGAAGGGCTGAACGTGACACTTGATGACACACTTGACAGTGTGTCCAGATGAATCCCACATCCCAAAGTGGATCATTAGGGACTTCACTAGAAGTGGCAGAGAAAGGGGAATGCCCTTGCAGGCTTGATCTGGGTTCTCTGACCAATTTAAGAACAATAGGAACACCACATCTATTTAATGTTTGGTTGGTAAGTAGAATTCAACCACCATTGAAAACAAATGAAAGCCTGACAAACTGAGTCACAAATGCATACAAAACCACATGGCCTAGCAGCTATAGGCATGTCCTTACCGTTGTCCAGGGGTTTGTCTGTAGTTGATTTATGAGGTGTAACATCATCAGATCTGCTTCATGGAAGATAGGCTCTTAATGTGGTGGAGACTATCAGCATTCCTATAAATTCTGTTTTATGAGTGGGAGTAAGATTTGAAGATTTATTTGTTGATTTTCAGCCCTGAAATAACTAACAACTGTAGAATATGAGGAGAGCTTCCCCAAATCAGCCAGTTATCTAGTGTGATAGACCCAGGCCAGTTAGGCAGCAGAGTAGCCTCATTGGGATCCAGGAAGTGGGTGGGCGAAGCCCGCCACTGCTAAAGGATCCCCCCCCAGCCTAAGAGAGGGGGGGCCCACAGGACCTGGAAAACCAATTAATTACGGGGGACAACTAATGAACAACAGGGACAGAAGTGCGGTCAAAGGGTCAAACGAAGGGAACCGGAAGGGGACACCAAGCAGAGAACCCCGGACAGCGCCCACCGCTCCTTAAAGGCGTCAAGGGATTCAGTGGACGCCGCCCAGAGGAACTCTGCCCGGAGGTGAGAACGGACAGAGGATCGGAAATAGGCCCCACAGTCGCAGGAGACTCCATCAGCCAACCTCCTCACCCTGGTTTTATAGATGGCCACTTTAGCCAGGGCCAGGAGGAGGTTGACCAGGTGGTCCTGCGACTTAGCGGGGCCACAGACAGGGAGTACATAGATAAGGTTTTGGTTGCACTTTTCCCCTCACCTCCTTAACAGAATATTCGTGAGAGCCGGAATAGGGGCTGCAGCCTGGCACACTCCAGGTAGATGTGTGCCAGGGTTTCCCTCACGCCGCAAAAGGGGCAAGTGTCTGGGATTGGGGTGAACCGCGCCAAGTACGCGCCCGTGCTCAAGGCCCTGTGAAGGAGCCGCCAACCGATATCCCCAGCGGGCCTCGGGACTAAGGTGGAATAGAGGCTGGCCCACTGGGGCTCCTCACCCTCTAGAGGTGGCAGGAGGTCTACAGCAGAGTAGCAGAAGGCAGATATACTGGCCACTGGATTAAAAGTTTTCTGTTCCCTGACTGACCAGAGCAGGGGCTGCTCCAGGCTAATGAGAACACACAACTCCAATTAACCTGCAAAGAGTCAGGTGAGGCCATTAAGCTAATGTGACCACCTGACTCTAATTAAGGCCCCTCTGATAATATAAAAGGGCTCACTCCAGTCAGGCAGAGAGGAGTGGAAGTGTGGCTGAAGGGCTGATTAATGAAGACACCCCTCAAGTCATAGATAAGTGAGCCCTAAGGTAAGGTTGAAGAAGGGAGATGCAGGAGAGCTGTGGGGAAGTGGCCCAGGTAAATGTAGCAACTCTGGCAGTAAAAGGTTGGCTGACAACAGCTGCTACCATTAGGGTCCATGGGCCGGAACGCGGAGCGGAGGGCAGGCCCTGGTTCCCCCCAACCCACCACTACAGAAACACCTCCTGGGAGGGGAAAACAGGCCCCTGTCAAGACAGGAGGCTAAACTGTTTTGGCATGAGGCTGTAGAAGCAACAGAGACTGTGGGAACTCTCTCACCAACCTCTATTACTGGCTTATGATGAAAAGGGCTCAGTACACTGTATCCCTGGCCCTAGAGAGAGAAGGGCTACATGGAAGGTTGCAGTGAGCCTCTGAAGCTAGCATAAACTGCCTGGAAGTGCGGGACCCACGGGGACAAGGTCGGAGCTCTGCCACACTAGGTATAGGTAAAATAAAATGCTCTGAATTCTTAGGCTACATCTACACTTTGAGCTGGGACTGTAATTTCCAGCTCTAAAAGATAGACCTGCACTAGTTATGATCAAGCTAGCACGCTAAAAATAGAGTGGAGCTGTGGCAATGTGAAGTGGGAGGAGCTTGCAACCTGTGTATGTTCCTAGTGTCTCAGATGGGTACATAGTTGGCATGGTCAGCCCCTCCCCTGCTCACGCAGCCACAGCTACATTCTATTTTTAGTGCATTAGTTCAATCAGAGCAAGAACAGGGTATTACGCCCCCCAGTTTGAAGTGTAGACATCCCCTTAGATGTGTTGCTAGAATGCCCAAATGTTTTGTAAATACTCAGGAGTGGTTGACAAACCAAAAGGTAGCACTCTGTACTGGAAGTGTGTCTTCCCAGCTACCAACTGTTATCTCCTGTATGTGGGTGGATGGAAAAATGGAAAGAGGCATCTTGGAAATCGTGAGCTGCAAACTAGTATAGAGGATTCAAGGTTGGAATTATAGCCAGAGTCACAGTTCTGAACTTCAAGTGGTGGACAAAAAAGTGTTCAGACCTCAAATCCAGAATGGGGAACCAGCCTCCTGTCTTCCTGGGCACTACATAGTAATGGAAATAAACTCCTCCCTTTGAACCTCTCTCAATATATGCTCTTGATGGAATAATCTCTTGTCAGAGGGGTCCCTGAAGAGAGGGACAGGGAAGGTGAAAGTGGCTAGGAAGTTCCTGGCACTGGATGGAATAACTTTTTGGTATAATTTCTAGAACACACTGGTCCATGTAATCTTGTTCCAGGCTTCCTGAAAATAAACCCAGTGGTCTGGAAGGGATACAGATCCTGAATGTGTAGTTCCCAATAGCTCTCAAAGTAACTGTCAAACTGACTTCTTGGAAGATGGCAATGGTGATGTAATTGTACTCACAGTGGGGGGTGGGGAGGGAGGAATGTCTCCTATGAAATTTCTGCTTTTTTCTGGGAAGTTCAGGTGATCTTTGAGGCTTGTAGAATGAAGGAGCAGAAGGTTGTCTAGAATGCATTTGATATCTAGGTTATTTTCTTCTGGGCTGAGTCATGTGAATGCCCAAAGATCTCATTGTAATTCAAGAAACTTTTAAAGTACATTGTGCATTATCTGTTTTGGCACCAAAGAATTAATTTCCTTCAAAAGGGAGATCCTTGGTTGTATCCTAAACTTCTCTGGGAATTCCAGAAGACTAGTCATAGTGCATGGCACTCAGCTATATCTGATGCATCAAAAGCACTTAGCCAAGAAGTCTGTGCTGTAAGTTGACCTTCCATAATCAAAGATCTCAGTGTCTCCTTAGAGTCTATTGGGACTTTATCCAGAAACTCTGGCACCCTGTGCCAGTTAAGATAATCCTGTTCTGAAAGGAGAACTTTGTAATTAGCTATTCTAAGTTGCAGAGTAGCTGAAGAATAGCTCTCCCTTCCAAAGAGGAGAAGCTGCTTTAGTTCCTTTTCTTTTGCTTGGATTTTGACATCTGTTATGTTCTCTCTGAGCTGCTGCAGGATGTGAACAGAAGTACTCAAATCTCTCAAAGGGGACTTGACATTTGTGTCAACTTTTTTGAAGTTGGGAGAATGGATGCTGGCATTTGTCAGAGTAGCTGAGCTGGTTCTAGAAGGCCCTAGTTGACAGGCCCCGAGTCTTTTAAGCAAAGAACGTAAAATGTCCAATTTATGGGCCTTTTTGTGGCTTTGGGAAACTCCAGTGCTCCTGCATCCTGCAAAAAAGTCTTGAAATGCCTTATCCCTATAGTCATACGGTGGAAAGGGGGAAGATGGTACAATAGCTTCATGTGGCAGTAGGGATATATGAGCTAGAATCACCTCAGAGAGCTGGTGTTGAAGATGCTCCTCTTCTGAAGTTGGGCTTGCACAGACTCTGCCACAGAGAGATGAGAAGACTGTTGCTATGTCCTGAGCAAGACCTGTAGTGAGTGATCTGTGCCTTTGTTACATAGGAGCTATATTTTCCTGCTTGATGAATGCTTCAAGGTGCCTAGTAAGGCCAAGAGCTAGGACAATATAGGTAATATTTAAGTGGCCAGGAGTGGCAGGGTAGCAGGTAGAAGGACCTTCCCTAAGTTCCCTATGCCTGCTATGACCTGACCAGAATAGTATGGGTCATAGGGTTGCACCCTGAAAAGCAGGAAGGTGATCCACTCTCACTAAAATCAGACAAAAGAGGAGGAATTCTCCTCTTGCAGAGGAGTAGACTTTGTTGGAACCTGAGCGTTGGAGGAAGAGGGGAGATTCCTAGTCAATGCAGAGGACAATTCCAGTATGGAGAGTGATTCAGGCAGGGCTGATACAATGAGATCTCTGGGCATCACGAAGTTCAGTGCTCATGGTATTAATACCAAGAAGAAGCTAGGTGTAATCGGCAATAGAGTAGATGGTGCCAATTAAATTGGTACCAGGAGCCCCCCTGTCTAAATTCAGGGTCTTTATGAATACAGAGGAACATTGTTACACCTTATTTGCTCTTTTTTAAAATAAAAGGATCAGACTTGCCTCTCTTGCTTGGCAGCAATTTATATAGACCCCCACATGTGTTCCTTAGAGGAGCAGTGCTCAGACCTCCTCTTTCCAGGATGGCAGGAGGGAATGACAACAGAATCAGCAGAAGAATGCTTCAGTGAAGGAGGAGCCCTAGCACCTGAGGCAGAGGTAATAGCCTTTTGTAATGGACTGCTCAGAGCCTGAGGGATCCTGCCTTCCAGAGTCTGAGGCACACCTCAGGACTTAAAGGAGAAAGCTTTAAAAGCAAGGGATGCTTGAAAACAGACATCAAAACGAACAGTGTACATTTCTCAGTGAGAAATCCCTCAATTTCCTCCCAGAGACAAAACAAATATTTTGAGAGTGTCATTGAGGGGACATGACAGACCAATCTTAAAACCAGGAGATTTTTGATCAGTCCTGAATACCTGATACCAGGCTCTGACACTTTCCAAGGGCACCCAATGTTGTGAGACACCTAACTACCACCTGGCCTTAGCATGAGGAAGCCTTGTTTGTGCCTGCAGTGGGTCAGCTTCCCAACTCCACTTGCCATACAAGCACTCCCCTTCAGGCCTCACAACCCTGCTGTTACTTTACAGTTTAAGGATCAGCAAACCCCAACCCTCAAGTCTTCCAAGCGTCTCCCTGGAGTATCCAGTCCCTGGTTCACTGGACAGTCCCAGTACTCAGATTCACTGCTTCCAAAGCAACAGTGCACCCTCATTTACCAATTCTACCACTCCACTTAACTCACAAACCTTCTATATGTTTACAGTGAAAACAAGTATATGTTTATTTAACAAAGCAGAGATTTAAGTAGTAGCAAGTACAAGTATTGGAAACAAATGATTACATATAAAATACACATTCCAGAGCCTAGGCTTAACTATCAATATATTCGTGTCTTGTAGAGTATTGCTCACACAAAATTCTTGCTGAGCTTTACAGTCAGGTTGACTCTAACACTCCTTTCATGAGACAAGCAAGCTGTCAGTGGCCTCCTAGATTGTGTGTGCTTCCTTGCACCCAAATGTATACCAGAACAATCCTGTGTCTTTATTCATAAACAGAGCACCTGCTGCTGTTTGTTTCATCCTGGAGATTTCCTGTCTTGTAGATTAGCCCCTGGCTAAGTAGCAAATAGGCATACATTGTGAGGCATACACTACACAAATGGCCAGACAGCGAGATAACATCTGTCTGTAACCACAGAAAGGTTCTTTGAAGCAGGAGATAGGTGACCTGCCTTAGTTCCAAGACCTTAAGAATCTATTTCAGTACAGATATATACTCAAATATTATCCATACATTTTGCAATGATTATGATAAATCACTGGGTTACTGGCTCTTGGTAGAGATCTCACATGTGACTCTTTGGTGAATTTATGCATATATTTCTCCCAGGGGATCCTTGTACAACCCTATCCACCCCTGTGCCCTCTGCCAATTGGCACCAGCAAATTCTGGGGTCACACAGGTGAAGAAAAATTACAAATGTCACCAAGCTAAAACTTAGAAAGTAAACTTACACTGACTAACTAATCCAAACTATGGTAAAGAACTATATACTATAACTAGTGTAGAAATGCAAATGCAAGACACAGGAACCCTGGTCTCTTGGTCCATCTTGCAGTCATAGGCAGGAAGAAGGAATTGAGGGTCAGTTGGCCTTGCTCCATCCTTTATGACCTAAAGTTTGAGGTGGGGGGAGAGGAACAAGGGCATGCAGGACACAGGCATGGGCCAACGCACACTGCTGGTCAAAAGATTTTTATCATGAGCACATGAAGTGCAGGTCCACCAGAAGTGGAGTATATAGAGACAAGCACTTGAAAGAGAATGAGTGAACTGATACAGATTTTAAAAAAGCAGCTACTCCAACCATCATCCACACTTGAACTGAACATCTGAGGTCATGAAAGTGGGGTCACCTCAATTTCCTGACCACCACCATCATTTCAGTTAAAACCTAAACCAGAAGTACTAGACTGCTACAGAGAAGACTGTCCTCATAGCACTGTAAAAAGCCAGACAAGGAAGTACTGGAATAACTCTTGTTACTTCAGTTCCTTAGATTCTCCATCTATAAAATAAAGCTAATTATGCCTATCTCATGATAGTATTTGATAGTGTTTGCAAAACATTTGAAAGATGAGAAGTACTGCCCATGGTTTACTAAGAATTGTGAGCATCCTATTTTTGTTACCCTGTTCTCCACCCTCCCATCCCAACCCACTAGACATAGGTGTCAGACTTATTTTTTAGTTTCCAGGCTCTTTGGGGCAGGGACTGGCATTTTCTGTATGTTCGTACAGCACTTAGCACAACAGAGCTCCAAAACCAGATTGCCTCTAGGAGCAACTGCAAAGTAAATATCAAATAATAAGGCGGCTCACAGACAAGACTATTTGCAATTAGATTTTTCAACTCTACTCCTAGAGTAGAGTTAAGGTAATCCTCTTTGTTTGCCGCTATATTATATGGTTTATTTGGGACATGTTTCTTATATCGAGAAATACTGCCCAAAAGTTTCAAGTTTCGATGTCTGAAGTTATGCACATAAATCCATCTAGACACTTAAATAAAAGTTGTCTGATCTTCAGAAATTAGTATATATACTATTATAATTTGTGTTACCGTAGCACCCAAAGTCCCCAACCGAGATTGTACTAGGCACTATGCAAACATGTTGCAAGACAGTCCCTGCTCCAAAGACCTCATAGTAAACAGAAGCACCCTTCTCTCTCTAATCTTTCTGTGCTTTAGTTCCCCAAAATAATTAACTTACTGAAGATCACATGTCAAGTATGTGGTAGAGTTGGTATTTAAACCCAGTTCTTCAGTCCTGAATGGGCTGTACACTAGTGGAATGCACCTGACAGCATGACCTCTCAGGCATGTGCAAGGTCACAAAATGCTACAAATTGGAATCCTCCATGCTGTGCGACCTTACACCTGCACATGCTGTGTGTCCCCCCGTGCAGCAACAGTTCCAGAAAGCTGTTTCACTACACCCCTGCTGGGTCCCAGTCCAGTTCATAAAAATGGCCATATTAGGTCGGACCACTGGTCCCTCTAGCCCACACCCTCTCTTCTGACAGTGGCTGGTGCCAGATGCTTCAGAGGGAAAGGACAGAACAGGATAATTTATTAAGTGATCCCGCCCTGTCATCCAGTCCCAGCTTCTGGCTCTCAGAGATCTAAAGAGACCCTTAGCACGGGACTGCATCCTTGACCATCTTGGCTAATAGCCATTGATGGACCTATCCTCCCTGAATTTATCTAATTCTATTTTAAGCCCAGCTATACTTTTGACCTTCACAACATCCCCAACAATGAATTCTACAGGTTGACTGTGCGTTGTGTGAAGACCTTCCTTATGTTTGTTTCAAATCTGCCTATTAATTTAATTGGGTGACCCCTAGTTCTTCTGTTATGTGAAGAGGTAAATTACATTTCCTTATTCACTTTCTCCAGATCAGTCATAATTTTATAGACCTCTATCATAATTCCCCTCAGTCACCTCTTTTCCAAGATGAAGAGTCAGACTTTTTAATCTCTCCTCATATGGGAGTTTTTCCATATCCCTAATAATTTATTATATCTCTATACTTTTTCCAATTCTAATATCTTTTTTATATGGCTAGCCAGAACTGCATGCAGTATTTGGGGCATAGAGATACCATGGATTTAAATAGTGGCATTATAATATTTTCTGTCTTTTTAGCTATCCTTTTCCTAATGGTTCCCAACACGTTAGCTTGTTTGACTGCCACTACAGATTGAGCAGATGTTTTCCGAGAACTATTCATAGAGACTCCAAGATCTCTTTCTTGAGTGGTAAAAGCTCATTTAGACCCAATCATTTTGTATGTTGGGATTATTTTTTTACAATGTGCCTTACTTCACATTTAACATTGAATTATACCTGCCATTTTGTTGCCCAGTCACCCAGTTCTGCGAGTTCCCTTTGTAATTCTTCGCAATCTGCTTTGGACTTAACTATCTTTTGTATTGTCTGCAAACATTGCCACCTCACTGTTCACCCTTTATGAATACATTGAACAGCAATGGTCCCAGTACAGATCCTTGGATGGGACCCTGCTATTTACTTCTCTCCACAGTGAAAACTGGCCATTTATTACTACCCTTTGTTTCCTGTCTTAACAAGTTACTGATCCACGCAGGACCTTCCTCCTTTTCCCATGACTCCTTACTTTGGTTAAGATCCTTTGGTGACGGATCTTCTCAAAGGCTTTCTGAAAGTCCAAGTGCACTCTATCCACTGAATCACCCTTGTCCACATGTTTGTTGACCCCTTCAAAGAAGTCCAAAAGATTGGTGAGGCACGATTTCTCCTTATAAAAGCAGTGTTAATTTTTCCACAACAAATTGTGTTCATCTAAGTGTATGACTCTTTGCTTTCGTACAGTTTCAATTTGGCTGGTACTGAAGTTAGGTTTACCAACCTGGATTTGCCAGGATTGCCTCTGGAGCTTTTTTTTTTTTTTAAATTGGTGTTAAATCAGCCTCTGTACCAGATGACTGGTGGATAGCTAATGTAAGCAATAGGTCACATACCAATTGTAATAGTTCTGCAATTTCATAACTGAGTTCTTTAAGAACTCTTGGTTGAATATCTGGTCCTGGTGACTTTGTACTGCTTAAATTTATCAATTTGCTCCAAATTCTCCTCTACTGACACTTCAATCTGGGACAGTTCCTCAGATGTGTCACCTAAAAAGAATGGTTCAGGTGTGGGAATCTCCTTCACATCATCTGCAGCATAGACCACACAAAGAACTCATTTTGCTACTCTGAAATGGCCTTGTCTTCCGTGAGCGCTCCTTTACACTTCAATCATCCAGTGGCCCCACTAACTGTACGGCAGGCTTCCTGCTTCTGATGTACTTATGGTATTTTGGCTGCTAATTTGAGTCTTTTTGCTAGTTACCCTTTAAATTCTTTTTTGGCCTGCCTAATTATACTTTTTTTCTGTTTTCCTCAATATGATTCAACTTCCAATTTTCAAAAGATGCCTTTTTGTCTCTAACCACCTCTTTTCCTCTTCGGTTTAGCCATGGTGGCATTTTTGGTCTTTTTTTTTTTTAATTTGGGGCATACATTTAATTTGAGCCTCTAATATGGTGTTTCTAAATAGTTTCCAAGCAGCTTGCAGGCATTTCATTCATGACTGTTCTTCATAGTTTCTGTTTAACTAGCTTGGTAATTTTTGTGTAGTTCCCCTTTTTGACATTAAGTGCTACTGTGGTGTGCTTTTGTTTCCCTCCTCCCCCACAAGGACATTAAATTTAATTACATTATGGTTGCTATTATGGAGCGGTTCAGCTATATTCATCTCTTGGACCAGATCCTGCACTCCACTTAGGACTAAATCAAGAATTGCTTCTTCCCTTGTAAAAAGAAAAGGAGTACTAGTGGCACCTGAGAGAACAAATTTATCTGAGCAAAGCTTATGCTCAAATAAATGTTAGTCTCTAAAGTGCCACTAGTACCCCTTTTCTTTTTGCGAATACAGACTAACATGGCTGCTGCTCTGAAACCTGTCATTATGCAAGGCACTTCTTCCCTTGTGGGTTCCAAGACCAGTTGCTCCAAGAAGCAGTCATTTAATATGTCTAGAATTTTTTTCTGTGCATCTAGTCCTGAGTTGACATGTACCCAGTCAATATGGTGATAGTTGAAATCCCCTATTACTGATAGGGGGCTTTGGGGAGAATTTTTTTTGTAGCCTTTCTAATCTCTCTTAGCATTTCACAATTATCGTCACCATCCTGCTCAGGTGATTGTTAGTGTATTCCTACTGCTATACTCTTATTCAAGCATGGAATTTCTATCCATAGAAATTCTATGGTACAGTTTGATCCATTTAAGATTTTTAGTATATTTAATTCTTAGCTTTCTTTCACATCTAGTACCACTCCCACATCAGCACAACCTACTGTCATTCCTCTTGATTTTGTATCCAGGTCCCACCATGTCCCATTGATTACTATTGTTCTAACAAGTATCTGATGCCTATTATATCAATATCCTCACTGAAGGCACTCAAGTTCACAGATCTTAGTATTTAGACTTCTAGCATTTGTACACTAGCACTTATAAAATTTGTCAATATTTAGTTGACTATCTTTTGTCTTCCTTGTTTGACTGTTTCTCTTCAGTTCCTACCTGTACTTCACCAACTTCTATCCTTTCCTCTTTACTAGGCTATCCTAATATCCTCTTTAATAAATCCTCCTCTAAGAGATGTCTGTCTGAACTGTACGCTCCTCTGCACCTGTTGGCTTTCCCCAATCCTTAGTATAAAAACTCCTCTGACCTTTTTAATTTTACATGCCACTAATCTGCTTCCATTTTGGTTTAGGTATCATAGAATATTAGGGTTGGAAGAGACCTGAGGAGGTCATTCAGTCCAATCCCCTGCTCAAAGCAGGACCAACACCAACTAAATCATCCCAGCCAAGGCTTTGTCAAACCGGACATTAGTCAAGTCAAGCCCATCCTCCCTGTATAGGCTCCTTCTTTCCAAAAAGGTTCTGCAGTTTCTCAAACTGAAAACCCTCCTCCCAATACCATTATCTCATACATTCATGAAGACCCTGCAGTTCTGCCTGTCTAACTGGCCATGTGCATGAACTGGAAACAGTTCAGAGAATGCCGCCATGGAGGTCCCAGATTTTATTTTATTACCTAGCAGCCTAAACTTGGCCTGCAGGGCCTCTCTCCTACCTTTCCCTATTTCACTGGTACCTACATGTACTACGACCACTGGCTTCTCCCAAGCACTGCACATAAAAATCTGGATGTCTCCAGAGGTCCACAACCTTCACACTCCTAACCAAAAAAGGGTACTAAATGGCAAACTTTTTTGTTCACATAGTTGCCCAGTGAGAGCTCATGCCCTTCTAGAACACTGTTTTGAAAAACCTCAAACTTCAGAAAACCAGGAATACAGAGTTAAGTTACATGCCCATGTAACCTTAACTCTGCCCTCTGAGAGAACATCCATATCACACATACTTGCACTCTGCTTTTTCACTGTACATAAAAGGAGCTACCTGCATCTGCTCCACCCTCAAACACTTAGGGTACTCTCCTGACAGAATACCACACTTGTGAAATTTAACAACCACTTCACACTTACTCACAGGATACCAGTGAATGGGGCTCAGCCACCATTCAGGGGCAAGGAACCCCAGATTATAGCTCACCTGAAGGTAGGGCAGGGAGAGAGGCTCAGACTGCCCTAGAGAGGCAAAGGGCCCCCAGATCCTGGCGCGCACACACACAGAAGGGGAGAACATGGGGTTGAGACAACCTTGCCCCCATTCTCCCCTAGTCACCCTGCCACTCACCCCTATGTCTCCTTCCCAGTGTCCCTCTCCTTTACCTGAGCTACCCAATTCCCCTCACCACTCCCCACCATCCATCCTCATTTATCCCACTCCCCATAATCCCCCCTCCCCTCAATGCAGCCCCAAACTCCTCTCATTCCTATTCCCTGCCACTCGTCCACACTAAAATGTCCCTTACCTGCCAGGAAACAGTCACATCTTTTGTGGCAGTTTGTACAGCTAGAAGGTCACAGAAGCCCAACTTTACTGGGAAGAAGAAATGGATTCTACAGACTTGAGGCGGCTACTGCTCCACAAACTGCACTCTGCTGAATCATGTTCTTTGTAAGCCAGATTTTAAGTTACAAAGGAAGAAAAACTTTCAAAGCAATCAGCTACATCATTCATTAAGTCAGCAAAAAAACCCCAAAACAAACAAGAAACCCTCCCAACATATGCAACAATAAATCCTCCCACCAATGATATGTCAGCAAAATCTAATTAGTCAGTTTTTAAAAGAACATCTTTGTTTATTGTCAATCAGGCTTACCGTTCTCTGTTAAATTTCAGAGAATGAAGAATAGCAGGCCGTTTCTGTCTTAGGTTCCACAAATGAAGTGTGTCATCAGCACTCGCACTGACCAAGGCACCCTACAACAATCAGAACCAGAATATGGTGGAATGTTATTCATTTGCATATTGAAAGGGAAGATTATTTCAGAATAAGACAATGATCTGTCAGTAGACAGCAGTACAACATCTGTGAAACCCTTACTTTCCTTCTGAAAAAAATATTCTGCAACAACCATTACTTTGCTTTGACTGATCCTATACTAACTCAAAATGTTCCAATTTGAGCTGATCTGGAAAATGAAATAGCTCATTCTAGAATTAAACATTTGATATTAAATGTGTTTCTGATTGATAAACCAGGAAGAGTGCGAAAGAATTGGAATAAGAAGGGAAGAGGTATTAGCTTGAAAAGATGGGTTTGAAGGAGGCAGTTGAAGCAAGGACAGAGTGCTTAGCACACAAGGAAAGGGAGACTGCCCCAGGCACAGTATAATAGTCAGGTCAAGATAACAGAAAATGCAAAATCAAGAATGAGAAAAGGACATGAAAGTAAGAGGATAGGGATGAAAGTAGGGAGACTGAGCAGGGGAAGTCAGAACAGAAACGCAGATGGCGCTGGGGAACAGGGTCTGGGGACGCGGAGCTTGCCAAGCTGCACCACCCTGCCCACCCAGCACTACTGTCCGGGAGCAGGGGCTTTCCCCACCCACCTGGAGCTCTGGGCCCCACAGTTGGCTGGGGCCCTAGAAACAGGCCCTGTAGGCCCAGTGGCTAATCTGCCACTAGTGGACAATTGTGTGTGGGGGGGGGGGGAAGATTTTGGTTACAATAAAGAGGAAGAAGTGATGTAACTTAAAGATTGTGCTCTCCCCATCCCTTCTCCTATAGTCAAAGATTATGGGCCTGGGAAATAGGAAGGAAAGCGGAGTTCTCAATCAAGATAGAGAAGGGAAGCAGAGGAGGAGGAAAGGTGATAAGACTAGAGTTTGAGATGGTGATTAAACATCTATTATTGTCCCTCTGGCATCTATTCTTAGATGTGAGTGGATACAGAGTGAGAGGTAAACCCAGAACTATCAGATTTGATATGGTAGTTAAACATATACACAGAATAGAAATATGAGAGGACAAAGAAAAAACCCTACAGAAAACCCCACAGATAGGAGAAAGGAAGCAAAGGAGCTAGAAAAGAAGACACTGAATGAATAGTCAGTAGGGGAATACAAGGTCTAGGGGAGCACAGAACCACAAAAGCTAAGATTGGAAAGAAAGCAGGGGAAGCAAGAGTGATTCACATGACAAAACGATGGCACACATTTTTTGATGTTCACATATACTCCAAAAGTAACTGTCTCAACTTTAGCATAAGTAGGAAAGGCATAATAGAAATGTTTCATTCAATTTGAATATGTATCTGGTTCCTTTAAACGCCATGTAAAATGTATTTAAGTTTTAAATACCTATGTTAAATTATTTTGCCTAAGAGTATGCTCTAGGCAGTTACACCTATAGTTAAGGTTGCCTGAGACTTTCTATTATAAGGTCCTATTTTCAGTTGCTTATAACTTTTGCCAAACATTACCTG
Source organism: Lepidochelys kempii (assembly GCF_965140285.1). Lineage (NCBI taxonomy): Eukaryota > Metazoa > Chordata > Testudines > Cheloniidae > Lepidochelys > Lepidochelys kempii. The sequence continues at coordinate 207,080,146 of NC_136380.1, read as the reverse complement.
TTCAGGCTGAAACATTCCATGCCACGTGTTTGCCTCAAGCTGAGTTTTTCTGGGAAGTTTCAGCTAAAATATTCAGTCGTTTCTCAGAACAAGATTAGGAAAAAATGTTTTGCACGTGTAAAAATGGTTGTAAATTTTTTTTGTTGAGAAACTCCAATGCCTCCTTGCTTTGGAGCAGGAGCCTGAAGTTTGTCAAGGGCTGGCCTGTGTGTCAGGGATGTGCCTTTTGCCTTCCTCATGAAAGTCTGCCCAAATGTGGACAGTTTAGGAGCCTTTCAAAAAAAAAAAAAACAAACACACATACAGAGGTTGCACATGCTCGTGCTCTTATTAGAGTTTGAAAGCTGTATTCTCTGAGGATTCTGTCTGCACTGAGCAAGCTCCAATCCACACAGCTCCTCCATGCTGACTGGACTGTGTATGTACCATCTTCAGAGTGACAGAGCAAGCTCCATCCTGTAGCTGCAGGGACTGAGGCTTCTCTCTGCTATTGCTCCTCCCAGCTGCGGGGACTGCTGTGGCACCAGAAATTTGAGCAGAGAAACTCTCTCCTGTAGTCAGCGTTTCCCCCTCCTTCCAGCACACATGCAGTATGGAGAAAGAGGAAGCTGCCTGACTTGAATTGGTGGAGGGAGGCCCGATACCCCATAATTAATCATTATTTCCATTTCCAGAGTAAGTTTAATTCAGGGGGTGGATCCCAAATCACTTTGCGTAGTATTTATAGGGATCAGTTTTTATTATTCTGAGTTCCCTGAGACTGACGTTTCAGCTAAGCAGAAATTTTGTATTAGAAATTAATCAACTAACAAAAATGGCACTCTCTCATAGATGTCTATGCAGTGAGGAAGATGATCCAAGAATTTAGGTTACACATATGCAGCTCGCTGTGTGTTCAGTATTTCACATCACCATATAAAGGCCCTGATTCTATCACCCATACTTATCTTGAGTAATACCTTTTACTACATGTAGTCCCATTCATTTAAACAGGACTATGTACACAGAAAATTATATTTGAGTGCAAGTGTGAGCAGCAGAATCAGGTCCATAGGGCAAACAAAGGGGCCAGCAAGAAACTATCTGGAAGTTACATTGAAAAAATAGACTGTACCATTCAACCATATTTAAAGAAAATTCTGCACACTGTACATATAGCCTTACCTCATTGATTAAGAATTGGAGCTGCAGTACCGCGGCACCACTTTCGTGTTGGCAGTAGCAATCAACACCGGGTCTGCCCAGTCTGTTCCAATCAAAGTCAAGGATTCTGACATTTTGGTTATCACCAAGAGTAAACAGCCAAGAGGACACAAACAGAACTCTCTTGCAATTAACCTTAGATTTAACAATCGTTCTTGCTTTCTCTAAAACATGCTAATCTTCAGCCGTTCTAATTAAAGTATCAGCACTATCACCCTGAAACATGCAATTACGAGTGATATGTTCTTGGCTATATTCCTCCCTATGAATGGAAGTGCATAAAATTATCATGAAGATACAGCGAAAACACATCTTAAACTCCAATTTGTTTTATTTCATCTTCATAGTATGTGTTCATATTACAGCTGTACACATCAGATGTTTTTGATTATCTAGGTAATACAAAACTAATAATTTAGGAGCAGGGTCAATAACATGTTATGCACCATTTACACTGTTTTTTCCCTAAAGAGTGCATATTATTTCAAGTGAATAATTTTGCCTTTTTATTGTGTTCTACCTGTAATTGTTACTCCATTCTCTGAATGCAACTTTCTGCATAGGTCTGTTCTCCTTGGCTCTTTTGTCTCTGAAATCTATTTTTAGGCAATAAAGACTCTCTTAAGGATGGTAGTGTGCTTTGCATCTTAAAAGTGTGCATGTGTCAATCTCCAACTCTTCATTCTTTCTAAACTAAAAAAAAAAGTTACAGTCTAAACAGAATAATAAGAAAATCTCACAATTTTACATAGCCGACAAGTTAAAAGAGCATTACTGTTGCAGGTAAAGGACACTGAGTGATTCTCCCCTGGAGAATCGAAGCTCTTTACAATATCAGTAAACTTTGGTGTGTGATACTCAGAAAGATCTGTGCAACCAAGATGGAGAGATCCAATCCATAACTCCTCAGGAGTTAATTATAGCAACGAGAATGATCAAATATCTATATTGTAACACTATCTGAAATTCACCTATATGCAGAGGGGGCCTCCACAAAGACTATACACTTTTATTCCCTCTTACACCTTATTTTGAGGAGATTTAGGCGCCAGTCAAAAATCTGTGTTCTTGTAAAGGAGAGGGGCAAGCAAATACTGTACCCTTTCAAAGCGTAGTAGAGCTTCACTCCAGCTTGAGCTCTCTCTGACTCCCTGAACACATTCTGGGAGAATCAGGAGTTCCTGTTTAGTCTGACCACTCTGAACTAGAATCCTGAAACCCAATCTGGACACCATGGGACCCAACTACAAGTGTTGGGTCTAGGTTGTGTTGGGTGGGAAAGCAAATGGACCCTCTTGATCTTGGATCAGGTCTCTTCCACCTGCCTGTGGAGTTGGCACGACATTGGCAAGAGCTGGGCACAGCTCCCACAGGCAGGAGGCAGCGCAGCAGTGACTCAGGTTCGGGGGGAAGGGTCAGGTCAGAAAATGACTCCACCCTCGGGCCCAGGTTGGGCCAAAAAATTAGGCTGGAGTATACTCTACTCTAAACCTCCTCTTCCCCCAAATACAGGCCATGGTTTTAAGTCTGTATCTCATCCTAAATCCCCTAACCTGAGTCAAGATTAAAATCTCAAACTGGCATGTACTCAACATAGTTTTAGCTCCAGGAGCATAAGGTGTACTATATAAGAAATAAGATGTCTTTATCTCAATTTCAAATAGCTTTCACAGAAGTATAGAAGCTTGGAAAGGTAGCAATTAACTGGTAGTATTTGTTTACTATCAAAATTTGGCATATTTAAATTGCTTGACAAAGCTTGCTGTGATAAATATGGGAATTTTACAATGCTCATGTGTACCTCATTTTCCCTCTGTGCTTTGTACTGCTATTCACTGAGTGTAAAGAGCAGGATACATTAGGTGTTTGAGTCATTTATTTGTCTGGGGTGATATGAACAGGTCATAAAGTACTGGCTGGAACCAATGTATATCAATGGAAGACCCTACAGAGACAACGGGAACCCCAATCACTGAAGATTAACACCTAACTGCAGAGGCTGAACATAGCATGGCTGTGTCCAGAGAACGAAGAGAGGTGTCAGGGGTCTGTTTTAACTACTGGCCTCAGAGACACAGGAGCTCTCACCTGAGAAAAAGGGAAAGTGACAAGAGAACAGAAACTAAGCTGCTTCCTACAGCAGCATGGCTTAAGGGAGCCCTGGGCTTTAGACAGAACAGACTGTCTTAATCTTTGGCCTCTCTGTTGAAGAAAGGATTTCCCAGTGCTGTATTGCAGTTGACTAATCAACCTTACTCTCTCTTGAAAAAGGCTACATACTTGCTGAAGTGCATTGATCACTGAAAGGAGTAAAAGTCTCTGAATAGGACTCTGCTTCGGTCACATTCACTGGGCAGAACTCACGGTGAGAAACAGGAGTGCTGGGGCCAAGAGGCTCAGTCTAGGAGTTGCTGCGGCCAGATGGCCTATGCTTGTAGAAAAGTGTAACCCGTTGGCAGCTTGGCCCATTGAAGATGTCCGCCCCAGACCCATGACACCACAATGCTAGCTCAATATCCAGCCTCCCACAGGATATTACAGGGAAGAGTAGGAAATCGTCTGGTCAGCCACGCTACCACCAGCAATAACTATATGAGGAGTGGCTTAGTTAGCCCACACAGGAAGGAGTACTGTGATAGCCTTCAGTAGCTAGGGTGACCAGATGTCCCAATTTTGGGATCTTTTTCTTATATAGGCTCCTATTACCTCCCACCCCCCGTCCTGATTTTTCAGACTTGTTGTCTGGTTGCCCTACCAGCAGCAGTCCTGACTGGAGCTATGGGACTACTCACTGCAGAAGAACATGACTCCTAGTAGCAAGTTGTGTCAGGACCAGGTCCTTGAAGTCTGATCCCAAACCCACTGAAGTCAATGGAAAGTCTCCCACTGACTTCCATGGGCTTTGTGTCGGACCCCAAGGGTCTGTCTACACTGCAATAAGACACCCAGAGCTGGCCTGCATCAGCTGACTCTGGCTCCAGCCCAAGCCCAAATGTCTACACTGCAATTGTATAGCCCTACAGCCCAAGCCCACGTCAGCTGACACAGGCCAGCCTTAGGTGTTTAATGCAGCGTAGACATCTGTAGTTAGCATGCACAAGAACTGCATGGTCACAGAACTGTAAGTACAAACAGATATAGCTAATGTGAAAAGCAGCTGACATAGCTACAGACTTACTTTGTCATTTATATAAAAGTGATTTTCAAATTCTATGCTCCAAAGTGTTTTCAGTTGAAAAGATATATACAGAAAAGACAGTGATGGGCGAGAGAGAAGGAATTACACAATAAACGTTTTTAAAATTATTCTTGGGAACTCAACTTTTCCCCACACAGAAGTAATGAGTTTATCAGAGTGATCTGAATAAAAATAAGGTGGCAGTTTTGTGTACTAGGATTCATTGGATACAAGATACGATACAGAAGAGCATGGAGACAGGCATGGTAAAAAGAAACAAGTGGTGGAGTTGTGGGAGATATGAAGAGACAAGGTCCAATGTTCATATTGGAGCTTTTTAGGGACTTGAAGACAAACAAGAACTTTATACTTAATGCAATGGATAAGGGGAAGCCAGTGGCAGGTTTCAAAGATGGGGTGAGATGGTTAAAGGAACAGGCAAGAAAAATAATGAGATCGCTTAAATTAAGTTCTTGGCCTCAGCGATGACACATGGCAGTGTCTCACAGTCTAATTACACATTGTGTAAGAAGTTTTAACACTGTTGAATTTGTTGTTATTCAGTTTCACTGAATGGCTCTTTCTTGTTCTATGAGACAGAAAAAAAAAAGCAGAAGTACACAATTCACCTTCTCTATACCATTAATTTTTTATCATGTTCCCCTCTTAGGTCTCCCTTCTAAGAGATGACGGGAAGCCCTAGTCCAAGAGAGGACACAACGGAGACTGAGGATGGGAGAGTTGGACTGAGTGGGAATTCCTACAGCTGAATATCTTTGCTTTAATTTGAACTTTACACTTCATTATAAATAAACGACACTAGCTAATGCATTCCCATTACATGGGAAATTATGCCAATGCTGTTCTTAACCAGCTATCACCACCATTCACCATCGAAAGGTGAAATCAGTCTTCTGGGAGAAAAACCGAATGAAGCAGATGACTCCATTCAGCGTGTCCCAAATAAAAATGTACAGGATATTCTGTTTACATACATCACTTTTCACTCTGAAGTGAATGTTTATATTAATTATAAGATGTAAATTATACCTGTCTGGCCAGTCATTCCGAAGCAGGGATTCACACCAAGACAGTAGGCACTGTCACAGCTTTTGGAATCCTACTGAGTGGCAGCAGCTTTCAAATATGCTAGTAGCTGTGTTGGGGACCCTGTAAACAGTTCATTTACCACAGGTGCTCCTCCTTGTGGGAATTAGCTCTCCCTGCATGTGGTGCGCTCACCTGTTGGTTGCTCAGGCTGTGGTTCCCTCCCTCCCTCTCTCTCTCTCCAGACTCAGGGTACTCACTCTTTGTGACTGAGCCCTCTAGCCAGGTCACTATGTAGTCCCCACCTTCCAGGTTAATAAAATCCTACCAGACAAGCGATACACACTCTTCCTCAGATGCTCTTCTAGTCCAGGTCTTGTGCCACTTTCCCAGAGGCTGGTAGGGTAATCACCTGTGCACTGAGTTCCAGCCCAGGGACCCTACAACTAGCAATTCAGCTTTGTTCAGTCTCAGACCTTGTTACTGTTTCCCTAGGCTCCTTCCTACCCCCCGTCTCTGTAGCCTTACTATAGTTTACCACCACAGATTCCTCTGCTCCCCATGACTACTTCACCATTCTCACCCTCTTGCTGGACTCCCCAGGGCAAGACCCTGGGCTTATTCTCCGTCTGCATTGCCTCCTTATCCCTAGCTAACTCCCTTTCCCTCCAGAGACTGACTGCAGACATCCTCTCTATGCTCACTTCCTGATTTATAATCCTATCCCAGCTCCTCCCCGACCTGGGCTTCATCTGCCATTAGGCCCTATTCCCCTCCAGGTGCAGCATATAAGGTTAACTAGGTCCTTCTGGCCCATACTAACCCACTCAGGACTTGTCACAGGGCCTTTCTCACAAAAGCTGCTGAGAGATTGGCACTTCTTCTTCCTAGCCTGTCCACCTCCTTCTTGGCCAGTTCTGCCCACTTTATCTATCTGTGCTCCATTCCCTCACTGTTCCATTTGAGAAGATATTGCAGCATTTATCATGACTGCACACTTTGCTGGTACACTCTTACACCAAGGCCCTCTGCCAGAATCTATATTGGCAGAAGCTGGTGTAGACCTTGAGCTGGATTTATTTTCTCCTATACTTTTCTTTGTCTTTCAATAAAACAACAAATAGCCCTGTCAGCAAGGATTGTAGAATATCTTTTGAAGATGTTAAAAAGGAAAGAAAAAGGAAGATAAAACTGAATACTTTAAAGTCTGCACTTCTGGTTCCCAGAATAAGACCTAGTCACTATCTTCTCACTCCTACCAATATGTGGGATTTCCTAGGGGTCATGCATCGGGAAATTGTCAGATTACATTCAACCATAGCCACCTCAGAAAATAAAAATTGAAAACTAAATTTTGGATACCTTCAGCAATTATATGTAAATGAGAGAGGAATAAGTAGAAACTGACTTACTCATGCTGAGCAGCAAATGTGATAGCAGTAACATTCTATCAAAAAATATGCTTTTTGATTGTTACAAAATAGTTAATACCTTGTTGTCAAGATGTGTATGTTGTGGAAGAGAATAGTGTTCTGTATTCTCATGCATGAGATACAAGTTCAGAAAACACCTCAGCATGTTATACATGCGGCAGAGATATCATATTTGGCATCCCACAGAGAATGTTGATTGAATTGCTTTAAGTTATGTTCTGTTGTCTCTATAGGTACACAAAGAGAAGAGCCTCAAAAGAATCAGCAATGTTCCTTGCCCTTATTGGTCAGAAGGATGGTACTGCAATAGCAGTCTGCTGTAGAAGGATTAAAGGAGTAAAAAATGGCCCAGAGAAAAAGGTGGGCATTTTTCCTCTTCTTCCAGGGTTCTTGGCTGCCTGCTGTTCCTGAGTTGGCCAATGTTGACGTGAGATATCTCTCCAGAGACTAAGCATGCTGTCTGCAGCTGTAGGAGAAAGAAATCAAGTCAACTTCCATGCTGTGGTTTCACTTGGCTACACATTACCCTACTGATAAGCAACTATTTGTGCTTAGATATCTTATTGGACAGGGTTCAGAGAAGAGCCATGAGAATGATTAATAGATTCAAGTAGCTCAATCTCTTTATCTTAACAAAACCGAAGATTAAGGGGTGCCTTCATTACATTCTATAAGTACTTACATGGGGAACAAATACTTAATAATGGGCTTCTCAATCTAGCAGAGAAAGGTATAATGATTGGAAGTTGAAGCCTGAAAATAAGGTGTAAATTTTTAACAGTAAGAGTAATGAACCATTGGAACACCTTACCAGGGGTCATGGTGGATTCTCCATCACTGACTATTTTAAAATCAGGATTAGATGTTTTTTTTAAAAGATATCCTACCTAAGAATTATTTTGTGGAACTTCTATGGCCTGTGTTATACAGGAGGTCAGACTAGATGACCACAATGGTCCATTCTGACCTTGGAATCTATGCCACCCTCCTGGAAGTAAACCAGCTTTAAGTTTCAGAGTAACAGCCATGTTAGTCTGTATTCGCAAAAAGAAAAGGAGTACTTGTGGCACCTTAGAGACTAACCAATTTATTTGAGCATGAGCTTTCGTGAGCTACAGCTCACTTCATTGGATGCATACCATGGAAACTGCAGAAGACATTATATACACAGAGACCATGAAACAATACCTCCACGGTATGCATCCGATGAAGTGAGCTGTAGCTCACGAAAGCTCATGCTCAAATAAATTGGTTAGTCTCTAAGGTGCCACAAGTACTCCTTTTCTTTTTGCCAGTTTTAAGTGCCTCCGGTCAAGTTTCTGCCTCCACAAACCCTTTTTCTTTTACCTATAAAGACTATTGAGATGTTATTTCGATGTCAGACTGAGTACATTTTGGATTTTTGATGTCAGATAAGATCTGTAACAGATGCTTGTGGAATGGTGCTATTGTATTATATAATCCACTGCAAAAGTAACTAATCTAAAATGATGCTTGGGTTAAGTGCTCCATTTTGCTGCAGCAGAACTATTCCACTGATTTGGGGGGTCTTATCAACTAAAATAAGAACATAAGAATGGCCATATTGGGTCAGACCAAAGGTCCATCCAGACCAGTATCCTGTCTACCAACGGTGGCCAATACCAGGTGCCCCAGAGGGAGTGAACCTAACAGGTAATGATCAAGTGATCTTTCTCCTGCCATCCATCTCCACCCTCTGACAAACAGATGCTAGGGACACCATTTCTTACCCATCCTGGCTAATAGTCATTAATGGACTTAACCTCTATGAATGTATCCAGTTCTCTTTTAAACCCTGTTATAATCCTAGCCTTCACAACCTCCCCAGGCAAGGAGTTCCACAGGTTGACTGTGCGCTGAGTGAAGAAGACCTTCCTTTTATTTGGTTTAAACCTGCTACCCATTAATTTCATTTGGTGGCCCCTACTTCTTATATTATGGGAACAAGTAAATAACTTTTCCTTATTCACTTTCTCCACACCATTCATGATTTTATATACCTCTATCATATCCCCCCTCAGTCTCCTCTTTTCCAAGCTGAAAAGTCCTAGCCTCTTTAATCTTTCCTCATATGGGACCCGCTCCAAACCCCTAATCATTTTAGTTGCCCTTTTCTGAACCTTTTCTAATGCCAGTATATCTTTTTAGAGATGAGGGGACCACATCTGTAGGCAGTATTCAAGATGTGGGCGTGCCATGGATTTATATAAGGGCAATAAGATATTCTCCATCCCTTTTTTAATGATTCCTAACATCCCGTTTGCTTTTTTGACTGCTGCTGCACACTGCGTGGACGTCTTCAGAGAACTATCCATGATGACTCCAAGATCTTTCTCCTCATTAGTTGTAGCTAAATTAGTCCCCATCATATTGTATGTATAGTTGGGGTTATTTTTTCCAATGTGCATTACTTTACATTTATCCACATGACATTTCATTTGCCATTTTGTTGCTCAATCTCTTAGTTTTGTGAGATCTTTTTGAAGATCTTCACAGTCTGCTTTGGTCTTAACTATCTTGAGCAGTTTAGTATCATCTGCAAACTTTGCCACCTCTCTGTTTACCCGTTTCTCCAGATCATTTATGAATAAATTGAATAAGATTGGTCCTAGGACTGACCCTTGTGGAACACCACTAGTTACCCCTCTCCATTCTGAAAATTTACCATTTATTCCTACCCTTTTTTCCTGGTCTTTTAACCAGTTCTCAATCCATGAAAGGATTTTCCCTCTTATCCCATGACAACTTAATTTACGTAAGAGCCTTTGGTGAGGGACCTTGTCAAAGGCTTTCTGGAAATATAAGTACACTATGTCCACTGGATCCCCCTTGTCCACATGTCTGTTGAGCCCCTCAAAGAACTCTAATAGATTAGTAAGACATGATCTCCCTTTACAGAAACCATGTTGACTTTTGTGCAACAATTTATGTTCTTCTAAGTGTCTGACCATTTTATTCTTTACTATTGTTTCAGCTAATTTGCCCGGTACTGACATTAGACTTACCGGATTGTAATTCCCAGGATTACCTCTAGAGCCCTTCTTAAATATTGGCGTTACATTAGCTATCTTCCAGTCACTGGGTACAGTAGCTGATTTACAGGACAGGTTACAAACGACAGTTAATAGTTCTGCAATTTCACATTTGAGTTCTTTCAGAACTCTTGGATGAATGCCATTTGGTCCTGGTGACCTGTTACTGTTAAGTTTCTCAATTAATTCCAAAACCTCCTCCAGTGACACTTCAATTTGTGACAATTCCTCAGATTTGTCACTTACAAAAGACGGCTCAGGTTTAGGACTCTCCCTAACATCCTCAGCCGTGAAGACTGAAGCAAAGAATTCATTTAGTTTCTCTGCAATGACTTTACCGTCTTTAAGTGCTCCTTTTGTATCTCGATCGTCCAGGGGGTCCACTGGTTGTTTAGCAGGCTTCCTGCTTCTGATGTACTTAAAAAACATTTTGTTATTACCTTTTGAGTTTTTGGCTAGGTGTTCTTCAAACTACTTTTTGGTTTTCTTATTACATTTTTACATTTAATTTGGCAGTGTTTATGCTCCTTTCTATTTACCTCACTAGGATTTGACTTCCACTTTTTAAAAGATGCCTTTTTATCTCTCAATGCTTCTTTTACATGGTTGTTAAGCCACAGTGGCTCTTTTTTAGTTCTTTTACTGTGTTTTTTAATTTGGGGTATACATTTCTAATACAAAATTAATTTTAAACTTTTATAGAACCAAAAGAAATCTCAAATAAATAAATAAATAGATAAAAAAACTCAGCCAAAAAGAAAAAAATAGTCATGTCCCTGTCACAGACTGAAGTTTATATAGACAAAGGACAACATTTAACAAAAGTATCAGAAATTTAACAAAAAGCTCAGTGTATCTAATCTACACCTGTAGCACTGGATTTGAGCTCAGCTGTTTCCCAGTCACTCTTCTGTTCATGGAGCATCTGTAAACCTCAGATGCTAATCCCATTTCTACCAGGGACAGGATGGTGCTTCTGTATCCTGCCACAACAATGTTGCATTGTTTCACTTTGATATTTGTAACTGACTCTCAAAGTGATTATTTTTCTTAGAAAGGAACTTCCTGATAGTGAAGTGGAATGATACAGTATGCCCAATTCAGAGATTCACAGATTTTAACACCAGAAGGGATAATTATAATAACCTAGTTTGAACTCCTGCATAACACAGACTATAGCATTTCACTCCATAATTCCTGTGTCAAGCCCATAACTTCTGGGTTGAGTTACAGCATATCTTTTAGACAGATGTCCAATCTTGATTTAAAGACTTCAAGTGACAGAAGGTACGTCTACAGTACGAAATTATTTAGAAATTATTCTATTCAAATTTTTGGAAGCTATTTTATACATTCGGTCTTGTGTGTCCCCACTAAAGCACGTGAATTTGGCAGATTGCATCCATAGTACCAAGGCTAGTATTGAATGTCGGAGCAGTGCACTGTGGGTAGCTATCCCACAGTTCCCGCCGCCCATTGGAATTCTGGGTTAAGCTCCCAGTGCATGATGGGGCAAAAACATTCTCGCGGGTGTTTCTGGGTGTGTGTCGCCAGAAAGCTATGGCAGATAATCATTTTGCACCTTTTTGGCGTGCAGACGCCATAGTGCTTTCAGCTGGTGGTGCACCGCTGCTTTCCTGCTACTATGAATCCACCTCTCATCTTCCTATGTAATCTCTATCATCTACTCTTTCTCTTCCTCATCAAATGCTTCCGCTGCCAACTCTGCTCTCCCGCTATTGCCACGCTTCCAAGCTTCTCCATGTTGTCTATCCTGGGCTCCCACCTCCATGAAAGCCACAAAAGACAACCATTTTCAGCCTTTGTTCGGCTACCAAACAGCACAGCTTCTGCTGCCACTCTGCTCTCCTATGTTTCACACCCTTTTTCCAGATTACCCATGCAGGCGCCATAGCCATGGAGCCTGATCAGATCTCCGCTGCAGTTTTGACCATTGTAAATACCTCATGCATTATTCAGCAGTATGTGCAGTACCTGCAAAACTGGGCGAGGAAGTGATGACAGCATGATTACTATACTGATGAGGACATGAACACAGATGGCACGGCATGTGGCAATTGGGACATCATGGTGCTGTTGGGCCAGGTTCATGCTGTGGAATGCCAATTCTGGGCCCGGGAAACAAGCACAGACTGGTGGGACTGCATAGTGTTGCAGGTATGGGATGATTCCCAATGGCTGAGAAACTTTTGTATGTGTAGGGCCACTTTCATGGAACTTTGTGACTTGTGAATGCCCTGAAGCACAAAGACACCAAAATGAGAGCAACCCTCACAGTTGAGAAGCAAGTGGCCATAGCCCTGTGGAAGCTTGCAACGCCTGACAGCTACCGGTTAGTCCAGAATGAGTTTGGAGTGGGGAAATCTACTGTGGGGGCTGCTGTGCTGCAAGTAGCCAACGCAATCATTGACCAGCTGGTATCAAGGGTAGTGACTTTAGGAAATGTGCAGACCATTGTGGATGGCTTAAATGTGCTAGGGTTCCCCAAGTGCGGCAGGGCGACAGATGGAACGCATATCCCTATCTTGGCCCCAGAACACCAGGGTGGCCAGTACATAAACTGCAAGGGGTACTTTTCAATAGTGCTGCAAGCTCTGGTGGATCACAAGGGACGTTTCACCAACAGCAGCATGGGATGGCCAGGAAAGGTGCATGATGCTTGCATCTTCAGGAACTCTGGTCTGTTTGAACAGCTGCAGGAAGGAACTTACTTCCCAGACCAGAAAATTACTGTTGGGGATGTTGAAATGCTTATAGTTATCCTCAGGGACCCAGCCAACCCCTTAATGCCATGGCTCATGAAGCCATACACAGGCAGCCTGGACAGTAGTAAGGAGCAGTTCAACTATAGGCTGAGCAAGTGCAGAATGGTGGTAGAATGTGTTTGGACGTTTGAAAGTGCGCTGGTGCAGTTCACTGACTCGGTTAGATCTCAGCACAACCGATATTCCCATTGTAATTGCTGCTTGTTGTGTGCTCCACAATATCTATGAGAGCAAGGGGGAGATATTTATGGCAGGGTGGGAGGTTGAAGCAACTTGCCTGGTGGCCAGTTTCACACAGCCAGACAACAGGGAGATTAGAAGGGCACGCTGCACATCAGAGAAGCTTTGAACGCCAGGTTCATGACTGGCCAGAGTACGGTGTGACAGTTGTGGTTGTTTCTCTTAAAGTTACCTGCCCCCTATATTATATATAAAAAAAGGAAATAAAGTCACAATTGTTTAAAAACCATTCTTTATTGTTTGTTGCACAAAACATTGAGAGAAATCAGAAGCTAGACAGGGGGGGAGGGGGCGGGATTGGGTTAGGGGAGTGGAGGAGGAGGGGGGAAGGACAAGTCCAGAAACCAAATCAAAATTTAGGATATGCCAGCTTTCTGCTGCTTGTGCAATCCTCTGGGGTTGACTGTGTGGGTCCCTGTAGTCTCCCCCCACCGTGTTCTTGGGCATCTGGGTGAGGAGGCTATGGAACTTGGGGAGGAGGGAGGGCGGTTATTTAGGGGCTACAGCAGAAGTCTGTGGTCTTGCTGCCTTTCCCGCATTAGATCCACTATACAGCGGAGCATGTCAGTTTGCTCCCCCATGAGCTTGACCATAGCATCCTCCCTGCTCTCATCGCACACGTCCCTCTGCTCTTTGTATTCATGTAATGCTTTATGTGACTCTCCAATTGTTTGCCTCCACGCATTCAACTGGGCCCTCTCAGTGCAGGAGGACTGCGTGAGCTTGGCAAAAATGTCATCCCAAGTTCATTTTTTCTGCCTTCTAATCTAGACCAGCCTCTAGGACGGAGTAGACAGGGGCCATGTTGAAACATTTGTGCTTGCTACAGGAGGAGAAAAAGGGAGGGTAGTATTTTAAAAGATACATTTTAGAGAACAAAGGGGACAGTGTTTTTCAGTGAAAACAGGCAATCCATAGTACACAGAACATGTTCTTTCTGTACAAGGTCTCATTTTGCCTCTTATACTGAAGTGCCTCCTACTTTGGTATGAGTAAGTCATCACATGCGGCCTGGCAACAGAATTCAGCTTGCAGGCAGCCTGCAGGCAGCCTGCAGGCTCTCTGGGAGAATCACTTCACACAACACCCCCCCCACCCCCACCCCACACACACACACCCACCCCCGCGCGGCTCTGAGCAGGGATGAGCCCTTTAAATTAAACGCGAACAGCCCAGTGCAGCTGGTTTCCCCCCACCCCCCAGCTCTGATCAAGCTCTCACTCACCAGAAGTGCCTTCTCCAGGGTCATGGTCCGGGAGCATGCTTTGGGAGTAGGGGGAGGCTATTGGCTCCAGTGTTAAGAATAGTTCCTGGCTAAGGGGGAAGACAGATTCCCCACTTGCTGCCTGTGCACTGTCCTCCTCCTCTTCGTCCTCTAAAAACTCATCCTCCTCACTCCGTGCTACTCCCTCCTTGCAGGTGTCCACAGACAGTGGTTGGGTAATGGTGTCGTCACCCCACATAATTGCATGCAGCTCACGGTAGAAGCAGCATGTATGGGGCTGTGACCCAGAGAGCCTGTTCACCTACCTGGCTTTTTGGTACACTTGCCTGAGCTCCTTGATTGTTGTACGACACTGTTCTGTGTCCCTGGATTAGTCTCCAGGGACATGACGGAAAGAGGCTTTAGCATATGTATTTGCATTCCTTTTTTTGGAATGTAGTTCTGCCATAACAGATTTGTCTCCCCAACATGCAATGAGATCCAGTACCTCCCGTTTGGACCATGCTGGAGCTTGTCTGCGAATCCGGGACTGTGTGGTCACCTGTGCTGGTGGTGACCAAACAGGAAATTCAAAAGTCCCAGGGCTTTTACTGCCTACATGGCTAGTGCATCAGAGTTCAGAGTGTTGTCCAGAGCAGTCACAAGGGAGCATTCTGGGATAGCTCCTGGAGGCCAATATCATCGAATTGCGTCCACAGTACCTGTAACCCGGAAATGCGATCTCGATTTTAGTGCTACTCCACTTGCTGAGGTGGAGTACAGAAATCAGAGTAAAGAGCCCTTTAAATCGAAAAAACTGGTTTGGTCGTGTGGACGGAACCAGTTTTATTTCGAGGTAACTCGGCTAATTCCAAAACAACAGCGTACTGTAGACCAGGCCAGAGAATTCATTACATCCCTAGGTAACTTGTTCCAATGGTTCATTACCCCCATGGTTAAAAATTTCATCTTATTTCTAGGCTGAATTTGTCTAGCTTCAGTTTCCACACACTTTGTCTACCTATTATCAGAACTCCATTTGCAGGTACTTGCAGACTGATCAGATTGCCTCTTAAACTGCTCTTGGATAAGCTAAATACATTGTGTTCCAGGATAAACTCCAAGGCTGGTTTTCCTGATTTAGAATAATTCTTGTAGCTCTTTTCTGAACCATTTACAATTTGTCAATATCCTTTTTAAAATATGAACATTAGAATTGGACCCAGTATCCCACTAATGGTCTCACCAATGCTATATTTAAAGATATATATCACCTCCCTGTTTATATACAATATGCCCTTTATTTTACATCCAAAGGTCATGTTACATTTCTTAGCCACCACACCACACTAGTATCTCTTGTTCAGTTGGTTATCCATCACTTCTAAATCCTTTTCAAGGTCACTGTTTTCCAGGATATAATTCTCTACATTCTTCTATTCTAGAGATTCTTATACCACCCACATCACTTCAGTATTTGAGCACCTTCCAGTAGTACATTAAGCAATGTGACTAACATCTGTTATGGGTGACTTGTTCTCTCTCATTCTCCTCTTGGGGAGAGAAGTGTGTTCAATATAGCGTTTTGTCTTGGGGTAGGTCTATAGTGCAAATTAAGGAGCAATTATAGCACTGGTAGCTTTAATGTAGCTAGCATGGGTAATACTTGTGAAGATGCGATGGCACAGGCTTCAGTGTGGGCTAGCTGCCCCAGTACAAGTCCACCAGGGATCTGGGTATGTACTCAGGTGGCTAGCCCACACTGAAGTGTGTGCTGCCATGTCTTCACTACTATTGTTACCTGCACTAGCTAGATGAAAGCTAGTTTCAGTATGCCTGCCTGCACTACAATCACACTTTAATTCACAATGTAGACGTACCCATGGTACAGTTTGTTTCTTTTGTAAATGTTCATACTGCTAGGTGTTATAACAAAAAAGCATGGTGGAAGGAGTGGACCTTGCACTTAGAGTGGAAGGTGGTAAAGTCTGTGACAGTACTTAGTTTCTTTGGCAGTTGTTTCCAGTCTGTAACATGCCCTTGTCCAAGCACGGTCTCCTTCACAAATAAGCTCTGTCCTTGTGGCAGAAAGTTCCATTGTGCCTGAGGGGCAAAGTTATCCACCAGTCTTTATCTCAGAGCTTCAAGTAATCTTTTGGATATGCTGAGCTCAGGCCACTGAGGGTATGTCTAAATGGCCCGGGAGGTGGGTGACAACAACAAAAAACCAGCAAGTCTCAGAGCTTGGGAAGCTTATACTGTCAGGTTAAAATATAGATCTATATATATATAAAAATAAAAAAAATTCTATAAATATAGATCTATAGCAGTATAGATGTTCAGGCACAGGCTGGAGCCCAAGAGCTGAAAGTGAAGAAGAGCTCTGTATAAGCTGAAAGCTTGTCTTTCATCATCAGAAGTTGATCCAATAAAAGATGGAGCCTCACCCACTTTCTCTAATATCCTGGGACCAACCTCGTTACAGCAAGACTGCAAAAGTAGGTACACTTTTAATGACAAACAGAAATACAGCAGTACATCAAACTTCTAAATATAGCTGGGTGAATACTATGCAAAATTTGTGAACATTCAAATAAAAACATGCAAATTTGCACTGATACTGTTCAGAACCCCTTTTATTCACTTATGAACATTCATAGAATCTATTTTAGTATACAATTGTGTAGATATTGAAAGTATTACAAATACTTGTGACTATGTACTGTCATAATTATTTGTCTGGAAGTGTTCATGTGGCTATCTTGAAAGTGGTCTCATTTTGGGAGTCGTCTGTTTAGGGAGCAGAAGTGCTACCACCATGTGACTTAACTCAACCAGTCATACCACAAATAGCAAATAGTCACAGTCAATTGTTTGCATGTAATTCATAGTATGACGTATGTTTACATATGGCATTGTAGCTGTGTTGGCCCCACGGTACTAAAGAGACAAGGTGAGTGAGAATCTCTTTTGTTGGACCAACTTCTTTTGGTGAGAGAGACAAGATTGCGAGATACAGAGTTGAGACCTGAAGAAGAGCTTTGTGTAAGCTTGAAAGCTTGTGTCTCTCACCAACAGATGTTGGTCCAATAAAAGATTACCTCACCCACCTTGTGTCTCTAATATGTTTACACAAACCATTTATACAATGAAAATATTTGTAAAATTTGAAGTATATTTATAGATATTTAATAGACTGAAATAGTCCAAATTTGGCAAAATAACTTACTTGCTGTGAACAGGTTGACCAGTTCTACAAAACATAAGACTTAGAATCAAAGAACCATATGATTAAAAGGGACCGCAAGGGTCATCTAGTCTAACCCCCTACCAAGGGGTAGGATTTGTGGTGTCTAAACCACCCAAGACAGCTGGCTATCCAGTCTCTTTTTGAAAGCCTCCAGTGAATGAGCTTCCACGTCTTCCGTTGGCAGTTCGTTCCATTGTCCTACTGTTCTTACAGTTGGAAATTTTTTCCTGAGATTTAACCTAATCTGTTTTGCTGTAGTTTGAACTCACTGCCTCTTGTCCTGCCCTCTGGGCAAAAGAGAACGATTTTTTTTCCATCTTTTTTATGGCAGCCTTTCAAGTATTTGAAGATCACTATCATGTCCCCCTCTTAATCTCTTTTTCCCAAATGAATATACCCAGTTCCTTCAGCTTTTGCTCATATGATTGCTTTCCAAAACTGGACGCAGTACTCCAGATGAGGCCTAACCTGCACCAAGTAGAGCAGTACTATCACCTCCCATGACTTGTGTGTTATGCCTCTGTTAATGCAACCCAAAATTACTGTTGCAAAAAAGCAAATGCATCCCATTGTTGACTCATGTTGAGGTTGTGATCCAGCACAACTCAGAGATCCTTCTCAGCAGTGTTGCTGCCATGCCAGTTCTCCCTCATTCTGTATTTGTGCATTTGATTTTTCTTCCTTAAGTGTAGCATGTTACATTTATCTTGTACATTTATTTTTGTTGAATTTCCATTTTGTCGTCTATAGCTCAGTTCTCCAATTTATCACGATCCCTCTGAATTGCAGTGTTTCCAAAGTGTTTGCAACCCCCACTAGTTTTGTGTAATCTGTAAACTTGATCAGTATGCTCTATTCCTACATCCAGGTCATTAATAAAGATGTTAAATAACACCAAACCCAGAACAGATCCCTGCAGAACCCCTTTTGAGACCTCCTTCCTATCTGACATAATTCCATTAATAGTAACTCTTTGCAGTTGTTTAACCAATTATGTATCCACTTAATAGTAGTTCTACCAAGCTTTGTTTACCTTAGGTATCTATATGGCTACCCATCACAGTAGTAGCTGTGCATCTCACAATCTTCAATGTATTTTATCCTCACAACACTGCATGTATTACTGAAGTACTATTAACCCAATTTTACAGATGGAAATCTGAGACACCAAGACTAAGTGACTAGCTCAGAATTACACAGGAAGTGTGTAGCAGAGCAGGGACTGAGCAAATCCTGCACTGCTGCCCAAACCTCTGGACCATCCAACCTTGAAAAAAAAAGTTGAACATATACACAAAACAAATGCTTAGCTGCAGTATCCAAATAATTTGGTTCATTTCAAACTACTACAACTACCTGTTTGTGGAGACATTATGCTATGCACTCCATCTACCTTCTTTCATTGTAGAAATTAACTACTGTACTTGCTTAGACTGTGCTTATTTGAAGTTCATATACTGTACTGTGTGTCATACTGAATTATATTGTACTATGATATATGGATGGCGGCAAATGGTACTGTAATTCATTAATGCACAACACTTTGAAATGATACAATGTGAAATAGCTGAAAAGGCATAGGCAGTAGAGACTTGGATCATGTACAATATGCAAGGTATTGACATGGTGTTTTTGTCTGGGAAAAAGCGAAAACAAAAAAAGGCCAATAAATGTGGCAAAAAAAATCCAGTGACATGGTATGCTGTATTAAGGGAGGTGTCTGAATCAAATAATCCCTATTTATACATACTGGTTGCATCCACATTTAGGGCTAAATTATGCCTAGCTGTTGGGAGAAACAAGGGAAGAGGGATGTGAAAAGCCTTCCCAAATTCATGCTACTAAAAAAAGACAGCTACAATGGTAAATAATGAAGAGGACAGGTCACTGACACAGCAATCGGGATCGCTTGGTAAACTGGGTGCAAGCAAATACATATTTTAATCCAGCTAAATGTAAATGTATACATCTAGGAACAAAGAATGTAGGTCATACTTACATGAGAAGAATGAGGGGGGCTTTGATAGCAGCCGTCAACTACCTGAAGGGGGGGTTCCAAAGAAGATGGAACTCTGCTGTTCTCAGTGGTGGCAGATGACAGAACAAGGAGCAATGGTCTCAAATTGCAGTGGGAAAGGTCTAGGTTGGATATTAGGAAACACTATTTCACTAGGAGGGTGGTGAAGCACTGGAATGGGTTACCTAGGGAGGTGGTGGAATCGCCATCCTTAGAGGTTTACACGGCCCAGCTTAACAAACCCCTGACTGGGATGATTTAATTGGTGTTGGTCCTGCTTTGAGCATGGGGTTGGACTAGATGACCTCCTGAGGTCTCTTCCAACCCTAATCTTCGATGATTCTATGATGGGGGACTATCCCAGGATAACCAGCTGAATAGGAGCTCCCAGTGTGATGCTGTGGCCAAACGGGATAATGTGATCCTTGGATGCATAAACAGCGGAATCTCAATTTGGAACAGAGAGGTGATTTCACTTGTGTTTGGCACTGGCAAGACCTCTGCTGGAACAACTGTCCAGTTCTGGTGTCCACTATTCAAGAAGGATGTTGATAAATTGGAGAGAGTTCAAAGAAGCACCACAGGAAAGATTAAAGGATTAGAAAACATGCCTTATAGTGACAGTCTATTTATCTTAACAAAAAGGTGGTTAGGGATGACTTGATTACACAGTCTATTAAGTACCTACATGGGGAACAAATATTTGATAACGGGTTCTTTCATCTAACAGAGAAAGGTATAACAATCCAATGGCTGGAAGTTGAAGCTAGAAAAATTCAGACTAGAAATAAGCTGTACATTTTTAACAGAGAATAATTAACCATTGGAACAATTTAACAAAGGTCATGGTGGAGTCTCCATCAATGACAATTTTTAAATAAAGACTGGATGTTTATCTAAAAGATCTGCTCTAGTTCACATGAATTAATTCAGGGAAGTTCTATGGTCTATGTCATAAAGGAGGTCAGACTAGATTATCACAATGTTCCTTCTAGACTTGGAATCTGGAAATCTATTCAACATAGTTGATCATGAGTTATTTGCTGAAGGAGGATTCAGCAGAGCAGAGGCATGCACTAAAATGGTTTAGGTCCTTCCTGGAAGGACTTATCCAAAAATAGTGATGGGAAACTGCACCCCCCAGGCCCCTCCTTTGTAGAGTCCAAGAAAGATAAATTCTCTCTGGTTCTATTCAGTACCTACAGGGTACCAGAAGACTTGGTAACACATCACACCCTGAAATACTGATGGCATGTAGATGACACAAAGCCCTATTTTGCCTTTACTATATGCAATAGCACCAGAGCCATCAGCTGGCTCAATGCTTGGATGAGGTCACCTTTCACAGATGAAGAACAGCTGGCTGGAGCTGAAGCCGAGCAAGACAGAGCTTATGCTGGTTGGCAAAGGGAAACATCTGAGGAGCTTGCAGCAACAGTGCAGTTTCCATTGGTTGAAGATATTCCATTGGTTGAAGAACCAGAGAGGATGGTTCTAGACTATTCTCAGTGGTAGAAGAGGACAGGACAAGGAGTAATGGTCTCAAGTTGCAGTGGGGGAGGTTTAGGTTGGATATTAGGAAAAACTTTTTCACTAGGAGGGTGGTGAAACACTGGAATGCGTTACCTAGGGAGGTGGTAGAATCTCCTTCCTTAGAAGTTTTTAAGGTCAGGCTTGACAAAGCCCTGGCTGGGATGATTTAATTGGGGATCGGTCCTGCTTTGAGCAGGGGGTTGGACTAGATGACCTCCTGAGGTCCTTTCCAACCCTGATGTTCTATGATTCTATATAAATCCAAACTAGGTTAAGTTAGGCCACAATTTAGGAATGCTCCTGGATCCCTTGGTGACTCTAAGCACTTCCATAGCAGCATTTGGGAGTCACTCTTTCCATCTCCAGGTGGCTAGGAAACTGTGTTCCATCCTAGTGGATGATGAGCTAGCCTCAGTTATACACATTGGTCATCTCCTAGTTAGACTATAGCAATACAATATAACTGGGCATTAAATCCTCAGCCTTCAAGAAACGCCAACTAGTACAGAATGCATCTCCTCAGCAACACAGGCTACTATGAGCGAATCAAACCGGTCATCCATTCTCTACACTGGCTTCCCATAGAATATTGAGTCAAATTCAAAATTTGTCCTTATCTTCAAGGCGCTCAATAGTCTATGCCCAGGATACCTTAAAACAGCATTTCTCAAACTGGGGTCTGTGGACCCCTGGGGGATCCCTGAGGGAACTCCAGGGGGTCTGTGGGTCCCGCTGATCAACTCTTCCCACTTTTTCCATCTCCTGGAGGTTACTGAAGCCAAACTGGGAGATTTTAGATGCTAAAAGTCCAGTGGCAAAGCAGGGCTAAGGCAGGCTCTCTGCCTGCCCTAGCCCCACACCGCTCCCTGAAGCGGCCAGCACGTCCCTGTGGGCCTGGTGTGGGTCAGGGGGTCTCCATGCACTGCCTCTGCCCCAAGTGCTGTCTCCACAGATCCCATTGGCTGGGAACTGTGGCCAATGGGAGCTGTGGGGGCAGTCCCTGTGCGTGGGAGCAGTGTGCAGAGAACCCCCAGGCCCCCTGCCTAGAAGCTGTTGCCAGAAAGATGTGCCGGTTGCTTTCAGGATCCGCCCAAGCACTGCCCGGCCAGAGCTCGCACCCCTCCCAGACCCTGCACTCCCTCTTGCACCCCAACCCCCTGCCCCAGCCTGGTGACAGCAAGTGAGGGTAGGGTAGAGCAAGTGATGGAGGGAGGGGCACAGAGTGAGCAGAGGGCAGGAAGAGGTGGGGTGGGGCCTTGGGGGAAGGAATGGAGTCAAGACAGTGCCTAGGGCTGAGCGGAGGCACTTGGGGGTCCCTGAAAAGTTTTAAATCAAAATGGGAGTCCTCAGGTTCCTAAAGTTTGAGCACCACTGCCTTAAAAAAAACCACCTGACATTCTGGAATAAAAAAAACACTAGTCAAAAACTCTGTTCCTCTGGCACAAAGTAGCTGTCCCTGACAAAGGGTGAAGCTCATTGGTGCAGGATTCATAGAGGGGTTTTTTGGAGGCCTGTCAAAACAAGATATTCTACAGGATCTAAGAATTGCTCAAAAATCACATGACAAACATTTTCATTTAAAAAAGTTCATGATTTTCCCCTTAGAGAGAATTACACATGACAAATGTGAATCATGCTGTTTAGTACTAGAGGCAGGATAAGAATCTGAATAGAATAGGACACGCAAAGAAGATAAGGATCCAATGCCTGCCACACTGCCCAATGCAGCCTGGTCAGCACAGAGGTGTACACTGTGAAAGGGCATAATCCAGGCTCAATACCAGAAGAAATCCAGCTGCCAATATGCAGCTCTTCCTCACTGTCCACACACAAACAACATGGGTAGTGACTAAGACACAGTCTTACCCTTAGTCTCCTCTCCATCAGAGAAGAGCCTTAATAGCTACTGGACTAGGGAAGCTCCAGGGCCTAGACACCCATGGAGACAACTCCCTATTTTCAGGTTGTACTTCCCTCTCAATAGCAGCTCAACAATGCTAATTTAGGTATTATGCATTTCCCAAAGATGGACCCCCTTTTCATGCATGTAGTCACAGACTCCAGTGAGTCCAACTGCCATAAAGGGAAACCAAAAGTCACAGGAAAGGCATGGGGGGTGCAATTTAAGCAGCATATCAACAACATTCACTAATGATGCTAATTTGGGAAGACTTGAGAACAGCAGTTAGGCCAAAAACATAATGCAAAAAGGCAGAGCTGCCAAATGTCACATATTTGTCAGGTTTGTCATGCATAGCTGGTAAAATGTCAGAGAGTGAATGAGAGAGAGACCGACCCTCCCCACAAAAGACTCTGTAGACTGTGGGAAAGGTCTGAGCTACAACCCAAGAGATCACGAGTTTTAGTTCATACCTTACAGTGAGACATCTATCGTTCATCCATTTTATGGCTAAGATAACAGAGGTTGTGGAAGTTCATTTCCAGAGGAGAGAGAACCCAGGTCTCTTATATGAAAGACTTATGGTGCAGCTACTTTACCATACTGCCTTTCAGAAGAAGTATGCCACATTCATGCTTGACTATACTGTCTCTCTGAACACTAGCTCTCATTCTGGTCCCAGATCCAGGACTCCAGATTGCCAATGGGTTACACAACTATTTGTGAGACAGAAGTATGTTGGCTGAGTGTGCATGTCCCCTTGAATCAGCTGGTTCACATAGAGAATAGGCTACTTCCACCGCCAGTTACTTCTATAGTCAAAGTGGAGAAGAACTATGCTATTAATTCCAAGGTCCTCAGTTTAAATTGTACTAATGATCAATCTGGGGGGGAAATAGTATATGGTTATGCAATCAGGAGGTTGTCTCATAATTCGCATACACAAGGGGGCTGAACTGAAGCTGTAAGGATCATTTTAATTGTCATTTACATTTTACTTTGTCATTTACTTTTACATGCTTGACTTTGCAACCTAACATACTTTTCTGTATCTTATATAAAAGCATCCTGGAATAACTAATTACTTGAATGATTTTACATTAAAAAATTGAAATTCATGTCTAAATACAACACTTAATATTTCTACTGTATGCATTTTGGTTGATGTCCCTTTAAGACCAGAGAATAACACTTGATTGTAGGGTATGTTTGCAGGAGATTGAGAGCACAGTTTGGAGGCACAGGCAAAATTTCCTAAGAGTGAAAAACTCCAATACCACTCAGCTCATTCTCCTAAACCAGAGATTCTCAAACTTCTCCATGAATCTTTAGCAAGAAGACTGGTCACACAGTGCTGGCTCTCTTCATAGTTTCCAACTAAATGAAACAGAAAAGAGGAGAGGGAGATACTGAAGAGAAACCATGTGACTTTTCAAAAAGGCCAAAATACCTATTGCACTATAGAGATCTAAAAATGCAAACAAACACTTTCCAAATATTACTTTCCCATGTAAACAACTGCTGTAGTTGCTACAGCAAATTATATGATCAAAAAGGGATGGTAGGTACTCCCCACCAGAATGGGAAGGGAGGTGTTTGAGGTAATCTATTAAAATGTGGTACACCTAAGAAGCAAATTTTTAAAGGAGGGTAATTAGCCATTGGAACACCTTATCAAAGGTTGTGATGGGTTCTCCATCACTGGAAATCTTTAAAATCAAGATGAGATGTGTTTCCAAGAGATATGTTCTTGTTCAACCACAATTATTGGACCTGGAATTAATTCAGAGGAGTCCTACAGTCTTTTATGCAGGAGATCAGATTAGATGATCACAGTGGTGCCTTCTGGCCTTAAAAAACAAAAACAAAAACTATGAATACTTGCTCTGGGCTAAGTGGATCTTTTTATGATCAGAGCCATTACCTTTAACTAGATCTTGGGTTTTCCAAAATACATCAAAGGCTGACCTGGCTATTTTTGCCAATTCTAAGAATTAGAACAGTTCACTGTGACGTTAGTTTCTCACATTTGCAGTTCTTTAGGCATAGACTTAAAGAGCTAAAAACCCTACTGTGTGTGTTTAACACAATTTCAAACACTTGTAATGCAATGAATGCAAAACCAATATCTTCCAGAACAAGTTAGTACACTATTGAGTGCGGGCTATTTCTAAGCCAAATCACAACTTTCAAACCTCAGCCATTTCAACAGTCCTGTTCAGAAAGCCACAAGATTTTTTTTTAAATGGGAAAAGTATTTCTCTTCTCACATTTTACACAAAAACATGAATTGCCTTTACTCTTTTTTTTTTTTTTTTTTTTTAAAACACCAATTTAGGACAGAGACCGAGCATGGAACATTTTAACTCCAAAGGTGGAAGTTTTAGAAAGCATGAGCATCTAAAAAGAGGGGTTTGATAACAACTGCTATATTTAAGTTGCAAACACCTGGTATAATTAATCTGTGCTCTTTTAGCAAGCTAGATTCATGACTGAAGCCAGATAAATCCAGAAATAATCTGATTTAAAAACTCAGACTCAGCTGTATAAAGATTTCAAGTCCCTGGAAATAGTCCAAAACCACTGTAGCTATTGATATAGTTAATCAATTATGAAGGCATACTGACGATTCAATAATCAATTGTTAAGCAGCTATAACATTCCGATTCACTTTTCTTTTTGCAAAAGCTTAAGTTCTTAAATCAATTTACCCTAAGAAGTCAATGAACTGTAAATTTTCTGATTATGCTGGAATAAGCACTAACAGGTACTCTGTAAATTGAACCCTGAAGCAACGTGAATTGTCTGGATATGTCTAAAGATGAGTCACTCTGAGCTGTCTTGATCTGCTAATGTGTCAAAAAAAATCTCAATGAGCAGCAAAGCAAAGCACAGAGAGAGGTTAAACTGAGTGATCTAAATGGACATAGGTTTTTATTTAGATCAGTATACAGGGATGTACTAAGTGAGGGCATCCTCAGTGCACAAAACTGCACCAATGTAAGTTATGGAAAGGTTCCCTGTGTAAAACTGATTTACTGAGAAAGATGCCTGAACCTGTTCTGCACACCCAGATGATAGATGCTTCAAGAGATTAATTTGCTTATCCTTAGCACTAAACATTATGCTCTGAACATTTCCACTGTATCAAGAGACATACACTGCCTAGAGAGAAGCTCAGTAATTGACATCAAGGTGTCAAAAGGAGCATTTGCTCCAGGCCATTCATTACACTGACTACCCACAAGACAGTGTAGATGCTCATGGAACAGATCATGTTCCTTTAAGTCACCATGGAGTTTCTTGAATTTATTTAATAATTCTGTAAACAGTATGAAGATGTTCAAGATGTAAGCCCTCCTTGCTAATTCAGGATATCAGTAATTCTCAAGACAGGAGAATAGCACCCCAGATGTGGATCTATTATTATCTAGATAACTTGGGAAGGAGGATTCCAGTGCGACACCAGTAAAACATTTTTTAAAAGGAAACAAGACAGAAGGGCACTAACAATGTGAGATTCTTACTAGTAAAACATTAATTTTAAGAACATGAGTTATCTAGGAATGAGATGCCTTCTCCAGAAAGATAGAATGGTGATATTTCCATAGACTTTGGTGGGAGCTGCTGCATGCTCCGCACTTTTCAAAAGTAAGCCACTTATTTTAGGCACCTAAACTAGGACTTAGGAGCCTAACATTTTAAAAAAATCTTGACCTAGAATGAAATTTATTGGGGAAGGCGGGTGATAGACAAAATATGCAGGAACTGTTCTGTGTAAAGGCTCTGGGCTGGCAAAGAAACTATTTAATTTTACTTTTAAAAAATGAATAAATGGTAAACTATGGAAAATTGAAAGTAAAGAACATTGAACATTCACACTTCATTGTACAATTAGAGTTTGACATGGTATATACACACATGAAACTCATGGGGAGCTTTAGTTCACAGAACTGGATATAAATGCTGCTATATAATGTGTAAATGATTAAGTTAATACATCAGACTTACAAAATTAAAAGATATAGTTCACACCATATTAACTGAAAACTCAAGTTGTTTTTTTTAATTCAGTAACACTAAATGCATCATACTACATGGAAACTAAGCATGACATTGTCACTCTACTCTCAACTCTCTGGGGCAGAAACACAGTTCAGAAGTTTCATTTTTTCCACTATTATGATTCTCTTGTGCTACACAGATATTTCAGATTTTCACACAGATTATACCAGAGTGCTCCATTAATCAGCCTTGTCATTTAAATTATATAAAACAGACATTCTGTCATTGATTAAGCCCTTTCCATATAGACAATGAGTATTGACAGTTAATTTTTAAGTTGTTAGCTAACACAACTGTCAATTCTAGTGTAGACACTACACACTCTTTTGATGCCATTTGTGTGAAACATTTGTGTCCTGTTTCATTAACAGGATTACAAATTGTAATGCATGTATTAAAACAACTAATTATTCAAGTGTATTAATACCCAATGAGGAGCAAGTACTTCCTAAAAAGGATATTTTATTTAAAAAAAAAACAGAGGATATAAAGCATAATGTCTTCTGGGACTCCCATTCTTTCCCTTATATTTCTCAGCTGAAAATCTGTCTATTGTGTTGATGAATCTGGAGTAGATTACTGACAGAGCGACAGACCCTCAGCTAGAGTACTTCAGCTGAGGATCCAGCCTAAAACTGTAGTATCATTTGCCTCTATTTGTTGCAAATCTTTACTGTTTGACAGAATGAAAGAAATTGTGTAGCATGATATTTTGGGTTAGTTATGCAGGTTTTTAGGAACAGAACCAAAATCAGCCAATACGCCATGATTTTTTCCAAGGTCATCATTTCAATTTTTAACATACAAGCTAAAGTCTTTGTGAACTTTAAGGTTGATATTAGAATATGCAGGGTGGATTTGATTTAAATCAAATTGATTTAAATCACAATTTAAATCCTAGTCAGGAAGACTTGATTTAATCATGGATTTCTACATAAAAGTGCATTCTTGTTGGTTATAACTTTAATACATATTCTTCACAACTCAGAGCTAGATGGAGGTTTCATTTTTAGAAGGTACACACTATACATTTAAGTGATTTTGAAAACTTTTCAGATTAATTTTACAGCTATATCAGAAAATGAATGATTGGTTATTTCATTTACCGAAGGTAAATGAAGCAGATATTTATGAAATCACTGGGAGGTGAACTATCGCCAATTCAACAGGTTAATCATTAATATTTGGAGGAGTTTCTTGCCATGCTGTATTAGGAGGAAAACATCAGACAGACATTTAAATTGTTATATTTAACTAAAACCAGCATTGTTTATTCTAGATTTTTTCCTTCAATGGCAACCATAATATTTTAACAAAACAAGCATATGAATTTTTGCATTTAGTTAAACATTCATGTTTTTTAAAATCAGATTTGTTTTTGTTAAAATTGTTTTTAACTAAAATAGTTAAATGAAACAAGCTTTCCTGCTTTTTCAGGTCCCAAACAATTTCTAAATTTGGAATGAATTAGTCCAAAGGAAGAAAATATTCTTTCTACACTGGCAGAAGAAGCTACTGTTGTTAAAAGTAAAGGAGGACTTGTGGCACCTTAGAGACTAACCAATTTATTTGAGCATGAGCTTTCGTGAGCTACAGCTCATCACTTCAACAGTCTCTGAATTCAAGTGCTTAAGGGACTTCCACCAGTTCACTGGTGTGACTCTTGAAAACATCAGCAAACATATTTCTTGAACGGTTCTTATTCCCAAACTGGGTCTCTTTTACGGCCTGCTGCCATTATAGGATTTCCTTTCTAGCGAGAGAATGGTATAGTAGATCTCAAATCAATGAAGGCTAAACTCAGAAAGACCTCAAGACTTCTGGAATATGCTGCTCAACCAGTTTCACTTTTGTTTCTACTGCCCGTCCCTCCCTTCTCACATTTATCTCCAGACTTCTTCTCCTTGTCCAGATCTGTTCCACCCCCAACAATCTTTTATTTGTTGAACTTTTTGAAACTTTGCACTTTTAGAGAATGGTAAGGGATTGACTGTGTCCATAAATTTGCAGAGGGACAACAGGGTTGAGGTCTGTTATTTCTTATCTCTATATATTTACTTTAAAACATTTTTGCTGTTAACAAGCATGTTGTCTCTGGAGACATAAATCCACAGTTTGAGAACTGCAAAATTAAGCATCTCTGATGGTATCTTCTAGACTGAGCCCCACTGGGTAGTGTAGCAGACTGCAGACTCACCAGTGCGGCACCTCCTGCTGGTCATCTGGGAATTAGCTCTTTTCCAGCCTTGTGGTGCCCTCTGCTGGCCAGTGTCTCACCTGCCTCAGGCCCCCCATGTCCCTCCCAGACCCCAGTGCCCTTTACCCTGGGGTTCTGCCCCAGCAGTACCCCCAGACCCCAGTGCCCTTTACCCTGGGGTTCTGCCCCAGCAGTACCCCCAGACCCCAGTGCCCTTTACCCTGGGGTTCTGCCCCAGCAGTACCCCCAGACCCCAGTGCCCTTTACCCTGGGGTTCTGCCCCAGCAGTACCCCCAGACCCCAGTGCCCTTTACCCTGGGGTTCTGCCCCAGCAGTACCCCCAGACACTGGGTCTCCCCTCCCAGGGGAACCCCCAACCCTCTACACCCACCTTGCCTCAGTGGCTACTGCCAATCATCATCTAGCCCCCTCTCACTGGGGCAAACTGCAGTCTGTAAAGGCCACTCAGCATTGGCAAGGGGCTTGTACCAGCTGCTGCTGCCTCTGCCTATTCCCGGGCTGCACCTCCCAGCCCCAGTACCTGAATAGGCCTTTATCAAGGCCTCAGCCTGGGGAGTTGCCAGGCTGGAGCTCCCCAGCTCCTCTTGCCCTTCCCCAGCAGTGCTCTGCTCCAGGTACCCTATTCCCAGGCAGCCAGGTCCTTCTCTCTCCACAGCTACAGAGATTGACCCACTCCTCTCTGAGCCCTTATAACAGGGCCAGGTGTGGCCTGTTTGGGGTGTTGCCCCAGCTGTGGCTGCCTCCCCAATCAGCCCAGCCTTCCTCCTCCAGAGCAGGGTAACTGCCCCCTACAGGTAGATAGAAAGATTAACCTAAATAATCTATACAGAAGCCCCTGGAACCCCATAAAATTGGGTCCCTAATCCATGAACTAATGGAACTCATTTACAAAACTTTTCTTAAACATTACATGAATATATTGTCTCATACTATAGAATTAAAATTTATAATCCCTATTCCATGATGAGATATCTTTGAGCTATAATGTATCTGAATAACCATCTTTCAATAGGTTTTTTTCCCTCAAAAAGCATTTTATCAAAAAAATCCTATTTAAATTTAAAAAATCAGATTTTTGATTTTTTTAAAAAAATCATTGATATTTATCAACCCTGAGTATGTATGAATACCAATGAGTGGTACAATTAAGAACACACACATTTACAAGCATAAAATTGAAAATCCAAGAGAGTAGATAAATATGCGCTCAAAATTCACTTACATAAATGTACATGTATAAATGATCACATTGTACAGGGATGAATGCAGTTAAAAGTAGCAAGAAAAGAAGCAGGGGGGTCCTGAAGATGGGCCTTGGGGGTTCCCCCACCATTGCTGCTCTTATCTTGAATCCTCCTCCATGATATAAATCAACAGCACAGGCAGGGGAATCTACAAATTTTAGGTTGAGTGCCGTGAAGCCATCTCAGCCTAGCAAAGGGATGTGTGCTCACAATAAGGAAGGTGCAGGTCTCCAGAGACTTAAAAAGCCAAGTGCTAGAGGCAGGAAAGAAGGGAAATAAGGAGTGAGGAAAGCCTCAAAGAGAAGAACGCTCAAGTAAAAACTGAAATATGAACGAAGTGTTGAGGAGGATGGCTGAGCAGAGCTGTACGATGTGCAAAGACAGGATGATGCCTGCCAGATGCTTTGATAGAATTAAATGACAATCCAGACTTCCTGAGGTGTAAAAATAAATCCAGAACGAAAAGAATTATAGACTATAACACAGAGCTTGCTTTGTGAGGGACTCCAGCAGAAACCTTCTCCTCTTCAACACAGCTCACTCATATAAGGCTTTCTACTCTCTAGAAGGATTCATCAAAACTCCAGAAGGTCGAGTCATGAATAAGCAGCAGCTCCTGGAGTCAGAGAGGGGCTGCAAACAGAGAGAGAGACAGGGAGATGGTGTGCAACAACAGGAATGGGCGTTGGCCTGGCAGAGCTAGTCCCCAGAACTGCCAGGGGTGGGGCCATCCAGTGATGAGTAGAGCACGCCCGTCACAGTGCACATTCGATTTTATCATGATATATACTTAATATTCCAGAGGAAGGTGAAAAGCCCTCAAAAATCTTCTGACAACATGCCCTGTAATGAAAGATTCCTTCCCAAACCCAAATTTGCTGTTCAGTTTAACTCTGCATATAAGAATGATCTAGTTTAAATATTAATCTCATTTTACTGAAGTAATTGCCCATTTTTCCTCGTAACCTAGAAAATTAAAATCAGCTTGATAGAGAACTCTCTGTAACCTATAAACAACAGCCTCAAGTCTAATGCTGACCCTGCCAGGAACAGGCTAACTGTAAATTCACCAAATGTATGTTTATATCAAAGACTTAAATATATAGGAAATGTGGAGTTTAATTCCAATAAAAATGTTGATTGCTACACATGATCACATAACACAGCTATTAATTATCCTTATTTAACAGTGATGTATGCCAAGTCACATTGAAAATCCAAAAAACAAGCCACCTCTTCCTCTTCAGTAATCTCTTCTAATTTTCAACATTCATATTCACTGCACACTGATCATTTGACAGATTTATTGTTAATTCTATTTCAAGATGATGATAGTAGCAACAGCACTAAAGTGGTCTCCTACAACACCAAGGGAAAAACAAACACGCACAAACAAAAAACTGCCAAATAGTGATTTAGGTCTCCGAACAATTTTTTATCTGTACATGTAGTTACTACAATAGGTTTCAGTGGTTGGCATTTTAGCAAATCAGTAAAACGTTAGCCTGATGGAGTATAAAAATCCAGAGTAAAATTCACTGCAGATAGTATTTGAAATCCCCTATACAGGTTAAGAAGGATTAAATTAATTTATACCTTTAACTCATACTCATTTAGAAGGTAAAAATCAACTGAGGCAAGTCAAGCTCTGCTATAGCTGGTAAATTCTGTAATCTTCAAGAATACAGCTTTATGATGGGAATTTCATAAAATTCACTTGGTGGCTTGGAACATCATAATAAGTGGACATCCAACTCCGTGATTAAAACAAAATATTCCAAGCAGTACTCTTATTCATCAACTACCCACAATGTGCTAGATGCCTCACAGACATAGACATCATATAATAAATTAAATAATACGATCCTTGCCCCAAAGAGTTTACAATCTAAGAGTTAACATACCAATTACAAACCGGAGAAAGGGGAGCAAGAAATAAAGTGATAATACTGGTGTCAGGTACCCTTGTTAGTTCCGTGTTATGTTTGTTTATTTTAATTTTGTTTCCCGTGTTCGAATGCTCCCCTTGTCTCTCATACCCCACTAACCTGCTCTCTTCCCTCACAGATGTACCTTCTGTCCACCTGCACAGGTAGGGGTGAGGGAGATCTGTCAATCAGAAGATTCCCTTGAAATGAGTTCAAAAGTCCCTAAAGGTCAGTTTCTAGAAAAGAGAATGAATATACTTCACACTGAGAAGAACACCTGGTTGTTACATAGATCCAAAAACCAGATTTTAAAAAGAGATTAAAGAAAGTCTCAGATTAAGAATAAGGGAAAATTTTCTTCCATCCTGATCATTTAATTATTTTGTTTTAATTATTACGTTGGGTCTAAACTGGCAGGGAGGGGTAAACAAGCTTTCATACTTGCAATAAACAGAAGGAAAATTAAAAAGAAGAAAGAAGCTTATGTTTTGAAAACTTCAAGATGTCCCAACTCACCAGTAAGCAAGGTAACAGTCCCACTAACCCTAAAATGCATATAAAATAATGTCTTCTATAATTTATACCATATATTGCATATTATCAAACAAGAATTGCCTCTTTGAGCTGCTGGCCAGATATCACAAACAATGAATTCCCCTGGGATATGGGAACTCCCTGCTGGGTCCTGTTCCAGTTGTCCTGCATACTACCTGGCACAGGGGACATGTCAGATGTGGGAAGGGGCGGAGCAGAACAGAGCTACATCCATCATCCACAGTAGTGGTAGGCAACCTGCGGCATAGAATATCAGGGTTGGAAGGGACCTCAGGAGGTCATCTAGTCCAACCCCCTGCTCAAAGCAGGACCAATCCCCAATATTTGCCCCAGATCCCTAAATGGCCCCCTCAAGGATTGAACTCACAACCCTGGGTTTAGTAGGCCAGTGCGCAAACCACTGAGCTATCCCTCCCTGGAAGCCTGCCCCGCACCGGTTCCCGCAGCTCCCAGTGGCGGGGAACGGCAAACCGCAGCCACTGAGAGCTGCGGGCGGCCGTTCTAATGTAAACAAACTGTCTGGCAGGCTGCCAGTGACTTACCCTGACGGGCCGTAGGTTGCCCACCACTGATTTACAGGCATAATGTCCATTAAGGATCCTATGACAGTGACATAACTTAGAGCACACCCCCTCCCGTGTTGTTCTAAACCTTGTTGGGACCAGAGACAATGAAGATCAGCTCTCAGAATCAGGAAAACAAAATAGGATTCCTAAATGCCCCACCCCACCACTCTCAAATCCTGTTCCAAGTGACACTCTACTGCAAGAATCTGGGTTATAATGTCTTGTATTTAATTCAGAAGTGTTTTGAAATAGAATTTGAAAGATTATAAAACAGATAATGAATTGTATTGCATACTGCCAAGACTCAAACTCATTTTGTGTAGCATTAGATTTATTTTAATCCACTGATCATAATGGTGTTATAAAAATTAGAAATACCTAAGTTAGAAGAACCACCACTTGGCTCACTGAAGTTCTTAATATAGCATTCATTCATCAACAGATTTCCACTGCATCCACCTCCAAATGCAAAAGCTTTGCAATTCTGAGACTTTAAAGGGTCACACATTTCTATTTTATACATAGCAGAACTGCTGAATTAGCATTAAAGAAGAGAGAGAGAAAAAACACTGGTCGGAAAGTGCTGAAACAGATTCTCATGTGCCAATATTGCTATCTCAGGAGATTAGTGTCAAAATTCTCTGACAGTATAATGGAAGAAAGGATAAGTTTCCTCACTCATAATTCATTTCTTAAATTGAAGACAACAATAAAAATGAATGGATGTTCCTCCTGGGCTGATATGGGGAGGAAGAAAGTGACCAATGGAAGATCAGATTTTTGGCTCCACCACTCCAGCATCTCTTCTTTCCCAGCCAGGTCAATGACTTCCAAAAGCTGCAACACTGAAACTTTTGCGTCTTATAAAATATTATACTCATAATGCAAATTACAATAAGTCAACTGAAGGTCAAGAGTCTGTAGTGTTATCTCCAGTAAAGAACTAATCAGGAAAGAAGGTCTCATTTATGTGGTCAATTGTACAGCTGGATTGGATCTGAAATAGTAATTGTCAGAACTGTGACAGAAGTAAGCAGAGGTCATTCTAAACAGAGTTGTCATACGTCGACATCCAGCAGCAAACCCACAAAAGGACAAAGATCTGGCAACCACCACATTTAGAAATTGCCTGACTAAAGGCAGAAACTGAATAAGAGGGCGTTAATGTAAGTGATAATGTGTCAAAATGTATGAACTGCCAAGCTGCTCTCAATTTCATCGTAGGAGGTGGACATTATGCTAGCAATATGAACAGTCATAGATTGTAAGACCCCAAGGCCAGTCTTGTAGTCTGACCTCCTGTATAATACAGGCCATAGAATTTCATCCAGTTAGTCCTGTAATGAGTCCAATAACTTGTGTTTCACTAAAAGGAAGCCTACTTACCTAATAGTACTGGAATTCTTCACAATATATGGTCCCAATGGGTATTTACTGTGGTGCACATGCACTCAGGGCACCTGGAACTGGAAATTCTTCAATAGCAGTGTCCATAGGTCTGAGCCTGTGCACTACATCTCCTTGTGCTGCAGCAAGGACATCAGTGGCAATGTGGAACAACTGCCCCTTCACTTCTGACTCTACCATAAATCACATGAGGATCCGAAGCAAAGGGAAAGAGGGAAGATCACGAGTGCTGATAGGGACCACATATCTTAGAGATGGGATACTATAAAGGTAAGTAACCGTACTATCTTCAAGGGCTGGTCCCTTTGGGTATTCATTGTGGATGATTCCCAAGCAGTGATTATTAAGGAGGAGGGTGCGAGGAGATACCTGGCACTAGATCTGTAGGGCTGCTGAACCAAAGGATGCACCACCTTCCTAGTCTTGATTTGGAGCATCAAGTTGAATGTATGGATGAAGCTCCAAGTACTTGCTCAGCAGATTTCAGAAAGAGGGACACCTTGCAACAATGCCACTGAGGCAGCTTGTTCCCTAGTTGAGTGAATTTTGATACCATGCAGAGGAGTTTCTACAGTTTAGTGGCAGAGGAGGATGCAGCCAGAGATTCACCTCTAGACTGAGAAGAAATGGGCTCATACTCCATTCTTTCAGCAAATGAAATGAACAATTGAGGAGATTTTTAAATGGCTTTGTCCAATCCAAGTATCATAGAACATCAGGGTTGGAAGGGACCTCAGGAGGACATCTAGTCCAACCCTGCTCAAAGCAGGACCAATCCCCAACTAAATCATCCCAGCCAGGGCTTTGTCAAGCCTGACCTTAAAAATCTCTAAGGTAGGAGATTCCACCCCTGCCCCCCCCCCCCCAGGTAACCCACTTCAGAGCTTCATCACCCTCCTAGTCAAATAGTGTTTCCTAATATCCAACCTAGACCTCCCCCACTGCAACTTGAGACCACTACTCCTTGTTCTGCCACCTGCTACCACTGAGAACAGTCTAGATCCATCCTCTTTGGAACCCCATTTCAGGTAGTTGAAAGCAGCTATCAAATCCCCCCTCATTCTTTTCTTCTGCAGACTAAATAATCCCAGTTCCCTCAGCCTCTCCTCCCAAGTCATGTGCTCCAGCCCCCTAATCATTTTTGTTGCCCTCCGCTGGCAACTCCAGATGAGGCCTCACCAATGCCGAATAGAGGGGAACGATCACGTCCCTTGATCTGCTAGCAATGCTCCTACTTATACATCCCAAAATGCTGTTAACCTTCTTGGCAACAAGGGCACACTGTTGACTCATATCCAGCTTCTCGTCCACTGTAACCCCTAAGTCTTCTTCTGCAGAACTGCTGCCTAGCCACTCAGTCCCTAGTCTGTAGCAGTGCATGGGATTCTTCTAAGTGCAGGACTCTGCACTTGTCCTTGTTGAACCTCATCAGATTTCTTTTGGCCCAATCCTCTAATTTGTCTCGGTCCCTCTGTATCCTATCCCTACCCTCCAGAGTATCTACCACTCCTCCCAGTTTAGTGTCATCTGCAAACTTGCTGAAAGTGCAGTCCACCCCATCCTCCAGATCATTAATGAAGATATTGAACAAAACTGACCCCAGGACTGACCCTTGGGGCACTCCACTTGATACCAGCTGCCGACTAGACATGGAGCCATTGATTACTACCCTTTGAGCCCGACGATCTAGCCAGCTTTCTATCCACCTTATAGTCCATTCATCCAGCTCATACTTTAACTTGCTGGCAAGAATACTGTGGGAGACAGTGTCAAAATATTTGCTAAAGTCAAGGAACAACATGTCCACTGCTTTCCTCTCATCCACAGAGCCAGTTATCTCATCATAGAAGGCAATTAGATTAGTCAGGCATGACTCGCCCTTTGTGAATCCATGCTGGCTGTTCCTGATCACTTTCCTCTTCTCTAAGTGCTTCAGCATTTATTCCTTGAGGACCTGCTCCATGATTTTTCCAGGGACTGAGGTGAGGCTGACTGGCCTGTAGTTCCCCAGATTCTCCTTCTTCCCTTTTTTAAAGATGGGCACTACATTAGCCTTTTTCCAGTCATCCGGGACTTCCCCCAATCGCCATGAGTTTTCAAAGAGAATGGCCAATGGCTCTGCAATCATATCCGCCAACTCCTTGAGCACCCTTGGATGCAGTGCATCCGGCCCCATGGACTTGTGCTCGTCCAGCTTTTCTAAATAGTCCCGAACCACTTATTTCTCCACAGAGGGCTGGTTACCTCCTCCCCATGCTGTGCTGCCCAGTGCAATAGTCTGGGAGCTGACTTTGTTTGTGAAGACAGAAGCAAAAAAAGCATTGAGTGCATTAGCTTTTTCCACATCCTCTGTCACTAGGTTGCCTCCCTCATTCAGTAAGGGGCCCACACTTTCCTTGACCTTCTTGTTGCTAACATACCTGAAGAAACCCTTCTTGTTACTCTTAACATCTCTTGCTAGCTGCAACTCCAGGTGTGATTTGGCCTTCCTGATTTCACTCCTGCATGCCTGAGCAGTATTTTTATACTCCTCCCTGGTCATTTGTCCAAATCTTCCACTTCTTGTAAGGTTCTTTTCTGTGTTTAAGATCAGCAAGGACTTCACTGTTAAGCCAAGCTGGTCGCCTGCCATATTTACTATTCTTTTTACACATCAGGATGGTTTGTTCCTGCAACCTCAATAAGGATTCTTTAAAAATACAGCTAGCTCTCCTGGACTCCTTTCCCCCTCATATTGTTCTCCCAGAGGATCCTGCCCATCAGTTCCCTGGGGGAGTCAAAGACTGCTTGTCTGAAGTCCAGGGTCCATATTCTGCTGCTCTCCTTTCTTCCTTGTGTCAGGATCCTGACCTCTACCATCTCACGATCACTGCCTCCTAGGTTCCCATCCTCTTTTGCTTCCCCTACTAATTCTTCCCTGTCTGTGAGCTGCAGGTCAAGAACAGCTCTGCCCCTAGTTGGTTCCTCCAGCAGTTGCACCAGGAAATTGTCCCCTACACTTTCCAAAAACTTCCTGGATTTTCTGTGCACCACTGTATTGCTCTCCCAGCAGATATCAGGGTGATTGAAGTCCCCCATGAGAACCAGGGCCTGTGATCTAGTAACTTCTATTAGTTGCTGGAAGAAAGCCTCGTCCACCTCATCCCCCTGGTCTGGTGGTCTATAGCAGACTGCCACCACGACATCACCCTTGTTGCTCACCACTTCTAAACTTAATCCAGAGACTCTCAGGTTTTTCCAGAGTTTCATACTGGAGCTCTGAGCAGTCATACTGCTTTCTTACATACAATACAACTCCCCGACCGTTTCTGCCCGCCTGTCCTTCCTGAGCAGTTTATATCCATCCATGACAGTACTCCAGTCATGTGAGTTATCCCACCAAATCTCAGTTATTCCAAATCACATTATAATTCCTTGACTGTGCCACGACTTCCAGTTCTCCCTGCTTGTTTCTGAGGCTTCTTGCATTTGTGTATAGGCACTTAAGATAACTCGCTGATCATCCTGCCGTCTCAGTATGAGGCAGGAGTCCTCCCCTCTTGTGCTCTCTCACTCGTGCTTCCTCCCAATATCCCACTAGAATCCTCCCTGGTATCCCAATAGAAAGTCAGTGCCCTTCAAACATCTACAGCAGGGGTGGCAAACCTGAGCCTGAGAAGAAGCCACAATTTACCAATGTAAATTGCCAAAGAGCCACAGTAATACGTCAGCAGCCCCCCCATCAATTCCTCCCCACCCCGCTCCCAGTGCCTCCTGCCCGCCAGCGCCTCCCCCTCCCTCCCCCCACCTCCCAATCAGCTGTTTCGTGGTGTGCAGGAGGCTCTGGGGGGCAGGAGCAAGGGCAGGGCAGGCTCAGGGGAGGGGGCTGGAAGGGATGGAGTGGGGGGCAGGGCCTGTAGCAGAGCCAGGAGTTGAGCGGTGAGCATCCCCAGCACATTGGAAAGTTGGCACCTGTAGCTCCAGCCCCGGAGTCAGTGCCCATACAAGGAGCCGCATATTAACTTCTGAAGAACTGCATGTGGCTCTGGAGCCACAGGTTGGCCACCCCAATCTACAGAGTTTAATCTACTGTTCTCCCTAGTGTCGCGAGCGACAGATAAAGTGCAGGTAAATTAATCATTTAATTCAGATAGAAGTATGACAGGACCTTAGGAACAAACTTAGGATGCAAGCAGAGATACCTTGTCTCTGTGGAAGATTATCAAGACAGGTCTGCCATGAGGTCACCGAGCTCACCAAAGACATGGAGCAGGAGAGGCAAGGTTTAAAACCCAGAATATGAAACCTGGGTATATGTCTGATACAGAGGGTAGATAGGATGGGGAAGAAACCACCTCTACCCCAAACTCTACTACCTCAATCAGACTTAAACTATCAAAAATGAAATAATTATTTACAATTATTTACAGGTAAATGTCAAGTGGATGAAGAGAAACAGACTGAGGAGGATTCCATCCCAGACTGTGAGTGGTAGAAGAGGAACTGAAGGGCAGTCAGTCCACGTCACCACTTACACCTTCAGTTTGCACCATGAGAAGACATGGAGCACAACTCTGGGCCAATGAACACTGCTATTGAAGAATTTCCAATCCCTGGCACATGACCACATGAGCACCTACAGTGAATACTGATGGGGACCAGCACTCGAAGCAGCAGCATATCTTCCAGAAAAGCATCCAATTCTATTCTGAAGATTCCAGGAAATGGAGAATCCATCACTTCCTTTGGTCGTTTATTCCAGTGATTAATCATCCTCACTATTGAATGTGTCTGGCTTCAACTTCCAGCCATTAGTTTTTGTTATGCCATTCTCTGCTAGATTAGAGAGCCCTTCACTAACAGGTATGGTATTTTCTCCCTGTGAAAATACTTAGACACTATAAACAAGTCTCATCTTGATCTTATTGATAAACAGATTGACTTCCTTAAGTCTCCCACTGTAAGACTTCTTTCCATTTTTGTGGCTTTTCTCCACACTTATTAAAGTTGCTGGGCTGCTTCTCAAATTTGGTGGAAAAATCAGAAAGACATCCCAGTCAAAAAGAGAAAAAAAACTGACCTAAAAGGAAAATCATTCCTTAAAAGAATAAAGGGAAAACACTAAATACTCCACAAGGCACTGAATTCTAGTTGGACGTCACAGCAGCACTGTTTTGCTTTTTCTGCACCTGTTGTAACTGTAAGCAGCAGAAGCCATCAGTTTGACACCTTAGAGCAGGGAGCAGGCATGCATGACCCCGTAGTGATGCAGTTCAATAGCTCAGATCATTGAGCTCTTGACATTCTGAGTCAGTAGTGCATGCAGGGCACACAGTCAAGAGTGGAGAATCTTATCTACTTAATTCTGGAGAACCAGCAATTTTTCTCCATTATTACTACTCAGAGTACTCATCCATTTTACCGTAGTATGCTACTGGTGAGTTGACAACTAGTGAGACAGACACCTGTCTGAGAAGATAAGGTGAACAACTGAAGGGCCCATTTCTGCAGTCACTCAGTGCACGGTTCTCCCAATGACTTCCTCCTTCCTGAAAGGAGCACTTTGAGGATATAATTGCTCTGATCCAGACTTAGCTGTTTTGACTAAAAGCACTTTCTCCCCCACCACACACACCAATTCCTAGTTAAGGTGTTATCCCTTTTCTGTTCTCTATGCTTTTGTCACCTCAAAACTAGTCCCCCATAATGCTTTTTACATAGGGTTGAATCTTGACACCCATTTGGACACTGAAGCTAGTGCAGAATGTGTTTGTTCACTTCTAAAACAGGACCTCAGGCCATGAGCACGTAACATTAGTGTTCCATTGACTACACTAGCTACCTGTTACTTACAAGGCAGAATTCAAGGTATTGGGCTTAACCAATATAGCCCTACATGACTTGAGATATGGTAGCTTGAGCCACCTATCTTCCAGTGCAATACCACAGCACCTATGTTCACCAGGTCAGACAGCAAGGGAATGCAGGAAGTTTCCTCAGCTCTGGAACTCACTCACTTCGATACACCAGATTTGTTAGCTTTCTGCATATGGTGTAAAGCTTCCCCACTTCCCTTTTCTTGGGCATTTGGGAAAGAGATGAAATAAAGTTTTAGGCAAGGGTGATTTGATATGCAGTTAGGATTATTACATCAGGCAAGTGCTACATGAAATTGCTTTAATTACAGTGAAAGCACCTAAATCTTTAAGATAGATATATTATAAATTGAAATAAATACATATGCAGTACACACAGTGGCCTACTTTTTCAAAAACTATAGTGATTTTGGATGCTCAAAATGAGACAGCTTAAAAAGGAGCCTGATTTTTCACAAATTGCTGAGCACCTACTAGGGTTGCCAACTCTGAGTGAAGCTATTCCAGGAGATTTTTTCCTCCCAACATGTAATGTCATTTTCTTAAATTATCCTACTAAAATCTCCTGGATTGCTTTCAATAGTCGTTGGGAGCTCAAAGATGATTCCGGGAGACTCCAGGCCAAGCCTGGAGGGTTGGCAACCCTAGCACCCACACTTCTGAGAGTGAGCCCCTTTAAGAAGTCTTAAACCGAGCATGCAAAAAATTGAGACAAACAAAAACCCATAGTCATTTTAAAAATTTAGACCTTTAAAATTTAAATTTGTGGATGTTAAGTGCATTAATGGCTATTAGCCAGGATGGGTAAGGAATGGTGTCCCTAGCCTCCGTTTGTCAGAGGGTGGAGATGGATGGCAGGAGAGAGATCACTAGATCATTACTTGTTAGCTTCACTCCCTCTGGGGCACCTGGCATTGGCCGCTGTCGGTAGACAGGATACTGGGCTGGATGGACCTTTGGTTTGACCCAGTAGGGCCGTTCTTATGACTTGTAGAGCTACAGTTGCTAGTTCTGCTAATCCCTTATCTTTCACAAGCAGAAGTATTATTTTACATACATTATTTATATATATGTATATACACACACACATATATATATATATAAAAAATATGGAATTTTCTTCATTTCCTACAGCTATGATAAAATGCTATAGATACCATAAAAACAACGAGGAGTCTGGTGGCACCTTAAAGACTAAGGGATTTATTTAGGCATAAGCTTTCTTGGGTAAAAAAACCCACTTTTTCAGATGCGTGGAGTGAAAATTACAGATGCAGGCATAAATATACTGACACATGAAGAGAAGGAAGGGAGTTACCTTACAAGTGTTGACAAGGCCAATTCAATAAGGATGGATGTGGTCCACTCCTAATAATTGATGAGGAGGACCAAGACAGGAAATTGCTTTTGTAGTGAACCAGTCACTCCCAGTCCCTATTCAAGCCCGAATTAATGGTGTTAACTTTGCAAATGAATTGTAGCTCTGCAGTTTCTCTTTGAAGTCCGTTTTTGAAGTTTTTTTATTAAGGATGGCTACTTTTAAATCTGTTATTGAATATCTAGGGATACTGAAGTGTTCTCCTACTGGCTTTTGTATGTTCCCATTCCTGATATCTGATTTGTGTCCATTTATTCTTTTACTTAGGCCTGGTCTACACTACGGAGTTAGGTCGAATTTAGCCGCGTTAGGTCAATTTAAAAATGACAGCATCCACACAACCAACCCCGTTCTGTCGACCTAAAGGGCTCTTAAAATAGACTTCTGTACTCCTCCCCGACAAGGGGAAAAGTGCTAAAATTCACCTTGCTGGGTCGAATTTGGGGTACTGCGGAAGCAAATTGATGGTATTGGCCTTCAGGAGCTATCCCAGAGTGCTCCATTGTGACCGCTCTGGACAGCACTTTGAACTCCGATGCACTAGCCAGGTACACAGGAAAAGCCCCAGGAACTTTTGAATTTCATTTCCTGTTTGGTCAGCATGGTGAACTCAGCAGCACAGGTGACCATGCAGTCCCCCCAGAATCGTAGAGTGTAGAATGTTTCTACGCTCCCCCTATCATCTCTGTCCCTGAGGTTATCACAGATAAAAAGGCGAAAAAAAATGCACTCATGATGACATGTTTGCTGAGCTCATGAAGTCCTCCTGAACTGATAGGGCACAGCTTAATGCATGGAGGCATTCAGTGGCAGAGGCCAGGAAAGAATTAAGTGAGCGCAAAGAGCAGAGGTAGGACGCAATGCTGAGGCTAATGGGGGAGCAAACTGACATGATGAAGCGTCTGTTGGA
Organism: Lepidochelys kempii; assembly: GCF_965140285.1. NCBI lineage: Eukaryota > Metazoa > Chordata > Testudines > Cheloniidae > Lepidochelys > Lepidochelys kempii. The sequence continues at coordinate 207,037,176 of NC_136380.1, read as the reverse complement.
GTTGCAGGAAAGCCAACAAGAGCACAGAACCCCGCTGCATCCACTGTATAACCGCCTACCCTCGTCCCCGTGTTCCATAGCCTCCTCATCCAGATGTCCAAGAATGGGGGGGGCACGCTCTGGGCACCCAGCCACTCCAAAGGATGGTCCAAGCAACAGAAGGCTGTCATTCAAACAGTTTGATTTTTAGTGTGGCTACAATAAACAATGTAGCCTTGTCCGCTATCTCATTTTTTTTAATTAATAAAGAAAGAATGCAAGGTTTCAAAACAATAGTTACTTTATTTCAAAGGGGGGAGGGTGGTTGGCTTACAGGGAATTAAAATCAACAAAGGGGGTGGGTTTGCATCAAGGAGAAACACACACAACTGTCACACCAAAGCCTGGCCAGTCATGAAATTGGTTTTCAAAGCCTCTCTGATGCTGTGCTCTTCTAATTGCCCTGGTGTCTGGCTGCTCAAAATCGGACACCAGGCAATTTGCCTCAACCTCCCACCCCGCCATAAACATCTCCCACTTACTCTCACAGATATTATGGAGCACACAGCAAGCAGCAATAACAATGGGAATGTTCGTTGCGCTGAGGTCTGACCTAGTCAGCAAACAGCGCCAGCAAGCTTTTAAACATCTAAAAGCACATTCTACCACCATTCTAAACTTGCTCAGCCTATAGTTGAACTGCTCCTTACTACTGTCCAGGCTTCATGAGCCTTGGGAGCAAGGGGTAGGCTGCGGTAGGTGCAACCAGACGGTGCTGTCGGCTGGGAGAGCAGCCTGAGGCAGAAGCCTCCAGCTCGCATGATATTCCAGGCAGGACTGAATCTCCATGAGACGAAACTTAAAGAAGAGAATGACCTGGAGTCTTTGGCTCCCATTCAGTGCTCTAAGAGCAGAATAGCCATGTCTGTCCAGGCGCCCCGATCGACCTCACTGAGGTCTGCCAAGAGCACCCAGGAGACGTGTGATGGCTATCAGTCCTACTGCACTGTCTGCCGCGGAGGCAAGGAGCTGCTGCTGTGTAGCAATGCAGTACCGCGTCTGCCAGCAGCACCCAAGAGATATACGGTGATGGTGAGCTGAGCGGGCTCCATGCTTGCCATGGTATGGCATCTGCACGGGTAACCCAGGAAAAAAGGCGCAAAATGATTGTCTGCAGTTGCTTCACAGAGGGAGGGAGGGAGAGGAAACTGACAACATGTACCCAAAACCACCCGCGACAATGTTTTTGCCCCATCAGGCACTGGGAGCTTAACCCAGAATTCCAATGGGCAGCAAAGACTGAGGGAACTATGGGATAGCTACCCACAGTGCACACTTTAAGTCTATGCTAGCCATGTTAGTGAGGATGCACTCTGCCGATTTAATGTGCTTAGTGTGGACATACGCAATCTGTTTCTAAAAATCAACTTCTATAAAATCGACCTAATTTTGTAGTGTAGACATCCTTAGAGACTGTCCGGTTTGGCCAATGTACATGGCAAAGGGGCATTGCTGGCACATATCACATTAGTAGATGTGCAGGTGAATGAGCCTCTGATGGTGTGGCTCATGTGGTTGGGTCCTCTGATGGTGTCACTAGAGTAGATATGGGGACAGAGTAGACAACAGGGTTTGTTACAGGGATTGGTTCCTGGGTTAGAATTTTTGTGGTGTGGTGTGTAGTTGCTGGTGAGTATTTGCTTCAGGTTGGGGGGCTGTCTGTAAGCGAGGACTGGCCTGCCTCCCAAGGTCTGAGAGTGAGGGTTCGTTTTCCAGGATAGGTGTAGATTGTTGATGTGCTGGAGAGGTTTTAGCTGGGGACTGTACATGATGGCCAGTGGGGTTCTGTTATTTTCCTTGTTGGGCCTGTCCTGAAGTAGGTGACTTCTGGGTACCAGTCTCACTCTGTTAATCTATTTCCTCAATTCCCCAGGTGGGTATTGTAGTTAAGAATGTTTGATAGAGATCTTGTAGGTGTTTGTTGCTGTCTGAGGGATTGGAGCAAATTCAGTTGCATCTTAGGGCTTGCCTGTAGACAATGGATCATGTGATGTGTCCTGGATGGAAGCTGGAGGCATGTAGGTAAGTATAGTGGTCAGTAGGTTTCCAGTATAGGGTGGTGTTTACGTGGCCATCACTTATTTGCACTGTAGTGTCCAGGAAGTGGATCTCTTGTGTGGACAGGTCCAGGCTGAGGTTGATGGTGGGGTGGAAATTGTTGAAATCCAGGTGGAATTCAAGGGCCTCCTTCCTGTGGGCCCATATGATAAAGATATCAATGTAGCGCAAGTAGAGGAGGGGCGCTAGGGGATGAGAGCCGAGGAAGCTTTGTTCTAAGTCAGCCATAAAAATGTTGGGCATACTGTGGGGCTGTGCAATAGCATTGCGGCTGACTTGAAGGTATAAGTTGTCCCCAAATCTGAAATGGTTGTAGGTGAGGACAAAGTCACAAAGCTCAGCCACCAGGTGTGCCATGGCCTCATCAGGGGTACTGTTCCTGACAGCTTGTAGTCCCTCCTCATGTGGAATATTGGTGTAAAGAGCTTCTGCATCCATGGTGGCCAGGATGGTGTTTTCAGGAAGATCACCAATGCATTGTAGTTTCCTCAGGAAGTCTGTGGTGTCTTGATAGCTAGGAGTGCTGATACCGTAGGGTCTGAGGAGAGAGCCCAAATAGCCAGATAGACATTGGCACTCTTACAGCAGGATTGAGATTATGGGGAGTCCAGGATTTCCAGGTTTATGGATCTTGGGTAGCAGTTAGAATACCCCTGGTTGGGGTTCTAGGGGTGTTTCTGTGTAGATTTGTTTCTGTGCTACAGCAGGGAGTTACTTGAGCAGACGGTGTAGTTTCTTTTGGTACTCCTCAGTGGGATCGGAGAAGAGTGGTCTGTAGAATGTGGTCTTGGAGAGTTGCCTGGCAGCCTCCTGTTCATAATCCAACCTGTTCGTGATGACTACAGCACCTCCTTTGTCAGCCCCTTTGATTACATCAGAGTTGTTTCTGAGGCTGTGAATGGCATTGCATTCTGTACGGCTGAGTTTGTGGGGCAAGTGATGCTGTTTGTTCACAATTTCAGCCTGTGCATCTGCAGAAGCACTCTATGTAGACGTTCAGTCTGTCATTTTGACTGTCAGGAGGAGTCCACACAGAATTATTCTTGTAGTGTTGGTAGGAGGGTTCCTGTGGGTCAGTGCACTGTTAGTGGTGTGTTGAAAATATTCCTCGAGTAGGAAATGGCAAAAGTAGGCTTCCAGATCAATGCAGAACTGTATCATGTGGGTGGGGGTGGTCGGGCAGAAAGAGTCCCCAAGATAGCTTGGCAGAAGAGTCTGTCCTAAGTGTGTGGTTGGATAGATTAACAATATTATTGGGTGAGTTAAGGGTACCACTGTTGTAGTCCCCTGTAGCATGTAGGAGTTTAGATCATTTACTGTCCTTTTTCCTCTGTAGAGAAGTAAAGTGTGTATTGTAAATGGCTTGTCTTGTTCTTGTAAAGTCCAGCCACGTGGAAATTTGTGTGGAAGGCTGGTTTTGTATGAGAGTCTCCAGTTCTGAGAGCTCATTCTTGATCTTCTCCTGTTTGCTGTACAGGATGCTGACCAGGTGGTTCCTCAGTTTCTCTGAGAGTGTGTGGCACAATCTCTCACCATAGCCAGTGTAATATGTCGACTGCAATGGATTTTTTACCTTCAGTTCATTTGGTTGATCGGTTTGCACTTGGAGGAACATAATATCTGTATCTGTGCAAATTTTTTCATGAAGTTGATGGATTTCCATTTCATATGGCTAAATTCAGTGCCTTGCATGGTGCTAAGTATCAGAGGGGTAGCTGTGTTAGTCTGTATCTACAAAAACAACAAGGAGTCCAGTGGCACCTTATAGATATCAAAGGTGTAACTGCTCCATTACATAGATAAAATATATAAAGCCTTTGGGTCCCTTGTGGACTGAAACTATGACAAATGAATAATACAGATACTGCTAGGTGAGTGACAGATTACACGATTTTGCCTGATCTCCTGGAGTTGCAGAGCACTATTCTGCAGTCAACCATCCAAACAGCAGACATCTCTCATACTTCCTGACACTTACTTTCCGCACCATGTTTTCTATGAGGTAAATCTCATTTGAATGCTGACTGGCTACAAGATAGTGTTGCCAACCCTTCAGAATTGGCCTGGAGTATCCAGGAATTAAAGTTTAATCTTTAATTAAAGATTATGTCATGTGATGAAATCTCTAGGAATACATCCAACCAAAACTGGCATCCCTACTACAAGCACAGCATTCAAAGATATTCTACAACAAATTTTTCTAAATGAAATGTATTTTACTGTCCAAGTTTTCTAAAAAGCACTTCTCTTTCAGAATGAGAACTTCTCTACTGAGTATATCTATGGCTTCCAAACAATCATAATTTTATAATCAAAATTATAATTTTTAGAAGCTAAACATTTTATAGGAAACAGCAACATATCTATGGTTCTTCTTAGGACACAAAGGTAACAGGATTAATGTGGTTTCTTAGTGTCAGACTTCCATTCTGGCTATATATTACTGGAAAATACTTAAGAGGTGGGCATTTTTAGTTGATGTTGTACAGCAGGACTTTACAGGTATTATTTTCATTAGTTCATACAGCGCTGCTCTGAATTTCACCAGCCCTGATTATCAGTTCCCCATTGTTGATGATCAGTTCCCCATTTTTGTCAACTACAGTAATTTAGTATTCCTGACTGGCTTGAATTAAAAAAAAAATGCAGTTAAGTGCTACAAGCATTCCCCCCACAGTTCTGTCAATGGAATTCCTGTTAGCATAGCTGCACATACATTGATATGTCCCTTACAACGCATTCTAATAATATATCTGATAAACATCTACTGAATACCCCATTGGGTTACAGGGGTTAGCAAGTAATAATTTTAACTGCTGCTGTAATATGGCCATATTGTACACTATGGCAGTTCTATTTGAAAAGCTTTTTCATCAGGCCTGCATTTTGTAAATAATCAAGGAGTCAAAGTCCTATAATCCTATAGTCCGATAGTCCTATCATCATTATCTTATATATGTTCCAATTCATAAAAAGGTTTGACTATTTTTTTTAGCTGAATGAGTGGCTGATGCTTTCTGTGGGATCTCTTATGCCCTTGTGATTTAACTTTCAGCTCAATTGCCTTTTACAAAGCAAGGAAATAGTACAAAAATATATTACTCTCAGATATTCCTTTTACTGAAGGATACAGGAGATTGGGCCCTCTACACTGGAAGTCTTGATTGCTCAAGATTTCTTTGTCATTTTAAAAATCATAGAATCATCTTGGCCATCCATATGGCAGCTGCCAAATCAAATTATTATATTTAAAAGGCTGAAGCAAGGAGATTCAATAAGGACCGCACTGGATGGGGAATGGGTGCAACAGAGAGACTGGGGCTGGAGTAAGTGGGGGAGGGGCCTCAGAGAAGGGGTGAGACAGCATGGGGCAAGGGTGTTTGATTTTGTGCAATTAGAAAGTTGGCAACCCTACTGCAAATCCTTAAATATGTGAGTAGTCCCTTACAATGCCTAATTATAATTTTAAATCTAACAAGCCATGTATCTTAATGCAAATACAGGATGTATCTGTATATTTTGTTTGATTTCTGTTATATTTATTATAGCTAGGTGCTACTGGATACTAAAAATTAGACCTTCCACTTTTCAGTGGCAAGTGATTTGGGGCCTGCTTTTCAGAAAGTGCTGAGCACTCACCCTTTTTATGTGGCTCAGATGTGTCACCTGAAAACTGACACACACACAGTCACTACTCATTGAGAAAAACTAGGGCTACATTCCTTGAAGATATATAACATTAAATAGCATGGGTACATGTGTAAAAAAGTAGAGGCAAAATACAATAGTTACTTATTTTTACGTTTCAGATCACAATCTCTAAAGTGTACTGTACACAATATTAATTTACGAATTAGTTTAATTTATATTTTAAATTATCATTGACTTTAATAGTATTTGTACTTTAAAATGTGGCTCATGACATAGTTCGTATAATCACAGAAAATATTCTTGTGGCTCTGAAATTGTATAAATTCTGCTTCATGAAATAGCAAAGGCTGTAATTTATCTTTCAGTAATCAAGTTAAAACTCCTAGTTATTCCAGGATTTCAGTACAATAGTTTACCATGCTCATTTCTCTAGAGATAAAAAGCAATAATTAAACACAAATTAGTATATTGTGTGAGTACACAATACAATAGATCCATAAACTGGAAATGGAATGACTATGCCAAAAGAAACTCCAAACATACACATATTTGCAGCCAGCAGAGCAAACTAAGTTAAAATAATCAGAAAGGAAAGAGAAAACTTCAAAGTTTCAGGTTAAAGACAGTCCTGTGACCCTTCTGTAGACTACAGCCTCCCCAAAGAAATCACCACCATCTATGAATCAGCCAGTTTGTAGTGCTTCCCCCACAGCACCAGTACGAGGGGTGGGAGAGTTGAACTGAGGTTAGTCCTTTTTTCACCCAGTTACAATAAGTCTTGTTGGCTGAGTTTGCAAAAAGTTTGCACTCAGCTCAACAGTATTTTGATATCTCTCTGTATGTAACAGTAATTTCTGAATGCCACATCCAATCAATTCCAATATTCCAAGGAATGTTCTAGTCTTCAATGGTCAAAACCCTATTTATCTGGAATGGAATGGAACACCAAGAGAGGGAAAATGGGAGACAAATACAGCCCTTGCCAGCACTTTAGTACAGCCACAGCCTCTAGCACCTCTGCAATTGTCTGCAGAACCAAGAACCGGTTGATGGCACCCATTAACACCTTCGTGCATAACTCCCTCCTCTCTGCTCAGCCACCCAATAGTTTAATATGCTGGACGTCTCTCCCAGATAGAAAGAATAAATCATGGTAGGAAAAGGAGATAGGGGGAGTGCCCACAACCTTTGGAATATGATGAGAGAGAATGGGGGACCCTGGTAGCGGGAGAGTGGGGAATGGAGCACAGGGAAGTCCCAGTATGGGGGGAGGAGGAGATTGTGGGAACAACGTATAGTGGGAAGGAGAAAGGTAGGCATGCAAAGTCCCTTGCATGGGGAGGAGGGAAGGTGGGAACGGAGTGAAGGAGCTAATGAGGTTCACACTGAGCTCTTTGCTGAGAGGAAGAATGGAGGACTCTGCCTTGTGGAGAGGGGAGTTGGAGGAATACAAAACCCCTACCGTGGTGGGAGGCGGGGAAATGGGGGATTCTAGAATGGGTGGATGGACAAATTTGGGGCACCCAGAACCACTGGTGGGGGGAAAAAGATTGGAGGAGTTTGGTATGGGGGGGAAGTGGGGATTAAGGGGCACACAGATCCTGCTATGAGGGGAGGGGCATTGAGACACAGACAATATCCGGTGGGAGGGAGATTGGGGGACTCTAGTATGGTGGAGTGGGGAAGGAGGCAGAGTCCCGAGCATAGGGGGTGGGGGGAGGAGAAATGGTAATGGAGAACAGACAGAGCCCCTGGCATGTGTGAATAAGCAGAAATAGGGGTACACACAAAGCTACTGGTATTGAGGAAGAAAGGATGACCCTGATGTAAGAGCAGAGCAAATAAGAACACAAAAATGGCCATACCGGGTCAGACCAATGGTCCATCTAGTCCAGTGGTTCTCAAACTTTTGTACTGGTGACCCCTTTCAAATAGCAATCCTCTGAGTGTGACCCTCTCCAATAAATTAAAAACACTTTTTTATATATTTAACACCATTATAAATGCTGGAGGTAAAACAGGGTTTGGGGTGGAGGCTGACAGCTTGCGACTCCCCTCCCCCCGCATGTAATAACCTCACAACCCCTTGAGGGCTCACAATCTCCAGTTTGAGAACCTCTGGTCTAGCCCAGTATCCTGTCTTCCAACAGTGGGCAGTGCCAGGTGCGTCAGAGGAAATGAACAAAACATGCAATCATCGAGTGACTCATCCCTTGTCATTCACTCCCAGCTTCTGACAGTAAGAGGTTAGGGTAACCCAGAAACTGGGGTTGTATCCCTGACCACCTTGGCTAAGAGCCATCGATGGACCTATCCTCCATAAAAATATCTAATTCTTTTTTGAACTCAGTTATACTTTTGGCCTTCACAACATCCCCAGGTTGATTGTGGTTGTGTGAAGTAGTACTTCCTTATGTTTGTTTTAAGCCTGTTGCCTATTAATTTCATTGGGAGATCCCAGGTTCTTGTGTTATGAAGGAGTAAATAACACTTCCCTATTCACTTTTTCCCCCACCATTCATGACTACCTCTATCATATCCCCCTTTATTCGTCTCTTTTCCAAGCTGAACAATCCCAGTCTTTTTAATCTCTCCTCATATGGAAACTGTTCCATACCCCTAACCATTTATGTTGCCCTTCACTTTACTTTTCCCTATTCTCTGATATATCTTTTCTGAGATGGGGAAACTAGAACTTTATGCAGTATTCTAGGTGTGGGCATACCACGGATTTATATAGAGGCATTTTGATATTTTCTATCTTGTTTTCTATCCCTTTCCCAATGGTTCCTAACATTCTGTTCACTTTTTTGACTGCCGTGCATAGTGAGAGGATGTTTTCAGAGAACTGTGCAGGATGACTCCAAGATCTCTTTTCTGAGCGGTAACATCTAATTTAAACTCCATCATTTTGTATGTATAGTTGTGATTATGTGCTCCAATGTGCATTATTTTGCATTTATCAACATTGAATTTCATCTATCATTTTACTGCCCAGTCACCCAGTTTTGTGAGATCCCCCTGTAACTCTTCACAGTCTGCTTTGGACTTACAAAATTACTGAATATAGTTATCTACAAATTTTGCCACTTCACTGTTTACCCCTTTTGCCAGATCATTTATGAATATGTTCAAAGGCACTGGTCCCAGTACAGATCCCTGGGACACACCACTACTCAGCTCTCTCCATTCTGAGAACCGATCACTTATTCCTACTCTTTGTTTCCTGTCTTTTAACCATATACTGATCCATAAGAGGATCTTCCCTTTTATCCCATGACTGCTGACTTTGCTTATGAGCCTTTGGTGAGGGACCTTGTCAAAGGCTTTCTGAAAATCTAAGTACACTATATCCACTGGATCATCCTTGTCCATGTTTGTTGTCCCCCTCAAAGAAGTCTAATAGATTGGTGAGGCATGACTTCCCTTTACAAAAGCCATGTTGACTCTTCCCCAACAACCTGTTTTCATCTAGGTGTCTGATATGTGTTCTTTATATAGTTTCAACCAGTTTGCCTGGTACCAAAGTAACGCTTACTGGCTGTAATTGCCAGAATTGCCTCTCGAGCTTTTTTTTAAAAAATTGGTGTCACATTAATTATCCTCCAGTCATCTGGTACAGAAGCGGATTTAAATGATAGGTTACATACCACAGTTAGTAGTTCTGCAATTTCATATTTGAGTTCCTTTGGAACTCTTGGATGAATACCGTGTGGTCCTGGTGATTTATTACTGTTTAATTTATCAATTTATTCCAAAATCTCAGCTATTGACACCTCAATCTGGGACAGTTCCTCAGATTTGTCACCTAAAAAGACTGGCTCAGGTGTGGGAATCTCTCACATCCTCTGCAGTGAAAATAGGACACAAAGACCCTACAAGGGAAGACTTTGGGGGGAATTTCAGGAAGTCCCTGAAACATAAAGGAATGGGAGGATGGCCACAGAAAGCTCAGGGTGGGGGGATGGGCAGATGGAAGAATGCAAGAAGCTTATGGAGTGTGCAGTAAGCTCAGCCTGCTCAAGCTATGAAGCATGTAACCTTGTAATAGGATGTCTTGCCTCTTTAAGGACTGGAGGGTTGGAACCAGTCAGCCTTGTCCAAATAGCCGTAACAGCCTCACCTGGGATGGTCTGGAGTGTGAACTTTAATTGGATGTGGAGGAGCTGATTCCCCTATAACGAGCAGCAGGAAGTAGCAGAGGGAATGCGTATGATCCAGTGAGAAAGCCGATAGACAGCCGGCATGAAGCTGGGACAAGAGACTCCAGCAGAGGTCTGCCAAGGTAGGGAGTGACTACTAGGAGCAAACAGACTCCATCAGGGAATGCTGAGGTATCAGATAGGATGTGAGAAGGCTTCAAAAGCATGGGAAAGCCTGGGAAACATCCCTCCCACAGGAAAAAATGGGGAGAATGGACTTTATAGAGATTTGACAACTTATTTTAATAAATCCAGCCGCAAGGCTGAACTAGAGAAGAGCATGTTTTGGTAGTTTAATTGAGAGAGCCCTGAAAAGTGGGGAAACTGAGACAGGGCTGTTGCAGAATGAAATCAGTCCACGAGGGGGCACTCAGTATGTGGATGCCCAGTTCAGACACCCTAGTATAAAACAGTGTTAACAGCAACATTGACCCCTAGTAGGCTCTCAGAGTTTGAGCCCTCTGGAAAAAAAAAAAAGAATTAAGGAGCGCTTACAGTCTTTCATATTAACCCATACTGCCTTAAGAGTTCTTTAGAATCCACAAAATAGCTTCAAGTCATAAGCAGATTTTTAGGAATTCCATAATACAGTCTACAGTTAAAAAAGAAACAAATCTTTCACAGTCTTCCATGTGAGGAGCAGAATTAATGCAGGCATCCTCCAACTTGAAAACATGATGCATCTAGCAAGGCAATAAACACTTGTTGAAACCCTGAGCTCTGGGTCAATAAGGAAGGTCACAATACATTGTCTCAGAGTGCAACTCATTCCCATGCAAAGGGCAAGCACAAGACCTATGCAGCATTTAAACCTATTGTGAGAACTTAAATGGGACGGAAGTGGTGCATAGGCCTGGTACTGTCTGCCTTTGCGGTAGTGAAGTTCTCGTAGTGAAGTTCTCCTTCAGTGATTTAACTGATTTTTTTTTTTAATTCTGCTGACTGGAGATCCCCAAACCATTCCATGTAGAGCTGTATCTGCTCCCAGTGGACCTTCACTGTTGCTTCTCCCCACCTCAGAATTTTCATTTTCATTCGGAGACCAAGTTCTGAAAGTGGTTAGCAACCCCAGCATTTAACTGATAGATCCTGTATTAGTGATACTGATCCTGAAATACTAAAATGGGGACATGCCTAAAATAAGGATTAATACCCCTGATACTTCACTGGACTACTTTTTCCTTTGTTGAAAATAAGACTGTCTTGAACAAAGGAAAAAGTCTTCAGCAAAGGAAAAAGTAGTCCAGTGGTCCTGCAGGGATATTAATCCTTAAGACTGGAAGTGTCAAGAAAACTAAATACATTTTTTTAAAAAGCAATATGTGAAAACACCGATCAGACTATGTAGGACTGAAGTCCTGGACAAACAAGCAGTGGATATGTCAGAAATATCTAAGAAAGCAACAAGAGTAAGTAAGATGATCAGAGAATAGAGAACCAAGAGAATCAAGTGAGGAGGTAGAATGTTCAGATATAGGGAACTGCAGAAAACAAGACACATTGCCAGATTTGTGGAATTTTATTCCTACAACACTAACATCAGAAAGCACAGTGTTCACATAGAGTGCCTGTTCCTGCTAACAAGAGTTAATAAAGTCAGTGGGGCAAGAGAAATTACCACCATCTGATTCTAGTGATTTAGAGAGAATTTTGAAGGCTGCACAAGACCAAACTGAAATTGTTTATAATGCATCAAAGGCTTTATTTCTCTCGAAACTGAAACCTCTTCATGAGCTAGGAGAAACTCCTTCCTCCTACTTCAACAGGGCTTTGCTGCAGAAAAAGTGATAAGATACTAAAGTTATCTGCAAGTGAAAACAAGTTAAAATATTCAAAGAACAAAAAATGAAGGGTATTAAAGGAAATAACACTTCTATGTGAAGTTTTAATCTCTAAAATCTTTCAGTTATAGTAAAGAGAAAAATACCTCTATTTAGTTTCCTTTGTGAATTTGGTAGCACATGGTTATATAGAGAGGATTACTACAGCTGAAAGGTCTGAAGCCTTTTTCTACAGTAAGCAGCAGCCACCACATTAGGACAACAGCAGCCATGAGCTAAGAAGCAGTCATATCCTCACATTCCATCTAAATTATGGAGGGACAATCTTCGCTCATTGTTATAGTTGCTTTCCACAGCCAACTCTCTGTACAACTTTTCATGAGTGATGTGCCCGAATATTTAGGTGCCAATATCTAAACTATATTGTTAAATTTATTCACCTAAATTTGGGTTATTGCTGATTATATACTACTATATGCATTTTATGACTTAAAACAAACTCTGTATTGTGGATAATCTAAGCACTATACCCAGATGTATAGACACTCTTTTCTTAACCTGTGTACTATGTAATTTTTTTGTTTAATGTTAGCTTTAATAAATGTTTTATATCAGGCTGTTAAGGCACTCCACTCCTAGTAGTACCCACCATCACCAGATAAAGAAACAAATCTTAAAATGTTTAAAGAAAACTTTGTTTGATAATCTGTCTGGCAAGGAATCACTTATCAACAGTTGTGATTGTGAAATCTATACTTCATTGTTTTGCTTTTATAATCCCTACTTCTCTATTGTTTATCTGTATGGACTCTGTCTGATTCTTTAATTGTTTGTCTGTTGAATAATTTTGCAAGATTTAAATCAACTAAGGTGGTGGGGTCTGAGTGGTTAAAGAATTGTTTTGTAATGGACTAGGATTGGTGAAAAACACTGTTTTGTAATACTTCAGTTTAAAATGATTGGTTAAGGTATAGCTAAGCAGGACCCAAGTTTAGCTATATAATCTGGGGTCCAAAAGGAAGTTCTTTGGAACCTAATTCCAGGACACCGTCGAAGATCAGAGCTGCCAGACCTCAACGCTCTGGCCATCACACTGTGCAGAAACTGGAGCCCCAGATGACCTGATCCTGACTGGCCACCAGGAAAAGTTCATCTGCCTTATTGGGAGTGGTGAGCATTGTATGCTTAGTGGTGTATTCTGTTTTGGTAACTGTTAATAAAAGGAGGATAAGATATTACTGTGTAAGATTTTCACTGGTAAAAGACCCTGCAAGCCTGAAGAAGATTATGCCCTGAACCCTAGGAACTGGGTAAGGTAGGACTTTTTGCCCGGAGGCCTAGAAACTAGGAAACGGTGGGGGTACCACCGTTAAATTAACCTAATTTAAATTACCACTAAATTAACCACTAAATTAACTGGGTTATGCCTTGAGCCCATGGAAGGGTAAAGGTGGGGTGTCCTAGAGTGTGTGGGTAATATAGCTACCCTCTGCCAAAAAAAATGTTAATTAAAGAAAGCCATGTTAGGATATGAGATGTAATTCTTTGCAATCAAACAGATGCATGAGAGAGGTCTATTTTCACATTGTTGATATATGGTACATAACTGTACTTCTCAGAAGAGAATAGGCATCCAAGTTACAAAGCTCTCCACTACAAACATCTTGTTGCGTGTCAATGATTTCTAGAATTTAATTTCAAAATGTAGTTATAACATATTTTAGTACATAACTGTTCACTTTCTCTACATTTGACTATTTTCTAAATGCTTTGCAGTACTGGAAATTTTTAAATTAAAAACTAAAAATAATTTAAAATAATAAATTTATTAATACTTTAATAAAATATAATTTAATAATAATAATTTAAGGTTTATAGCTAAAGTATTTAAACAAAGAAATCAGTTAATTATAAAATATCACAGGCCACATGGAAGCCTATTAGCTATTCTGAATACCAAGCTCGGTCAAGTCAACTAGGCAGAATACAACACAAAAGGGGGAGACAGTGGGGGAAGGGGAGAACAGAAAATGATAACTAGCCTCTTCAGCTATTTCAAATGTATGTTAGGTGTATTACTTTGAGCAGTACAGTAAACAAAATTCAGTAAACTACAGCTTCTTGGATATCTAAGCCTTTCAGCAGAATCATATTTTAAACCCTACATAGGGGAGAATCTTTTGAAATCAATCCTGGAATAAGAAATCTCTCTAAATTTGTTGTGAAATGAGTTCCCAGTTGATTGATCTCCTGCAGTAGAATTAGGGATTTGTTAAGGGGTTGATCACAAGCGATGGGACTGAAGCAACCTGGTGTCTAGAAGTGCAACAGGCTGCTTCTCTTGCCAAGGAAACCTATCCCCTGGTTGACAAAGTAGTGCCTGATTTGTATGGCCTTTCCACTAACAATCAGATTCTGCCATCCTTATACACCTTGAGTTGCATCTTACTCCATAAGCAGTCTATTGGAATTCAATAGGACAACTTACAGAATAAGGTGCTATACAATAGGAGTAAGATTATTAGACTCTGGACCTTACTTTGGAGACTAGACTTGACATCAGTTTGGTAAATACTCTGAGCTGATGACAAGCTGAAAGACATTGCTACAATTTGAAGTGTTGACTATTAGCAGCAAATTCATGTTAATGTAGATTCGGACTTCAAGAGAAACAACAAAAACAGAGTTCAGGACTCAACTCAAACTCTAGGTATTCAACACAGTTTCTCATATTGCATGTGTGATCATGCTTTAAGTCATATGTAGGCAAAACAGGGTCCTTTAAATATGTATTGTTGTCTGCCAAGTTGTCCTTAAAGAAACACTCAACGTGAGTGTAACTTAATTCCTTTAGGGGATTTTCAAGTGACAAAACAAATAAACCCCATTATATTGGCATCTTGTTACTTTCTCTACAGTTATGCAGAATCCACCCTGGTATTGCCTCCTATTTTTCAAAGTAGTTCTTAAGGAGTTTGTATCGTCTGAAACCTGTTGAGGATAGGGAAACTTCTGTCAAGCTACAACGTCCAATAATGATGGCCACTAAGTCAAGGTTGGTGAGAGAGTACTTGTCCTAATCTCTGGACTTGAACATTCTCTTGACAAGTTTTCCCCTGTAGAGCTGCTTACTCATCCATGTAGTGAACTAGGACCCAGGAAACCTCCTCTGTTATAGCATCAGAGTCTCAAAGGCAAACCTAAAGGCCCAAATAACTTCCAACTTTTTCATGGACTGTTGCATCAGACTTCTCATCCTCTTCACTCAGGTAAGGAGGCAGAGAGAGCTTACCTCCTCAGCACTAAGTATGCTTTTAATCAGCCATGGTGGTTATGATAGGGAAAGGGGAGTATAAAGATCCTTTTAGAAGTCCTGTGTGCCCCAAGTCCTTTTCTAGGGAAAAAGTGAGTGGGAAGACAGAAAGCCAGTACCACATGTCCTTGCATACAAGACACTAGAAAGGCCTAAAGGAAGAGTAATGAACAGTGGCCAGAAAGTGGTATGCTTCAAGGAATTCAAGGTAGTGCAACCTTTCAGAATCCCACAAACATTTTTCACTTATCACCCTTTTTCTCTAGTAATGGGTGGAGGATACACAAACCTGGAACATGTGCTACTAAGTGGCCATGCAGATGGCCTGAAAGTGAATGCAGTCAAACCAAAACCTGGTCCTGGTACTCAAGTTCCAAAGGAAAAGTCAACTCCTGCTCTGAGCAAAGTGGACTTCGGTGGACCACCTAGATCCTTGGAATGAGCTGGTGGCAGAAGTAAAGGAGCACGGAACAAGCCACACCATTGCCAGTAAAGAACTGTAAAGAACCTTCTCTCCTGGGAAAAGACAACGCCTTCATTTTATGCATAGAGGGAGAACCCAGGACTGTCCTACCATTTAACAGAAAGAGTGGGGCTTTGGAGTTAGGCTGCCCCAGGACAGGGTGCCAAACATTCAGCTAGTGGAAGGATCTACCTACCTGAAGGCAGAAGAGGAGAAGAAAAAAACCTATCAGTCTGAGATTAGGGGGAAAGTAAAACAGAGAAACTACGGGCCAGATTCTGCCATCTTTGCACGGAGTAGTGTCTTGTCACATCAAGTTCAATGCGGCTACTCTCAGAAAGAATTACTAAAGGTGACAGAATCAGGCCCTATAGTAGTTGAGCGTGAAAGTTTTAACCTGTATGTTCATGATAAACAAATAGAGCTGAAGTGACCATAAAGCCAGGGTCACTTACCCAGCCTCCCCAGATTTCTGCCAGGGTTCACACCAGAATGTGGCCAGCAGCAGCAGCCTTTCAGCCCTGTGAAGGAGGGAAGGGATAGGAGCTGCTTCCAGCTGCGGTGGCAGGGGGAGGGGAGGGAAGAGAAGGGGAAGAGAGGATGACCTGGCTTGTGTCTTTACAGAGCTCATCTCTTCTCTTCCAGCCACACAGGGAGGAGAAGAGAGGTGGCATGCAGCCAGCACTGGCTGGAAATGAGACAGGGGTTGGGGCCCTGCTGGCTGAGAGCCGGGATGCAGCGGGGGCTCTGCTGACTAACCAGCAAGGGAGTGGGCAGTCCCATGCATCTTTGCCTTGCCACCAGTCTTGCACACTCACCCCCATCGTCGGCCACTCGATGACACCCCTGCCCCTCCCCTCGCTGGTGCCGGCAGCTGGTGAGCTGGGATCCGGCCAGAAGCAGGACCTGCCAGTACTGATGGGGGAGGGGGAGGGAGACAGAAATTACGGGACAATGTTGGAACACCTACAGGAGTGACTAAATACAGGACTGTCCCTTTAAAAACGGGACATCTAATCACCCTATCTGGTAATGTACATATACAGACACGGGAAGAGGTAAGCTGCTGCATTCAGCCTTTGGAATTCCCTGACTTCAGTGCTTAACTGAAAGAATCTTCAAGTCCTAGAAATTTAGTTTTTTGCCTTTATTTTTCTAGTAACTTAGGTTAGTTTTGTTTCCCTTTAAAAGATGGAGAAAGCTCAAAAGAAGCAGCTTCATTCTCCAAACTTCACAATCATTTACAAACTTCCAGAAAGTTTTGAAATAGTGCATGTAAAGTCCATAATGTGGAATCATTTTGGTAGACATCACCAGAATGACGCCATCCTTGACTGAGGCCTCTTCATTAATGATTAACATTGCCTTACTAAGAGTGGTTTCAAATAGACCATTTTCCTCTGGAGTCAAATGTAATACTTTGTGCTTACCTCAAAGTACCTTACACATGGGACAAACTTGCCATCTAAAGTTAGGTAACTAAATCATAGAATCATAGAATAGAATCATAGAATCATAGAATATCAGGGTTGGAAGGGACCCCAGAAGGTCATCTAGTCCAACCCCCTGCTCAAAGTAGGACCAATTCCCAGTTAAATCTTCCCAGCCAGAGCTTTGTCAAGCCTGACCTTAAAAACCTCTAAGGAAGGAGATTCTACCACCTCCCTAGGTAACGCATTCCAGTGTTTCACCACCCTCTTAGTGAAAAAGTTTTTCCTAATATCCAATCTAAACCTCCCCCACTGCAACTTGAGACCATTACTCCTCGTTCTGTCATCTGCTACCATTGAGAACAGTCTAGAGCCATCCTCTTTGGAACCCCCTTTCAGGTAGTTGAAAGCAGCTATCAAATCCCCCCTCATTCTTCTCTTCTGCAGGCTAAACAATCCCAGCTCCCTCAGCCTCTCCTCATAAGTCATGTGTTCCAGTCCCCTAATCATTTTTGTTGCCCTTCGCTGGACTCTCTCCAATTTATCCACATCCTTCTTGAAGTGTGGGGCCCAAAACTGGACACAGTACTCCAGATGAGGCCTCACCAATGTCGAGTAGAGGGGGACGATCATGTCCCTCGATCTGCTCGCTATGCCCCTACTTATACATCCCAAAATGCCATTGGCCTTCTTGGCAACAAGGGCACACTGCTGACTCATATCCAGCTTCTCGTCCACTGTCACCCCTAGGTCCTTTTCCGCAGAACTGCTGCCTAGCCATTCGGTTCCTAGTCTGTAGCTGTGCATTGCGTTCTTCCGTCCTAAGTGCAGGACCCTGCACTTATCCTTATTGAACCTCATCAGATTTCTTTTGGCCCAATCCTCCAATTTGTCTAGGTCTTTCTGTATCCTATCCCTCCCCTCCAGCGTATCTACCACTCCTCCCAGTTTAGTATCATCCGCAAATTTGCTGAGAGTGCAATCCACACCATCCTCCAGATCATTTATGAAGATATTGAACAAAACCGGCTCCAGGACCGACCCCTGGGGTACTCCACTTGATACCGGCTGCCAACTAGATATGGAGCCATTGATCACTACCCGTTGAGCCCGACAATCTAGCCAGCTTTCTACCCATCTTGTAGTGCATTCATCCAGCCCATACTTCCTTAACTTGCTGACAAGAATACTGTGGGAGACCGTGTCAAAAGCTTTGCTAAAGTCAAGAAACAATACATCCGCTGCTTTCCCTTCATCCACAGAATCAGTAATCTCATCATAAAAGGCGATTAGATTAGTCAGGCATGACCTTCCCTTGGTGAATCCATGCTGGCTGTTCCTGATCACTTTCCTCTCATGCAAGTGCTTCAGGATTGATTCTTTGAGGACCTTCTCCATGATTTTTCCAGGGACTGAAGTGAGGCTGACTGGCCTGTAGTTCCCAGGATCCTCCTTTTTCCCTTTTTTAAAGATTGGCACTACATTAGCCTTTTTCCAGTCATCCGGGACTTCCCCGGTTCGCCACGAGTTTTCAAAGGTAATGGCCAATGGCTCTGCAATCACAGCCGCCAATTCCTTCAGCACTCCACAGTTAAGTACCTGAATAAGTGAAGTCATATCCAGAGATGTGGAGAACCCAGCAGTTCCCACTGAAGTCAATGGATCTGTGTACATTACACTTTTTTCTGTGCCATAAGGAAGAGTCTTTAGCAAAAAGAACACTAGTGTAGGCAGGGGTCCAGTGGCTGCTAGCATTTTAAAGTCAAAGTATTGTCTAGACCTGCACCGAACAGAATGCTTAAAAGGCCAGTGAGGGGAGGTGCTGGTGTATACTAGTATTGCTGTCACTGGTAGAGTTGCACCAGTGCAATAGTAGCAAATTTTGAGGAAAGCACTAAGATAAACACAGCCTCATCCCTATGCCCTCCCACTCACATTGCAGATACAAATACAAATCATTTGAACACTGCCAAGCACAATGGGACCCTGGTCCATGACTAAGGCTCCTAGGTACTATGGTAATACTAATAAATGCTGAAATCTAGAAATGTTTATTGTAAAGCAAAGGTTTACATTTTATTTTTAAAAAGTGTTACATTGGGGAAAATTTCCTGTGAATTAGCACCAGAAGGACTAACTTTGCCAAGGCAACACATTTGAGTCTATATTGTCTTTGTAACAATGCAGGATATAAAAGTGACAAATCTTGTTCAGAGCAAGTGGAATCACAGTGGTGGGAGGAATAGTTGTGCATCAATGGACGCCTTGTCCATGCGTGCGAGGTGTGCTAAGGGGATGAAACATAGAATGCTCTGTTGTAGTTAGACCTTTAGTGCCTCATTTATCCAATCTGTAAGATGGGGGCAATTATATTTGGTCAATACAAAGGGATGGTGTAGGGCTTCCCTCAATAAAGGCTGTGAAGTGCAGAGGGTTATTAGGCCCAGTCAATAGAAGAAATGCAATAGAATTCAAGCCCTCTTGTTTCTCAGAACTTTGCATACCCTCCTAGGCAAAGGGGGCATTTTGTTAAGGAAAGCAGCTGGGGTAGGATTGTCCCTGTACCAGTTTCTGGGGTTCCTGAAATGCTGTTTCGGGGACATTCTATTAATTTAAATCTGTTAATCTAAATACTTTAACCAAACCAAATCAAATTACTCTTCCCTCCCCCCTTAGAATAGGTTAGTTCCTATGCTGTTGGATGGACAGTATATAGGCCACTGAACATGTTATGCACCTCCATAATATTCCATCCTGAGCCAAGGGGCAGAAAGCTTGAGAGGGACAAGGGTCTGATGCCATCCAGCCATCGTGTTTTAGGTCTTCTGGAGGATCTTTTCAATCCTGCTTTCATTTGGCCAAAGTCAAAGATCTTGCAGAGAAATTGGTAGGCATTCAGTGCAGAGGGCCATACCACCTTAGAGAGAGTGTTGGGTGACAACTGGAGAGAGTGAGACTTGTTAGAAAATGGATCTCTTCATGTGACTTAAATTCAAACCATTTAACGTTTTCAATAAAGAAAGATCAGCAATTAAGGAAAAGGCAAGCTCTGCACAAGGTTTTGAAGCAGCCTGCCAAAATTCAGCTCATTCTTATTCCTAAGATATTTAATAATTCAGGCAGCACACTGCAGTCAAAACGCCCATTTAGTGTTTCTGCATTTAAATGAAGCATTAGTCAGTGTTTTTTTAATCATGTTGCTTAGCTTTTAAACGGTCATTGCCCTTTTCCATTCAACACTCCCACTGGAGAGGGAGAATACTACTTACACTTCTGTTCAAAGCAAAGAAGTTTATAATATTGCCTTGACCTCTTGCAAAAATTTCAGAAATCCTATTTTAAATTTCATACACATACTTTTTTTTTTAAAAAACTGCCTTCTTTTTCTTCAAAGCTTGGCCTTCTGAAGATGATCTGAATAATTCTATTCTACTAAATTTCTCCATTTAAGATTTTGCCTCAGGTCCTCTAACTCCCAGGGGTTAGAGGTAGGCCATTACTTTCTAAGGCACAGTAAGATGTGGATCCTGCTGCAAAATGTACTTTGTTCTGCTGAAAACACTTAACATGGTATAAATTTAAAAGCAGATAAGTTTTCAAATAAAGATAATGGTTAAGATTGTTATAATTTGATGAGTCAATAAGTTCAATTCTCCCCTCTGTAGTATTTCCTTCCTTAAAACAGGAGACCAGGAATCTCATCTCCTGAAGCCTAAGAATCTTGGGATTCTTAGACAAGGAGCATCATCTATATAGGTCCTGGCCTCTGCACTCACCTAACCACTAGGCAAACTGTTTTCTGCTGGAGTTCTGCTGCCAGGGTCTCCCCCAAAAGTGACTGCTCCTCCCATAATCTTCCTCAAAATAGGGGGAGAATTCTAGTGTCGAGGAAGAGCCAGCAGTATGTCTTGTATGGTCTTCTCCCATGGGTTTGAAGAAGTGGGGGAAATCCAGCATTGGTCTGCCAGCCCCTCCCCCCACACAGACACAATGTACCTAGTTCCTTGCCAGAAGGACTGGAACCCTATGTAGAAAGGGGGAAGACCTGCCACAGGGGCTCTAGTCTTCTCCCACCCTACTGCACAGCCTGGATCTGGAGTGAAAAGGAGCATGGGGATCAATGTAAGCATCAAAGCTATTTGGGGCTGAATTATAGGAGGAGTTAATAGTGATGCCTAGATTTAGGTTTCCTAATGCCTTCCTCTGTGAAAGATTCTTGCCATTTTGAGGGATCTGGGGCTGGCATCAGCACCAGCAATGAAGTTGTACCAGCTCTGGACGCGGAATTGACATTGGTGATGAAATCCATGCCAAAGAAGGGCCCACTATTGGAATGTGTATCTGTTACTGTCACTGAGGTTGGTGCTGAGGTAATAGGGGGAGCTCATCTCATGGCTTCCAAGAGGGCCTATAGAGATTCCTATATGTAGGGCCACATAAGCAGCTGCAGCAGACCCTGCAAAATGTCCTTCCATCAAGTGTGAATCTGAGGAAAGGGAAGAAGCCTAGTGTCCTGATGTTGATTCAGGGACCCTTCCAAATCCATTACCAAAAGGTGTTGAAGGCTGTCTGAAAGGACCTGGAATTGAAACAGGAAATGTAGTTGCAAGCACACAGTCAGGAATTAGAAAAGCAGGTAGCAGAGTGGTCAGCAGCCTCAACGATCGTCCTCCACTCAGAAACAAAGCTTGAAGGCAAACAGGAATCCAAACTTGTGATGTGACCAGGCTGATTGGTGCTGAGTCCAACACCAGAGGTGTGTGGAGAAGAGAGCACAACTATGATGTCTGAGGGGCCCCTAAACATTCCTGTCTTGCACAGTAAGAAGTATTTGAGCAGTGGCACTTCCACTTTCTTTATACCCCTTTTATGGGAAATTGTGCTTCCTTTCTCCTCCTTTAATCTAAGGTGGCAGACTGGATTTGAGGTGCAGAGATGCCAGAGGACACTTCTGGTGTAAGCACTGGAGCCAGCAAAGAGTGGGCACCAGGGTGAAAATCTCCTGAGCTGGCATCAAAGCTATTAGACAGTGCTGGCTTAGTGATTGGTATTGATTTCACTGTAGTAAATTTGATGGATACTGGTGGTGCCAGCTGAGAGTTCGCTCCCAATGTGGTGCCAGGAGATCCCAGTCTTGACTGATAAAAGGTGGCACTGAGGCTCAAAGGGAGAGGTGCTTCTTGGATTCTGCAGAAGACTACCTCAACATGGAGGCAAATCTTAACACTGGAAACAGGCCTGGCAGAACATCAAGTCTCTTTCTCTCTCCTAGGCTGGAAAGTAAAGATGTGGCATGCTGCATAACATGCACCAGAGTGGGGCTCATCCAGAAAGAGAAGGCACCAAACATGGTATTATTGCCATGCAAGAGAGACATCTCTTGAAGCCCTTAGGGGCTTATTTAAAAGAGAGACTAAGTAAAGGTGTAGTCCTAAGGACACAACAGGTCACGTTCTGTTTACTCTCTGCAGCATTAGCAAAGGAACTGAGGCGGTTGAGGGGGATAAGAGTAGGGCAATGGATCTCCCTCCCACAAGAATCCTCAGGCACTCCCCAACACAAGCATCCCAACACAACTTTTCAAGGTAGCTCCACAGCTACGTACCAAGGGCACCATATCCCACAAATGAGAATACAGACATCCCCAAAGAACAACACCTGCTTCCCTAGTTAAGTTGTTCCAATGTTTAATTACCCTCTCTATTAAAAATTTGTGCTTCTTTGTAGTCTGAAGTTGCCGAGCTTCACTTAGAGAATACCTTGTTTAGGAAATATCTACATTTGAAGAGGTCCCAAACACAAGATACTTTCTACTAGATCCGTATTTTGAGTTTATAGCTGCATTTCTCAAAGTGTAGGACATGTGATTGTTCTCCCATAGCTCAGCTTTCATGAGAAAATGAAGTTAGTCCCTAACTGTTTTGGCTTCAAAGACAACCTTCTTATACAAATTGAGTATAACCAATGTAGTCATGTCTACTTGAGTCTGCAGAGAGACAGAAACAATAGTTCTGAGAATAGTTCTGTCCCATTCGTTTCAGAGGGTGCTAACTCAGGTACTACTAATAGTACTTGTCAGTGCTATCTTTCACTGTTCATAAATGACACCTCCTCTCCTTTCCTACATACTGTAATGAAGATTGTGTTTTCCAAAGTCTGGGGCATGTCCCCTGGGGAGGGCATGAAGAACTAGTTGGGAAGAGAGGAATTGGTGGAGAGGAAGATGGGAAGGCATTGCCTGTGATATACAGGAGGTCAGATTAGATGATCTGATGGTCCCTTCTGGCCTTAAATTCTATGACTATGACATGGGGAGGTGTGATTGGTTTCATTTCCTGAAGGGGAGGGCTCAAGTTTCAAAAAAGTTTGGGAAACACTGTTTTTGATCAAATACAATAATATGGCACAAATATGGTACCAGTCCCTGGCAAATATGGTACTGGTCCCTGGCACACTGGAAAAAAATTTGCCGGTCCACCACAGATAGTTTGAGAAGCACTGTTCTAGAAGATATGCTTTACCAAAGACACCAGTTATGTCTTAGTTAAACAGAAGTTATTGGCTTGAGTACAGCTTTCACTGGGTGAAATTTAATGACCTGAGACATACAGGTCAGACTGGATGACCTAATAGTCCCTTCTGGCTTAAACACTCGGATTCTACAAATTGTCACTTTTCAGTGCTTAACTTTGCAATGATGAAAGCTGCACTAATGTAGAGTTTTTTTAAAAAAATGTTAACTTTAAAGTTCATATTTTATCCTTGTGGGTACGTTTACCTTCTAACCTTGATGTACAGCATATAGTGTATAGGATTACACTAGATCGACAAAATAATAATAAAAAATTCCAAAAATGTGGATCAAGTATTTGGTTTTAAATTAAAAAAATAAAACTTGGGCTATTTAAGGGGATTCAACCAATAACCAGACTACACGACGCAAATGAAAGGAGAGGAAACATGAAGAGTGATAACCACCCAATGATGAGTTTTTCACAGAGCAACAGAGGTGGGGAGGGAAGGAAAGCACTCATTAAGAGAAAGATGAAGTAGTCAAAAGGGGAGAGGATGCAGAGTCACACCAGTCATGATTGTTTTGAGAAGCTACCATTTTATTAATAAAATAGATCTGACAAAATTAGCTAAATAGAATCATATAACAAGCAATATGTTGGTAAGTAGAAAAACATTTGACTCAGTGTTATGACATTCAGGTAATGTCTTTCTAAAGAGCATCTGCCACAGCCACTTGCTGTGATTTTTCAAAATAAAGAGCACTTTGCACCTCTGGCTTTCACAAAGCAGTCAACATACTGTCAAAAATAAAGAGCAAATCACTGCATGGCTTATCCCTCTGTTTTTATCATCACTGTCCATGTCACGGCAGGAGCAGAGAACTAATTGATGCATATACCATGTTGGCCCTCTGGGAACCTGTTTGTATGTAACTCAAGAATGAGAAGACAGTTAAACACTCTCTCAAAGTGGCTTGCAAAATGCCTGCTCCTTTTGGTCACTCAGAAACTTCCAGTGGAATTCTTCAGAAACTGCTGAAGTAACACGTTTGATCCAGGCATAAATGTAAGGAAAAGCTACGGAATACAAATTATCTTATAGTGTTTGGAGCATGTATATTTTGAGAGCAGTTAAAGCAAAGTACAGAAATGGGATCTTACTGTAATTTACCTTGCAGAAGGGAAGATTTTAAGAATGTTTGTATTTAATTATCTATTTAACAAATTCAAAATAATAAGGGCCCCAATACCTCCCATAAGCATCCCAATGGGAAAACCAAACTAGCCACAGCTCAGAGTCTGTTTAAAACTAAAAAGGAAACTAAAAAACAGATAACTGAAGCAAGAATAGTTCTTGCGAAGACAACAGCAAGAAAACGATCCTGAAACAGATATTCACCCTACAGATTCTCTCCTGAAATAAGAATTTGACAAAGCTAAATTTTAAATGTGGAAATACTGGCAAAACAACTGCCATTCTCAGGCCCAGGCAAAAGGTTCTGCAAGCGTATGGACTTCTTACTGGATTTTGCAGCTTTTAGTGGAGAACAGACATGTTAGTAAAACCGAGATTAGTTAAATAATCCCCCCCAACCAATTTTTTGAAACATTATATTTGTAACTGTGTCCCCCACCCCCATCCTTGCCTGGCTGTTTATTTCATCCTCCTGTTATGTCTTGTCTTTTAGACTGCAAAGTATAATAAATGACAGTCCCTGCCCAAAAGACATTTGTATGAACTGCACTTAGTTGTTGCCTTTAGGCACTCCGCGAATATAAATGTTAAAGAATAAGGCTTCTTTACCGCACTACCAGGAACCTAAAAGTGTGTATAAATGTAAATGCAATTTATATCCACTTTAAGGTCCTCCAGCTTTTAAATTCAAAATACAGCAATGAAACAAATATATTAAAAAAAAGCACCCGAACACCTAAAGCCTAAATGTAGTGAGGTGGCAGCACAGGAACGATCACTGACTCAGTGAGGTTGTGAGACTGTCTGCTACCCAGTCAGAAGGAACTGAAGCTATCAGTATGCCATGCCCCCCTTTTATAGCCCTGCCCTCTGAATGTTCATACCCACTAGGGGGAGAGGCACGGGGCATGAGAGCACTCCAAAAGGTATAGCTACTAAATGGTCCCACTGCTCCAACCTGCACCATCAGCACATCTCTAGAGTAGGAATGTGAAGAGGCTACTCAAATGGAGTTAAAAATAAGATGTAGAGAGACTTATACTCTACCCTTTGAAAGGTGGTAGAGTTCCCACTGCTGCAAACTCTCCCCCTCTAGAACTTGTGGTTGGAGACTGTCCCCTCCGTGCTTCCTACAATGCCACTCACAATTTAAAGCCACAATGGGCCCTTTAAGTTTTCTTAATCTTCAGATAAGTGAATTTAACAAAGCAGTTAAATCCTAACTCACAAATTATGAATTTTAAGTGCAGACCAAAAAGCCCTAAGACACACACACACATACACACTACAGGTAAGTATATCAGTTACAAAACATATGCAAGTACATATGTTCACATTTTGCAAAAGGAATTACTAGAGACAATGTGAGTAGGTAGGGGTCTCTTCCAACTTTCTCCGAAACAAACAATTTCCAGCACATAGTGTCAAGTCAAAACCTTACCCTGTTCTGGGGTTTAGTTTTATCAACAAAAAGTTAAAGTCCATGCTCAACCCTTCTTTTCCAGCTGCTCCTAGGGTTCCTGTCTCAGGACTGCTCAACCTATAAGCTAGCTCATTCCTCCCCAGAACCCTGTTCCCATATTCCTGAAGTCAGCAGAACCCTTTAACCTTTTCCCAATAGAATCAATAGGGCTACCAGCTGTCCAGTTTTTACTGGACACATACTTCTACTCCTATGGCCAAAAGCCGCTGTCCCTTGTGCTGGCCACTAGAGGTCACTGTGGTTTCCAACCAGGAAGGATACTCTGATAGGAGAAGAGCATGGCAGTGAAAACAACTCCTGAAGAAGAGCTCTGGATAAGCTGGAAAGCTTGTCTCTCTGACCAATGGAAGTTGGTCCAATAAAAGATATTATCTTACACATCTTATCTCAGTGAAAGCAACTGGTAGAGACAGAAGGAAGAGGAATGTGGGGCTGAGAAGAGGAGATAGAGAAGGGGGATCAAAATGGGGGACACAGAAAGGGAGCAAAAAATAGGGCAGGGTCTGAAAAATCAACAGAATTAGGAACGGGCTGAAAAGGGATATGGGAGGCTACTAGGGGAGGAGTACACTTGGTGGTAGTCTGCATAGGAACCATCACTCAAAGAACTCAGGAGTTTACACCAGTCAAATTAAATACAGCACTTCCACCTTCAGCAACCCCTAGTTTCCCACTGCCATCCAGCACAACCTTCTCTGACTAAGAATTATCCCACTACGTTAAGTGGAAAAGATCTGGGCTGAGGTTTTGAAGGTCCTGCATTGAAAATCTGCTGATGACCATAGGGAAAAAAATATGTAATTATGTCATTAAAGACTATCATCTTAATGCACAAAGGGGCAGAATTGGGTAACCTTAATTATGGCATTTCCTAACTTCTAAACACAACTTTGCAACTGTAATGCTCTTTAAGTATAGTTGTTTGTTTGTTTTTTAACTACTGTATGTCATCTATCTATAGGACCCATTCTAAACATACCGGGTCGGGGGTGGGGAGTAGATACCTCAGAACATTGCTATTGTGCTAATGGACTGTTCACTTGTAGGTCACCTGTTTAACTAACAAACTGTTATGATCATTGTCATAAATATAAAGGGAAAGGTAAACCCCTTTGAAATCCTTCCTGGCCAGGGGAAAGCTCCTCTCACCTGTAAAGGGTTAAGAAGCTAAAGGTAACCTCGCTGGCACCTGACCAAAATGACCAATGAGGAGACAAGATACTTTCAAAAGCTGGGAGGAGGGAGAGAAACAAAGGGTCTGTGTGTCTGTCTATAGTCTGTCTGTAGTCTTCTTTGTCGGGGATAGACCAGGAATGGAGTCTTAGAACTTTTAGTAAGCAATCTAGCTAGGTATGTGTTAGATTATGATTTCTTTAAATGTCTGAGAAAAGAATTGTGCTGAATAGAATAACTATTTCTGTCTGTGTATCTTTTTTGTAACTTAAGGTTTTGCCTAGAGGGGTTCTCTATGTTTTTGAATCTAATTACCCTGTAAGATATCTACCATCCTGATTTTACAGGGGGGGATTTCTTCATTTCTATTTACTTCTATTTTTATTAAAAGTCTTCTTGTAAGAAACTGAATGTTTTTTCATTGTTCTCAGATCCAAGGGTTTGGGTCTGTGGTCACCTATGCAAATTGGTGAGGCTTTTTACCAAACCTTGTCCAGGAAGTGGGGTGCAAGGTTTTGGGAAGTATTTTGGGGGGAAGGACGCGTCCAAACAGCTCTTCCCCAGTAACCAGTATTAGTTTGGTGGTGGTAGCGGCCAGTCCAAGGACAACGGGTGGAATATTTTGTACCTTGGGGAAGTTTTGACCTAAGCTGGTAAAGATAAGCTTAGGAGGTTTTTCATGCAGGTCCCCACATCTGTACCCTAGAGTTCAGAGTGGGGGAGGAACCTTGACAATCATAATAGATTATATACAGGTCATCTACCAATAAGGTGAGGTAATTTTCCAATAAGAACTCTCTCATACCATTGACTCATTACAACCAAGAGAACAGCAACATACTTCTAGAGGGAGGATTATTAATAAATAGTTTTACCTCTGATGTCACAATGGTCCCAGTAAAGAGTATGGTGAGTTGTACATCTACACCTGTCAATTTGCAGTCATTAATAACTTGATTACAAATCTAATTTTTTTACATGTAGCCTATGTACAAGATTTAATTGAGATAACTGTGTACAAAGTTTAAAAAGTCTGTGTTGTCTCATTATTGAGATCATTTGGGACAAAATCGGTCTTACATAAGGTGCCATATTTCTTCAAGGACCAAATTAATGTTATGCATAAACTGATTATATACACTTGTAACTTACAAGAAAATTCATTTTTTACTCAGTAAGTTTGGAGTAAATATGGTGTACTCCTCATCCATCGAGTTCAACAGAGCTACTCTGAACCTGTAGGTCAAAGAACAGCAACAATGGGAATGGGTGCTACAGAACACTATGGGAGAGACAGAGATCCAGACCAGAATCTGAAGAGAGTTTGCGGACGACTTTTGCAGGGAACTCCTTTCAAGGCAACCAAGCAAAAACTGATAGGAGAGTTCTGGGGGCTCAAGTAACAGCAATTGGTAGCTCACAACTACCTATTATCAGAGAAGGAGCCTCTGGCACTAACCACCACTGCCTTAGAGTGTTCAAAAATCTCAAGCAACTTTGAGCTATTGGAGTTTGACCTGCCTTGCAGTGGGGGCATGAGTGAGAGTTATGTCACGATATCATCTTTAAATAACCTCCCCCCACCCCCCCCGCTTTTTTTTTTTTTAAAAAAAAGGTCTTTCTAACCAGGTAGGTTTCAGATTAACAGCCGTGTTAGTCTGTATTCGCAAAAAGAAAAGGAGTACTTGTGTCTCTAAGGTGCCACAAGTACTCCTTTTCTTTTTGCTAACCAGGTAGGTTTTTAAAAATTCTCTTAGCTGTAAATAGTTATTTGATCTTTGAAATTACTAAACAAATTGCAGAGAGACAAGGTGGGTGAGGTAATATCTTTTATTGAACCAATGTCTGTTGGTGAAAGACAGAGACAACAAATTGCACTCATTGGTAACTTCACTGTATGAATATGAAGCTTTGGTAAGCTGCCCAGCCAGCAGCTAACCAGTGTAACTCATGTACAAATTACTTTTTATGATGCATTAGATGTCAGCAGATTTTCAGACTAAAAATAGAGCAGTCAAAGCCATTGGTTATTTTTTCATGAAAGTGGATTAGAACTCATTCTGCACATTACTCATGCAACTGGAACACACTGCAGTATTTTGTGTTTTCAAAATTACTGCTTTTCTCCTCTAAAATGTAGGAAATTAATTAAACATGACACATTATGAAGATCACTGCACATAAATTCATATCTTTCTAAACCAGAAGCAGCACTAATTGCTCAAAGAATCTTAAGCACTGAAGATCGGCTGTAAAACACAAACAGAATGCAATAACCAATTATTTGCTATCACATACTCTGAGCATCAAACATTATTTAAACAAAGAAACAAAACATGTTCTAGTGCTGTAGTTCTGAAACTGGTCTCAGAACTGGCTGGTCATATATTGTCTCGTTTTCAACTAGTTGTATTTTAGAAAAAAAATAAAATACAGTAAATACTTTCCTAATGTAACTTTTTATGTAAGCCATTGTAGCAGTTCCCATGAGGATGTTACTTGCTTGCAAATGGGAAGGGAAGTTGTTCATGTGATTTATGGCTACCAAGTTCTGAGCAGCTGTGAGAGACATTTTATACAAATTAAATAATTTGTATGTTATAAACCTCAACTTTATGGTTAAGATATACCACTATAAGCAGTTACAAGGGTAGGGCATGGAACTGCACAAAATTTGCTAACTGTGGCTGGAAGGCACAAATGTGTGCTGGGTACATGGGAGTCTGTATAGGGTAGATGGAGGCTGCAGATTGTCTGAGGGGTAGCTAGCAGGGGTTAGTGTGGGTGCAGAGGCAGCTGGGGGTGTTGGATGGATCAGTGCCGAGGGAGGCATGAAGTGGATGTTTGCTGGTTGCCAGGAGTGGCTGGGGAGTAGATACTGAGGTGGGGAAAATGCTGAGATGTTTGGAAATGGAAACATCTGGGTCTGCTGAGTTGCAAGGGGAGTGGGAAATATGGAGGTGCTGAGGTTGGGTGAGTTCTGGGGTACCTGGAGCTGTGGACTGGAGGAGAGCCAGCTGCAGCATGTTGGAAGCCATTTGGGAAGCCTGAGGCCTCACCTTGTGGTGTTGATGCCCCAGCAATCTCCTGCTGCTCCTTCCTGGGACCCAGCAGGGGAGCAGCAGGAAGCCTGATGCCTCAACGGTTCTGGGCAGCCAAAGGCAGAACTGCAGACAAATGCCTCCTGCCTTCCCACAGCTTAACTGAACATATGAGAATTCAGATGAGCTGCAGTAATGTTTGACAGGGCTTCAAGAGATGTGAAACTTGGTAGCCCTGAATGACAGTGTGGCAGGGGAGGTTTCCCATGCAATTGCAACTAGGAAAGGAGATGGGAAAATGGGAGAAAGGTATCCATGAAACAATCTCTCGATTAAACTGTGGTCCACTCTAAGAACAAGTCTGAGAACCCTGAGTTTAGAAGCAGGCTATCTGGGAGGTGCAGGGGTACATAAGGCAACAGAAGTGGTGGCATCAGTGCAGAAAGATCACACCTCCACAAAGACTGCTGTGGTGGTGGGTGGTAAATGGAAGACCAAGCTCCCCCAACCCCTCCACTCTGGAGGATGGAAGAATGAAAAGGAAATAGCAAATGAGAACGTGGGATTTTCCTAGTCCCTGTGCAAGAAACAGCAATGCAGGGGAGCATTTGGTCTTTAGTTTGGAGGCTGCTCAGGCCCAAGCAGCACCAATGCAGCTGAATTTTCAGAGAGAGGAAGAAGAGATACTATAGGAAGAGGCTGGAATTGAGAGGTTTTGAAAACATAGGTTTCTCACTTTTGGAAAAATAATATGGAAGACAATTGATCTCCACAGGATTGCCAGTTTTGGTTGGATGTATTCCAGGAGGTCTCATCACATGACATAATCTTTAATTAAATATTAATCTTAATTCCTGGAGACTCCAGGACAATCCTGGAGGGTTGGCAACACTCTTAAAACAAAACTAGAGAGCTGAATCTGCCAAGGGCCTCAACTAAGGCTTCAGTTCTCTAATATGCAATTTCTTTGATCTTTTATAATCCTAGTAATTTTACAATATCCTCTGTAAACCCATTAAAATGGGCAAATACTGTCATCCTACCTATCCCTTTCAAGGTAGCATAGATACCATGTTTTTCTGTTGTGTGTGTTTTAAATAACTGAAATCAAGCCAAAGGACATTTTTCAAAAATCAGAATTGTCCTACAATTTTCCTGATAGGTGGCAATCCTAGACAGCTCTCCCCCAGAAAACCTTTGAAAAGTAAATGCAATCTGGAACTATTGAGATGCCAGAGTTATTCTCCTTCCCCTTTCTTTGCTACATTCAGTTTTCTCAGTTTTCCTACCTTAGGCAATGCCTGAAATAACACACAGTGATGCAGATTTGTGCAAAGAAATTTTTAAAACATCTGACATTTGAGGAATGTACACAATGAATCAGTTTATCCTGGGACTTTATATAGCATCCAGTTTAGTTCTTGTGTGTTAAAGAAGTGCCTGAATATGCCCCAGTGCTATTCAAAACCTGCATTTGATAACAATTTGCACTCGTTGCACCTTCCATCCAAGGAACTTAACATGTTTACAAATGCTAAAGAATGTAGCCCCAAATCTTGTGAACTGTTTATTTCCCCCCATTTTACAGATGAGGAAACTAAGGGTATGCCCACACTTTGAGCTGGAGGTGTAATTTCCGTTAAAGGAGAATACCCACTTTAGGTCTATTTTAGCTATTATAGTATAAACTGAAGTGGCTCTGATTACATAAGCAGCGGGAGAGATTAGCCCTGTCCAAATATGATCCCATGAGACACATCCATTTTTACTGCATTATCTCAAATCCAAGCTAGTACAGGTATGTCTCTTTGAGCTGAAAATTACACTTCCAGCTTGAAATGTAGACATACTAAGGAATAGATAGTGTATATGACTTGTTTAAGGACACACAAGAAGAGCCTGACTCATCACACCATTACATTATTTTTACAGTAGTGCAGTGGAACTGTACCAGTGTAAAACTAGTGCAAGAGCATGAAGAATTAAATCTCAAGGCTATAATACTGACAGAATCAAAGCTCCTAGATTTCAACATCTAGTCCTGTACTTCAGCTATTTGACCCTCCTGCCTTCCTTCCCTGAAATACAGACTTTGGGAGGCAGCATGTCCTAGCAGATAGAACATTGGACCAGGAAATCTGGTTCTATTCCCAGCTCTGCCACTTGCTCAAGGTCACTCAGCAGGCCAGTCACTTGACCTCTCTATGCCTCAGTTTCCCCATCTATAAAATGGGGATAATGATGATACTGACCTCTTTTTAAAATGCCTTGAGACCTACGGATGAAAAAACTGCTATACAAGAGCAAGGTACTACTATTAATTCTCTACTGCGTTGCACTTTGCTCACATGTAAATGAAAAATACAAAGTCTAAAGAACGAACTCTGAACGGTATTGCTTTATCCTCTCTTTGCAAGAGTGTAAATGACTACAGAAGACGTAAGGGAAGGCAGTAAAAACAGAAGGTCCTCCATTATATAGTGCTATGCATATGGACATTGGTGGAAAGAGAAGCCTTTATTGCTACCAAGTATTTCTACAAATCCCTGAAGTTAGAATCTACTTCATGTCTATAATGGACAGGAAATGCAGTTTCTGTTTAAATATATTTTCTCCTATTTTGCTTCATACTTAGAGTGACAATACTCCAGCTTACTAAGAATGACTTGGATATGCAGGGATAACCTGGTGTCCCATTTGATTACACAGAAACCCATGTTTTCCTCTATTTTCAATATAATTGATAACCATCTTATAGCCCACCTGTTATATAAAATGGGGCTGTCTGAGATTGACCCCTCTAGATTAGAGCGTGCACAAGTCAAGAAAAAAATACATTATTTTCTGATACACTGACAGCCTTCTACCTTCCATAAAAAAAAAATGAAAATCTCAGAGCAATATTCTCTCTTACGGCAATGAATCATATGACTTGCTTCTTTCCTGGATTTACCTTTGTTTAATATGACTGTAGGCATTTTATACTAAAAACACACATTTGCCATGGGACAAATCAGTGGCAAAGGTCTTGGAAGAGAATCAAAGCAAATGAGACAAGAGAGCATGAAGGTGTATTAATATAGGATAGGACTACCTCAGATACAAAGAATCCCAAGTGGTTGTGGTGACCAGAAGGACTCCCCCTCCTGGCTCTGGGTGCAAAGATTGAAACAGTTTCTTTTTGATCCAGACGACTAAATTACCAATGCTCTTATCACCTCTAGGCCAGATTGATAGAGTGTAGTCAACAAAACAAGGCTACACTTGAAGACTACTTGAAAATTACAGCCCAGTCACTTAGCCACTGGTGGTATAACTGGCTTATTTTCTTCTGGATGCAATTCTTTAAAGCCCTGTGTGGTTTGAGTCCTAGCCACCTGAGGGAATTCTAATGGGACTTCTCCTGTAAGAGTTCATTTATGTAGCAGGTTCAACAGTTGGGCCCTCTGAGTACTGTTGCAACAGTTGACTTGTGTAAGTGCTTTCAGATACACTCAAATGAAAGTACCTTAAAAGGTGGAGCATGCATATGATTATGATAACCCCGTATGATTATGTCAACCCTGCAAATAAAAGGTGTGTTTTAACCTTGGTTAGCTAATTTGGTTTAAAATAGTAGAAAAGACACAGCAGTTCTACTTTTAACTCTGATTAGCAGTCAGAGTTCAATCCCTAGCTACCCTACAGATTTAATTCATGCTGTCTACCAGAGTTCCCATATTGTCACTGTTGTTTAACATGGGCTAGCTTTTCTTTTGCATTTAGACAGACCCTAACAAGTGCAGCACAGAACTTCTGGCCCTGCAGGGCCAGGACTAGGATGGCTTTAAATCACTTTGCACACTCCCAATCCTGGACAGCTCCATAGCTGCTGGCATAATTTAGACAGTTGAGGACTGCAGAGCTGCTCATAATCTCTACATCACAACATGACACCCCCTCCCCCGACACCTTGCCCTGCCCCAGCACACCCGTACACTGCAGCTTGACAAGAGGGACTTAGAAGGCAGACCGATAGCGGTCTTCTGTTTCTGCACCTGGGAAATCCTCCCCCAGGTGGATCCAGGGCCTTCAGAGCCCCTTTACATCCCGCTGGCCCTTTCCCTCAGTATAAAGGAGCTGGCCATGGAGATGGGGGAGTGAGGATTTCTCCTAAGATTGTTTAAACAAAATATAAACCTTGCAATGAACAAGATGTAGGCAGTGGAGTTTTTAAGTCCATTTCAGACATTTCTATTGAGTGATGGAAACCACCACCTTTGACCCTAGAAGTAATCTGTAAACTCAGTAAGCAGTCAATACTATGGAGAGTAGAGTAGAGAATATAAATATACTGGGTGATTCATAATGTTCAGTGTGTAAAATAGTTTTGGACTACTGCCAACCTCTTCAAATTCCAGCGTATTTACAACAGTCATCCCAAGTCCACAGTCAAAAGCAGTAGTGGCATAACAGAGGCATAGAGGTTCAGGCACACCTTGCCTGGAATTATCTTGGCTCTGGCTTTTGGGAAGGGCTGTCCAACTTTACTTCATAGCCACTATTAGTTTCATGGGAATATGCAATTGTACCACTATCTAACAATTAACATTAAAAGGGTGGAAATCTGAAATGGTGTTACTCAGCATGTTCCAAGTTCTCATGAGTTGTGAGAGCCCCCTTCCACAGTGAAGGGCTCTTAAAGTCAGCCATTTAGGCAAGCACAACTATTTCTTTAATACCACACAGGGAAAGAACACATTACAATAAAATAAGCTTATTTAATGTCTGGCATAATCATAGTGGTGTACTGCAAAACTCAGTCAAATGCCTGCTCTCACCACAGCATTAGTGCTTGACTGCCCCCTTTCCTTTGAAGAGCTATAGGGGATACCATTAAAAGCTCTGCATTTACCACTCCAGTATATTGGGTAACCATTATATCGTTGTACTTAGAACAGGCAATACTGTGGTTCCACAATTACCAGGCTGCAGCATCCAATCACCACAAGAGCATGCACATTGCATAACCAGGTGACAGAGGCTTGTGATGAAAGCCACAAGAACTGGTAAGCTGTGTCTGTATGCTGATCTACTTTAAACCAATACCTGCAATTGTCACACATCTTTACAGTACAATAAACGTAAAAAAAAACAAAAAAGACCTACACAACATTATCATCCTTGAAAGATCTTTTGACAAAAAACTGAATCAATAATGTACAAACTGTACAGGAAAATGTTTCTAGTGAGATTTTATGATTCAAAGATCAGGGGGTTGGACTAGATGACCTCCTGAGGTCCCTTCCAACCATGAGATTCTATGATTCCCAATGAATAAGTGATCTAGGGCAGTGGTTCTCAAACTTAATTGATCACTCCCCCGTCTCCATGTATGTTACAGTTTATTTCCCCGTCTCCCCCCAGTGACACCACATAAGTACACATACCATCAAAAAAAAAAAAAAAACATGCAATTCTAACTATTAAAAACAGTAAGGTACTGATTCAAACAGAGCCAACAATCCACTGTAATAAGAGCAAAAGCAAAACTGCGATTGCAATCGATGCTTACAATTAAGTGTGCACACCACGTCATAACAAACGGATTAACGTACAGATGGCAATAACTTTGTATAATGCTTTGCAAGCTTAGCAAAAAATGAAAATGCATATCTAGAATCAAATGCACAGGGCCATCTGAGGACCCGATATGTCTGGAGGAATCAGCTTTGCTAGTTATTCATTGCTGTGAGTAAAATGAGCACAGTACGTCCCCTGTCCCTCCCGCAAGCTTTTCATGTCTCCCGCCCCCCCCCCCAATACATTCTGCAACCCCCAGGCGGGCCCACTCTCCAGTTTGAGAACCTCTGATCGAGGAGAATAGTCTCCAAAGCATCTTTTGATCTTAATACAAATTTATGCACTAGACTCAGTTTACAAGTAGAACTGGGTTTGTACCACCTTCCTCATTAATAAAGCAGATATATGTTCTCCCTCAAACCTTACATTGTGATTTGAGGAGAGCAGTGTGAAAAAGCTTTGGTCAGGCCATGTGGACGGAAGTGATTAAGCAGAATGTTTGCTCTTCTGCCTATCCACCCTTTCACCTTCCACAAAACACAAGGGTCAAATGGAAAATATTGGTAGGGCCAGGTGTCAGTGGAATCTAACAGAGGAAATTGTTCTACTCCATGCTATGGCAAGTCTGCAGCTAGAGGCCACTAGCCAAAGGCATTATACCTGGTCCTGTCATGTTCTAGTGGGTGGGAGATACTAGGAGAGAGCTCAGAGGTGGAGTCCCTCCATGAAATTGGGCAGGATCCACCAGTCTGGAGGCCCAAATCCCCAAGGATACTTGGCCCACCAGTGCCCTTTTGAGCTCCTCCCCTTTCCCACTCCAGGCCCCCACTTGTCCTGTGGGCCATGGGGGGCGGGAAATGTTTGGACACAGTGAAGGAGAGTTTGGATTAACTTGTTTTCTAGGGAGCATATGACCTCAGTTCTTACCATAGTAACATTTCAGTGAAAATCTGGTTCATGTTCCAATTTTAAAATACAAGATTCTGAGCCAAATTTTTTTCACACTCTGAATTACACTAGTGTAACAGATCAAAATTTGGACCTTTAAATTATAGGAGAGCTAAAATAGATTTTAAAGAGCAAATAGCTAAAAAGTATTAATATATATAAAAAGATCTAACTATATTAGAAGCAGTAAGCCTGTGAAAGAATCAGTTGATCTGCTGGATCACCAGGGGTTAGAGAGAGCAATTGAGGACATTAGTGAAGAGGTAAATGGATTTCTTTACATTAGTCTTCTAGAGTTCTGAAGGAGCATAAGTATGGACTGGCTGAGCAGCTAGCAAAATATGCTCTCTCATTAAAACTGGATAATTGGCAGTAGCCAATGTTATTACTCTTTAAAAAAGGCTCTAGGGGTGGTCTGAGAATTTACAAACTGGTTGAAATGACAACAAAATAGAATATTAAAAAACAGTCTAATGAGCACAACTTCTGATTAGGAAAATTGTGTCTTTAAACATGCCAATAAAGTAATGGATAGAGTAGAACTAGATGACAATGTATTTAGACTTTCAAAAGTCCTTACACAAGGTCCCTCCTAAGAGGCTACTAAGGAAACTTAAACCAAGTAGTCATGGGGTGAGAGGCAAAGAATTATCATGAATCAAAAGGTAGCTAAGAGACAGGAAACAAAGGGTATGACTAAATGGTCAATTTTCGTCATGGCGAAAGGTGCTTCAAGGTTCCATTGTAGTAGTAGGATTTTTTGTTTGTATTTTTATATAATTTAGAATGAAGGATAAAGAATAAGATAATAATGTAGCATGTATTAAATGTATTGATGTATGATTTGACCAGATCCTGCCAGCCACCCTTTTTGAATAGCAGAAAGGAATGGTTTAAGAGCCATTGATAGAGATGCTTCAGCCAGAATTTCTGTGTGTCTGGACTGATTTCAAGGCAGTAACAGACCTTTGAGGGTCACCACTTTGTTGTAGGCTTAGCATTTTAAAATAAGTAAAAGAATGCCATGATTGTTTTTCTTCTGCATTGCAATTTGATGTTCCTGTTCAAAATGTTGTGTACATTAATTCAGTTGTGTGCATGAATGAGGAATGGGTGTTAAAAGATAAGCGTGAAGGCCGTCACTGAACCAAATGTTCTAGGGAGCACCTGAGACAGATGCAAGGGTGCCAGGAGGTTGTAACACGCCCCTATTGAAATGTCAGAGGGAGGCAGATTGACAACTCTAAAGATGTGACAGGCAGCTATCAGTGGAGACAAGATAGCTGTGATCAAAACCAGCATGGGATAACTCCCTGAGACTCTAAGAAAGAACAACATAAAGTATGAGAAAAACAGTTTAAGAAAACAAGCACTTGTCAAACAATTGATTACAGCATGATGGTGCAAAACTCACTGGTCCCAATGAAGGACAAAAAAAATGATAAACAGGGTGCCTTGCCATGAAACTTGGGTTTGTCCTGCCAAGACTTCCCCGGAGCATCGTGTCACAAACAGAACCCAGCTCCTACCTACCAGTGATCAACCTAGCTGGCCACTGGAGTGATCCAGATTCTGGACTGGTAACTATAACATTAACTGGCGGGACACACACACAAGTGGGGGGCGGGGAAGAGGAGAGAGAGATAGAGAGAGAGAGAATGCGTATGCTAATTGTTGTATCTTCAATAAATGTGGCATATTGCCTTTTCCCCTGAAAAAGATCCTGTGTGCTTCTTATAAGCATAACACCATACTAGGGGTAAAATTTTCAAAAGTGCCTATGTGACTTGGGATCCCAAATCCCTTTTCCAAAAATGACTTAGGCTATGTCTACAAAGTTAAGTCAACGTAAGGCAGCAAGATCTGATCCTGAGTAGATCAGAAGTGGCTACAGGGCTCTGGGAGCGAGGGATGCAGGTGGCAGTCTCTTTGATCCTTCCAGTCAAAGGGAGGGGCTCAGACAGAGACAGATGCATCCTGGAGTTCCATGCATGTTCAGGCATGGAATATTGGTATAGAAGGATATAGTTTGTTCAGGAAGGACAGGCAGGAAAAATAGAGAGGAGGTGGTGCCTTACATATTAAAAAGGTATTCACTTGAACTGAAGTTGAGATGGAAAGAGGAGACAGACTTGTGGAAAGTCTTTGGGTAAGGATAAAAGGGGTTAAAAAAAAAACAACCAATGGTGATGTCATGGTGGGGGTCTACTACAGACCACCAAACCAGGAAGAGGTGGATGAGGCTTTTTTTTTAAAAAAAAAAGCCTCATAACAAAACACACACACACACACACACACACACGGGAAGGACTTGGTGGTGATGGGGGACCTCAAGTACTCAGACATGTGTGGGGAAAATACAGCAGGGCACAGATTATCCAACAAATTCCTAGAATGTATTGAAGACAATTTTTTCTTATTTCCAGAAGGTGGAGAAAGCTACTAGGGGAAGGCTGCTCTAGAGTAGATTTTGACAAATAGGGAGGAACTGGCTGAGAATTTGAAAGTGGAAGGCAGTTTCGGTGAAAGTGATCATGAAATTATAGAGTTCATGATTTTAAGGAATGGTAAGAGGGAAAACAGCACAATAAAAAGATTTAAAGAAGGCAGACTTTAGCAAACACAGGGGAGTGGGTAGGTAACATTCCATAGGAAGCAAGTCTAAAGGGGGAAAAAACAGTTCAAGAGTTGGCAGTTTTTCAAAGACATGTTATTAAGGGCACAAGAGCAAACTATCCAACTGCATAGGAAAAAATAGGAAGAATGGCAAGAGACCACCCTGGCTTAACCAGGAGATCTTTAAGGATTTGAAATGCAAAAGAGTCCTACAAAAAGTGGAAACTAGGTCAAATTACAAAGGATGAATATAAACAAATACCACTATTATGTAGGGACAAAATTAGAAAGGCCAAGGCACAAAACTAGATTAAAGCTATCTAGAGGCATAAAGGGTAACAGGAAAACACTCTACAAATACATAAGAGCCACGAGGAAGATAAAGGACAGGGTAGGCCTGTTACACAATGGGAGGGGGGAACAAAAACAGAAAGTGTGGAAATGGAAGAAGTGCTAAATGACTTTCTTTCAGTGTTCATCAAAAAAGTTAGTAGCAATTGGACATCTAACATAGTTAATGCCAGTGAAAAAGAGAGGTAGGATCAGAGGCTAAAACAGGGAAAGTTAAAAATTACTTAGACAAATTATAGGTCTTCAAGTCACCAGGGCCAGATGAAATACATCCTAGAATACTCAAGGAGCTAACTGAGGAGATATCTGAGCCATTAGTGATTATTAAGGTGGCGAGTTTGTCACGGAGGTCATGGATGCCATGAGTTTCCATGACCTCCGTGACTTCTGCAGAGGCCAGCTGCACCAGCCGCTGCTGAAGCACTCTTGGGCCACCTCCCTCCCCTTAGCAGCAGCAGGAGTGGGGGGGCCCTCTGGGCTGGGGTGCAGGAGTGGGTGAGGGCTCTGGGCAGCACTTACCCCGGGGGGCTCCCTGGAAGCGGTGGCATCCCTCGGCTCCTAGAGGGAGGTGTGGCCAGGGGGCTCTGCGTGCTGCCTCCACCTCCAGGCACTGCCCCCACAGCTCTCATTGGCTGCGGTTCCTGGCCAATGGGAGCTGCAGAACAGGCGCTCAGGGAGGAGAAAGCACAGAGAGCTGTGTGACCACCCCTCTGCCTAGGAGTTGATGGATGTTGCTGCTTCCAGGGAGGTTCAGAGTGAGGTAGGAAGCCTGCTAGCCTGGTCAACCCCCCTCCCTGAGCACCCACGGCACCCCCCAGGCAACCTCCCTCCCCAAGATTTAATCAGGGGTATTTTAGTAAAAGTCATGGACAGGTCATGGGCTGTGAATTTTTGTTTATTGCCCGTGACCTGTCCAGGACTTTTACTAAAATACCTGTGACTAAAATGTAGCCTTAGCAATTATTTTCAAAAACTCATGGAAGATAGAGTGAATCCAGAGGACTGGGAAAGGGCAAATATAGTGCCCACCTATAAAAAAAAGGGAGGGGGGAGGACAACCTGGGGAATTATAGACCAGTCAGCTTAACTTCAGCATCCGGAAAGATAATGGAGCAAGTAATTAAGCTATCAATTTGCAAACATCTAGAAGATAATAAGATAAGTAACAGTCAGCATGGATTTGTCATCTCAAACCAACTTAATAGCTTTCTTTGACAGGGTAACAAGCCTTGTGGATGTGGTGGGGTGGGGGGAAGAGAGAAGTGGTAGATGTGGCTTTAGTAAGGCTTTTGATGTTGCTTCGTATGACCTTCTCAAACAAACTAGGGAAATACAACCTAGATGGAGCTACTATAAGGTGGTGCATAACCGGTTAGAAAAAACATTCCCAGAGAGTAGTTATCAGTGGTTCACAGTCAAGCTGGAAGGGCATATTTAGTGGGGTCCTGCAAGGATCAGTTCTGGGTCTGGTTCTTCAGGTATTTAGATAATGGCATAGAAAGTACACTTAAAGTTTGTGGACAATACCAAGCTGGGAAGGGTTGCAAGTGCTTTGAAGAATAGGATTAAAATTCAGAATGACCTGGACAAACTGGAGAAATGGTCTGAAGTAAATAGGATGAAATTCAATAAGGACAAATTGCAAAGTACTCCACTTAGGAAGGAACAATGAGTTGCACACGTACAAAATGGGAAATGACTGCCTAGGAAGGAGTACTACAGAAAGGGGTCGTAAAGGATCACAAGTTAAATGTGAGTCAATGGTCTAACACTTTGCAAAAAAATCAAACATTCTTGGTTGTATTAGCAGGAGTGTTGTAAGCAAGACACGAGAAGTAATTCTTCTGCTCTACTCTGCACTGATTAGGCCTCAGCTGGAGTACTGTATCCATTTCCAATTTAGGAAAGATGGACAAATTGGAGAAAGTCCAGAGAAGAGAAACAAAAATGATGAAAGGTCTAGAAAACATGACCTATGAGGGAAGATTGAAAAAAATTGGGTTTGTTTAGTCTGGAGAAGAGAAGGCATAGTTTTTAAGAACATAAAAGGTTGTTTCAAGGAGGAGGGAGAAAAATTGGTCTCATTAACCTCTGAGGATAAGACAAGAAGCAATGGGCTTAAATTGCAGCAAGGGCGGTTTAGGTTGGACATTAGGAAAAATGTCTTAACTGCCAGGATGGTTAAGCACTGGAATAAATTGCCTAGGGAAGTTGTGGAATCTCCATCATTTGAGATGGTCTTACCTGCTCTTAAAAAAACACCTGTCAGGGATGGTCTAGATAATACTTAGTCCTTTCAGGAGTGCAGGGGACTGGACTAGATGACCTCTCGAGGTCCCCTCTAGTGCTATGATTCTATCACCTAACTATGAAGGTGTACACACTGCAATGCTCCTCCTACCAGTTTAACTCTCCTTCTACACCAACATAATAAAGCCACCTCAATGAGAGGCGTAGAGCTTAGGACAACATAGTTAGAGCGACGCAGTATCAACGTAAACACTGTGCTGTTATGTTGCCCTAAATGGTTTCCAGGAGGTGTTCCACAATGCCCATTGTGACCGCTCTGCTCACCAGTTTGAACTCTGCTGCCCTGCAGACAGGTACACAGGCATGCACCCCTCCCCTTTTAAAGCCCCACGAAGTTTTGCTTGGGTGTGAAGAGCTCACATAGCACCTACCCAGCTGAGCATGCCAACTCCATGCAGCAAACTCACTCCTGCTTGGAGTACACAGGAGGCGCTGGACCTCCTGGGTCTGTTGGGAGAGGAGGCTGTGCAGGCACAGCTCTGCTCCAGCTGCAGGAACTTGCTGGGGTACGGAGGAAAAGGGCTAGGATAGGGACACATAGCAGAGATGTTTAAAAAAAAAAATCAA
The DNA here is from genome assembly GCF_965140285.1 of Lepidochelys kempii. NCBI lineage: Eukaryota > Metazoa > Chordata > Testudines > Cheloniidae > Lepidochelys > Lepidochelys kempii. Next base: position 206,994,478 of record NC_136380.1, on the reverse strand, counting down.
AGAACTGAGATAGGAATAACAGAAGGCAAGGGAGGCAAATTTTCACTGGGGCTGGGGTCAGGGTGGTTGGTCAGGGTACTTAGCTTCTGGCAGTGGGAAAAGAGGGCATGGTTTTAAGGAAGAAAAAAAAAGCCACCAGAATTTAAACTTTCCCTTGGCAAGTTAAAAACAGATACTGCTGCATCATCTGCTTCTACTGCTGCAGTACCACCCAAGGCACTCCACCCCATGGGAAGTTAAACACAGACAGTTGCACATACATCCAGCTGGGAGAGCCTCACTGGGGTATGTGCTTGTGAATTCCCTGTTCCCTCCCCTTTCCCCTGCATGTATGAAGTTTACCTCAGCATTACATAGGTATGTTTGCACGGGTGTGGAATAAAAAAAAAATCTACTTATGGAAACTGAATTTATCTGTTATTCCACATCACATGGTGGCGGCTGCTAACATTCAAGACAATAGTAATAGGTGCATGTGCATTGTTATAGTCGGGCGCACACAGCAATAACAAGGTTCATAGCACAGTACAAACAAACAATGCCAGGGTTAGCACATTACAGCAATACACATTACCGTGGCTCAGTGTTAAAATGCTCCTTCAAGGCCTCCCTCAGCCAAATAGCCACCCCCACATTGAGCTCTTATAGCCTTGTATTCATAATACACAGCACAATACTGAAGAGCAGTGCGGAATCCACTCTGCTGGCTTGGAGGTTACCAGGGCAGTTGAAACACGGCTGGAAACCTAGTAGGATGCCCATGGAATGATGGGATTGAGAAACCTGCATCATATCACACTGAACTTACTCCCATGAGGCATTGCAAACCTGTCTCAAAGCACCCTGCAGCCAGTTGCACAGTGGGATAGCTACCCACAGTGCACTGCTCTCTGCGTCAATACAAGGCTGCTATTGTGGATGTGCTCCGCTGACACAAGCAGCATAGTATGGACATGCAACAGCAGTTTAATTACAGCAGTGGCTATACATCGACATAACTTAAATCTGCTTAACCTTGTAGTGTAGACATTACCTTTGGCACTCATCAGACTTAGGCCTGGTTTACCCTACATAGTTTTGTTGACAAAAGTCAGCTTTTGTTGACAAAATAGTAGAGGTGTACACAGAGTAATGCTTCCACCACCAATGTAACTCCCTTGCTATGCCAACACAATAAAACCTCCTCGACAAGAGGCATAAGGCTTATGTCAGAATAGTTAGCCAACAGGCAACCTATGGAATACAGATATCCTATTGCCCTGTCATTCTTGTCAATTTCATGGCTCCAGTTGAGCTGTGAAATTGACAAGAAAGCTGACTCCCAGCTCAGGCAGTGACTTGGTGGGTGCTCCGGGGCTGGAGAACCCAGGGGATTTAAAAAAAAAAAAAAAAAGGTGGGTGCTTAGGGGGGCTGCCAGTGGGTGCTATCAAACCCCCTGCCCAGCGCCTCCCACCTGCCCCAATCAGCTGTTCTGAGGTAAGCAGGAGGCAGGGGGGAGGGGAGGAGCGAGGATGCAGTGTGCTTTGGGGAGGGGCCAGAATGGGGCAGGAAGAGGTGGAGTCTTTGGGAAAGGGGTGGAGTGGGGGCAGGGCCTGGGACAGAGCACCTCCAAACACACAGGAAAGTCAGTGTGTCATAAATATAGGGGGAAGGGTAGCAACCTTTATGTATGCAGTAGCATAAAATCCCTCCTTGGCAGCTGTACTGGATTGCCTTACCTGTAAAGAGTTAAGCAGTTCAAATAACCTAGCTGGCACCTGACCAGAAGGACCAAAGAGAAAAGAAGATACTTTCAAATCTGGAAGGGGAGGATTTGTTTGTTCTTCTGTGTGTTGTTCCCTCTCCGGATGGAGGGAGAAGCCAAGCAGGTATAATATCTCCTGAAAATATACCTGGAATAATCCATCTGAAACCACAGAAACTGTGTTTGGGGCAAGGAAATGTGTTAGGTTATCTTTTGTTTTGGCTTGTGAATTTTCCTATGCTACAGAGGTAGTTTTATTCCTGTTTTTGTAACTGAAGCTGAGCCCAGAGGGGAATCCTCTGTGTTTTAAAAATTACCCTGTAAAGTTACCTTCCATCCTGATTTTGCAGGTGTAATTCCTTTATTTTGTTTCTTTATAAATAAAATTCTTCTTTTAAGAACCTGATTGACTTCAGTGTCCTGAAGACAAAGGGTCTGGTCTGTGCTCACATTGCTAAGGCAACTGTTTGGTATATTATTCTCAAGCCTCCCCAGGAAAGGGGGTGAAGGGCTTGGGTGGATATTTTGGGGGGATAGGGATTCCAAGTAACCCTTCACTGAATTTTTGTGTAAATCACTTGGTGGTGGCAGCAATACTGTCCAAGGACAAGGAAAGGAATATGTGCCTTGGGGAAGTTTTAACCTAAGCTGGTAGAATATAAGCTTAGGGGGTCCCCACATCTGTACCCCAGAGTTCAGAGTGGGGGGGACCCTGACAGCTCCTTTGGCCAGGCTGCTGCTGGGCCTCTGCTCCAAACTGGGCTGCCACCCAGGCTCCCCATTGGGAACCCTGCTGCCCTCAGGGTCTTGGCTCTCTGTTTTCCACCAAGAGCACAGCAGCCGACTGGACTCTGGGTGCAGATCTCCCCACCAGAGGCAAGAAGTCTCAGGGAGCTTCTCCCCACTTCTGGCTGGGAGCAGGAAGGTGAGAAGCCCCAGACTGCTGTCTACACAAGGAGCAAAGAGGTGAGAAACCCTGGGGAGAGCTGCATGGAGCTGAGAGCCCTTGCTCTCAGTCCCCCACAGTGCCCCTCTTCAGTCAGTGGAAGCACTCCTGATGAGGCTGTGCACCACTGACAGAAGGAGAGTAGTGTGGACCTCGGCCACTGCATTAATTACTGTGGTGGCAGTAAGTTCATAGATTCATAGATATTTAGGTCAGAAGGGACCATTATGATCATCTAGTCTGACCTCCTGCACAACGCAAGCCACAGAATTTCACCCACCACTCCTACAAAAAAACCCTCACACCTATATCTGTGCTATTGAAGTCCTCAAATCGTAGTTTAAAGACTTCAAGGAGCAGAGAATCCTCCAGCAAGTGACCCGTGCCCCATGCTACAGAGGAAGGCAAAAAACCTCCAGGGTCTCTTCCAATCTGCCCTGGAGGAAAATTCCTTCCCGACCCCAAATATGGCAATCAGCTAAACCCTGAGTATGTGGGCAAGATTCATCAGCCAGATACTACAGAAAATTCTTTCCTGGGTAACTCGGATCTCACCCCATCTAATAGCTCATCACAGGCCATTGGTCCTATTTACCATGAATATTTAATTACCAAAACCATGTTATCCCATCATACCATCTCCTCCATAAACTTATCGAGTTTAATCTTAAAGCCAGATAGATCTTTTGCACCCACTGCTTCCCTCGGAAGGCTATTCCAAAACTTCACTCCTCTGATGGTTAAAAACCTTCGTCTAATTTTTAAATTTCTAAGTTGACATAACATAGGTTGACATAAGATTGTAGTGTAGTCTTAGTCTCATTGAAAGTGAATGAAACTTAGGTTCCTATGTCATTTAGCTTTGAAACATTTTATCCAGGTCTAGTAGTGTTTCATATATATATTAACAATCTTGAAAGGGGGTAAGCCGTGAGGTAATACAATTTGCAGATGACATAGTTGTTTAGGTTAGTCAAGTCCAGATAACATTGTAAAGAACTTCAGAGGGACCTAACCAAACTAGGTGAATGAGCAACAAAATGGCAAATGAAGTTCAGGGCTGATAAATGCAAAGCTATGCACATTACTGGGTCCTAAATTAACAGTGTCAACTCAGGAAAGGTATCTCGGTATCTCTGTAGATAGTTCAGTGAAGACCTCTGCTCAATATGAAGCTGTGGTCAAAAAACAAACAAGACATTAGGATGAATAAGGATGGAGAATGATAAAGGATGGAGAAAGGATATAAATCCATGTTATGGCCTCATCTGGAATACTATGTGCAGTATTTATTGCCCTGTCTCAAAAAGGATATTGCAGAATTAGAGGGTGCAGAAGTTCAATGAAGGGCGACAGGAACAGTTTGGAACATGAAAAATTTCTCATAAATAGATCTTGAAAGGATTGAGATTTATTTACCTTAGAAACGAGACATAGGAGAGGCGACATAATAGACATACAATGGAATTGAAAAGTGGCAAATTGAAAGGAATGGCTTTTTACACAGTGGGTAATTAGATTATGTAACTCATTATCACCAGATGTCATTGAGGATAAGAATATAGCAAGATTCAAAAGAGGATTGCATATTTATATGGTTAAAAATATTAAGAGTTACAGACAAAATTTTGAAAGGGCTAGAAACGCTCATGCTTCAGGGCTTAAACCATTTTAGAACCATTATGAACTTAGGATTGGACTAACGTATGGGGGAGGGTTATCCAATATCTGCCTACTACAGGATTTCTTGCACCTACTTCTACAGTATGTTGGAAACCATGTGTCTGATCCAGAATGGCATTTCCTGTATTCCAATGCACTTGTCAGGTGTTTCAAAATTTTAATATGAAGATTTGCAGCACAACATATCTTCAAGAGTTATTCTCACAACAGTTTGTTGATAAAAAATACCACAGCTAAAATTCCAAAACCCCTGTTTGACTAATATTTGCAAAGACCAGTGACAACAAGGCTCTGGGACATATACACTGAGTATATAAACATGGATTGACACCCTCGCCCCTTGCCCCCCACCCCCCAACCCCAAAAAATCACTAAAACACTCAGCAACTGACATGTTACATGTCCTGCTGTGTGGAAATATTTCTATTTTATTGGAGGCACTAGAAAAAATGGTTAAAATATATGTATTTAAGAATTCAAAACAACAAAACTGAAAAAGGAGGCTGTGAAAGTAAAACGAAAGGAAGTCCATTGCCCCCCAAGGGATTAAATGGACACTTTAGAGATCTTTCACCTAGAACCATGTTGATTCTTCAAACAAAAATAATATCACTTTGTAGTGTTCACAAACTATCTAAGATAATCAAAATTTAGCTATTGTGATTATGGAGATTCAGCTAGACTGGATCATTTCACAAGTAGCAATATGGGAGAATAAAGATAGCTTTCCTTCATCTTTGGTACCAAACCTTAACTTCACTAATACTTCACTAACAGGATTTTTTTTTTCCCACTGAATGCATCTGATGAAGTGAGCTGTAGCTCACAAAAGCTTATGCTCAAATAAATTTGTTAGTCTCTAAGGTGCCACAAGTACTCCTTTTCTTCTAACAGGATTCTGTACTTTCATAGCATACTCAGACTTTTTTCCTCCATAATCTTTGATGGAATTACTGTCAGTAGTTTACTGGATAATACAGAGAAAGAAAAGGTATAAACAACACACAAGAAATAACTAATTAAAAGTTGGATTCCAAAGGATTTCTCTGGAAAAGAGAATGGATGTTAATTGTATTTAAATAGGATCATAGACAGCTTAATAAAAGGCAAATAAATGGATAGCAAATAAAAATTTGCATTAAAGAGATCTTAAAAGATTATAGAAAATAGTTAGCGTTTAGTCTGAAACTCAGTTACATGCTATGCAAAGATCATGTTAATATATGAACACTGAGGCTCAAATTGTAAACATGTTAGAAGATAGGAAATTCAATTATGATTCCCATACTATACCAAAATTAATTCTACCACTTTGATCATAAGCATTACTATAGGGTCTTTCATTACATTGCAAATAAATTACATATAAAAACAATGCTAAAAACCATTAAAGGTGCAAAGTCAAACATTCCAAAAAAAAAAAACAACAACTATGAATTGCCAAAATCAGATTGCCCGTGCAATCTAATTTGCCCCTGTAGTGCATATGCGTTATGATAGTCTTGCCCAGCATCAAGTAGAAAGTCTGTAGCAATGCCAGAAATAGAACACAATTGTCCTGGGTTCCAATCTAGTGCCTTAAACACAAGACAACATTCTTAAAACTCTGCCTCATTCATTGTCCATCCTGTGCACTGAATGAAGCAGAGGTCCTGTAAAACAGGTAGTAGATTAGTGCAATCATGAATTACCTTCAAGATGGGTAACCTTAATCACAGAATCATATTAATGGCAGGCTGGAAGGGACCTTGATAGGTCATCTAGTCCATTCCCCCATGCTGAGGCAGGACCAGGTATATTTAGACCATCTCTGACTGGAGGTTTTTAATAACAGGGTCGACAAATACCTGTGATGGGGATTCCACAACCTCCCTTGTAAGACTGTTCCAGGGCTTAACTATCCTTATAGTTAGAAAGTTTTTCCTAATATCTGACCTAAATCTCCCTTGCTGTAGATTAAGCCTATTACTTCTTTTCTGATGTTCAGTGGACATGAAGAAGTCTTCTTGATAACAACCCTTAACATATTTGAAGGCCATTATTGAGTTCCCCCTCAGCCATCTCTTCTCAAGACTAAAAATGCCCAGGTTTTTTCTTTTTGTTTTTTAAACCTTGCCTCACAGGTCAGATTTTCTAAATCTTTGATGATTTTTGTTGCTATTCTCTGGACTCTCTCCAATTTGTCCACATCTTTCCTAAAATGTGGCACCCAGAACTGGACAAAGTCCTCCAGCTGAGGCCTCACCAGTGCCAAGTAAAGTGCACAGTTACCTCCTAGGTCTTCCATATGACATCATGTTAATGCACCTCAGACTGATATAGCCTTTTTCACAACTGCATCACTTCATTGGCTCATATTCAACTTATGATTCACTATAGCCCCAGATCCTTTTCAGCAGTACTTACCACCGAGCCAGTTATTCCCCATTTTGTACTTGTGCATTGATTTTTCCTTCCCAAGTGCAGTACTTTGCACTTATCTTTATTGAATTTCATCTTGTTGATTTCAGATCAACTCTCCAATTTGTCAATGTCATTTTGAATTCTAATCCTGTCCTCCAAAGTGCTTGCAACTCCTCCCATCTTGGCATCATCTGGGAATTTTATAATCACACTCTCCACTCCATTATCCAAGTCATTAACGAAAATATTGACTAGTTCCAGACCCAGGACAGACCCCTAGAGAACCCACTACTTACGCCCTCTCGGTTTAACAGAAAAACATTGATAACTACTCTTTGAGTATGACTTTTCAACCAGTTGTGCACCCACTTTACAGTAATTTAATCTAGACTGCATTTACTTATGAGAATGGCATGTGAGATATGGGTATGAGACCTTGCTCAACAATATACACTGAAGTGCCCAGAATTATTAATCCCAAAAAGTAGAAGAACTGAGACTAGAATACATGACCTCTTTCTATTTCCCAGTCCAGCACTCTTTTCCACAGGCCAAAGGGATGGCTCTTGCCACTGTATCTCATCCAGAGTTCAGGTTCTGTGGAGCCAGATAACATATTCATTGTAGCTGGATGGTCCCTGGCGCCAGGTGTAAAAATCAGTGGGACTGGTGGCCTGAATATAATACAGATAGACTTCAGATTCTAGCCAGAAACCCATAAAAAACTATGATTTTCAGAGTCTCATAATTTGCCAACTCCCACTGGATTTTCCTGGGAACAGCAAAAGGCACCTCTCTAGTCCCAGAACTATTCCTTTGCCAAATTTCAAGTTTTTCCTCCAAACCATGGAGAAGCTAGAGCTCTTCAAAAAACTGCTGGATTTTATTGTATTAGTAAAGTGACCTATTTTTCCCCTAACATTCTCAGAAAACTACTGAGACATTTTTGTTGAAACTGTCAAAATAAAATTCTGCCTGGGGCACAGAAAATGTGAATACTCTTTGGGTGTCTAAAAATGCAGATAAGCACCTAGGCACCTAACTCCTGGGAATTTGGCTCAATGTTAGGCTTCCATTAGTTCGGTGCCTATGTGCTTTTGCAAATCCTATTAGGTGCCAATGTGCATAAGAACATGAGAATGACCATACAGGGTCAGACCAAAGGTCCATCAGCCCAGTATCCTGCCTTCCAACAGTGGCCAATGCCAGATGCCCCAGAGGGAATTAACAGAAAATGGCAATTATTGTGTGATCATCCAGTCCCCACATCTGGCAGTCTGAGTAGGAACCCCCAGAGCATAAGTTTGCATCTAAAGACACCCAAATATTTTTTAAAAATCTGCCTCTAAATGGCTAATATTTGAGAAAGTTATAAGCAAATGAACACAAGACGTTATAATGGAAAGTGTTTGCAATCCTAACTATAGATTTTGTCCCAACTCAGCTTATAAATGACATTTTCAATGATTTCACTATTTATACAAGTATTCTTAAAGAACTAAAATTCAGACATTTTAGATGTGCAATCACGAGTGAATACACAAACCTACAAGATCTTCACCACCCATTCTCAAAACTATGATACCCACATGAGGAAATAAGGAAACAGATCAACAGAGCCAGATGTGTACCCAGAAGCCTCCAGCTGCAAGACAAGCCCAAGAAAGAATCCAACAGAACTCCACTGGCCATCACATAGAGTCCTCAGCTAAAACCTCTCCAACGCATCATCAGTGATCTACAACCCATCCTGGACAACGATCCCCCATTTTCACAGGCCTTGGGAGACAGGCCAGTCCTCGCCCATAGACAACCTGCGAACCTGAAGCATATTCTCACCAACAACTACACACCACACCATAGTAACTAACTCAGGAACCAATCCATGCAACAAACCTCGATGCCAACTCTGTCCACATATCTACACCAGCGACACCATCACAGGACCTAATCAGATCAGTCACACCATCACTGGTCCATTCACCTGCACGTTCACCAACGTAATCTACACCATCATGTGCCAGCAATGCCCCTCTGCTATGTACATTGGCCAAACTGGACAGTCCCTACGTAAAAGGATAAATGGACACAAATCAGATATTAGGAATGGCAATATACAAAAACCTGTAGGAGGAGAACACTTCAACGTCCCTGGACACACAATATCAGATTTAAAGGTAGACATCCTGCAGCAAAAAAGCTTCAGAACTAGACTTCAAAGAGAAACTGCTGCGCTTCAGTTCATTTGCAAATTTGACACCATCAGCTCAGGATTAAACAAAGACTGTGAATGGCCAGCCAACTACAAAAGCAGTTTCTCCTCCCTTGGTGTTCACACCTCAACTGCTAGAAGAGGGCCTCATCCTCCCTGATTGAACTAACCTCGTTATCCCTAGCCTCGTTATCCCTAGCCTGATTCTTGCTTGCATATTTATACCTGCCTCTGGAAATTTCTACTACATGCATCCGACGAAGTGGGTATTCACCTACAAAAGCTTATGCTCCAATACGTCTGTTAGTCTATAACGTGCCACAGGACTCTTTGCCACTTACACAAAGTGGGTGTCTGCACGCAAATGACCATGTAGAGAGAAAACTGTTTATTTGCTAATGCATATACCGGATGTGCACATGCAATTGCAGTAATTAAGTTAGTCCCCAAAATTTTGGAAGTGAGGTCCTTAAGTTGTTTTACAAGTGATTTAGGATCCTGGGTTATTCAGCAGCCCTGAAAGTTGTACTGTTTTTTAGTGCAAATATTGATTTCTCCCTGATTTAATTTCACCCTTACAACAAAATGAGACAGTTTCTCTGTTATAGTGAAAACTGAGCTGGCCTAATCAGATTACTCCTTTCCTTTTCAATTTCAGTACACACGAGAACAAATTCATGGCAATAATGTGAAAGAAGCAATGAAACAGAACAGTTCTGCATGCCTCTCCCCTTACACATCGCCCCAGCAGCTGAGATAAGAATTGGAACACTTTTGCTAACAATCCCCAAACAAGATCTTTCAGAGGATGGAAGCAGGACATTTTCCTTGGTGCTGCTCACCTCTGGGATCTGCCTCTCATGGTGATTCAGTAGAGCTTGAGATCACTGATCTTCAGCTTATGTTGCAAGACTTACTAATTTATTCAGGCTTTTGCTTGAAAAAGGTGGTCACCTGAGGGCTTGTGTTCTGAATATTTGTAGTTGTAGTGGGTGGGTGGGGGGTGATTTCAACGGATTTTATGTCAATAACTTATGTTATTTTAAAACCACCAATATTAAATAACACATGCTCAGAGGCATGTGTGATGTGCACATTTTAACACAGATTCAAGTCACAGATTGAAAAAGCATAATCAAAATGCACAGAGCACAAGTCTGGGGGGTTGTGCATACACGGTTTAGCACTTTCACAACCTTGAGCCGGGTGCTTCTTTGTGCGTTTCCATCATACACAGTGCTAAAGCAGCCTGAGGACTGATAGTAGTGTAGGGGGCATTGCTTAGATCTCCCATTCTCACTTTTTTCCTTCTGTCATGGCAGCTATCAGGGGTGTGTACACCTCACACCCTAGATCAGCTATACATAACTGCAGGATTACCACTACACTAGGATGATCCTTTCTGGGTCACTATAGTAGCACCACCTACCCAGTCTGGCTTCAGGCTAGCTACTGCCTCAGTTTCTCCTTCCTCAGTTTGAATCTCCCAGTCTGCTTTGGTTGCTGTGGTAACCTGCTGCAGCGACTAGGCCTTCTGGCTGAGTCATAAAAGAAGAGTCCAAAATAAGCAAAAGTCTTCCACTCCAGCCTCAAGCTGGTCACACCCTCTTTTTGAGGCTTCTCTTCTCTGCCCTGCCTAGGCTCTTTGAGTCATTCCCTACTCTCTATCAAGCAACAGTTCCCAAGGCTTCCTAACCAGAATCTTCCCTAAGCCTTCTGGCTCCCCACAGGTTTCTCTTATCTACACTCCAAAGATCTTATCTAGTCATGTGACCTGCCTGTTATGTGACATCGCTCATTTTCTCTGCTGGGGGAAGCAAGCTAATTGTTCACAGGTAGTCCGGGACCCATTTCCCCTTAAATGGGGAGTCACTTGACGACAGCCATTTAATAAGATTTTGCTGTCAATGTACACCAGCAGAGCAGTAACAAGCAGCTGCACCACACCCTACTTGTTTCTTAACATTTGGAATATCACATTTTACTTCCTTTAAATTTAATTTATTTAGATGATAAATCAAGAGTATTCCCAGTATACAAGGTGATAGTTTACACTCACAAGAGCCAACGTGCTTTAGAAGATGCATAATTTTGGAAGTTAGGTACTCTTGAGTTCTAATCCTAGTTCTGACACTGACTCCTTGGGTGGCCTTGGGCAAGTCACTTCACCTTTCTGTGCCTCAACTTCCACATCTGCAAAATGGGGATGTTTACACACTTTACAAGGGTGTTTAAAGGATGTTTCTGCAGAGCTCTAAATATGCTAAGTGTTAGATAAGTACTAGTTAATAATATAGCAGATTTCATTTTAAAGCACTTTACAAAGATGAATTAAGATTTACAAAACCTCTGATGCAAGTAAATATTCATATTTTAAAGATGGAGAAAAAGATTAAGCAACTACTTTGAGGTTACACAGCATACCAGTGTCAGTTTCATGGCTGGAATTACATAATACAGAGCCCCTGTACAGTAGAGTTGTGCTTTAATTGCTTGAGACAATTCTGTATTATTTCACAGTGTTTAAGGCCCAAAGGGCCATTAGATCTAGTCTGACCGCCTGTAAATCACAGGCCATTAAGTTTCATGCAGATACTCCTATACTGAGTCCAATGACTCTAGTTAGTTCAAAGCACTTCAACCCTCAAGGAAACTAAACAGGTGTATGTAACAGACAGAACACAAGAGGTGCCACAAATGCTTACTCCCTTGCAGTGGCAGGGAATTGATTAGGTGAGATATGCCTAAATTATCCTAGCTGGCAATCCCATGTTACAGAGGAAGGCAAAATATACACTGAAAGTCCCTGCCAATCTGACCTGGTAATGAGGATCAGCTCCTGATGTCCGCTTTTACATGGTCCACACATAAGCAGAAGTTTAACGAACTGTAATGCTCAGCACACCTGTATTCACACTCCAGGCACTATTGTAATAATCTTTGTATAAAATATGCTTTGTGAAGTATCATTTGAAAACTAATAACTCACTGATCATTAATATAATTGTGTGATGGATGTACATGTATATTAAGAGTTACGAATATATGCTGGAATTATGACTGAAGTGTGAGTAAACCAGGTATGTCAGGGTAGTTGTTAAACAGGTCTATCCTAAACGAAGCAATGTGTAAAAAGAAAAGGAGTACTTGTGGCACCTTAGAGACTAACAAATTTATTTGAGCATAAGCTTTTGTGAGCTACAGCTCACTTCATCGGATGCATTCAGTGGAAAATACAGTGTGGAGATTTATATGCATAGAGTACATGAAACAATGGGTGTTACCATACACACTGTAAGGAGAGTGACCGCTTAAGGTGAGCTATTACCAGCAGGAGAGCGGGGAGGGTGCCATTTTGTAGTGATAATAAGGTGATCTTCCTGAAAACACCATCCTGGCCACTATGGATGTAGAAGCCCTCTACACCAACATTCCACACAAAGATGGACTACAAGCCATCAGGAACAGTATCCCCGATAATGTCACGGCAAACCTGGTGGCTGAACTTTGTGACTTTGCCCTCACCCATAACTACTTCACATTTGGGGACAATGTATACCTTCAAATCAGCAGCACTGCTATGGGTACCCGCATGGCCCCACAGTATGCCAACATTTTTATGTTTGACTTAGAACAACGCTTCCTCAGCTCTCATCCCCTAATGCCCCTACTCTACTTGCACTACACTGATGACATCTTCATCATCTGGACCCATGGAAAAGAAGCCCTTGAGGAATTCCACCATGATTTCAACAATTTCCATCCCACCATCAACCTCAGCCTGGACCAGTCCACACAAGAGATCCACTTCCTGGACACTACGGTGCTAATAAGCGATGGTCACATAAACACCACCCTATACCGGAAACCTACTGACCACTATTCCTACCTACATGCCTCCAGCTTTCATCCAGACCACACCTCACGATCCATTGTCTACAGCCAAGCTCTGCGATACAACCGCATTTGCTCCAACCCCTCAGACAGAGACAAACACCTACAAGATCTCTATCAAGCGTTCTTACAACTACAATACCCACCTGCTGAAGAGAAGAAACAGATTGACAGAGCCAGAAGAGTACCCAGAAGTCACCTACTACAGGACAGGCCCAGCAAAGAAAGTAACAGAACGCCACTAGCCATCACCTTCAGCCCCCAACTAAAACCTCTCCAACGCATCATCAAGGATCTACAACCTATCCTGAAGGACGACCCATCACTCTCACAGATCTTGGGAGACAGGCCAGTCCTTGCCTACAGACAGCCCCCCAACCTGAAGCAAATACTCACCAGCAACCGCACACCACACAACGGAACCACTAACCTAGAAACCTATCCTTGCAACAAAGCCCGTTGCCAACTGTGTCCACATATCTATTCAGGGGACACCATCATAGGGCCTAATCACATCAGCCACACTATCAGAGGCTCGTTCACCTGCACATCTACCAATGTGATATATGCCAGCATGTGCCAGCAATGCCCCTCTGCCATGTACATTGGTCAAACTGGACAGTCTCTACGTAAAAGAATAAATGGACACAAATCAGACGTCAAGAATGATAACATTCAAAAACCAGTCGGAGAACACTTCAATCTCTTTGGTCACTCGATTACAGACCTAAAAATTGCAATTCTTCAACAAAAAAACTTCAAAAACAGAATTCAACGAGAGACTGCTGAATTGGAATTAATTTGCAAACTGGATACAATTAACTTAGGCTTGAATAGAGACTGGGAGTGGATGGGTCATTACACAAAGTAAACTATTTCCCCATGTTTATTCCCCCCCCACACTGTTCCTCAGACGTTCCTGTCAAACGCTGGAAATGGCCCACATTGAGTATCACTTCAAAAGGTCCGTCCCCACGCCCCGCCGGTATAGCTCACCTTAAGTGATCACTCTCGTTACAGTGTGTATGGTAACACCCATTGTTTCATGTTCTCTATGTATATAAATCTCCCCACTGAATGCATCTGATGAAGTGAGCTGTAGCTTACGAAAGCTTATGCTCAAATAAATTTGTTAGTCTTTAAGGTGCCACAAGTACTCCTTTTCTTTTTGCGAATACAGACTAACACGGCTGCTACTCTGAAAGCAATGTGTGTTTACCTCAATTTACATATAAGCAGTCAAAAGGACCATCAAGACAGCAGCAGCAGGGAGAGGAGATGGCAGGAAACAGAACATTTCCATTTCAGCAAATACAAAATGTGGAGGAAAAAGAGCATGGAGCTTTCTTCACCACGAGACTCCATGTTGACTACCTCACAGTGTGAATAAATTTTACTTTGAGGGGTAACCCTCAGAAGCATCCATTTTAAGGGTTTACTAGGCTATAAAGATGGGGGGCTGAACCTCAAGTGATAAGGAATTGAATCAACTGTACACAATATTACTGTATTATAGAGTGTTTAGAGGAAGTTCTTTTCTGAAAGCTAATGACATACTGGTGATTAATATTACTGTGATATATGAGGAACTGTAAATAATTATATTATGTTTAAAGTGTGTGGCCAACAGTGTGGATAAAAATCAATGATTAAAAAAAAATTGGATTTTTTTATTTAAACTGGATTTTGATAAAATGCTTTGAGGGAAAAAAAAACCTATCTAATAAAGATTGTTTTAGTTCAGATGCATTACAGCTCAAACATATCTCATCATGGAATAGGGATTATAAATTCTAATTCTAAAGTATGAGACAATATATTCATGTAACATTTAAGAAAAATTTTGTAAATATGTTCCAATAGTTCATGGATTAGGGACCCAATTTTATGGAGTTCCAGGGGCTTCTGTATAGATTATTTAGGTTAATCTTTCTATCTACCCAATGGGACTAGGTGCTCAGTCTAGAAGATACCATCAGAGATGCTTAGTTTTGCAGTTCTCAAACTGTGGATTTGTGTCTTCAGAAATATGCTTGTTAACAGCAAAAACGTTTTAAATAAATAAATATATAGAGGTGAGAAACAACAGACCTCACCCCTATTGTCCCTCTGCAAATTTGTGTACACAGAGTCAATCACCTACCTCTCTCTAAAAGAGCAAAGTTTCAAAAAGTTCAATGAATCGAAGATTTTTGGGGGCGGAATAGATCTGGACAAGGAGAAGTCTGGAGGTAAATGTGAGAAGGGAGGGACAGGCAGTAGAAACAAAAGTGAAACTGTTTGAGCAGCATATTCCAGAAGTCTTGAGGTCTGTAGCTAGACAAGTGTGGCTGGGCCATGCAGATACCAGCTGACTTGGGCTCGCAGAGCTCAGGCTGTGGGGCTGTTTCATTGCAGTATAGATTGCTGGGCTCGGACTGGAGCCTGAGCTCTGGGACCCTGCCTCCTCACGGGGTCCTAGAGCCTGGAAGTCTACACTGCAGTGAAACAGTCATGAAGCCTGAGCCCTACGAGTCTGAGTTAGCTGGCATGAGCCAGCCATGGGTTTTTCACTACAGTGTACACATATACCCTACGAGTTCAAATCTTACCTTCTCTGACCACTGCTTATATGTACTTTGTAGTCATTATTAATAAAGGCAGTCATGTTAACTGAAAGATTGCGTACAACCACTTCAAGCAGAGCTGGAAATGGAACCCAGGTTTCCAATAAGGCAGACCGAAATCTCTTCTGCTCAGAAACATGGCTTTTCAAGTTAAGTGTGCCAAACTTATGTGTTTGGCAGTCAAGTGTGAAACCACTAGCTCCTCTGCCGCTCCGAGACAAGAACAGAACCCAGAACTCAAACATTCCACTGCTGTCTAGCACAGGGGTCTCAAACTCAAAATGACCACGAGGGCCACATGAGGACTAGTACATTGGCCTGAGGGCCACACCATTGACCACCCCCCGCTTCACTGCCCTGGCACCGCCCCCACTCCACCCCTTCTGTGAGGCCCCGCCTCTGCCCCTTCCTACCCCTTCTCTGCCCCCATTCCAACCCCTTCCCTGAAATCCCCACCCCAACTCTGCCCCATCGCTGCCCCCAGGGGGTGCAGGAGGGGTGCATTGGGGGCTCAGGGCAGGAGGGCGGGGTGCAGCTCAGAGCAGGGGGTTCAGCTGCAGGAGGGGTTGGGGGGCAAGTCCCACCCAGCATGCACCGGGGCCAGGGCAGGCTCCCTGCCTGCCCTGCCCCTGCGCCACTCCATGAAGCGGCCAGGACCCACGGGACGGGGAGCACAGGGGTCTGCGTGTTGCCCTGGCCACTTCTCCAGGTACCTCCCCTGAAGCTCCCATTGGCTGGGAATGGGGAACCGTGGCCAATGAGAGCTTCTGGGGAGGTGCCTGGAGGCGTGGCCAGGGCAACACACAGACACCTGTGCTCCCCCTCCCCCAGGTCCCAGCTGCTTCCCGGCGCGGGGGCAGGGCAGGCAGGCAGGGGGCAAGTGAGCAAGCGAGCCTGCCCTGCCCCCGGTGCGCGCCAGGCTGGAGTCGCTCTAGATAAATGCTGGGGGAACCAGGGGGGCCGCGGGGAGCTGGCAGGCCGCAGAAAATAACCCCATGGGCAGCATGTTTGAGACCCCTGGTCTAGCACATAGTTTTGAAACCCACTGGTATGTATTGCATCCCACCAGGGGCTGGCCAACATAGACTACAACAGTCACTCCTTTAGTTCTGAAAGTCCAGGATTCAAACCCTGCTGACAAACTGTTGGGAATGAGACAGAATTTCCTTATTTCCAGTGTTTTTTTAACAAGCTGATTTAGAGGATATTTTTCCTCACTGTGTGAATTAAAACAGGTTTTATAGTTAAAATTCTGTCCCTTGTGACACCACATGAAACAAAATAAAGGTGTTTCACAATTCAGCCATTTGGCAAACATTTTGCTTGGTTGTGTCACATAAATTGACAGATTTGAAGACTGAGATGTTTGGGCTCAGCCAAGCTGCACTCGGTTCAAGAGCTACCTTGGCAGTTCCAGAGCTACCGGAAGCCATTTCAGCCCCCAGTGTAAGATATTAACAAGTTACTTAATGAAACACTTGTATGAAAGGTGTATTTTAAAACACCTACAAAACATATTAATTCAGTCTGCCTTTTATAATAAGAAGATAATGTGTTCTACAAAAAAGGCCTCAGGGGCCATTGTGGCAGATGGAGTTCATTGAAGCAAGCAGAGCATGTTCCAGCCAAGTTCCCTTCCCCTGGTATACCCTATACATTGAGGACTATGAGAGGGTTGGTACATAGCCAGCTACATACCATTCAGGGATTCCCCATACACCAAGGGAATCCTCAGCTAGCCATTCAATCCAGCTTTAATTATGTATTTAATGTGTATTAAGTATTATTATTTAAGGCTGCTGTGACAGACATCAAGCAGACTTATCCAAGCTGAGGATCTGGCCAAATTTTGGTCCCATTGGAATCAATGGGAATTTTGACATTGACCAAAACGGGACCAGGATTTGGCCCATTAGTAGTAAAGCACAGTAGTATCAAGTGGTCACACATTATCCTAGTAGACCTTGTGCCTGACTGCATTAACATGAGTCATTGTTTCCCTGAAGTAGGAAATAATAGCATACAAGTATTGGATCTTGAGGTGAGACACATAGTAAAAGAAGATTGTGAAGATCAAGACAACTTTACTAAATAAAAGGTCTTAGCTTTTCTCCTCCTGGCTCACTCCTAGACCCAGCACACGTACAATGATAGTCTCTTGTACTGACTACTGGTTGAATTTATGTTTATCTTTGTATAACTTTTGCTAATTAAGATTAAAATTTGCACTGTTTTTTCTGTGCTTGTATGGAATTGTATTAACATGTTCATGCACTTCAAACAAACAAAAGCTTTGGGATTTCTTTGTTTTTTAAACTGTGCTTTGAAGTGGTTAGGTAAACCATTTAAGTTAACAACAATTAGGCTGCAGGTACTGAGACTGCCAAAACCTGGGTCACGTACAGTAGACACCTCAAGGTGATTGAACAATACCCTCAATAGTGCCTTTACAAGATATTCCAAATCCAGTGGGGTGACCAATGCCCCAACATCAGTGCTCTGCCCAAGTCAAAACCTCAAGTATTGAAGCTATGATCATCTGCCACTAACTCAGTTGGGCAGGTCCTGTTCTCTGATTGCCAGAAAATCGCCCCCCAAAGCAGTTCTGATAACCGAGCCATGGCCAATGAACAAGGTGCAGGCAAAAAAAGCACTTCAAAGACACCCTCAAAGGCAACATGAAGAAGTACAATACTGACATAAATTCATGGGAGTCCCAAGCCCTCAATCGAGCAAAATGGAAGAGGATCTTGTGGCAGGGATACCAGTATTTTGAGATCCAATGGAGATAACAGGAAATGGAGAAATCGGAAAGAAGACGCTGCAGCCCGATTTAACAATCCAGATGTGCCCCTTCCGTTGGGAAATACCTGTCCCAACTGTGACAAGATCTGTGGATCCCAGATTATATCATTAGCCACCTGCAGATCCACCAGCAATAAGTGGCCATCATTTTACTGGAAGACAACCATCCTCAAATTCCGAGGGATCACCGACTACTACTTATTAATAAGACTGAGGTGGAGATCCCCTGTTCAAATCCCTTCTCTTCAACAGGCAGAGGGGGGAAAAGTGACCTTCTCCAATATCCCAGGTGAGTACCATAATCAGTAGGCTAAAGATTAGGAGGGGAGCTACTACCTCCTTCCCCTCACCCCAGCCTCATCTTATCTGGTGTTCACTGTATTCAGAGATCAGTCCCACAGGCTAACGCATTGGGGATTAGGTGTGAGATAGGTATCCAGGCACCTGCCTGAGGCAACAGTGCCAGAGGCAGAAACATAGGTACCTAGGAGACTTCTACAGTAAAAATATAAGCATCAGGTGAGTGGAAGTTTTGTGGATTACAATACTGCCTGAAACTGAGACAAAGAGAAACAAACTCTGGCAAGTAAAGTGTAAAAGTATAATTAGGTAGGCCAAAAAAACAGAATTTGAAGAGCAAGTAGCAAAAGACACACAAATTAACTGCCAAAAAAAAAAAAAAAAGTACATCAGAGGCAGGAAGCCTGCCAAACAATCAGTGGGGCTTCTGGACGATCAAGGTGCTAAATGTGCACTCAAGGATGACAAGGCCAATGCGGAGAAGCTAAATGAATTCTCTGCACTGATCTACACTGCAGAGGATGTCTGCGGGAGATTCCCACATCTGAGCCATTCTTTTTAGGTTACAAATCTGAGGAACTGTCCCAGATTGAGGAGTCAATACAATCGGTTTGGGAACAAACTGATAAATTAAACAGTAATAAAACAGCAGGACCAGTATTCATCCAAGGGTTCTGAAGGAACTCAAATACAAAATTGCACAAGTACTATCTGTGGTATGTGACTTACAACTTAAATCACCCTCTGCACCAGATGATTGGCGGATAGCTAATGTGACATCAATTTTTTTTAAAGGCTCGAGAGGCAATTTTGCCAAATACTGGCTGGTAAGCCAAACTTCAGTACCAGGCAAATTGGTTGAAACAATACTACAGAACAAAATTATGATACATTGAAACACGGTCAGCACCCGCCTCTCATGAGCAACCCTTTTCTATGGCTGGTATGCCTGCACAGATTTTCAGGGCAGCACCCACTTCTCATAGACAGCCCCCTTTGGTTGGTTGGATGTGAGTCTGCTTTTGGTTTTAGTTCTTGTCTCAGCATGGCACCCACCTCTTGTGAGCACCCCCTCCCCCAGTCAATGGTTCTTTTGGCAGGTCTTCAGCGACTCAGTCCTCCAGCCAAGCCACATACACTGTCCCTCCCTTCCAGGGTATACAGTCCTGAATTCTTATCAGAGCCCTGGTATGGGGCTATAGCCCTTAGGCTTCTTCCTAGAGGCACTGCCTTCTTCAACCACCTAGCCGGGGCCCATCTTAGTACCCTCAGTTGGTGTTCTTTTTGACAGCCCTCCCAGAGCTCAGTTTGCAACCAGACCAGTAGGGCCCATCTCAGTACCCTCAGCTGGTCTGGCCAAGTTCTGTGCTCAGTCCCCCTAGGCTCAGCCTGCCCACACTGACCTTTCAACAGGCCTGCTGCTTTTCTATCAAGCTAGGCACCCAGTCTTTGACAGCCTTCCCCAGGCTCAGCTTTGTTTGGTGAGCTCTGTACAGTCCTACTGTTCTAGTCAGCCAGACACCCAAGCCTCCCTCATCAAGCTCCACACAGCAACTGAAAGCTCTGCTCTGCAGCTTGCCTTTTATCTGGCCCTCCTGGCCCTTACTGGTCACTCCAGTATCCCCTCTGATTGGCTACTCCTCTTCAGCCACTCCAGGCTGCCTTGAGGACTTCTCGCTGCTCTATTCTGGGGCAAGGTGATACAGGGCCATGAGGCCTCCAGCAGGGAGCCTCCAGATATAGTCCACCCTGCCACATACACATAGATGAATATGATATGTTGAGGAAGAATCAACACTACTTTTGTAAAAGGAAATTAGGCCTCATCAATCCATTAGGAATTATTTGAGGGGGTCAACAAACATGTGGAAAAGGGTGATACAGTGGATATAATGTATTTGGACTTTCAGGAAGTCTTGGACAAGATTCCTCACCAAAAGCAAAGTAGGCAGTCATGGGATAACAAAGAAGGTCCTCTCATGGATCACTAACTGGTTAAAAGGTAGGAAACAAAGGGTAGAAATAAACAGTAAGGTTCACACTGGAGACAGGTAAATAGCGGGGTCCCCCAGGGATCTGTACTGGGACCAGTGCTGTTCAATATGTTCATAAATTATCTGGAAAAAGGGGTAAACACTGAGGTGGCAAAGGTTGCCAATGACACAAAACTACTCAAGATAGTTAAATCCAAAGCAGACTGTGAAGAGTTACAAAGGGATCTCACAAAACTGAGTGACTGGGCAACAAAATGGCAGATGAAATTCAATGTTGATAAATGCAAAGTAATGCACATTGGAAAAAGTAATCCCACCTATACATACTAAATTAGCTGTTACCACTCAAGAAAGACATCTTGGAGTCATCCTGGACAGTTCTCTGAAAACATCTGCTTACTATGCACAGCAGTCAAAAAAGCTAACACAATGTTAGGAACCATTAGGAAATGGATAGATAAGACAGAAAATAAAATGCCACTCTATAAATCCATGATACTCCCACACCCTGAATGCTGCATGCAGTTCTGGTCTCACCATCTCAAAAAAGATACGTCAGAATAGGAAAAAGTACAACGAAGGGCAACATATATGACTAGGAGAACAGCTTCCATACATGGAACAGCTTCCATATGCAGAGAGTTTATGTGGAAATAACTGAGAGGGGATATGATAAAGGTCTGTAATATTATGAATGGTGTGGAGACAGTGAATAAGGAAGCATTATTTACCCCTTCACGTAACACAAGAACCAGGGGTCACGCAATGAAATTAATATGCAGCAAGTTTAAAACAAACAAAAGGAAGTACTTCTTCACATAACACATAGCCAACCTGTGGAACTCATTGCCAGGGGATGTTGTGAAGGCCAAAAGTTCAACTGGGTTTGAAAAAGAATAGATAAACGTGTGGAGATTAGGTCCATTAAAAACTATTAGCCAAGATGGTCAGGGACTCAACCGTATGTTCTAGGTGTCCCTAAACCTCTGACTGCTAGAAGCTGGGACTGGACAATAGAGGATGGATCACTCAATAAATTGCCCTGTTCTATTAATTCGCTCTGAAGCTTCTGCACCAGCCACTGTACCAGGTTAGATGAACCATTGGTCTGACCCAGTATGGCCATTCTTATGTTGTTAAAGCCCTTTGTGAATCTGGGTTCCAGTCCATGATTAGGGTTCCTAGGCGCTAGGAAAGTAATAAGTAGTTACTGGCTGCCTGCAGCTACCAGCTTGGTTTAAGTCAGTACAGTACTTATATTTGTTTATTAATGCTAACTACTGTAGGGAGAATGATTTTGCATAGTTCCTGTTCTTGGCATGCAAGTTTACTTTACTTTTGTAGTTAAACTAATTTGATCTTTTTACAAGAAGATAAACCTGGGAAGCTGCAGAGAGTAAACTATTTTTTCTCCAATCTGTGGGGATTTTTAAAAGACAATTATATGCAGTATAATTGGAATGAGGAACTAAGAACAACTTTTCCTTCTGTCAAACATTAATTTGTCTGCATATGTGGTATGTTGCTGTATAAAGAGAGACAGGCAGGCAATTTAATATTCAGAATCTGAATAAGGACATATAATCCACACAATATATGAATGCCTCTGGCCCATTATTCTGCTTTGGAATTTGCATGGTTTACATAACTGTTTGCTCGATTATTAAGCAGGAGAGCTTTGGAGATCACTTTTTCTTATTGTTTTTAAAGGCTGACTGAACTGAATATATTTAATTTATATGTGTATTTAAATACATCTTTCATACAAGTGATTCATGGAGTAATTTGTCAAGCAAATCAGAAATAATCAAAAATTCCCCAAAGAATAACAAATAACCCCCATCCCTAAAATAAAACCTTAAATCCTTATTTAACCAGAAATTAGGAGATTACAAACATTGTTTCATGAAAACAATTAATATAGTATTCTAATAAAAGTTGACAAATATCTGCAGTCCCAAAAAGAATGAGCAAGTAAAAGAAAAGAGACAGTTCACAACCCCTTTAAAGGGAGAAATAAGCTCCAGTTGAGGGTGGATAAAAATCATGATCAACAAAAAAATTAATTCTAAACCTTAAAATCAGATGTTTTTTATCTACAAGTTGTCAGTTCTTTACTTCCTTCTCATTATCTAATCTTAAACTGCCAAAGCGGACATTTTGTACTTGTGTTTAATTAGTTTCCTCATTTTAGTAGAACTTCAGATTTTACATTAAGTTTTTTTCTACTAAAAGAGTTTCTCGTTTACAATTTCAGAGTAACAGCCGTGTTAGTCTGTATTCGCAAAAAGAAAAGGAGTACTTGTGGCACCTTAGAGACTAACCAATTTATTTGAGCATGAGCTTTCGTGAGCTACAGCTCACTTCATCGGATGCATACCGTGGAAACTGCAGCAGACTGTGCAGTTTCCACGGTATGCATCCGATGAAGTGAGCTGTAGCTCACGAAAGCTCATGCTCAAATAAATTGGTTAGTCTCTAAGGTGCCACAAGACTGCTGCAGTTTCCACGGTATGCATCCGATGAAGTGAGCTGTAGCTCACGAAAGCTCATGCTCAAATAAATTGGTCAGTCTCTAAGGTGCCACAAGTACTCCTTTTCTTTTCTCGTTTACAATGTTTATCTAAAGGTGAAAAGAACAAGTCCAGGGCCTCATTAACATCCTTACTATAAGACCACCACAAATCAAACCCAGAGCTTGGGCTCCAGCCTGAGCCTGAATGTCTACCCTGCAATTAAACAGTTCTTGTGCCCACCCCCTTAGCCCAAGTCAGCTGACATGGGCCAGTCACAGGTGTTTAATTACAGGGTAGCCATTCCCTTAGACATCAACCCACAAAGCCAGAACACTTTGTGGGGAGCTGCCTGAGCTAGTCAATGGGAAAAACTGACCATAGGGGTGTATCCTAAGCCCTATGGCTCTCATGGCGCCTAAGGCCAGGTTGCAGAGAGGTGGCTAGCCCTGCTTGCAATCAACAAATGGGAGATGATAAGTGTTCAGCTGCCTGATTTGCATGCCTTATAAACTTTAGCTTAGTGGATGGGGTATTCACCCAGGATGGGGAGACCCCCGATTCAAGTCCCTCCAAAAGGGGGCGGGGGGTTGAATAGGGATCAGCCACCTTTCAGGTGAGTGCCCTAAGAACTGCATTATAGAGTCATTCTAACATTTTTTCTGGCCCAATTCATAGAAATCAGGGTTGGAAGGGACCTCAGGAGGTCATCTAGTCCAACCCCCTGCTCAAAGCAGGACCGATCCCCAATTAAATCATCCCAGCCAGGGCTTTGTCAAGCCTGACCTTAAAAACTTCTAAGGAAGGAGATTCCACCACCTCCCTAGCTAACGCATTCCAGTGTTTCACCACCCTCTTAGTGAAAAAGCTTTTCCTAATATCCAACCTAAACCTCCCCCACTGCAACTTGAGACCATTACTCCTTGTTCTGTCATCTGCTACCACTGAGAACAGTCTAGAGCCATCCTCTTTGGAACCCCCTTTCAGGAAGTTAAAAGCAGCTATCAAATCCCCCCTCATTCTTCTCTTCCGTAGACAAAACATCCCCAGTTCCCTCATCCTCTCCTCATAACTCATGTGTTCCAGTCCCCTAATCATTTTTGTTGCCTTCCGCTGGACTCTTTCCAATTTTTCCACATCCTTCTTGTAGTGTGGGGCCCAAAACTGGACACAGTACTCCAGATGAGGCCTCACCAGTGTTGAATAGAGGGGAACAATCATGTCCCTCGATCTGCTGGCAATGCCCCTACGTATACATCCCAAAATGCCATTGGCCTTCTTGGCAACAAGGGCACACTGTTGACTCATATCCAGCTTCTCATCCACTGTAACCCCTAGGTCCTTTTCTGCAGAACTGCTGCCTAGCCATTCGGTCCCTAGTCTGTAGCGGTGCATTGGATTCTTCCGTCCTAAGTGCAGGACTCTGCACTTGTCCTTGTTGAACCTCATCGGATTTCTTTTGGCCCAATCCTTCAATTTGTCTAGGTCCCTCTGTATCCTATCCCTACCCTCCGGCATATCTACCTCTCCTCCCAGTTTAGTGTCATCTGCAAATTTGCTGAGGGTGCAATCCACACCATCCTCCAGATCATTAATGAAGATATTGAACAAAATTGGCCCCAGGACTGACCCTTGGGGCACTCCACTTGATACCAGCTCCCGACTAGACATGGAGCCATTGATTACTACCCTTTGAGCCCAACGATCTAGCCAGCTTTCTATCCACCTTATAGTCCATTCATCCAGCTCATACTTTAACTTGCTGGCAAGAATACTGTGCAAGACAGTGTCAAAAGCTTTGCTAAAGTCAATTAAATAATTAAAGTGGAGCAACTTTAATAGGAGAGAGTGAGGGAGGCCCAGTGTCTCTTCTATAGCCTAGTAGTTAGAGAACTCACCTTGGAGGTAGCTCATCCTTGTTCACAAGGAGGGGAACTTGAACAGGGGTCTCCTACAGGCTGGGTGTGGAGCCTAACCACTGGGCTAAAGGGGTAGATGACTATCTCCTCCTCCTTTGTGTGAATTTGCCTAAAGGACCCAACCCAGTAGGCGGCCTCTGAGCATGTGTACTGGCTCAGGTCCCTGCACTTGCCAGAGGCGTCTGAAAGCCTATTTTTCCCAGTGTGTGAATCGCTTTTGGGCTTTGGCAGGAGAGAGCTGCCTGGGCACCAAGAGTCAGGCTGTAGTGTGCATACCCAGAGGCAAAAAACGTATGTACCAAATGAGTTTAGGTACCTACAAAGTTAGGCAGCAGCCAAGCGGGAGTTTTGTGGAGTGCAGTGGTGCCTAAAAAGGAGATTTAGGCACCTAAGTAGGATTGCACCCTTAGGCACCATGACACTGAGCACTGGAATACCTAACTGTCCAGCACCTAGGAAATCACTGGAACCATGGGATCCACAAAGTACCGAGGCTCCCTATACAATGAGGGGGGAGAGAGAGGCACCTAATAATGTGAGCTACGAGGCCAGAACGCTGGGTGAGGCGCTGCCTAAAACAGCCAATAGGCATAGGCGTAATTTGACTTTTATATTGGGCGGGGGGGGGCAGCACCAGTCAGGTCAATGGGGCTGCGCACCTGCCTGAGGCTTGCAGTTTGGGGGGAAAGGGGGTATGTCTTAACACCTGCCCCTCTCACAGAGTAGGTGCTTAAGTTCAGGCTACATGGAGGTGCCAATCTCTACTTGTGATCCACAGCGAAGAATCTCTCTGCTGGAGTCCAGCAAACTAGGTGCTTAAAAACATTTATTGTGAGAATGAGGTGGGCACCTGCCTCACTCCATGTAAAATGGCTGGATGAGGTGGTGATAACCTTGTAACTTTTAACCCAGTGGTTAGAGGACTCATGTGGAAAGTGGAAGACCTAGGTTCATTCCCCCCTCCTATATTCTGATGTGGGTCTTCCTCCCTCTCACTAGTTGGAGCTATTCCACTTTGTATGCATAATTAAAGAGTCATTGGAACAGGGGAACTAGACACTAGGTCTCCTGTCTGTCAGGTGTGTGCCCTAATCACCGGAATTCAGTTATTTTCACTGTCTCATTGTCCTAATGACTATTTAAGTATTTATACACAGTGCAACAGCTTCTACAGGAGAAGCTAAGGAAGACCCTCCCCTCCCCAAACAGAATATCTCATAGCTCAGCTTCTTCCAATCCTCTCTTCCCTTCATGTAGAGGGGGGGATTGCACTAGATCTCCTACATCCCAACTGAGTGCGCTACCCACTGGGATAGAAGCTATAAGGCTGGCAGCTCTCTCTCTGGCCAGATTTTGAATGGGGGCCAATCTGTTAAGCAGCCTCTGCACACGCCTACCACTACCAGAGCAGGCTCCCCAGCTGAATTAGATGGAGACGCACCTATCTTCCCCCAATTCATGGATCACACTGGGGTTTAGGCAGGAGATACTACAACGAGGCAGCAGTATGCAAGACCAGAGACAGAAACATAGCCACCTATCAAACTTTTACCCTAAAAACTTAAGCGCCAAGTGAGTTTAGAGGCCCACAGGGTTTAGTGGCAGCCAAGCAGGGATTTTGTGGATAGCAGTGGATCCTAATACTTGGACTCAGTGCCTAAATCTGTGGTTGGGGCACATAAGTATCTTTGTGGATCTGGGCCTGTGTGCCCACATAATCTCTCACAAACCAATGTAGGATGTAAATTGGATGACAGCTCCAAAGGGGAGTAAACAAATAAAAGGTTTTCCGCACCCTGAGTGGGATGCAGACAAAATAAACCTCTCTGAACTGTTAGCAAAGAATTGAGAAGATAGCCCATAGCACTAGCATGATACAAACAAAAAAAATATTCCACAGCCACAGCAAGAAGTGGATAGAAAAGTCTCTCAAAGCTCAAAACAAAATCAGGACCAAATACACACCGCTCCTCCCGCTCCCCAAATATCCCATCCCCTACCCAGTGAAGGGTAGGCAGAAAAGGTTCTCAAAGCTCCAGCAAAGGGACAATATGCAAGAATCACAGTCCCAGTGGGGAGTAAGCAAGGAACAGAAACTCAGCAAGAAAACAGAGGAATCTCCCATAACTCTAGTGGGAAACAGGTAAATGGGGATCTCAGAGATACAGGGAAGAGAAGACCAAAAAAAAGTTAATTACAAACCCAGTGACACCCAGAAAACAAAGTTTAGCCAAAAAAAAAAGAAACCTACGGAATCAGTAGTTCAAAAAAAAAAAAAAAAAAAGAGTTCTCAAATTCCTGCGGAAAACTTAGCCAAGCCTAAAGGCATCCCTGGAACAGCAGTAGGTAGTGCAATGGAACTGAATTTCCAGCCCGCATGTTTTCATATTCACTCCACCACTGGGAATATTAAACTTTTGAATTTAGAAAACCAATGTACTGAAAAATAGCCAGTTTACTTATATCTTTTAATGTGTACATGCCTGTGAGTGAGTTTGCATATTATGGAGTATAAATCTAATTGTTCATAGCTGTTAATATTTTATAGCTGTATTTATTTAAATGAATCTACATGAAGAACCTGATTCTGCAAAGACTTATGCAAATTTTACAAATAGCCCCACTGAGATCAGTAGGGCTAGTCACGTGTATAAAGTTATTCATGTGCATTTTTGCAGGATTAAGCTCTAAAATAATGCATTTTGTTTGCAGATTCTCATATCGATGGAATCCCTCCAAGGGGTGAATGAAAACAGCTAATTGTAATGGACCTGTGAGAATACGCATATTGTAGCAGGAAGGTATGTAGAAGCTCTAGAATGAGGCAGAGAGACACAGATAGAATACTTTTAGGGATAATACTGTCTTCCTTATTCTAATAAAGTGTCTTGTTCAGTATTGGAAAGAAAGTCACTATTTCTGTGATTCTTTACAATTGTCATATGACACCATGCCAAACATCAACTCATTTGTGAGCTACAATTAACAGGAGGAAAAGGAAGTGCTGGAGTTCAACCTCCACAAGACTTTCAGTTTGATAAATTCATAAAATGGCCTGAGTGGCAGATGTGCGACTTCACCAGTTTATAAATAGGGTTGCCAAGGTGCCAGCTGTGTTGACCGGATGCTAGAAGTCCAGTTACCTGCAGTACCTGGCCTCTGCCACTGGGGGCAGGAAGAGCAGCAGCTGCTGCTGGAGGAGGGCTCTGTTTAGTAGAGGCTGCTCTTCCCACCCCACAGCCTGACGGAGAGAACTGGCTGGCTCCTGAACTGGGCTCCAAAGTAATCATGTGTGCGGGGGAGTACCTGTCTGCTACCCCCTCACCTCGCTGTGCCCAGATTTCCCCACCCCAGCCCCTTGCTTCTGGGACCGACTGCCCCAACTCCAGCCCCTTGCTCCAGGGACGCCTCCCCCACTCCACTGTGCTCCAATTTCCCCACCCCAGCCCCGCTCCAGGGACTGACCCCTGCCATGCCCCGCTGTGACCCGATTGGGAAGGCAGGTTATAATAACTTGAAATTTATATTCTATTATTGTTTAACAATGTGATTAAAATTGCAATTAATTGCGATTAATTGTGACTTTATTTTTAAATCTAGTTAATTTGTTTTGTGTTAACTGCGACTAATTGACAGCCCTACTAAAAACTTAAGTTAGGGCAAGCTCCTTAGCTGGTGAAAATCAGCCTAATTCCACTGAAGTTAGAGCAATACCAATCTACACAAGCTGAGGATCTGGTTCTTAGAGCTAAAGTGGATAATATAATACAATACATAATTACAGCTCTACCATCTAGAAAGACAGGAAATGATTAAGAAAATTTACATCCTATTACTCTTACAGTTTATACATTAAGCCTGATTTTACATCTTCATCCATAAAAAGTTATATGGCTCAAAACTGGTAGTTAACCAGGGATGAAGAAGAATTATTCTACAAAATCTGAAATGAATTGGATGAGAAGCCTGTTCATTAGGACCTCCTTAAAGTACAGTGGGTAAGCATATTTTCAAATTTCTTGTAACTTTCTTGCCCTTTTTGAGAAAAAAAAACTAAAAAGGTAGAGACATAAAACTTACTTCACTGCATACCACTAGCAGAAATCTAAGGTTTGGAGATTTTTAAAATACAAACATCCTTAAGAGGCAATCTGCACTGAAATCTGAAATCTGTGTCTGCAACCTTAACTTCACACTAATGAATTTTCTGCATTGGAATATGGTATAGGCCAAATGCAAGAAGTACAGAAATGAGCATAGAATGACAGAAACAAAAAACAAATTGTGACGTTATGAATGTAATATAATATCTCACTGAAAGATGACAGGGCCAGAAAGAGTTAACTAACTCACAGACCTGACCCATGGCCGAACTTGAGAGACTGGTGAGGAAGAAATGTAAATGAACAGCGCTTTGAAATGCAAGCCTGTATTGTTAGAGATAGAAGGGTAGATGTTTGTTCAGGTCTTGTGATGTAAGCAAACAAGTCTTGTCTATAGCTTTGATTCAAAGATCAAAAGAAGTATTAGTATTTAGGAAGACACTTGAGGGAAATTGTATTATTGTCTATATGTCTCTCTGAAAGTTGTGGTAACCTGTATCTGAACTGTTTAATGGATAAATTACCCTGTGCTAATTGCCATGATGTTTCGAAGAAGGAAAGTTAAGCCTATTGTTTTCTCAGGCCAAAAGGCTGCAGGAAATGTATAAAGACCCTGGGACACGATCCTTCTTCATCTCAGATCTGCTTTGGGTTTCAAGAGGGGGAAACCTTAAGCCATAAGGATTGAGATCCCCAGTCACTGACTGGAATCACCCTGAACATCGACATTGGACTATAACCTATGGACTATTTCTAAAAGGACTTTTGGCAACTACAAGCTCATCTCTGCTATGTATCTGAACCTCAAGAATTGAACTCAAGACTGTACGTACATTGATCTTTTAACCAACACTCTCTCTCTTTTCTTTTTTAACAAATTTTAGTTAATAAGAATTGACTTTAAGCGTGTATTTGGGGTAAGATCTGAGTTATCATTTGACCTGGGTCTGGGGCTTGGTCCTTTGGGATCAGGAGAACCTTTTCTTTTATATGATGAAGTAAGATTTTCAGAATTTATCATCATATGTTTGACAAGTGTGTCTGGATGGAGGCCTGAGGCTGGGTACTTAAAGGGAACTGCATTATTTGGACTTCTGAGTAACCAGTGAGATACTACAGAAGCTGTTTTATGCTGGCTTGGGAAATCTCAGTATTGGACTACCCACCAGCGTTTGGGGTTTGTCTGCCCCATTTTGTTTGCAGTTCACCCCGATTGAGTGACCTCAGCTGGCTCCCACAGGCAGCACTGTCACACAAATACATTGATAAGAACTGGAGGACTTGTAGCACCGTAGAGACTAACACATTTATTTGAGCATAAGCTTTCGTGAGCTACAACTCACTTCATCGGATGCATCAGATGAAGTGAGCTGTAGCTCGTGAAAGCTCATGCTCAAATAAATTGGTTAGTCTCTACAGTGCCACAAGTCCTCCCTTTCTTTTTGCGAATACAGACTAACACGGCTGCTACTCTGAAACCATTGATAAGAAAGTGAAACTAACAAGATATGTGCTAAACTTCTCCATTCAACAACTAACTATTGTTGGAGTCCATTCCGTTTGTGAATCTTTCTCTTGCCTTTTAGATTATAAGTGCCTTGGCACAGAAAGGCCTTGGATGTAAAGCATCTAGCACACTTTGAAGCTATATAATAAGAATAACAAAGCTAATAGTACCTATGGAACTAGTATTGGTCTTGTGCCTTCTGTGGTGTGGAGTGGAGCTCAGCCACACATTTGTAGCAAGGCTTTTGTTTCCACTGGGAGCTCTCTGTGTTTCTATCCTCCAACAGGGGGATGCTAAACAGAGAGAGGGAGAGAGTCCCCATTACATAATAATCTTTGGCATTCCTGAGGCGTGGACTATGCACTGGGGTAGGACTCAGAAGGCTATGGGTTCCAGGCTTGACTCTTGTAATGAGTAGTAATTACATGAGTAATGAGTAATAAGTAAAGGTAATTAATATTTCTCTGCAGTTTGCAACCCTTATTATTAAGGCCACATATCCCTATTCTAGGAACAGGCAACTGACATTATCTCATTTTTCATTTAAAATAATTTAGATTACCACTTTGTATTAAAAAAAAACAAAATTAAATAAAAAGTTTGTACTACTCTTAATTGAGATCTAGTGCCCAGGACCAAAATTTAGTTGATACAATTTTAACTCCCCAAATTCTTCTTTATTTTGATTTTGTAATGTCATTATGGAACATCAGTTCCAGCAAGTTCAGTACAGCTATAGGTGCTAGAACTAGAAGTGCTTGAGGTGCAGCTTTAAGTGATTTCCATCACATTCCCCCCCCCCCAATACAAATTGTTCCTGCACCCATTTGAAGTACTACAGACCTAAGCTTTTATTTTTAAAAAATAAATCCCCAACACTTTTCCTTGCAGGTTCAGTCCTCAAAATGTAAACCAATCACTAGGAGTCTTGTCAATGGAAAAAGGCTCTTCCACTAAAAGACTTAAAGGCTTAAAAGGGGGACTACTAAGCCTAAGATTCATGGAAAATAGGGAGATCTAATGAACCTCTGAAGGTCTGATGCAAATTCAAACCTCCTACACACCTTAAGAGGGCCACAAGAAGTGGAGAGAATGTGCTCCTGATCTCAGTCTCCCCTCCCTGTGGACCTCCTGATGTCCTCTAACAGTCCTCTGTGATTTGCAGCAGTGATATTCCTCTCTCACAAACCACAAGAAGGTAATGAGCAGTGAAGGCAGGGAAACATCTGTGGTTCCCCTCCATACTCTTGAGTAATCGCCCCCCAAATATAATCATATCTTTGTTGGAAGATGATGCAGGGCAGCAGGTCTTTGGCTAGTGGAGGGTTTCCTAGGAGCAGAGGGATCCAGATGTGGAAAGTGGTGTTCAGGAACATCTCAGGAATGCTGGGGGAGAAGCTCTGGCATTTGTCTTCTCTACCTGACAAACCTCCTTTGCTTTGCCAAAGGGGAAGTCCCACTGCTGTAAACAGTAGGATCCTTAAGCAGAGAAAAGATAGAAGCAATTCCCCTTGCCTCATCTTACTGTGATGAGCTGCTCTGCAGCTCCCAGAACTCAACTCTCTCTAGTCCTTCCAGCACCACACGTGCAATGCCAATAGCCCCACTTCTCCAAACACCCTACAAAACTCTTTGGGATCATAGGAATTGCAACATAAGATCCATGAGGATGGTTTTGGAATGGACCTGACAAGCTTCCTAAAGCTTGTAGGGCCTAACAGGCCTCTGACAAACCTCAAAAAGCTCTCTATGGTGCACTGATGCACCCACCCAAGCAAAGCCCTAATTCCTGTGCCCCTCCTAAGGTCTATAGAAGAGATTCACTCCCACCCTAGAGATCTTTGGAGGCATGCATTAGTGAGACTCCTTCTCTGGCAGATCTCAGGAAATCACGGGGTGGGAAACTGCCCTCTTAAAAAATAACTAATATTGGACTGAGGAGTTAATTCAGGAGATTTCCATACAAATTCTTTAAGATGTTACGGTTGCGGGCACATAAAGATACTTAAAGTGCATATTACCGTTCAAGAATTTTCACATTTAAAAAGTTAGAAACCTTGGAAATGCAAGTACGGTTGCACTTCCCAAAAAAAAGGCATCCAAGCTACTGTAACTCTGCCTCTATTGTGATGGCCTGAGAAAGTCAGAAAAACACTACCTTAGGCATCGTACCAATTTCATTTTATCAGTGACCACAAAGACCAGAAAGTCTCAATCTTAAAATAGTTGCTTTACCACTTTCTTTCTGGTCAAGTGTAACACTGACAGACCCCAGTCATCGGCAGGCGGGATTGAACTTGGGAGCTCTGGAGCTTAGTGCATGAGCCTCTACTGCATGAGCTAAAAGCCAACTGGCTATTAGCTAAAAGTGGAGAGCAGACTCAATCTCTCTCTCTCTCTCTCTCTCTCTCTCTAAGTGTATGTCTACACTATGAAATTAGGTCGAATTTATAGAAGGCTTTTTTTAGAAATAATTTTTATACAATCGATTGTGTGTGTCCCCATACAAAATGCTCTAAGTGCATTAACTCGGCGGAGTGCTTCCACAGTACCGAGGCTAGTGTCGATTTCCGGAGCGTTGCACTGTGGGTAGCTATCCCACAGTTCCCAGTCTCTGCCGCCCATTGGAATTCTGGGTTGAGATCCCAATGCCTAATGGGGCAAAAACATTGTCGCAGGTGGTTCTGGGTACATGTCGTCAGGCCCTCCTCCCTCCCTCCCTCTGTGAAATCAACGGCCGACAATCGTTTCAGTGAGGTCTGTCAGGGGCACCTTGAAATGGAGATTCAGTCCTATCTGGAATACCGGGAGGAGGGATAGCTCAGTGGGTTCAGCATTAGCCTGCTAAACCCAGGGTTTTGAGTTCAATCCTTGAGGGGGCCATTCTGTGTGACAGTTGTTTTTGTTTCTCCTTGATGTAAAGCCACCCCCTTTGTTGATTTTAATTCCCTGTAAGCCAACCCTGTAAGCCATGTCGTCAGTCGCCCCTCCCTCCATCAGAGCAACGGCAGACAACCATTCCGCGCCTTTTTTCCGTGCAGACGCCATACCACAGCAAACATGGAGCCCGCTCAGATCATCTTGGCAATTATGAGCACATTAAACACCACGCGCATTATCCAGCAGTATATGCAGCACCAGAACCTGCCAAAGCAAAACCAAGCAAGTAGGCGACGTCAGCGCGGTGACGAGAGTGATGAGGACATGGACACAGACTTCTCTCAAAGCATGGGCCCTGGCAACGTGGGAATCATGGTGCTAACGGGGCAAGTTCATGCCGTGGAATGCCGATTCTGGGCCCGGGAAACAAGCACAGACTGGTGGGACTGCATAGTGTTACAGGTCTGGGACGATTCCCAGTGGCTGCAAAACTTTCGCAAGCGTAAGGGCACTTTCATGGAACTTTGTGACTTGCTTTCCCCTGCCCTGAAGCACCAGAATACCAAAATGAGAGCAGCCCTCACAGTTGAGAAGCGAGTGGCAATAGCCCTGTGGAAGCTTGCAATGCCTTCAGCTACCGGCCAGTCCGGAATCAATTTGGAGTGGGCAAATCTACTGTGGGGGCTGCTGTGATGCAAGTAGCCCACGCAATCAAAGATCTGCTGATATCAAGGGTAGTGACCCTTGGAAATGTGCAGGTCATAGTGGATGGATTTGCTGCAATGGGATTCCCTAACTGTGGTGGGGCCACAGACGGAACCCATATCCCTATCTTGGCACCGGAGCACCAAGCCAGCGAGTACATAAACCGCAAGGGGTACTTTTTAATGGTGCTGCAATCCCTGGTGGATCACCAGGGATGTTTCACCAACATCAACGTAGGATGGCCAGGAAAGGTACATGACGCTCGCATCTTCAGGAACTCTGGTCTGTTTCAAAAGCTGCAGGAAGGGACTTTCTTCCCAGACCAGAAAATAACCGTTGGGGATGTTGAAATGCCTATAGTTATCCTTGGGGACCCAGCCTACCCCCTAATGCCATGCCTCATGAAGCCATACACAGGCACCCTGGACAGTAGTCAGGAGCTGTTCAACTACAGGCTGAGCAAGTGCAGAATGGTGGTAGAATGTCCATTTGGACATTTAAAAGCACGCTGGCGCAGTTTACTGACTCGCTTAGACCTCAGCGAAACCAATATTCCCATTGTTATTACTGCTTGCTGTGCGCGCCACAATATCTGTGAGAGTAAGAGGGAGATGTTTATGGTGGGGTGGGAGGTTGAGGCAAATCGTCTGGCTGCTGGTTACGTGCAGCCAGACATGAGGGCGGTTAGAAGAGCACAGGAGGGCGTGGTGCACATCAGAGAAGCTTTGAAAACCAGTTTCATGACTGGCCAGGCTACGGTGTGAAAGTTCTATTTGTTTCTCCTTGATGGAACGCCCCCCCTCCGCCCCCCGGCTTGGTTCACTCTACTTCCCTGTAAGCTAACCACCCTCCCCTCCCCCCTTCGATCACTGCTTGCAGAGGCAATAAAGTCATTGTTGCTTCACATTCATGCATTCTTTATTAGTTCATCACAAAAATAGCAGAATAACTGCCAAGGTAGCCTGGGAAGGGTGGGGGAGGAGGGAAGGACAAGGCCACACTGCACTTTAAAACTTAAAAACCCATTAAATGTCAGCCTTCTGTTGCTTGGGCAATCCTCTGGGGTGGAGTGGCCGGAGGCCCCACCACCACATTCTTGGGCGTCTGGGTGAGGAGTCTATGGAACTTGGGGAGGAGGGCGGTTGGTTACACAGGGGCTGCAGTGGCGGTCTGTGCTCCAGCTGCCTTTCCTGCAGCTCAACCATACGCTGGAGCATATTAGTTTGATCCTCCAGCAGCCTCAGCATTGAATCCTGCCTCCTGTCATCACACTGCTGCCACCTATCATCTTCAGCCCTCTCTTCAGCCCGTCACCTCTCCTTGCGTTCATGTTGTGCTTTCCTGCACTCTGACATTGTCTGTCTCCATGCATTCATCTGTGCTCTGTCAGTGTGGGAGGACAGCATGAGGTCAGAGAACATTTCATCACGACTGCGTTTTTTTCGCCTTCTAATCTTTGCTAGCCTCTGGGAAGGAGAAGATACTGTGATCCTTGAAACACATGCAGCTGGTGGAGAAAAAAAAAGGAACAGTGGTATTTAAACAGACACATTTTATAGGACAATGGGTACACTCTTTCACAGTAAACCTTGCTGTTAACATTACATACATAGCACATGTGCTTTCGTTACAAGGTCGCATTTTGCCTCCCCCCACCGCATGGCTAACCCCTCACACCTCCCCCGACCGCGTGGCTAACAGCGGGGAACATTTCTGTTCAGCCACAGGCAAACAGTCCAGCAGGAACGGGCGCCTCTGAATGTCCCCTAAAGAAAAGCACCCTATTTCAACCAGGTGACCATGAATGATATCACTCTCCTAAGGAAAACACAGAGAGATCAAGAACAGATGTTGTTTGAACGCCAGCAAACATACACTGCAATGCTTTTGTTCTGCAATGATTCCCGACTACGTGCTACTGGCCTGGCGTGGTAAAGTGTCCTACCATGGTGGACAGAATAAGGCTGCCCTCCCAAGAAACCTTTTGCAAAGGCTTTGGGAGTACATCCAGGAGAGCTTCATTGGGATGTCCCTGGAGGATTTCCGCTCCATCCCCAGACACATTAACAGACTTTTCCAGTAACTGTACTAGCCGCAAATGCCAGGGCAAATTTATCATTAAACATGCTTGCTTTTAAACCATGTATACTATTTTAAAAGGTACACTCACCAGAGGTCCCTTCTCCGTCTGGTGGATCCGGGAGGCAGCCTTGGGTGGGTTCAGGGGGTACTGGCTCCAGGTCAGGGTGAGAAACAGTTCCTGGCTGTCGGGAAAACCAGTTTCTCCACTTGCTTGCTGTGAGCTATCTTCCTCGTCCCCAAAACCTGCTTCCATGTTGCCTCCCACTCCATTGACGGAGTCAAAGCACAGGGTTGGGGCAGTGGTGGCTGAACCCCCTAAAATGGCATGCAGCTCATCATAGAAGCTGCATGTTTGGGGATCTGACCCGGAGCGGCCGTTTGCCTCTCTGGTAGGCTTGCCTCAGCTCCTTAAGTTTCACGCAGCACTGCTTCGGGTCCCTGTTATGGCCTCTGTCCTTCATGCCCTGGGAGATTTTGACAAATGTTTTGGCATTTCGAAAACTGGAATGGAGTTCTGATAGCACGGATTAGTCTCCCCATACAGCGATCAGATCCCGTACCTTCCATTCGGTCCATGCTGGAGCTCTTTTGCGATTCTGGGACTCCGTCATGGTCACCTCTGCTGATGAGCTCTGCACTCACCTGCAGCTTGCCAAACAGGAAATGAGATTCAAAAGTTCGCGGGCCTTTTCCTGTCTACCTGGCCAATGCATCTGAGTTGAGAGTGCTGTCCAGAGCGGTCACAATGGAGCACTCTGGGATAGCTCCCAGAAGCCAATACCGTCGAATTGTGTCCACATTACCCCAAATTCGACCCAGCAAGGCCGATTTCAGCGCTAATCCCCTTGTCGGGGGTGGAGTAAAGAAATCGATTTTAAGAGCCGTTTAAGTAAAAAAAAAAAAAAAAGGGGGCTTCATCGTGTGTATGGGAGCAGGGTTAAATCAATTTAACGCTGCTAAATTCGACCTCAACTCCTAGTGTAGACCAGGCCTAAGTCATCTCAGAGCCACTATATGGGACAGAACGCCACATCCAGGTGGTGTGTGGGTTACATAAGCACAGTCCACATACAAGAATTTCACAGATTCCAGATTAGATAGCTCACATACTGAAGGCACTCACAGCCCATTCTCCATTAGAGGACCAATCCTGTAAGGCCTTAAGGGTGCTAAGTGCTTAGCTCCTCAAAGGACCAAACCCTATGAGTCAGCCAGTAAAAGCATCCCTAGAACATAGACAGTGTTTCCATATATAAACCTTATGTGCCTAGATCATGTTGTTCGAGCATATATGAAAAGAGCCAAAGTTAATGGGGCAACAAACTATCACATTTAGTAATAGAGATCTCTATATAACTAACTATAAAACCATATTCTGTGGTGCAGATCTTCATCATTATTTATGCAAAAAAGGGAAGATGATAGGTTGGCCTCTCTACAGAGGAAGAGTTAAGATAGTTTGGTTGCAGTGTACCTTAACTCTGCATTTCCTGGGTTTCTAAGTTTGTTTGTTTACTAAACATCACATTCTTGAAAGGTAATATCAAACCACTGATATATGCCTACGTAGCCAGAATATAGGGAAATGTATGTAGAATTATTATTACACTCCTCTTCCTGTATCTCACTTTAACTCTTGCTGGAGTACAGGCCAAAGTTTTGTCTTTTCAGAAAGTATTATACAGAGTCATACTCAGGGGCATTGTAGTTAAACCCTGAATTTAAGGTTTATTCATAATTCCCAGCCACTATATCAAAAGGAGAGTATCATTTCATTAAGTTCTACCTCTATTTTTCGTTATTAACTGAGACAGAATATCAATTTAGAGCAATTAACGAATAACTAAACGTAAGTTACCAGGCTCCGTAGCCTCTCTGAAATAACAGAAGCGCCCCTCCCAGCCTTTCCTTTAGACACAAAACACAGAAATGGACCATACATTTTTCAATGTTTCTTTGAAGGGGCATTGGAGGATCAGTTGGTTTAGTGGTTAGTGCGCCTGACCTCCAACCCATTGTCTCTCTGTCGGAAGGGTCAATAGCAATACTTGGTTCTTGTTCCCAAGTTGAGAGTGTTTGGACCTCCCTGCTGCATCTGGGTCTTTGCCTTTATGTGGGGCATGGTAAGGGAAGCCAGGCCCACCCTCTCCACTGGGTCTCAGCCCAGGGCCTTGTGGAAAGTAACACCGACAGAGTCCTCCCTGCTAAGAGTCTAAGTCCACTGCCCTGGGCTATTTTCTAACTACGTGCACCTTCAATTTGAGGTGTGGCTTCTGTAGTCCAAACAGTCAACAGCTTCTCAAACAAAGTTCAGATGAGCAGGGTCCTGCAAGATCAGCTGGTTCTCAAAGTGTGGGCTTAGAGAAGGCAGTGCCTGGGGGACTTACTCATTCTGTGGTCCCCTCTCAGACTCGACCTTCTCTCTGGCTTCCTGGAGTAGGATTTTTCTCTCTGCCATCCTGTCCACCACCCCTTGCCTGGCCTGCTGAGCAACTTTTAACCCGCTCCTCCTGCTGCAGCATGCTCAGTAGGTTGGTAGGATCCAGCATTGCTTTTAACCGCCGTGGTACCAAGTGTGGGGTTTGTATACTCCATCACAATTTCCCTACTAAATGCTAAATTGACACTCACTTGTAGCAAAATATTACAGGTTTTGAGTCCCAGTCATACCAGTAGTCACATTCCTCTTGCCTTCTGTTTTCAGTCCTTTGAGCTCCTGTCAGCTCAACTTCTGACTCGAGGACATGTAGAACTGCCATTAACGCTGATTTCTACACTGGCTTCAAACAACTACTAAGCCTGTTCAGTAATTAACAGTTCTTCTCTGAGGTTTTTTCCTCTGCATACTTGTAGCAGTGTCACCTGCTCTGCTTTCTACTCATGAGCATCCCATCCCCATGCCAAGTCACAGGACTTGCTGCCATCTGCAGAAGATGGGGAGCCCTGGTGGGCCATTCTGTACTCCACTCTTGTTTTACACTCTGTGAGGAATATTAGTTGGCGGCTCCTCCAAGAAGCTGTGAGCACAGGTGGGTAGCTGACACAGTTTCTGGAGCATCGTGACAACTGTCCTTTTTGTGGTGAGAGGAAGTCTCTAGTGCATATCTGTGCAGAGTGCATTAGGTTGCAGCCCCTTCTTCTGGCTACTCCAGAACCTCCTACTGAGGTTCCGTCTGAACTTTTCCCCACGCCTCCTCATTTACAAAGTGGCAAGCCCTCCTTGTCAACCTCTTCCTGGCACTAGCCAAGATGGCCATCTAGCACACCAGGAGAAGGAAGCTGAGTGGGGTGGAAGGAGTTCTCTGTGACTGTTGGGCCCATTTCTGGTCTCTCATTAAGAGAGTCTCTCATGAAGAGTTCTTCAGGGAGATGTCCACTGACTCCTTAGACACCTTTGAGAAGCAGTGGGTGCTCTCAGGAGTTCTCTGTTCATAGTCCCTTTCCAGTCCCCTGTTTTTTAACCTTTGACCTTCACTCCCATTGCTGTTTTTTTCATTTGGTGCCCCAAAATTCATTTGTGGCCTGGCTCCTCTGGTTCCTCCCCCTTAGTGGAAAGGGCAGACTTTTAGTTTTGGGTGGACATAAGCCCACCCACCCCAGTACTCACAATATGTGCACATGGACAGAAATACAGGTGATACCAATTGATCCCTTCCTGCTCCCCCTCTTTAGACTTAAAAATATAGAAAGCTATAGTATAAAAGCATGTGAGTTACACCTGCAGCCTTAAAGTAGAATTTATACAGGTGTAATGACCACTTAATTCTGATGGCTTTCAATTCAGTGTTGATACCAGTTCTTTGGCCCCAATTCAGTGCAATCTATTTATGTAGCCTGCCTATACATAAGGGAGAGAGTTTCCATGAAACTTGGGACTGCTAGGTGCTGTAAAGTTTTTAAAGTTGTCCCTTTAACTGAATGCAATAGTGTAGTACCTGCTGGTACTGGAGTCAGATTGTTAGAAGCATAGGAAATGCCACACCAGATCAGACCACTGGACAATCTACTTTCATGTCCAAATATACAGAAAAGCCACAATCTATCCCTTAGTAAAGACTTCAGTCTTTGGTCCCTAGAGAATAAAGGAAACATGAGAACTGTTCTTGCTAAGCAAACTAGAGATGCTTTCTTTTTGATAAAATTACTGAATTAGTGGATTAAGGGAGCATAGTAGATGTAACATGCTTAGATTTGAGAAAAACATTATGTCAAATTGAATTGTATATGAGCACTGTTGTGTGGACTGAAAGCAGGCTTAAGAGTAATAATACTGTAAATGGCAGTGTATCAAACCGGGAAATGATGCTGAGTGGGGTTCTGTCACAGTTTCAGAGTAGCTTCACCTATATTCCACACCCCCTCTGTGGTCCACTCCAGGATGTCCAGCCAGGTCTCAGGACTCCAGCCATCACCTGTCTCTGGGCAGGGACCCTTTTCCCACTCCCTTTTGAAGGGGGGTTTTAAGGCGGCTTGTCCCCACCTTACATTGTGATGAGAAGACTGGCTTGCTGGGGATAACAACCAGCTCCTATGTGTTGCTTTCTCTCTGAGGACTATGACCAGTGTATTGGCAGCGGTTCCAAGTTCCTACACAGCAAAGTACGTTTATTCTTAAGACTTTTTAAAAAAATCACAAAATATATATTCCATATATAAACAATAAAAGTTCCTACAGACTTACTAAAAGCTTACCAGAGTTCAACCCCACTTGCTCTATAGAACTCTGGTAGGTGTCAGTCTTTCCAACCTTCAGCAAGGGTTGGGTCCCCCTAGGCCCAAAGGTCCTGTCAATTTGCTGAATCAAAAGAAAGTCCATGGGTGAATTCAAGCTCATTCATTTATATCAAAAACACTGTCTTTGTCTCCTAGTCTCTGGAAAGCCCAGTCTGAACCACTATATACAGACCACCTCAGGGGGTGGTGCTTTTTTGGTGTTGTTTACAATCCTGGGGTAACTTCCTCTCCC
The DNA here is from genome assembly GCF_965140285.1 of Lepidochelys kempii. Lineage (NCBI taxonomy): Eukaryota > Metazoa > Chordata > Testudines > Cheloniidae > Lepidochelys > Lepidochelys kempii. Next base: position 206,953,215 of record NC_136380.1, on the reverse strand, counting down.
TCCCCAACCCCACACACAGTTTTTAGTTCCTGGAGGAGATGTGATAACCCTCCCCCCTGGAGTAGAATACAATCATATATAAACCATTCATAAATTTAATATGATGGTCCCCAAAAATATTGCCTGGGGTTGCAATATGTGTTACAGATGCCATAGAGATTGGGGTCCCTGCATGAAAAATGGAGGAATACCCAGTAGTCTGAGCATGTGGAAGCAGGGGGTGCCAACTCAAAAGCATTGTTCCCTCCCTTTCCTTAACCACATGGAAGCCCTTCCATATCCTTTCAAATCTGTATGTGGGGAAGAGTCAGGGAGCTGGTGGGGACCCAGGGAAGACAGTTAATCTCTGTGATATTGTTTATCTCAGTGGTTCTCCAACGGGGGTACGCAGAGGTCTTCCAGGGGCTACATCAACTCATCTAGATATTTGCCTAGTTTTACAACAGCCTACATAAAAACACTAGCAAAGTCAGTACAAACTAAAATTTCAAATGGACAATGACTTGTTTATACTGCTCTATATAAATATTTAAATACACTGAAATTTACGTACAATATTTATATTAAAATTAATTTATTTTATAATTATACGGTATAAATGAGAAAGTAAGCAATTTTTAGTGTGTTGTGATACTTTTTTACTTTTATGTCTGATTTTGTAAGCGTAGTTTTTAAGTGAAGTGAAACTTAGGGTACACAAAACAAATCAGACTCCTGAAAGGGGTACAGTAGTCTGGAAAGGTTGAGACCCATTGTTGTACCTCATTCAACCTTGCAGCGCTAACAGGGGATTCTGACATCATCAACCTGTGGGGACAATCTACACAAGCATGGCTGGAAATGAAGGCTGTCTGGCTGTAGAGGTCCTCCATTGTATCCCAGTCACCCACAAGTTCTCACCTTATCCCATGCAATGATATTGTAATATTGAATAGACAACACCTTTGCCCATAAGTGGTACTATATCATTATCTTTGTGCTAAGCTGTTGTCTTGTTTTGATATTACACGTTGTTGTAGCTGATCGGGGGGTGGGGAGAGTTTGTAAGAAGTTTTAGTGATGTTGGGTGTGCTGCAGCTGTTACTTGCAGTGTTCCAATCAATCCTTTGATCGACTCAAACTTGCAGTTTCCTGCTCCCTAGGCAAGATTAATTTACCTAGCTGATGATTTCATATTAGGGCTGTTGATTAATCACAGTTAACTCAAGCGATTAACTCAAAAATATTAATTGCGATTAAAAAAATTAATTGTGATTAATCACATTTAAACAATAGAACACTAATTGAAATTTATTAAATAGTTGGATTTTCTATATTTTCAAATATATTGATTTCTGTTACAACACAGAATACAAAAATGTGTACAATGCTCACTTTATATTATTTTATTACAAATATTTGCACGATAAAAATGATAAACAGAAGAAATAGTATTTTTCAATTCACCTCATGCAAGTACTATAGTGTAATCTCTTTATTGTGAAAGTGTAATTTACGAATGTAGATTTTTTTGTTCCATAATTGCACTGAAAAACAAAACAATGTAAAACTTTAGAGCCTACAAGTCCACTCAGTCCTACTTCTTGTTCAGCCAATTGCTCAGACAAACAAGTTTGTTTACATTTACGGCAGATATTGCTGCCTGCTTCTTATTTACAATGTCACCTGAAAGTGAGAACAGGTGTTCACGTGGCACTTTTGTAGCCGGCATTGCAAGGTATCTATGTGCCAGATATGCTAAACATTCATATGCCCCTTCATGCTTTGGCCACCATTCCAGAAGACATGCTTCCATGCTGATGATGCTTATTAAAAAAAATAATGCATTAATTAAATTTGTGACTGAACTCCTTGGGGGAGAATTGTACGTCTTCTGTTCTGTTTTACCCGCATTCTGCCATATATTTCATGTTGTGGCAGTCTCGAATGATGACGCAGCACATGTTCATTTTAAGAACACTTTTCAAAGAAGATTTGACAAAATGCAAACAAAATACCAATATGAGATTTCTAAAAATAGCTACAGCACTCAACCCAAGATTTAAGAGTCTGAAGTGCTGTCCAAAATCTGAGAGGGACGAGGTGTGGAGCATGTTTTCAGAAGTCTTAAAAGAGCAACACTCAGACGCGGAAACTACAGAACCTGAACGAACAAAAAAGAAAATCAACCTTCTGCTAGTGGCATCTGACTGAGATGATGAAAATAAACATGCGTTGGTTCACTCTGCTTTGGAGCATTATCGAGCAGAACCCATAATCACCATGGACGCATGTCCTCTGGAATGGTGGTTGAAGCATGAAGGGACATATACATCTGGCATGTAACTATCTTGCGACGCCAGCTACAACAGTGCCATGTGAACGTCTGTTCTCACTTTCAGGAGACACTGAAAACAAGAAGCAGGCAGCATTATCTTCTGCAAATTTTAACTAAACGTGTTTGTCTGAGCGATTGGCTGAACGAGAAATTGGACTGAGTGGACTTGTACTCTCTAAAGTTTTACATTTTTTTTATTTTTGAATGCAGTTATTTTTTGTACATAATTCTACATTTGTAAATTCAACTGTCATGATAAAGAGATTGCACTACAGTACTTGTATGAGGTGAAATGAAAAATACTATTTCTTTTGGGGGTTTTTAGAGTGTAAATACTTATAATCAAAAATAAATAAAAGTGAGCACTGTACACTTTGTATTCAGTGTTGTAATTGAAATCAATATATTTGAAAATGTAGAAAACATCCAAAAATATTTAAATAATGGTATTCTATTAACAAAATATTGTTTAAAACATTAATTTTTTAATCACGATTAATTTTTTTAATCGCTTGACAGCCCTTATATATATAGATTCATATATTCATTCTTATATATTGAGATTCAAAAAACAACAAGATATGGTCTTATAGTGCTACTATGAAACATTATTTCTCAGCCAAAGTGTAAATGTTTTCCACTATGAAGACTCCACCCCACCCCCTTTGGCCACCCACTATATTTAAATTACCTATTCTATATATGAGGAAAAACAAGTGCCAGTGGACAATAACTATATCAACATCTACACTAAAACTATATACAGTAAAAGCTTTTTCATCCGTCATGTTGGAGGAATGGGAGGTGCCGGTAAATAAAAAATTCCAGTTAACTAAGAGGGAGTGAGTTTGGTGCGGAAGAGGGTGCGGGGTGCCGGATCCAGGGGGCACTCACCTCAGGCAGCTCCCTGCAAGCAGGGACCGGTCCTGGTTGCCCCTAGGTGGAAGCGCAGCTAGGTGGCTCGGTGCATGCTGCCCCTATCCACAGGCGCCGCCCCCACAGCTCCCATTGACCGTGGTTCCTGGCCAATGGGAGCTGCGGAGCCAGCGCTGGGGCGGGGCAGCATGCAGAGCCGCCCAGCCACACTTCTGCCTAGGGGCCGCAGGGACCGGTTGCCATTTGCAGAGAGCCACCCCCAGATTTGCCACCCAGCACCCAAACTCCCTCCCAGAGCCTGCGCCCAGCACCTCCCCCTGTGTCCCAACCCCCAGCTCCCTCATGGCCGTTCCTCTGCCTAGGAGCAGCAGGGACATGTTGCAGCTTCCGGGGAGCCAAATAAGGAGTCTGCTGGCCCCACACCAACCGGACTATACACCAGACTTTCTATGAAGATTAGAAATGCCAGTTTATAGAGCTTTCTGGTTGGTACATGGGTGGATAACACAGCTTTTACTGTATACTATTTGCAGAAATGCCCATCAAAGATAAGCTAAAGGAGTGCAGATACTAAAGGGCTAGGTGTCAGACCAAGAGTGGTGAGAAAGAACTAGAGAGGTGATTGGTCCCACACCACTGTTGACCAATATATGCCACTTAGCATAATATATCATATTAATAGGAATTATCTGCACCATATATATGACAGTATGTATTAAGCACAAATATTATAGTAGTTATATAGCCTATATTGGCCCATCCCTTTACTATAATCCAGTTTTCTTGTGTTAGTATACCCTAATGCCTTGTGTTAGTGAAAGTAAGCTTTGGTTTAAGCACATAGCAAAACTGTAAGGATCAGGACATTTGATTATTTTAGCACAGCAACAGGTTATTCTCACAGACCTGTACTGGAATGTCCGAAAGGAAGAGGACAAGACATATAATTGCTCTACCCCAGTACAAACCCAGGAGGTGCCTTCATGCCCTTTGGTATTTGGAATGCATGTTTTCAGAACAAAGAGCTCTACAGTACATTATACACAGAAAAACAAGGTAGAAAACGGATTGGTTAAATGTAGTTTCAGTTGATGTACACGGTACCTCGTATTTATAAACAGATTGGGTACAAAAAGATGGATTTAGGAGTGTAACTTTGGGAGCACAACTTCTGAGTAAGGTAGGGTGACCAGATAGCAAATGTGAAAAAACGGGACAGGGATGCGGGGTAATAGGCACCTATATAAGAAAAAGTCCAAAAAATGGGACTGTCCCTTTAAAAATGGGACATCTGGTCACCCTAGTGTAAGGTGAATGTAACAACACTGCATGAGATGGCTTCATGGAGACTGGTATCATAGAACTGGAAGGGACCTTGAGAGGTCATCTAGTCCAATCCCCTGCACCCAAGGCAGGACTAAGTATTAACTAGACCATCCCTGACAGGTGTTTGTGCAACCTGCTCTTAAAAATCCCCAATGATGATCCACAACTTCCCTAGGCAATTTATTCCAGTGCTTAACTACTCTGACAGTTAGGAAGTTTTTCCTAATGTCCAACCTAAACCGCCCTTGCTGCATTTTAAGCCCATTGCCCTATCTTCAGAGGTTAAGAACAACAATTTTTCTCCCTCCTCCTTGTAACAACCTTTTATATACTTGAAAGCTGTTATCTTGTCCCCTCTTAGTCTTCTCTTCTTCAGACTAAACAAAACCAATTTTTTCTATCTTCCGTCACAGGTCATGTTTTCTACACCTTTAATCATTTTTCTAGAACTGTTTTCCTATGCTATATTATTTTTGTCTCATAGTAGTAAACGAGACTGACATTGGTTATTTGGTGTTTTCAGTATATTTCATAACAAAAAGTGTGGTCAAGCAACTGACTATACAATTTATCAACACTGCCCTTCATAACCTTGGTACATGGCATAAGGTTAGTCAGGGCACATATGCAGACTGAATGAATACTGCTAGCAAAAACTCCAATTTCAGGCACATGCACATCCTAGAACAAAATATACATATGGCAAGCACTCAAAGAAGAATTTATTTCACCTACATGGATTCTAAATGTAGTCATTGTCATTGCTTAAAATGCTGCCGATACTGTTCTTCAGTTTACCACCTTTTTATGATATTTCAGGATATATATGAAGCATTTTTCCCTGAAGAGGAGGTTTTAATTACAAATGCTACGCCAAATTTTGTTGTCACTTACATGGATAAACTCCAGTTGAAGGTGACATGAGATGGTTTTGTTTAACGGAAAGCAGAGTTTAACCCATTTACTTAAAAAGAGTGAATGGACACTTTTGGCCAGATTTTCAACAGTAGGTGAGTTCAGTTACATGCAAGAAAATGCACAGAATGAATATGTGTACAAATCAACTGTGTGTGCACACATAACCATATTCATAACAGGCCTTGTGAAAATGCAGATGAAAATGAAAATTCACTCTCTGGTTTTAATCAGATTTATTTGTGAGAGTAAATCTCTTCTTAAACCTTGCAATATCTTTTTCATTCTTGTATATTGACAATTTCATTTCAAAGTGATTTTAAAAAAGAAAGAAAGAATAAATTGATGAGTTTCACTCCAATGCCTGTAGTGGTACACTGCTTGGGTGGTTGAAACACAATTGAAGTGTGCACCAATCGCCCACTAATGTTCAGCCTGTCACCTTATTGCTGAAAATGAACCATCTTACTCAACAGATCTGTTCCCTGTGAGCATTCAGAGACATAGCTCCTAACTTCAGGGTCACAAATACACTATTATGTGTTTTATTCATGGTAGCAAACAGATCTAAGAAAGGATGAGTTTGATATCTCTCTTCTTTGCTGCTTTGAGCAGGGAGTTGGACTAGATGACCTCCTGAGGTCTCTTCCAATCCTAATCTTCTATGATTCTATGATTCTTGTGCATCAACAGAATTGTTTACTAAGGCCAGGACCCACAAAGGGACTTTGGTGTTGCAATGCTGAGCTTTGCAACATACCTAACTTTTACGCACCTAGAAAATCTCTGGACAAACACTGCAATCCACAAAGCCTGAATAAGGTGCCTTGGCTCCCTAGTCAATGATTGTGGTGAGATAAGAAAAGGAGTACTTGTGGCACCTTAGAGACTAACCAATTTATTTGAGCATAAGCTGAAGTGAGCTGTAGCTCACGAAAGCTTATGCTCAAATAAACTGGTTAGTCTCTAAGGTGCCACAAGTACTCCTTTTCTTTTTGCGAATACAGACTAACACGGCTGTTACTCTGAAACCTGTGGTGAGATAGGCACCTAAGAAGGTGATCCACAAAAGGCAGCATGCTGAGCAAGGAGACTGGACCCTGAGACTCCCATCTCTCTGGCAGTTGCCCTAACCACCAGATTATACAACCTAAAATAGGAGGCGGCACTATTTGTTCTCCTCTATACAGTGCTCATTGTTCCTCCATACCACTGGAGGTACAGTGTATAATAATTACTTATATAGAGCCTTATTTTTTTCAAAAGAGCTGTACAAACAGTCCCATTTAACCCTCACATTAATTAATCCTGTAGGACAAGTATTAATATCCCCATTTTACAAGTGGAGAATACAAGAAGGTCAAGGTCAGACAGCAAATAATTGTCAAACGAAGACACGAACCCAAATCTTTCATCTGAGATCCAACCCACTATCTTTCACTGTCACTCAGCTACTTTATTCAACCTTTCTTTGAATCAGTGTTCCCATCTGTATAACAGGTCTAACAATGCTTTGCAGTTATATAACACTTAACTGTAGCTCTCAAAATGCTTTACAAAGATGGGTAAGTATTAATATCCTTATTTTGCACACGGTATAACTAAGCACAAATTTAAATCAATGTGTGAGATAGGCACCACAGTCTAGTAAAGCACATACAAAAATTTTCACTTGAAAAGATATGGGCATTTTAAAATAGGTGGCTAGAAAAACAATTACTTTGCTAATGTAACTACAATGACTGCTATTAAGTCCCCATTATGATAACATATTTTGGTCTTTCTGTAAGTATAGAATTAAGAAAAGATATGATTAAGAAACATATTTTTGAACTTTGATAAGAAACTAAGCCATTCTGTACTTTTTCAGATTGGAGTATGGACCTAAAGTTATTGTCCCCGATTTTCCTTTCATTTAATCCATATTTGCACAAAGGTCTCTCCATCTTCAATAGATGGGCCCATCAGATCCAGTTCTTCTGTTTTCTCCTGCCTACTCATCCAGTTCTCCATCTTGCCTTGCCCACTGCTCTTGTTCCCTTGCTGCTGCTCCTCCTCCTCCTCCCAGAAACCGCTGGTTTTCATTCCCAACCCCTTTGTTCCTGAAAGATATTCTGGAATTAATGGGCTAGAGTCCATATGAACAAATTTAAATGACTAATACTTAACTATGTCGTAAAACACAAGGTATCATTAACTTTGGTATCCCTAAGGACATAAGGAACTACTTATTCTTTTCAATTCTATCACATTATTGTTCTGCCTCTTGTCTCAATGATTTTCTATGGAAAATGCACAGAAAAATTCACCTCCTCCATATGTATGTTTAATTTCTACCTAGGTCCCTAATTTAGGATCATAGAGAAATCATGTACTGTAGCACCTTGTTCTAGCTTGTGTCAGTGTTTTTGGATCTATCCTTAAGAGTTTAGGGCCACAGAATAGTTTCTTTGCTGGAAAGAAAATCAGTATTACCACCACATGATTTGCATTGGTCAAAGGCAGATTCATTCCATGACCACTGTAAGTATTTTGGAGAGTAACTCTGTCTTCCTGTGTGTTTGTGTTGTCTAACGAAACAGGATCCTGATCTTAGTTGGGTCCTTTGGGAGATACCACAATATAAATAATCAATAATCCAGTCTAGTCGGAGGCTGGTATTGAATTGATTTTCTTCATGATGGCCAAATTGTCCTCCTTGTACCATCACCAGGACTGTTCAGTGCCACCAACAGCAGAGACTAAAAAAGCAACAGCAAGGTATACTGAAGTGATTCCTCCACTCTATTATCATCTAACACTAATCAGTTTCAGGACACTATGTGCTGATCCACTAGAAGCACTTTATGCAGAAGACTGTGTAAGATAGAAAGTCATTAAAACCTGCTCAGTTTTTTGATATTTTAAAAGTCTCCCTATTATAAATTCAATTTTCAGGAGGGTAACAATAAATCAGTTTTTAAAATGTTGAAGTTAGCATAACAGGTCTCAGCCCAGAAAAAAATGATTGTAATAAATTTGTCTTAAAATGACTAACCATGTGCACATTGTAAGAGGAGAAAATGAATATGCTTTTTAAAAAATTCAGATGCTCTAGTACTCCTCTAGTATTCCCATAATTTAAAAATGGCATTGATTTAATACATCTGTCCTCATATTCAATAGCTGTCATAGGAATATTAGGCACATTCATGTCAGAGGAATAGTAGGAATGTTCAAACACAAGGGTATTTTAACAAGAGATTTAGAAATGAACAACAGTATATTATTCTCTCTCTAATTACACATAGGTAGAGAAACTTGGGTGATGCTATTGATTGATTCAAATAGAATTATTAAATTTTCCATGAACAGAGGGGACTCTAAGCTAGCAGATTGGTCTGGAAAGGTATAGAAAGAAGTGCCACTTCAGCAGCATTGTTCCCCTCCTTCCTTTGAAAGCCCCTCCACAGATAACTGCAGGGCTGAGCAAGGATGGGGGCAGAGCTCTTCTCCACAAAATGTTCCCTTCCTGTGATAGAGGATATCCAGACTTAATTTAATGCTACTTGAAAGTAGGGGTGTAGCCACAGCTAGGGCTAGGTGAGATGCAGCCCACCCACTTAGCATCCAGGCCCACCCAAATCTGAGCAGAGGTGTAGTGCTGCCACAGTGGCCTGGAGCAACACTCAGGCACCTGAAATTCAGGATGGAGTGTGGGCAGGGCTGGAGCCATCCGAATACACAGGTTGGGAGGGAGGGAGGGAGTCGTCCCAAGTGTGTGTGGGGAGGTGCCTTGTGCAGGCAGGTCTGGGTGGGGCCAGCGCTGGGGCCGGAGAGAAGCCAGTCTAGGCAACTAGGCACATGACTAGAGACTGGGGCAGCAGTGTGTAAGTGCAGGTTTCACAGACACAGCAGTGCCGGCAGGACAGAGGGACACGACTGGCTGGGCAGACGGAGACAGAGCCAGAGTTGAGAGAGGCGAGCAGAACTCTAGCTTGTGCACATGGGGCAGCCTCATCTTCTGGTGCCTGCTGAGCGGTAAGGGCCAGCTGGAGGAGGTGGGGAGAGACAGGCCCCCCGATCCCTCCTGCCCCCCTCCCCCCCCAGGGTCCCGGATCCCTCCTGCACCCCCCCAATCCCTCTTCACCCCAGTCCCAGGCTCCGCTATGCCCCCCAGTTCTGCTGCCTCACCCATGTCTCGCACTCCCCTGGGTCCTGCCCCTTCCCCCCTACTCTGGCCCTTGGCCTTTGCCCTCCCCTGTCCAGCCCCCCCACCCCAGTTTTCCCTCCCCTCTCTGGATAAACTTTCTCTCTTCCAAGATGGCGAGGCTCAGGGAACCAGTTTCCCTGGCTGGGTACCCTGTGGCGGGGGTTGGGGGGAAGATGTAGCCTGCGGACTCTGCTCAACTGAAGGGAGGGAGGGTCAGTGCCTATTATCTCCCCTCTCTGCCTTAAGGAATGTGGGGAATTTCAGCACAAAAGGGGGGGAACTTTTTTTAGCCCAGCAGCTACCCACACTGGAGCATGAGGGCGGGGTCCTCGCTCCATGTGCATTATCAGCTCGACAGATGAAGCCATATCTGGGGGCACCAGGGCTAAGACAAGGGCATGGTGTTGGGGCAGAAGCTGAGCTAGCAGTCTGTCATTGCCCGCCCACCCAAATTTCCACTCCTAGCTACCCCGCTGCTTGAAAGAAGCATTAATCTGGGCTCTGCACCTGCACTTTCCTTAGAGCAGGAATTTTATGTAGCCATAGGGTGCCTGGCCAATAGCAGCACAGCTCCTAAAAGAGGCTGGCTGCTGGGGTCAGGGGAAGAGGAGGGCAAAGGAATCAGGGCTCTGAGGTGACTGTGTGAATGAAACTCCCAGAGGTAAAAAGAACAGGAGTACTTGTGACACCTTAGAGACTAACAAATTTATTAGAGCATAAGCTTTCGTGGGCTACAGCCCACTTCAACAGAGGTAAAGCTTTAGTCCCCTTCCCTAGGTATTTCCATAGCAGAATACAATTTGAGCTGTGGTCTGTCAGAAGTACAGAACATGCAGAGATTTTCCATGCCAGAAACGTATGTGTTCAATGGGATATATTCTATCTACTTCATTGAGGTAAATAATGTTATAGTAAGAGCAGAATCACCAACAGCACAGACTTTGTGGTATAACTGGTTTAGTGTCCTTGTGGAAGGCTTATACTGGAAAAACATCAAGGCCTTTGAGGATAAAATGTATTGAGCACAAGAGCACTCTAATATGTGAGGAATCAAAGCCCTACTTGCTAAATGTGTTATGTGAGGCACTGGCTGAGTTTCCAAACAAATAGTTTTCACTTTTTTTGCACCTTGCCTCTGCTGTCACTAGACTCATAGGCACTATGGTGAAGAGGAGAGTAGAAGAATCTGTATAGAATAAATTGACCATACTTCATAAAATACCTTTCCGTTTTAAACCTGGGATTTATAGGGGTATATAATGTAATAAGTATTGAGAAGCTTAAAATTGAAATCCTCTTGGATTGTAGTTAAGCTTATGTGTTAGTGTTCATAGAACCAGGGCACTCACGTTCTCACTTATTGCCAATTATTTACAGCAGAAGTGCTGAACCTGTAAACTGAGGTTACAAAAAAAAAAAAAATTCCTTTCGCTAAATACAACAAACCTATAACATTTTAACCCTCCTGCACTGTTTTTCTTGTTTTTCCTTTATTGACATGTATCCCAGTTTGGCGGAACTGTTTGGGCCTTGAGAAATTGAGAAACGTGTTCAGAGGAACATCCTGTAATTCAGAACTTTGAAATGTACTTTTTAGATTCTCAAAAATCAGACCATGTCTGAATTTTCATTTCTTTTGTATTGAATTTTTCCCTCTGTTGACAGGTTGACTCATTTTATCTATCGGTAGCGCAACATTTCTACCACACATCAATATGATATCTGAACATTTTGCAAAATTAAATTTATATTAAAAAAAAGATATCCAGTTCTCTCTCTTTCCCTCCCAGTGAGGCTCATGGTCATCCTAATCTTTTGTAAAAATGAATTCCAAAAGTATCCTAGGCTAACAACTGAGAGTTGAGGAGTTATGCGTATTAAATTATAAACATGAAAAATACAAGGCAAAATATTATTGTAACAATGCCCAATTTTATAAATGGATATTCACTTTTGAAGAAACTCATGAAGAATGAAAATATCTAAAAGAATTTCCTCCACATGTATCCTTGTTTGGAACCTAATATACTTGTTTTTAATCCTTCCACTTTCACATACTGAGCATAAAAATTAACTATGTATTAGCCAGTGTTATTCCTAAACCAGTAATTCATGCGTGAAATGTCATCCTTAGTCACATTCATAAGCCAATATTAATTCCAGAACAACCAAAAAAAATCAACTTTTTTCAGATAATTTTTCCAGTCCAAACAGTGAAGTAAAACATTATAAAATGTATCTTACCTGAGTGTTTGTGGAATGAAGCTGATTCATGTCACGACAGTTTTGAAAGTACAGAAACTGTAAAGACTTTGAATAAGAAAGGATACATTCGTATGGCTCCTGTTCTTGTCCCCACAGCCAGAATTTTCTGAACTGGGTCAAAAGCTAAGGCAGTAGGCAAATAAGGAAAACCATGGCGAACCGTCTGAAACAGAGCAAACAAACGCAATTAAAGTATAGGGCCTGTAGCACTAAATTCACTATACATATTGCATATCAACTGCATATAAGTAGAATCTACAAATTGTTCAAAACTGTATTGTTCATAATAAATTTTATCAAAAAATCTATTTTGAAAGATATGCTATTTTCAACCATACAGTTTATTTTCCATCAAAGCTATTTTAAATTATGTATTTTACCCAGTAATATCATTGGATTTTATACATATTTATAGTAACAAAGGAAATGACAAAAAATATGTATGAATGAAAACAACTGATACACGTTGTTCATTTGCTTTATAGATATTCTTTCACACTATCAAAGAGAGCCCTAGATGCCAACTGATGACATTACATGAAATGGAGTACTTGTGGCACCTTAGAGACTAACCAATTTATTTGAGCATGAGCTTTCGTGAGCTACAGCTCACTTCATCGGATGCATGCCGTGGAAACTGCAGCAGACTTTATTTATACACAGAGAATATGAAAAAATACCTCCTCCCACCCCACTGTCCTGCTGGTAATAGCTTATCTAAAGTGATCATCAGGTGGGCCTGGATTTGTGCTGGAAATGGCCCACCTGATGATCACTTTAGATAAGCTATTACCAGCAGGACAGTGGGGTGGGAGGAGGTATTTTTTCATATTCTCTGTGTATAAATAAAGTCTGCTGCAGTTTCCACGGCATGCATCCGATGAAGTGAGCTGTAGCTCACGAAAGCTCATGCTCAAATAAATTGGTTAGTCTCTAAGGTGCCACAAGTACTCCTTTTCTTTTTGCGAATACAGACTAACACGGCTGTTACTCTGAAACATTACATGAAATGGTGCCTCAGAACACTGCCACAAACAGGAGCAACAAAAAGAAAATGGAATTAGAACAGGAGTTCTCAAAGTAGGGGTCTACTTCAGTTGTCTGGAGGGACACAATCATCCTCCTTTTCTTATCCTTTAATTAAAATATATTATGTTTCTAGTCCTAATAGTTGCAGAGATGAACTTGAAAAAGTGAACTGAGCATAAACTGATGCAGTAATGCATGCCTGAATCTGCAGACACACTGAAACAATAGCAACATAGTCCTTAAACTGGAGATTGTGAACATGTTTTAGGAGGAGGGGAGGAATCTGCCTTTCTGATGTTGCCAAGTGGGAGAAATGCGCCAGCTAGATTACAGTATGGAAAAAATAGTCCTGTAGGGGAAATGTTAAGAATTACTGCACAAGAACTTATATGGCAGCATTACTTCAAAATAAACTGCTTGGTTTTCAGCATCCCAGCCTGAGTTGGAATATTGTGCAATACAAATCCTCAACTGTCATCAAACTTTCAAGGACCACCAAGGTTTTGAATTGGGGCAATATTCTCTACTGTCTCTGTTCTTTGGTTGTCCTCCCCCCCTCCCCCACCCCCAATTGCCTATTTCACAGAATTTCTTGATAACCGGGATTTCTGTGTTCTTGTGAATTCATTTCCTTCACCGTGAGAAGAAAGCATGATTCTGCACTCTCTACATGGCTTATTTTTGTTGTTAATAATTAAAAGTTCTCTTCTGAAGAAGAAAATATATTTTGCATTTCCAGCCATTCCAGTACCAATAACATTTTCTTGTAGGGTTTTCCTGGCTAGAGCTTCCCTTGGATCTGGAGGCCTGGAAGGTCAAGGATTTTATAAAACCTGTTCTGCATTTGTGTCCATATTTTTAGCATTTTCTTTTTATTCCCAGTGTTTTTATGGTGTAAAAAGAGTCAGACTTTTCATTAATAAATAACCCTCAAAAGACATGTGGAGGGATGTTTGTGTATTTACATATGTATGTGTAGGGTCGACAATGTAATAGTTCAGAAATCAAAATAACATCCTAGCATTTAAATGAATCGTAAACACGGGATATATTGGTATTCATCTCTTTGAAATGTACTGTGAATGGTGGAGGAACAAGGAAATTGCCTTATGTTAATTCTGTAGCTAAGTACCAGTGATGGACCTCCTTCACAGTCATCCTAATTACCTTTTTGTTCCCAGAGGAACCCCAACTTGTCGAAGAGGACATGAAATTGAATAAAAAATCCTTGGGTCCTGATTCTGTCATCTCAGATTTCCTTAAGCTTCACCAGGGGAAGTTTGAGTCACAAGACTGAGGTCCCAGTTAGGCTGGTAAGCCCTGAATGCGATATTTGGGCATTGGACTATAATTTATTAACTGAATTCTAAAGGAACTCTTTGCAACTATAAAGCTCACCATCTCTGCTATGAATCTAAACGTCAATGAATTGAACTCATGTCTGTATGTATACTGGTCTTTCTCTCTCTCTCTTGTTTTTTAATAAATTTTAGTTTAGTTAATAAGAATTGGCTGTAGCTGTATTTGGGTAAGATCTGGAATATTCAATAATCTGGGAGGTAATGCATCCGATCCTTTGGGATTGGTGGAACGTTTTCTTTTATATGATGAAATAAGATTTTAAGGAATCATCATATTTGACTTAGGTAGATGGAGTCCTGAGGCTGGATCACTTTAAGGGAACTGTGTTTGGACTTCTGAGTCACCAGTGAGGTAATAAAGAAGCTGTTTTATGCTGTCTTGGTAAATCTAAATACGGAATATCCACCAGCTTTATGGGAATTGTCTGCCCCATTCTTTGCAGTTCACCCTAATTGAGTGACCACAGCTGGCCCCCACTGGAACCCCGGTCACAAACTGCATTTTCTGTAGAGATCAACATGATTTTTTTTTTTTACATTAAGTGGAAGACTCAATTCCAGGAACAGAGAAAAAACCATCTGTGTGGCTGACAGCATTCTTTCAAAAGACTGACCCATGAACAGCCAATCGTCGAGGCACAGGAATACTAAAATCGTCTCTCAATGAAGGTAAGCAGCCACCACTGTTAGAATCTTTGAAAACACTCTTGGAGCTGTGGTGAGTCCAAAGGGGAAAACTCAGTATTGAAATGATCCTGGTCCGTAACAAATTTTTGTTTTGTTTTCTGTGAGATGGATGTATCACTGTATGGCAATATGCATATTGTAGTTCGAGGGCCAAAAAACAATCCCTTGAATTTAGTGAAGAAATTATAGCTGCCAGAGTCATGATCATGAACTTCTGAGACTTTACAAAATTGGTTTAGTAGTCTTAAAACTAAAATCAGTCTCCACCTTCCATTTTTCTTTGGCATGAGAAAGTATCTTGATTAGAAGCCCTTTCCCTCCATGTTGAGTAGAGACAGCCTCTATCATTCCTAAACAAAGAAGGGAGTTTATTGCCCGTCTCAGGAAGTGCTAGTGAGAGGGGTCCCCATGGGTGGCGGGTATAATAGGCCAGTGGCAGCTCAGCCTCCCTTGGTGCTGCTGCAGCCAACAGACGCCCTGGTTGCAGGGTTTTGAGGGGAAGTTTTTATTTAGTCTGCCTGTGGTGTGAGAAACTGCTACCTGTGGGAATTTGCTACCTGTAGCAGTTACTCATATGTAAGGGATTGTAAAAAACTGCTATCTGATGTAGCAAATTCCCACAGATAGCAGTTTCTTGAAGTACACCAGTCGCGGGGGGCTAGCAGGGGGGTCTCAGGGCTCTGGCCAGCTAGGGGCTCCTCTGGCCGCAGGGGGGCAGTGAGGGGGGTCTCAGGGCTCCGGCCACGGAGGAGGGAACAGAAGGGATGCAGCCATGGCTAGCCTCCCCAAAGGGGGCTCCACCTGCCACCCATGGGGGTCCCTGAAGAGCGATGGAGAAGAAGGGTGGAAAGGAGGGAGGGAGGTAAAGTGGATGTAGCTCAATGTTACAATCTCCAAGACCCACTGTCTGTAGTAATCCACTCCCAGGCATAACAAAAATCAGAAAGTCTGTCTCCAAATGTGGAGAGGTGGCAAATTGTTGCAAGTGGTGAACTAAAGACTGGAGAGGTTGCAAACCATCAACCAACCCATCAAAACTAGTGTTTCAGTAAGGATGCTCGTTGAATATTCAGGCCTGATGGATGAGTGATTCTCTTCCTCTGGAACCTATGGATTTTGCAAAACGGGGAGTCTTTGAAAACCAGAGAATTGGGTTGGAAGGGAACACTGGGTGCTTTGTGACCTACCAAATTTTCTTTTGTTTGTAAGGGTATAAATTCCCAGAGATTGTAAAGTGGCTTTGGAGTCTTTCAAAGAGCACAGGAACTCATCCATGTTCTCATCAGAAAACAACTTCAAACCATCAAAAAGGGAGGTCCTGTGCAGTTCTCTGGACCTCTCCAGGAAAGTGGGACAGTTGGATCCAGAATGCCGTGCACATAACTACTGCTGTAGAATGATGTCTGCTACATCTAAGGACACCTGAAGGGATGTCCTGACCAGTAACTGCCCCTTAGCAATGATGGCCTGAAAATGCTTACTCTTTTCCAGTGGAAGGTGCAGTAAATTTTGTGTAGTTTATGTAATTATATTTTGCCATGACTGCCTGGTAATTTGTGATAAAAAACTGTAAGATTGCAGATGAGTAAGATTTCTACCTGACAAGGTCCACGACCTTCTTGTCATATGGGGTCAGCTTGGTGCAATGTTGTTTCCCCCACTCATTCACCACATCCACCACCAGAGAAGTAGATGGAGGTGAGAATAAAAATTCAGAGTTTTAATTTAGCTAAACGTAAATGTATAATACAGGAACAAAGAATGTAGGCCATACTTACAGGATGAGAGACTATCCTGGGAATCGGTGACTCTGAAAAAGATTTAGGGGTAATGTTGGATAATCAACTGAACATGAGCTCCCAATCTCCCAGTGCAATCCTGGGATGCATAAACAGAGGAATCTCAAATAGGAGTAGAGAGGTTAATTTTACCTCTGTATTTTGCAGTGGTGTGACTGCTGCTAGAATACTGTGTCCACTTCCGGTGCCCATAATTCAAGAAGGATGTCGATAAATTGGAGAGGGTTCAGAGAAGAGCCACAAGAATGACTAACGAATTAGAAAACGTGCCTTAGCCCTGGTCTACACTATAGGGTTAAGTCGAATTTAGCTGCGTTAGGTCGATTTTAAAATGAATGAGTCTACACAACTAACCCCTTTCCGTCGACCTAAAAAGCTCTTAAAATTGACTTCTGTACTCCTCCCTGGCGAGGAGAGTAGCACTATAATTGACCTTGCTGGGTCAAATTTGGGGTAGTGCAGACGCAATTCGACGGTAATGGCCTCTGGGAGTTATCCCAGAGTGCTCCAATGTGACTGCTCTGGACAGCACTTTGAACTCCAATGCACTAGCCAAATACACAGGAAAAGCCCCAGGAAACTTTGAATTTCATTTCCTGTTTCGTCAGCTTGGCAAGCTCAGCAGCACAGGTGACCATGCAGTTCCCCCAGAATTGCAAATGAGCTCCACCATGGACCAAAAGAGAGATACTGGATCTCACTGCTGTGTGGGGAGAAGAATCTGTGCAGGCCAAACTCCGGTCAAAAAGAAGAAATATTAATACATATGCCAAAATCGCACAGGGCATGGTGGAGAGAGGCTACAACAGGGACACTCAGCAGTGCCGCATGCAAGTTAAGGAGCTCAGGCAAGCCTACCAAAAGACAAAGGAGGCAAATGGTCGCTCCAGATCAGAGCCCCATACGTGCCACTTCTATGATCAGCTGCATGGCATTCGTGGGGGGACCCTACCACTATCCCACCACTGTCCATGGACACCTGCAAGGGGGGAGTCTCACGCAACAGGGAGGAGGATTTTGTGGATGAGGAGGAGGAGGAGGAGGAGTTGGAGAATGCGCAGCAGGCAAGCGGTGAATCCGTTCTCCTCAGCAGCCAGGACCTTTTCATCACCCTGGAGCCAATACCCTCTCAAGGCGGGATCCCCGACCCTGAAGCTGGAGAAGGCAGCTCTGGTGAGTGCACATTTGTAACTACAGTACAGGGTTTAAAAGTAATAGTGTTTAATGTTTGATTTGCCCTAAATAATTGGGATGAATTCGCGGCCAGTACAGCTACTGGGAAAGTCTGTTAACATGTCTGGGGATGGAGTGGGAATCCTCCAGGAACATCTCCATGAAGCTCTCCTGGAGGTACTCTGAAAACCTTTGCAGAAGCTTTCTGGAGAGGGCTGCCTTATTTCGTCCTCCACGGTAGGACACTTTACCACGCCAAGCCAGTAGCAAGTAGTATGAAATCATTGCTGCACAAAGCATGGCAGCGCATGGTCCTCGGTTTTGGTCACATTCAAGCAACATTAGGTCTTTATCTTTCTGTGTTAGCCTCAGGAGAGTGATATCATTCATGGTCACCTGGTTGAACTAGGGGGATTTTTGTAAGGGAACAGTAAAAGGACCCCGTTCATGCTGGGTTGTTTGCGCTTGGCTAAAAGGGATCATCCCGGAGAATAGCCACACTGCGGGGGAAGCGGTGAAGAGATAATCCCAGAGAATAGCCATGTGGCGGCACGGGGGGGAGGTGTGTGCTGCACATCCACCCGAAAACCGCAGCCCCTCCTTTTAAATGTGAAACCCACTCGGCATTGCTTGCTATGGGAAAGAATGGCGCTGCACTTTGAAACCATTCCCACATGTTATGAAGGGGTAAGAAGCCAACCCTGCATACCAAAAGGCTTACTATGGCTGCCTGGAAACTGAATTCTGTTGCCCAGCTGTCTGTGATGTGTCACCATACCAGCTCAATATAAAAAGCAAAATGCGACCTTGTACCTAAAGCACATGTGCTGTCTGCTGTGAATTGCTTGATTCACTGTGAAAGAGTCTCCCTTTTGTTCTCAGAAATGTATCATCTAAATTTTACTCTCCCTTTTTATCTCCCCCTGATGCAAATGTTTCTATGCTCCCCCCATCATGTCCGTACCTGAGGTTATCGCAGATTAGAAGGCAAAAAAAAACGCACTCGCGATGACATGTTTCCCGAGCTCATGCAGTCCTCCCGCACTGATAGGGCATGGCTTAATGCATGGAGGCATTCAGTGGTAGAGGCCAGGAAAGCATTAAGTGAGCGCAAAGAGCAGAGGCAGGAGGCGATGCTGAGGTTAATGGGGGAGCAAACAGACATGATGAAGCGTCTATTGGAGCTGCAGGAAAGCCAACAAGAGCACAGCCCCCGCTGCATCCATTGTATAACCGCCTGCCCTCCTCCCCAAGTTCCATATCCTCCTCACCCGGACACCCAAGAACGTGGGGGTGGGGAGGTGCCAGCGCCAGGCACCCAGCCACTCCACTCCAGAGGATGGCCTAAGCAACAGAAGGCTGTCATTCAAACAGTTTTGATTTGTAGTGTGGCTACAATAAGCAATGTGGCCTTGTCCTTCCCTCCTCCTGCACCCCACCCAACCCGGGCTACCTTGTCAGTTATCTCACTTTTTTTTCTAATTAATAAAGAAAGAATGCATGGTTTCAAAACAATATAGTTACTTTATTTCCTTTGCCAGCTGCGATCGAAGGGGGGAGGGTGGTTGGCTTACAGGGAATTAAAATCAACAAAGGGGGCGGGTTTACAGCAAGGAGAAACACACACAACTGTCACACCGTAGCCTGGCCAGTCATGAAACTGGTTTTCAAAGCTTCTCTGATGCGCAGCGCACCTAGCTGTGCTCTTCTAAATCAC
The DNA here is from genome assembly GCF_965140285.1 of Lepidochelys kempii. Taxonomy (NCBI): domain Eukaryota; kingdom Metazoa; phylum Chordata; order Testudines; family Cheloniidae; genus Lepidochelys; species Lepidochelys kempii. Next base: position 206,933,558 of record NC_136380.1, on the reverse strand, counting down.
CCTGGCTGCTCAAAATCGGCCGCCAGGCGATTTGCCTCAACCTCCCACCCTACCATAAACGTCTCCCCCTTACTCACACAGATATTGTGGCGCGCACAGCAAGCAGCAATAACAATGGGAATGTTGGTTGCGCTGAGGTCTAACCTAGTCAGCAAACAGCACCAGCAAGCTTTTAAATGTCAAAAGGCACATTCTACCACCATTCTGCACTTGCTCAGCCTATAGTTGAACTGCTCCTTACTACTGTCCAGGCTGCCTGTGTACAGCTTCATGAGCCATGGGAGCAAGGGGTAGGCTGGGTCCCCAAGGGTAACTACTGGGATTTCAACATCCCCAACAGTAATTTTCTGGTCTGGGAAGTAAGTCCCTTCTTGCAACTGCTCGAACAGTCCGGAGTTCCTAAAGATGTGAGCATCGTGCACCTTTCCCAGCCATCCCACGCTGATGTCGGTGAAATGTCCTTTGTGATCCACTAGTGCTTGCAGCACCATTGAGAAGTACCCCTTGTGGTTTACATACTGGTTGGCAAGGTGGTCCGGTAAAAAGATAGGGATATGCATTCCATCTATCGCCCCACCATAGTTAGGGAACCCCATTGCAGCAAAGCCACCCAGTATGACCTGCACGTTTCCCAGAGTCACTACCCTTGCTGGCAGAACGTCAGTGATTGCACTGGCTACTTGGATACACAGGAGTCCCCGCAGTAGACCTGCCCACTCCAAATTGATTCCTGACTGACCGGTAGCAGTCAGGCGTTGCAAGCTTCCACAGGGCTATCGCCACTCGCTTCTCAGCTGTCAGGGCAGCTCTCATCTTGGTATTCCTGCACGTCAGGGTGGGGGAAAGCAACTCACAAAGTTCAAGGAAAGTGGCCTTACGCATGTGAAAGTTTCACAGCTGCTGTGAATCATCCCATACCTGCAACACTATGCGGTCCCACCAGTCTGTGCTTGTTTGCCGGGCCCAGAATCGGTGTTCCACTGTATCAACCAGCCCCACTGCCGCCATGATGTCCCAATTGCCACAGCCCGTGCTTTCAGGAACGTCTGTGTCCATGTCCTCATCACAATCGCTCTCGTGCTGGTGTGCTTAGCCCAGTTCTGCACATACTCCAGGATAATGCGCAAACCGTTTACAATGCTCACAACAGCAGCGGTGACAGTGAGCTGAGCGGGCTCCATGCTTGCCGTGGTATGGCGTCCGCACGAGTAACCCAGGAAAAAAGGCACAAAACAATTGTCTGCCATTGCTTTCATGGAGGAGGAAGGGCCATCTGACGACATGTACCCAAAACCACCCTTGACAATGTTTTTGCCTCATCAGGCATTGGGAGTTTAACTCAGAATTCCAATGGGCAGCGGAGACTGCAGGAACTATGGGATAGCTACCCACAGTGCACTGCTCCGTAAGTAGATGCTAGCCATGGTATTGAGGACACACTAGGCTGACTTAAGGCGCTTAGTGGGGACATACACAATTGACTGTATACAATCAATTTCTAAAAATCAAATTCTATAAAATTGACCTAATTTCATGGTGTAGACATACCCTTATAGTGATAGACTCAAGGAGCTCAATCTATTTAGTGTAACAAACAGAAGGTTAAGAGGTGACTTGACTACAAGTTATAAGTACCTGCATGGGGAACAAATATTTATTAAAGAGCTCTTCAATCTAGCAGACAAACGTATAACAAGATATAAAGGCTGAAAGTTGAAGATAGACAAATTCAGGCAGGAAATAACGTATACATTTTTAACTGTGAGACGAATTAATCACTGGAACAATTTACCAAGGATCATGGTGAAGTCTTTATTACTGACCACTTTTAAACCAGGATTACAACGAGGAGTCCGGTGGCACCTTAAAGGCTAACAGATTTATTTGGGCATAAGCTTTCCTGGGTAAAAAACCCACTTCTTCAGATGCAGGATTGGATTTTTTCTAAAAGATATGGTCTATGAATTATTTTGGGGAAGTTCTATGGCCTGTATTATACAGGTGGTCAAGCTAGATGATCATAATGGTCCCTTCGGCCCTTGGAATCCATGAATTATGCCAAACCAACCTAATTTCCTTCTTTGACAAAATTACTGGCCCAGTAAATGGTGAGGGGAGCTGTAGGTGTGACAGATCTTGGTTTTTGGTAAAGCTTTTGATGCAGTCCCACATGATATTCTCATAAGCAAACTAGAGAAATGTGTTCTAGATAAAATTACTATAAAATGGGTGCAAATCTGGTTGAAAGATTGTACTCAAAGAGTAGTTATCAATGCTTCACAGCCAAACTGGAAGGATGTATCTAGTGAGATCCTGCAGGGGTTTGTCCTGGGTCCGGGACTATTCAATATTTTCATTAATTACTTGGATAATAGATTGGAGAGTATCCTTATCAAATCTGTGGGCAAAACCAAGCTGGGAAGGATTGCTAGCACTTTGGAGGATAAGGATTAGAATTCAAGATGACCTTGACAAATTGAAGAACTGGTCTGAAATCAACAAGGTGAAATTCAATATAGACAAGTGCAAAGTACTACACTTAAGAAAAAAATCAAATGCCCAAATACAAAATGGGGAATATCTGACTAGGTAGTAGTACCTCTGAAAAGGATCTGAGGTTACAGTGGATCACAAATTGATTATGAGCCAGCAATACGATACAGTTGAGAAAGAGGCTAATATCATTCGGGGGGGGGGGTGTATTAATAGGAATGTCGTACGTAAGACATAGGAGGTAATTATTCTACTCTACTCAGTAGTGGTGAGGCCTCAGCTGGAGCTCTGTGTCCAGTTCTGGGCACCACACTTTAGGAAAGATGTGGACAAGTTAGAGAGTCCAGAGAAGACCAACAAAAATGATCAAAGGATTAGAAAACCTCACATATGAGGAAAGGTTAAAAAAAACTGGGCATGTTTAGTCTTGAGAAGAGAAGTCTGAGGGGGCCTGATAACAGTCTTCAAATAATTTAAGGGCTGTTATCAAGAATATGGTGGTCAACTGTTTTCCATGTCCACTAAAGGTAGGCCAAGAAATAATGGACTTAATCTGCAACAAGAGAGATTTAGGTTAGATATTAGGAAAACTTTATAACAATAGTGAAGCACTAGAACAGGCTTCCAAGGAAGCTTGTGAAACCTCTGTCAATGTAGGCTTTTAAGAACAGGTTAGATAAACCCCTGTCAGAGATGGTCTAGATTTACTTTGTCCTGCCTCAGTTAAGGTGGCTGGACTTGATGATTTCTCAAGGTCCCTTCCAACCTACGTGTCTACGATTCTATATAGGAGACTTGTGTATGGATTTAGTCCTATCTAGCTAATAACTAAGAGGTCTTATCCTTTAGACTACTTGTATGTAATCTGACTCTCCTCAACAAACGAGGTCCAGGGTAACTACTGGGAACTTAACTTACTGGTTTAGATGAAATTCAGATACCATCTTCATAAAAAATTTAGGATGTGGGCACAGAACCATATTATCCTCATAGAACACAGTAGGGATGTTCAACCATCAGGTTTGTGATGTCGATTTAGCAGGTCTACTGAAGATCTGCTAAATCAACGGCAAAGCACTCTCCAGTCAACTATGGTACTCCAGCTCCCCAGTAAAGTAAATCAGCTGGAGAGCATCTCCCATCGAAGCAGTGCAGTGAAGACACTGGGGTAAGTCGACCTAAGTTACATCAACTCCAGCTACATTATTCACGTAGCTGGAGTAGTGTAACTTGGTCAATTTATCACGATAGTGAAGACAAGCCCTAAGTCTCCATGATGGTCGTATAATCACTTAGAATACAATCTATAAAAAGGAGAATGCTCATTGTACAATATAATGGTTCAAATGAAGATGATTAGCAGCAAACAGGCAGGAAGATGTAAAAAGTAGCATGAAGGAAGAATAGAGTTCAATATACTTAAGCATATGACAGGCTGCTTAGTGGATTTTGAGACAGCTCAAAGAAAATCTGGATTATATGGGTGCTAATAGTCCAAAATTGAGGGACATAAATACCAGTGGAGCACTGTACTAAAGAAAGACCCATAATGCAAACCTCTTCCACTTTGTAGCACAGACATTTATTTTTGAAGGCTTCTGACACTAGCAGAATTTCTTGAGATTCCCAGTAACAAAAAAGGCTCAGTCCACGGATGCAGCCAAGTTCCACTCAACACAATTGAAGATAAGGGGACAAAAACAGCATTATGGTTCAAGGCATGGCACAATTTGGAACAGCCTTGGGACTACTGGAGGTTGTGCCTGGCTTTAACAGCCACCAACAAGCCAGTCTATCAACCAGGGATTGCTGGAATGCAGCTACGTTTCAGCCCACCTTCTCCCTGACCAGACTTCAACATGCCCCCTATGCCAGGGACTATGTGAAGTGTGGTGTACAATTGATCATGTTCCCCTATATTTCAGGAATTCCCCAAAAGCTGGTGAAGCTCCAGAGGAACAAAGGGGCTATACCAGGGCTGACCATCTGGCCCTAAAAGTCTTGTTTGCATCATGCTTCCAGGCCATAAGATCCACTGGATCTTGAAGAAGAACCTGATCTCAATCTAATGATACATCTGGAAGAACTGGAAGTTGAACTGGAGGTTTCACTAGCAGAGTCAGAGATCTAACCAACCAAACTAATGAGGACATATGAAAACCAGTAACATGGAATCCGGAATCCTGTCTGATTTTCCTAAGAACTCTTGTCAGCGGAGGTAAGAAGGGGAAGTAGTACAAGAGCATGTTAACTTAGAGAGGCAGAAGCACGTGGGCTGGTGTTGCACTCTACCCCATACTTTGGGCTATGCCTAGGGTGACCAGATGTCCCGATTTTATAGGGACAGTCCTGATTTTTGGGTCTTTTTCTTATTACCTATTACCCCTCACCCCCTGTCCCGATTTTTCACACTTGCTGTCTGGTCACCCTAGCTGTGGCTAACAGGCACAGTATAGCCCTAAACTATGGATACTAAAATAAGAAAATATCAACAAAACTAGAAATCATGTACATGATTAAATTGTCTAAATAGCAGATAGTGGGATCACAAAGGGAATCCTAAAATAGCAGCCCTGTGCTCTGTGGATTGTAGGCACTACTTATTCTTGCCATGAAAGAAGGAGCCAAAAAGAGCAACAGAGAAGGCAGTGAGGAGATCAGGCTTCTCACCACATAATCCCAACTTCTGTCTCCTTTTTTGGCATCTTGATCCCTGGAGGCAGAAGAATGGAGCAATACCTATGCTCCTCAGATCACATCAAGTGTATACCAAATATATACAATGTTTTCTTCTAAACAAAACAAACCAAGCTGAGGATACAACTTTAACCAAAATCCTTCTTCAGCATTTTGAATTCCTTTTTCAAAGGCAATGAGTTGGAATAAACTTTACCCCACCAATATGCATGTATAGCTCATTAATATTCTTTATGCAAATAAATTATCTAGACTTATGTAGGAATAAGATTAATTGGGTCTGACAGCATTTCATGCATAAAACTGAAAACATTACCAAAACTGTATAGAACACAACACAGTCATTTCAGTTCAATTAAGCTACACAGGAGATGTAATCAGATTCTTTTGTAGCTGTAGCAACAAAATCCCACTAGAATTTAGTGTGCATGCAACGATATAATTATTTATACAGTGATGATAGCTTCTAATAACTCTTGTCCTATGGTAAGATATATTAGCTTGTAAAGCTATTTCCTTACAAAGTATTTTTGATCTTCCATAAATAACTCCAGAAAATACAGACTTTAAAATTGATTTTAAAGGGTTTCCATGAAGTAACACAGTATATGCTCAGAAATCGCTTGTGTGTAATCTGTCTAATAATATAAAATTTATTGAAGCCTGGAGTTCTGTTAATATTTTATAGATAAAACATTTTGGGGGTCAAATTTGAAAGCAGGATTGATTTATTCAGGTGTGTAATTATTTGAGAAAATACTCTTTTTGGGGGGTTAAAAATGGATAATGATGCCCAGGGTTATGAGTCAGGATGCTAGATTCTATTTCTAGTGTGCCACCAACATGCTTTGTGTCCTTACATAAGTCACTTACACTCTTTGAACCCAGTTTAGCAAAGTATTTAAGCACATGCTTAAGTCCATCCCTATTCAAAAAGCACATAAGCCCCATGCTTAACTTTAAGCACATGCTAAATCCCATTGATGTGTACAGGACTTAAACAATTACCTAAAAATAAGCCTATGCTTAAGTACTTTGCTGAACAGGGATGAACTTATGAACTGGGGCCTTTGTGCTTCAGGGATGCTCTTACCCAGCTTTGTAAGAAATGTATAAATATCAATTATTATTACTTTTATTGATTTTGAATGCAGAGGTGAAAGGGGGCTTCAAAACAGTGCATTGCTATATGTGGTGGAGCCAAGCACAACCATGCTCTCCTTCCTTGATGTGTCTTTGTGCCTGGACCTGCCCCACTGAGTTCTGTACTCACTGCCAACAAAAGGTGGAGACAGTGAGCAAATCGATATTGGGATTCCATCTCAAGACTAAGGAGACACAAGACAATGCTGAGAACACAGCAGGCTTCCTCCCGAGACAACACCTACGAGACAAGATAATGAAATGCTCTGAGGTTTTTTATGCTTCTCAGTTTCTTGTCGAAATTGAAACATTTGCCATTTTAAAAAAAAGTTTGGGGTTTTGCCCGTTCCTCATTTTTCCTTTATTCCTGTCTGCCACAGAATGCACCAGAATGAACTCTGTCTAGGATTTTGTCCCTTTTGCTATTCTGTAACTGCACCCATCGACTTTAACCAACAATATCTGTGATGTTTAGATCAACCAAAGATCTTGTTAAAGTTGATGGGTGCACTAAGTACCCTTCATTTTGGCTTAAATTGCTCCTTCCATTTAATACCCCTTTGTGTAGGGATAGCTGAAACAACAGATGCCATTGCCCAAAGGCCATCATGGCAAGGCTTGAGCAGAAGCTAAGCGATAGGGACAGAGGAACACAGGGGCTGGGAATTGATTGGTGACAGCTGTATGTGTCTGCCTGTCAGAAAGGCAAAAACCAATGAAAAAGCCAAGAAAAAGCCAGCAGACAAAGCAGTAGTCCCCCATTTTGTAATGTAACGTACACACTTGGCATACTCAATATGAGCGATCACAAGCATGACCCTGCCAGGGAGCAGAGACAGAGTTCTTTGTGGCACAAGACTTGCTGAAAAAGCAAGCTTGCCAAGGGATGTGGTAGATTCTCCTTCACTTAAGTCTTTAAATCAAGACTAGATATCTTCCTAACAGATATATTATAGCTAAAACATAAGTTTTAGGCTTGATGCAGGAATTTTATTGAGTGAGGCCTGATTTCTGAAGGAGATTAGACTAGATCAGAACAGTCCCTTCTAGTCTTAAAATCCATATATTTATGAAAATGAGCATTAGAGCCCACTGCAAAGCCCGTTTATTTTCAGAGCCTTTGGGACAAGTTGTCTGGTTATACTAATGTAAGGGTTAAGGTTTTGGTAATGGATTTATGAGTACAGTTTAATTGTATTTTTAGTATATATCAAAGACAACTGAAACCATGGATAATAATAAACCTTTTTTTAATGTTACTAAATACATAAATAAATAATATTGACACATATTAGTTGTGTATAGTATATCCTGTAAAAGTGTTTCAGATTCTATTTTTAACTATCTCAATCAAGTGCTTCATATAAAGAATGAAACTGGACTTCATCAACAAATATATTTGTAGTCACTATTGTAATTCCTTCCGGTGCCTAAGAAAAGTTATGCTTATGTATTTATATTAGCTTCATTTTTGTTTTTCTTTAAAAGTAAAAATAGTATAAATCACATGCCCATATAATTTCTATGTTACTTAACACAGTCACCAAACTGTAACATCCTAAATGCATTCTGCTGAGTCAAGATGATTGCCATTGCATTTATCATCTTTCGGCACAATTCCCAGAAATGGTTCAGCTCTAGTTGTACGACGTGAATTTACAATATTGTGTGCTCTAAACTCCATAGTTTTTCTACCTGAGAAAGCTAGCAAATTGTGGTTACTAATTCTAAATCTGTTAAGATTAATAGTTATTTGGCACTTAATGCAAATATACTGATCAGAATGCACTTTATTTAGAGTTGTTTTGAATTTTATATAAGCCTCAATAAGAACTAATTTATAACTCATCTTTAATCTATGTACCATTAAAATAAAGCATTGATTATTTGGGTGGGGGGATAAACATGCAAAATTATATGTGGCACTTATTAATTCTGTATTCTAATGAATTATGGTCTTCCATTTTTAGTAAAGTATTTCTTATTTTTAAAAATTACAAAAATAACTAATACAAATCCAGTTCAAATCAGTAAGTTTCTACAGCTGATTAAAAAACACAAGAGCAAATCTAGAATGTCTCTAGAAACATATAGTACTTTGGAAATGGACATTACCATGAGCCAAATCATGCCTCTAGGAAGAAAACTACATGTTAGTGTCAGGAGCTTTCAGAAGGTATCCCTCCCTCATGGAGTTTTCCTCCACATTTGTCTTTTGGGGGCAAGGACCCTGAACCAGCAGATCTCCAGAGATCTCAGGAATCTGCTACAGGACAAAGCCAGCCTATACAGACCCTGTGTCCATATGCTGTTGCATAAGCCCTTTGAAGCTTTCCCCCAAGCTCCCTGTTGGTATGGTTGACAAGGGCTGCCTCCTGATGGCTGCTGCCCCTGTAATTCCTTTAAATGGAGTTTCCACATTGCAAAAGAGAGTCCTTTCAGGAATTAATATAGCCACAGTCTGTATTAACGTCTAAGCAGATTATTTGTGTAGTTGAAAGAGGGACAACATGATTTTCACCCCTGGCCCTCCTGTCCCCTCAGGGTGTGTCTATACTGCAACTAGGCACCCATGGCTGGCCCATGCCAGCCGACTCAGGCTTGTTAGGCTATTTCATTGCAGTATAGACTTCTGAGCTCAGGCTGGAGCCAAGCTCTGGGACCCTCCCACCTCACAGATCCCAGGACCAGGAACTTTTGCAGGGTCTAGGTGAAGGGAAGGTACAATGCCACAAAGTCAGCTAACCCCAATCTTCTATATGGACAGGAAGATATTGGCTCGCAGAGGGTCCCCTCCCCATATAGATCAATGAAGCATAATATTGCCTATGTTTTCTACTTTTTCCAAAACATGTAGCTTACTGTTCTTAATGCAATAAAATCCTTTTCTACTTTTAAAAGTGACTGAAAACTGGAATTGTGAGGCTCTATGCTTAATGTCACCCTGATTTCCATATCAAATGTGCTCATTTTACTGGTAAAAAGATTTTTTCTGTCACTGTCAGCCCTGGGATCTGAGAGTCAAGCTTGGTTCTTTCCTTCTCATGCATCATCACTTGTAATAAAAACTCTGCAAGGCAAAAATAAGCTGTTAATGACACCTGCCTTCAAAGGGCTTGAACAGGTATAACTGTGAGGAATTTAGTAAACAATTCCGTTGATGATGCACTAAAGCAGTGCTTTTCAAACTTTTTTCATTTGCGGATCCCTACAAAATTTCGAATGGAGGTGTGGACCTCTTTGGAAATCTTAGACATAGTCTGCAGACACCCAGGTTGAACACTACTGCACTAAAGAGACAGAAACCAGCTAACTCTTGCTTAGTTCTATTGACTCCGACTCTGCAAAGCTAACAGGAGTAGAATTCCGTGAAAAATTATTTTAGTCACTGAAATCAGAAGATCTGACTCCGGTATTTCCTGGGAGAAGATCTGTTCAGGTGAAGGTGTCATGATATTTACATAGCCATTTTTCAGCGTATTACCACACGTTAACCTTTTTTCTCTTTTAATTGAATAAGAATTCAGAAAGCTGCATTTTAAAAGATTATTTAATGAAACACTGAAGAATAGTGAGAAATTTCTGTCCTTGACTGAAAGACAAAACTAGACTTTAAACTGAGACTTTTAGCATTTTGATTTCATAAATATCACACACTATCAATTATGTTTACGTAAAGAATTCACAGGTGTATGTTATTAGCATTTGAATTAACAAATTAGCCTGTATCATACAATTAATTTTTTTGTATTATGTACAGGCAGAGCCCTTTTTCCTTGGAAACAAGCACCTTAGCATGTGCTACATTGCTTTCATATAATTATATAAACAAATGTTTTTGATATAATTCAGTAATAATCCTACTTCAAGAAAGAAATAACATTACAAAAATTCATATCAAGCTGATCTTTTTTTCTAATATGTCATTTTCATTTGACTTTCCAAAAAGTCTACATACAGTATATTTGGCTCATCAACAAATTTTTATTATTAATACACTGTACTTCTGCAAGGCATTAAATAAATTCTGAATTCACTCCCTCATGTTATTTTGGCCTTGAAAGGGGTGGTGATATAAAACTACATCTTTCAGAGAAGTAATTTATTTTAAAAACCCAAACATCTAAAACCAGAAACAAAATCACAACAGTAAAGGAAAAAATCCTACAATCCTTACTCAAGAATCCTCTCTACATAAGAAAAATCCATATAAGACCAAGAAACTCAAGGAGTCTGATTTTCCACTGTCCTTCCTCAGAATACAGATTTCAGAGTAACAGCCGTGTCAGTCTGTATTCACAAAAAGAAAAGGAGTACTTGTGGCACCTTAGAGACTAACCAATTTATTTGAGCATAAGCTTTCGTGAGCTACAGCTCACTTCATCGGATGCATACTGTGGAAAGTATAGAAGATCTTTTTATACACACACAGCATGAAAAAAATGGGTGTTTACCACTACAAAAGGTTTTCTCTCCCCCCACCCCACTCTCCTGCTGGTAATAGCTTATCTAAAGTGATCACTCTCCTTACAATGTGTATGATAATCAAGGTGGGCCATTTCCAGCACAAATAGGAGTACTTGTGGCAAATACTCACCAGCAACCACATACCACACAACAGAACCACTAACCCAGGAACCTATCCTTGCAACAAAGCCCGTTGCCAACTGTGCCCACATATCTATTCAGGGACACCATCACAGGGCCTAATAACATCAGCCACATTATCAGAGGCTCATTCACCTGCACATCCACCAATGTGATATATGCCATCATGTGCCAGCAATGACCCTCTGCCATGTACATTGGTCAAAGTGGACAGTCTCTACGTAAAAGAATAAATGGACACAAATCAGATGTCAAGAATTATAACATTCATAAACCAGTCAGAGAACACTTCAATCTCTCTGGTCACGTGATTACACACATGAAATTTGCGATATTACAACAAAAAAAACTTCAAAACCAGACTCCAGCGAGAGACTGTTGAATTGGAATTCGTCTGCAAATTGGATATAATTAACTTAGGCTTGAATAGAGCCTGGGAGTGGCTAAGTCATTATGCAAGGTAACCTATTTCCCCTTGTTTTTTCCTACCCCCCCGCCCCTCAGACGTTCTTGTTAAACCCTGGATTTGTGCTGAAAATGGCCCACCTTGATTATCATACACATTGTAAGGAGAGTGATCACTTTAGATAAGCTATTACCAGCAGGAGAGTAGGGTGGGGGGAGAGAAAACCTTTTGTAGTGGTAAACACCCATTTTTTCATGCTGTGTGTATATAAAAAGATCTTCTATACTTTCCACAGTATGCATCCGATGAAGTGAGCTGTAGCTCACGAAAGCTTATGCTCAAATAAATTGGTTAGTCTCTACTAACCTTTTCTTCTTCCTCAGAATAGTCATTTTCACCTATGCAAACTGAGAGTAGAACACTACCAATTCAAATTGGTCATATTTTACCCCCAGTTTGCAGAAATACAAATGACCACACTATGTGTAAGGGAATGAAGAATAAGGCCTTCAGAATTTCAGACAGTAATTTCCTGCACACTATTCTTTCAGATATGGTAGGGTTTTTCCACACATACAGAATGAGTTGGAGACTCAGATCTCCTAATCCACAGATGCATCAAGATGCTCAAAGAAATTCCATTGATCCTGAACCTCTGCATTATTCCCTGGGCTTTCCCTGTGGCAGTTAAGCTCCATCTAAATCTGTGCCACCATGGGCAGCCTCCCAATAACCACACCAAAGTTGCCACATCCACCACATATCTGGGTTTCAGTGTAAGCAGGGTAACCATGAAAGATTATTTTCACTGAGCAAGGATTACCCTCTATGGAGACATCCTTAGATTTTCAAGGAGACAAGGTCATGGAGAGTGATCATCCTTTCCCACCTTTCCTCTACTCCCAACCAACAGAACACCATCCCAATGTACTTACAGAGGAACTTCCAAGGGGCCAGGAATAGGAAGGAGTATGCCACAGAGCAACTGTTTCTCTTCTATGAACATTTCACCACATACTCCCATTACTGCCAGTGAAACTGGAGAAAAGCACTGAGGCCCAGATCCACTAAGATACTTAGACACCAAAGTCCCAGACTTAGATAACTAAGTCCTGGTTTTAGGCAACACTACAATCCACAAAAACCCAGTTAGGCTGCCACCTAACCCTGTAGGTGCCTTTATTTTTCCTGTAGACGTTCCCTAGATGCTTACGTTTCTGCCTCTGGGGGCGCACGTTGCTTCGTCACTCTAAGCATCCAGATGCCTCTCTCTCAAGGTGTTCCACAAACTGGAGGAGCGCCTATCACCGATAGGGCCAATCTGGTAGGCAGCTTCTAAGCATGACTACTAGATTGGGCCCCATTCAAAATCTGGTCAGCGGTGGTATACACCTTATAACTTTTAGCCCAGGGGTTAGCGCACTCACCTGAGATGTGGGAGACCCAGGTTCAAGCTGCCCTGCTGCCAGAGGGGGAGAAAGGATTTGAACAGCAGTCACCCACACCTTCCCAGGAGAGTGCTCTAACTGCTGGACTATGAGATATTCTGATACAGGTCTCTCCTCAGCATTTCCACTGCATATAAATAAAGAATCTTTGGAGTAGGGGGACTGGACCCTTAGTTTCACCTGCCCTAAACTAAGACTATATAATCATTCATTCTCTCTCTCTCCCCCACACCCTCCATTACTATTTCATGTTCTCATACCCCCACCAAGTTATGTGTGGAGTGAGGAAGGACAAACAGGATAACCTGGGTAATTACAGCCCTGTCAGTCTGTCATCAATCCTGGGCAAGATAACAGAGTGGCTGATAAAGAAAGAATTAAAGGACAGTAATATAATTAATGCCAATCAACAGGGGTTTATGGAAAATAGATCCTGTCAAACTAAACTGATATTTTTTTGATGAGAGAATTTTGTTTGATAAAGTTTGCTGATGTAATGTACTTAGACTTCTGTTATGCATTTGACTTTGTACTGAATGACATTTTGATTAAAAACTTGAAAGATAAAATTGACGTTCTACTTTAAATGGATTAAAAATGGCTAACTGATAGATCTCAAAATGTAATTGTAAATGGGGAATCCTCAAATGGGTGTGTTTCTAGCAGGATCCTGTAGAGAATAGTTTTTTGCCCTGTGCTATTTAACATTTTTATCAATGACTTGGAAGAAAACAGATCATCATCACTGATAGAGTTTGCAGATGACACAAAAATTGAAGGAGTGGTAACTAACAAAGAGGACAGGTCACTGATACATAATGATCTGGATTGCTTGATACACTGGGCACAAGCAAACAATATGTGTTTTAATACGGCTCAGTGTAAATGTATAAATCTTGGAACAAAGATGTAGGTCATACTTACATGATGGGGGGCTCTATCCTGAGAAGCAGTGACTCTGAAAAAGATTTGGTGGTCATGGTGGGTAATCAGCTGACATGAGCTCCCAGTGCGACGCAGTGGCTGAAAGGGCTAAAACAATCCTTGGATGCATAAACAAGGGACTCTCAAGTAGGAGTAGAGAGGTTATTTTACCTCTGCGTTTGGCACTGGTGTGACCGTTGCTGGAATAGTGTCCATTGCTGGTGTCCATAATTCAAGATGTTGATAAATTGGAGAGGGTTCAGAAAAGAGCCATAAGAACAATTAAAGGATTAAAAACATGCCTGATAATGATAAAATCAAAGAGCTTATTTATTTAGCTTAAGAAAGTGAAGGTTAAGGGGCAATTTGATCACAGTCTACAAGTACCTATACGGAGAACAAATATTTAATAGTCAGCTCTTCAATGCTAGCAGAGGAAGATATAACATGATGCAATGGCTGGAAGCTTAAAGATACACAAACTTAGACTGGAAATAAGGCATAATTTTTTAAACAGTGACAGTAATTAACCATTGGAACAACTTACCAAGGGTCACTGTGGATTCACCATAACTGAATTTTTAAAATCAAGATTGGATGTTTTTCCAAAAGATCTGCTCTAAGAATTATTTTGAGAAAGCTCTATGGCTTGTGTTATACAGGAGGTCAGACTACATGATCATACGGGTCCCCTCTGGCCTTGGAGTCTATGGATCACAAACAGAGATAGTGTCTCCCTGCAGCCCAGACTCAGGTGCCTATTTAGGGGAGAAGGGCAGGGCTTAAGACAAACACCTCTTGTCAGCATCTCCAATTGACCATCTTAGGAAGTTCCCTGCCTAGCAAGCTGGATTTTGCAGATCACATTCTGAGGCGCCTCTCTCCCCCCATTCATTGTACAGGGAGTCTCTGTGCCTAGCTCAGGCATTGTGGATTGCAGCTTTGTTCCAATAATTTTTTAGATGCCTAAAAGTTAGACGTTACAATGTTCAGTGTTGCAGTGACTAAGTCCCTTTGTGATTCTGGGCCTGGGTCCTCACTCCTTATGTAAAAATACCACTGGGAAAAATTCAGACCTTGTGTAACCGGGCATAACTCTATTGCCTTCATTCGGGCTAGATTTGGCCCATTATCTCAAATGGGGACTGTGTATTTGGCCCTTAGTCAAAGCAGTTCAAGTAGTAGTTCATATTAATTTTTGTTGTTGTTGCAGCACTAACCATAATCATCTAAAAACAGAAGCTACATTGTGTTCAGAGCAACATTTGTGCAATGGAGAGCTAGTCTGCAAATATTTACCAGAACTGTAAAATATTCAACATTCCTGTAAGTCTTAACAGGAAACATTCCTGTCTCTTCTTCACCACCACTCAGAACACCAAAAATAAGGTGATGGAAGTTTATTATCTGAAAGTAAAACAAGTCTAGCTTTATTACAGTTATAATTTTCAACACATAGCATCACCTATAGTTAAGGCTGCTTAAGTCTTTCCATTTTTAAAGTGTCTTTTTTCAATTGCTTACAACTTTCCAAAATTTTCATATTTGGGGATGAAATTTTCCAGAGCTGATCTTTGCCCAGAAGTAGATGTCTTGATTGCTGGGGGGAGGTTTAAAATATTTCAGTTGAAATAGTTCATCCATTTTTGTGTATGAAGATACTTGAGAAATAACTTCTGCTATTATAGTAGAACCTTGATTTTATGAATATCCATCTTATGAATGACCAGTTATATGAACTATTTTGCTCCCACCCCCATATAAGAAATCATATAAAATCAATGTCAATGCAAAATAAATCAACATCCCTTAATGTCCTGATGCCTTCAGTGCAAAGTAAGTATAAAATGCTACCAAATCAGAATGAAAATGTTTTACCCTTATGTTGCAGTCTCACTACAGATGTAATGACTACAAAATGTGCAAGGTGCCGGAGAATCAGATCTTTATGTACATGATCCCATGCTATTATCCCTGCATTTACTCACACCCAGTGTGCGGGCTAAACAGCATACAATATCTGAAGCAGGGATACATTAGTGAATGAAACAGGGGTCTTATGGATGTG
Source organism: Lepidochelys kempii (assembly GCF_965140285.1). Classification (NCBI taxonomy): domain Eukaryota; kingdom Metazoa; phylum Chordata; order Testudines; family Cheloniidae; genus Lepidochelys; species Lepidochelys kempii. The sequence goes on along the minus strand of NC_136380.1, from coordinate 206,917,771 downwards.
TGCTTTATTTTTTACCCATTTCTATTTACAATTACTCCAGCGTAAATCTAGAGTAAAAGCAAATTTACACAGGTGTTCACTGAAAGTATGTTGAGTCCCTCCATGTACAGGATAGATAGCATGTGGTGAATGAGGAAAACATCAGAGGACCTGCAACTCATTTAGCAAGCAGTCTACAATGAATGAGGCAGAGGATTTCTCACTGAAATAGGAGCATAAAAATAAATATCGAACAGCTGCCTCATTCCCTGTGCACCATCCAACCTGTATACAAAGAGCCAGATCTTCGGTGCAAATCCGATCTACATCAGCTGAGGATCTGGTCCTAAATCAGGCAGGTATCCTGAGGAAATAATAATACTTGATCATATATTAAAGACTAGATTGTAGTGCATACAAGCAAGGGGACAGAGGTGTCGGGTTCCAGACTTTTCAGTGCTTCCATTTGCAACATTAATGTTCTTTTATTGTAGTTTTTTGTATGAAATGTAAGAAATCCATTTTAACTGTTTAAGCCGTGATCCTGCAAACAGATGTGATAGGGTGGAGAGTTGCATCTGCACCACATTCCAGTGAAATCGGTGTGGCTACTTGTGAGTACAGGAGTCTGTGCTAGTACACCCACTAGCAGCCAGAATCAGAACCTTAAATGTTAAAGGTCAAATTTTGCATTGACTTACACCTTGTGCAATCCTGTTGACTTCAGAGCTATACGAAGTGTATGTAATCACAAAATTTGTCCCTAACTGCAGGCACCAAACATCTCCCACTTGCATACCAATCTTTTATCATTCACAAACCTTGCTAGCGAGCTGGCCTATTAAAACTGGACAAAACCATCCAGGGATAGCATCACATTCCATTTAAAGTGCTAAGTATTATCAACCACCTGTACTTGACAACACTGCTATCTCCTCCCCGAGATGCTCACTACTTACACTTCAAATCGTACAATCCTCTGTCCTCCTCTCTCACTCCCACCAAGCATCTTATATAAGCTGTGACAAGTTAACCAATCCACATAAACAGCTTTTTTTTTTAAACACAGAATCACAGACATGTAGGTCTGGAAGAGTCTTTGAGAGATCATCTAGCCCTGCCTCAGCATTACAGCCTGGAAATCTCTTTATTACAGAAAAAAAATGCACAATGTAGTTGCATGATCTTGGGTATGTCACTTCACCTCTCCCATTTCTCATTTTCTCCATCTGTAAGATGAAAATCCACCTTTGTAAAGCACTTAGAGATCAAATTTATAGGTCCCTTTTTGAGGAAAAATACTATACTATTGCTAGGCATTATTGTTTTGTAAAATATTTTTATAACTCCAATGCCTTTTTCCCCACATCAGATGTCATAAAAGTAGCAGGTACAATAGAATCTTTTCAGTCAATGGAATGCATTTACTGCATACATGCCAATAACCCCACTGGGTCAGGATAGTCATGAAAGTTGACCTCTGTGCTGCATCCCCTTCACTGTCTCTAGTAGCAACTGCCTCTCTTCTCTCCTGTTTCCTTTAATGTTCTCAAACAGTGTCCACAGACAGGTGAATACCAGGGTAGCACTTCAGTTCCTCGCACCCCATGGTGAGAGGGAAAGAGGACACTAACCCCAGACTTGCGCCATCATTGCAAAATGCTCCTGTAAAACAAGTTCACACATGAAAGTTTCTCCCTCAGCAAATGCTAAAGAACAATATTCTACTACACAGAATCCTACACAAAAACTTTTTCAAAATGGCAGACGTGTTCCATTATGCCCTCAGGTGGCTATTTTGAGAAGAGCAAGTCCTACTGTACTCAGTGGATCTGAGGATACATCTACAAAACTCAGGGCAGTGACTCTCAGAGCCTGGGTCGACAGACTTGGGCCCGCAGGGCTCATGCTACCACACTAAAAATATCTGTGTAGATACTGTGGCTTGGGCTGGAGCTCGGGCTCTAAAACTTAGGGAGGGAGGTCGGCTTCAGAGCCTGGACTCTAGCTCAAACCGCAATATCTACACAGCTATTTTTAGCACAGTAGCACAAACTAGAGTCCATCAGTCTGGGCTCTAACACTCACTGCCAAGGGCTGCTGCCCTTCTGTACCCTTTATGTTCCTCTCCAGGGGTTGACAGCATTGGATGCCACCACCTTCATGAGGACAGGTTGGCCTCTCTTTCATTGGGAGCAAAAGGAGGTGGGGGCCTTTTGGAAAGAGGGAATCAACCTATGACTTCAGTCTCTTACAACAATAGGAGATGACCATTTTTTGTGTTTCTCTCTCAGGAAGTTCTTATAAACCAGATAAATTTTAGTTATGACATATAATGGCAAAAAATTATACTTAATCTTAAATTCTCCTTTTCTAAAGCTGTATGTTACACCACTTCTAATGAAAAAGAGAGGGAAGGACAGAGGGGGGAAACTCTGCGTGCGTGCACACACACATGAAGGAGAACGTGGGGTTCAGGGGGAAGAGGGAAATTGGAGTATGTCTGTGCACACAAGGGACATGGAGAAAGTGGGGGAGAGGAAATTCGGAATATGTGTGCAAGGAAAGAAGGGACTTTCAAAAAGGAGGGATAACCTTGAGTGTACACTCTTGCTCAACAAAGCAACTGTAAACCCAGTTTACCTAGCTAGTATACTTTGTGCTGCTCCAGAACGGCAGAAAACAGCCTTTTATGGCTTAATTTGGCCATAAAAATTAAAATGATTTAAGGTTGATACTTCATATCTTCAAATCATTAGAAGAGATGGGAACATTCTCTTTGAGTTTCTTGTTTAGTGTTCATAAATGAATTTTTTTAATTAAAAAGAACAAAAAAATTCCCAGACAAAAACTACATTAAATTGGTGTTAAGGCTGAGAGTACATATTAGTAATTTAGGATTAAATACTTTGCAGGGATGTTGTCCAAGAACCAAACATTATAAACCCTGGAAATTAAGAGTTAAGCTTACACTTGAAAGAAATCCAGACATGTTACAGTATGTAAACGCACAGTTAAGGACACTGATCAACCTTATCTCTGCCCTGCAATGGAACCCATAAAGGAGGCAAACAAATCTAGTGTGTCTTTAAAAATCAACTTAATCTAATCTGGCATCACAAACACTAAAATGTCTTAATCACAATCATATAGTTATTACACAGTGTCACTACAGGACAGTGTCATTCAGCCAATGACAACACAGCCCCTGCTGAAACGACAGAATGGAGACTACCAGGATAGGGCATAGGGGAAGTTGTCCTTGCAGGATGGCTACTGCCTGCATGCTTTTTGGGGGGGTAGATATCTCACCCTCAGATCAACTGGGGTTGGGAGGCATCACCCTTGTACAATCCATAAGCCCCCCAAACCAATCTCCCTTGAGGGGATGCCTCCTAGAAAATTCTGCAAAATGAACTGCATGCAGGTCTCCTTGCCCCATCACTTTTTCTGTGGGAATGTATGATCTGGCCTCATTATGTGCCTACACTATTAACGCTATGAATTTAGTATGATTCAAGGGAACTGGCTGTTTATATGGATAAAATGAATATCCAGTTATATCAGTTAATGTAAACAAAAAGTTTTGGAAGGAATAAAAACTTCAGGTATCAAGGTTTAAAATAATATCATACTATTGGGGATTAGGAGGGGACTTCCACTGGAGGTATTCCATATCTATCTGCTGTAGGGTTCTTGCACCTTCCTCTGAGGTTTCAGGTGCTGACAATGGCCAGAGAGAGGATACTGGACTAGAGAGATCACAGGTCTGTGTTCCTAACCCAAATATGAATTTCCAACATTTTCTGTATGTCTAGATTAAACATATAATTGTCTGCATGCTCAATTCTATATTCCTTATGCATGTTCTCCTCAATGGGAGACTTTCTTGCATAAACAATATCAACTATGTCTGATAAGTGTACATCTTCATTCTCATTCAATCTTCTCCAACTGCATCATGCCTAAGCAACCAATCTCCTGCAAAGGTAATAAAAGCCCTAATTTCCCTATTTATGGGCTTTCTGAACTCAAGAGATTTGAAGCATCATAAATGTGATCTTCCAGAATCTTAACATGAGATTTATTCCCACAGCTAACTAGTCATTTCTATGTACTGTGTCAGGGCCGGGCTGTGGGCAGCCTGTGTGCACCAGTCAGTTACCAATCAGGAGACAAGTAGCAGGGTCTGAGTCAGGCACCACGTTGCAGACAGCAGGCAAATAGCAGAGTCGGGGTCGAACTGGGTCAGGTTACCAAGAAGTCAGGGTCAGACAGCAAGTTACAGACAGCAGGCAAATAGCAGACTCAGGGACAACCAAGGTCAGAAGCTGGAGTCTAGAGTCTACAGCAAGACAAGGTCAAGAGTTGAAGCAAACATATAGTCTGCATCATTGCTCAGACAGCTTCCCATAACACTTGCATAAGTATTTATATACTTGCATAAGCTAATCAGTAGGCTGAGAGGGGCGGCCACTCAGGCCCTTCTGGGCAGTATTTCCTGCAATGCCTAGCTTTACAGGGTCTTCCAGTGGAAACGCAGCCTAAGTTTCCAATGGTGATGTGGAAGCATCAGCAGCCCAGCACCACTATCGTTGTAGGTTCTAGTCCAGTAGGGATGCTGCTGGTCCAGGCTTATTCAGGTGAGTTCTGTGGAATTCCCCACCAGGTGAGTGGCACGGACATGGGAAGCAGGCTCCTAAGTGTGCTTCTCAGAGCCATGGTCTTCTTAGTCCACCAGATAGTACAGGCATCCATCAGGAATCAAGGATGGCGTGCACTTTGTACTCCTTGTGACCCTGGATTTCAACGATGGAAGCCGTGGTATGGTTCAATCAGGGAAGGAGTTCTCAGTATAGGGTTTCAAAAGGGAAATATGAAAAAATTGGGTGTATTTTGAGAGATTGGGGAAGCTATAGTTTAAAGGTAATGAGGTTGATCTGCTGGCATATCTGGAAGGGTTCCAGGAACCAGTGGTCCTATTTCCAGGAGAGTTGACTGGTCTGGAGATGCCTGGCAGTGAGCCACACCTTCTGGCGTACTGTGAATGCCAGAACTTCCTGTTGCAGGTGGTCTGCATGCCTCTTGTAAGCCTTCTTCGCCTCTGCTAGGCGGTTCCTGAGTTCCCCTGAATAAGATGGATTTTTGGACCCAGTCGATGGCAGCTGGTAGTGCCAGGTGAAAACAGGGGTTAGGGTTGCCAACCCTCCCAGTTTTGTCAGGAGTCTCCCGAAATCAGGCTCTATCTCCCGGAGGCTACTGATGCCAAACCGGGAGATGTTAGGCATTAAAACTCTGTCAGCGCAGCAGGGCTAAGGCAGGCTCCTTGCCTGCCCTGGCTCCACGCCGCTCCTGGAAGTGGCCGGTACGTCACTGCAGCCCTTGGGGGGACTAGGGGGGTCTCTGTGCGCTGCCTCTGCCCCAAGCGCCGACTCCACAGCTCCCACTGGCCGGGAACCGCTGCCAATGGGAGCTGCAGGGGTGGCGCCTACAGGCAGGGGCAGCACGCAGAGCTGACTGGCTGCCCCTGAGCCTAGGAGCTGGACATGCTTGCTGCTTCTGGGAGCCACCCAAGGTAAGCACCACCCGGCCAGAGCCTGCACCCCCTCCTGCATCCCAACACCCTGCCCCAGTCCTGACCCTCTCCTGCACCCAAACTTCCTCCCAGAGCCTGCACTCCCTCCCACATGCCAACCCCAGCCCTGAGCCTCCTCCTGCACTCAAACTCCCTCCCAGAGCCTGCACCCTGAGCCCTCCCCAACACTCTGAACCCCTTGACCCCAGCACAGTGAAAGTGAGTGAAGGTGGAGAAGAGCAAGCGAAAGTGAGGGAGAAGGGATTGACTGACTGGGGCATGGCCTCGGAGAAGGGGGTGGGGCAGGTGGCAGGGCAAGGGTCTTTGGGTTTGTGAGATTAGACTGTTGGCAACCATAATTCAGGGGTGGAAACCGTAATTAGAGAAGAAGGGGCTCTAACGTGTACCAGCATGGTCAGCATTGGTATATGAAAACTCTGCATTTCGGAGGAGTGTGAATCAGTTTATCTTGGTGATAATTTACAAAACACTGTTCCAGTACCTGGTTCACCTTTTTGGTTTGCCTTTTTTTTTTTTTTGGGTGCAGTATGCGGAGAAGGGTTTAACCTCGTATGTGGAGAAGGTGAATATGCAGACATCCAGTAACCTGTACGCTCTGTGTCAGAAGTGAGAGGTAAACTGTGGGCTCAGTCTGAAACTATGTGGTGTGGGAGCACATGGATGCCGTCCAGTTGTAGATGGCTTCCATCTTCTGTGGATCCATCTGAATATACTCTGAGGAGATGATGTAACCTAACAATCAAGGGTGGCCTGGTCAAAGGTGCACTTCTCTAGTTGGGCATACAAACCATGCTTCCATAGTTTCTCCAGGACAGACCAGACATTGTGGCAGTGCTGCTCAGGGTTCTCAGAAAACACCAGTATATCATCAAGGTAGATTATCACATATGGCCCAGGATGCCCTTGAACACATCATTTACAAAATGTTGACATGTTGCAAAGGCACTGGTTAAACCAAATGGCATTACTAAGTATTCAAAGTGCCCATATCGGGTAAGAAAAATGGTTTTCCACTCATCCTTAGGTCTTATGCACACTAGATTATATGCCCCCTGAAGATCTAGTTTAGTGAAGAACCTGGCAGACCTCAGGCAGCCCAAAAATTCTGGGATGAGTGGTGGGGGTACTGGTTACAAATAGTCACCTGATTCAATGCATGATTGTCTATGCAGAAGTGTAGTGACCCACTCTTTTTTCACACAAAGAGGACTAGTGCCACATTGGAGAGGTGGATCTCTGAAAGAAGCCCTTTGTAAGATTTTCTTGGATATATGCACATAGTGCCTCTAACTCTGGCTCAAACATAGTGCATATCCTTCCATGTGGCACCTTTGCCCTTGTTTGTAGGTCTATTAGATAATTGTAGTACCTGTGTGAGGGTTGTGAATCCATGTTTTTCTTTTCAGATACATTCAGGTATCTCAGTATTTGTCGGGGAGGTCGAGGTTCTGGTCTGGAATCATTGCTTCTGGTTAGCCCCCGCCATTTGGGGTCTCGCTTCTGAAGGTCTTATTCACTCCTGGGGCCCTGGTTGCGGGTCACCTGGGGGTTGGTTGATTTGTTCAAGGCAAGCTTTCTGGCTATATTTGGAGGAGAAGCTAATGCTTCTCCGCCACCAGAAGATACACAGGTCATGCTGCTCCAACCAAGGAATACCAAAAACTATTGGGAAGACTGGAGAGCAGACCATATCAAAGCATATTATTTTCTGGTGCCCTATTACTATAGTCTCTAAGGGGACAGTCTCTCGGATCATCAGTCCTGATGATAGGAGGGACCCAGCAACCATCTCCACCAGCTCTAGAGTGGGTTTAGCAATGGTTTGGACTGCCTTTGCACCTACAAAGTTGGCAGCAGTCCTGTAGTCTATTATCATTAGTTGCAGAGGATCTGCTGTGCCTGCCCATAGCCTGCAACCGCAGTAGCAACTGGAAACGTGGAGAAGCCTATGGTTCCAGACAGGGTTCTATTTGAAGGTTGGGGAGTGGTTCCAGAGCATGGAGCTCTAGTGATGCCCAGGCTATACTCCACCCCAGCAAGCTTGGGCTGCTCCATTTCCCCAGCTCTTTCAAGTGGAACAAGAGGCAAGGGCATGTCCTGGCATGCTGCAGCTAACATTTTTTCTCCTTTGGGACCAGGCATCGGTGACCCAGGGTGACCTACATAGGTTCAGGACTCAGTTCTACAGGCTTTGGTGTACAAGGTGGACACGGGGTTTCTTTCCGAACATGCAGCCAAGAGTCAAAGCCCAAGGCAAGATTAATAAAAGCCTCTAGGAATGTGACATTTTCAACATGGGCTAGCTAATTTTTCACATCCTAACTGATTCCCCACCAGAACTGGTATAGTTGGACTCCTCCATTCCATATGACATCAACCACAAATCAACAGAAAAAAGCAGCACAGGAGATGGCTGGCCTTTGCCCAACAAAGCTTCCAGAGGGCAGCCTCTGTGAAGCGGACACGATGTAGCTCATCAAAGATGGTTGAGAAGGCTTGCAGGCAGGAGTCCCAGTCGGAAAGCACTGGGCTGTTCTGCTCCAACAGGAGGAAGCCCATTCAAGCACTTCGCCAATGAGCATGCTAACTACTAGCCCCACCTTTATCTGATCTGTAGGGTATATTCGGGGGCGCAGCAGGAAGAGCAGCCTGCATTAGTTCGGGATCCTCCAGAATTTCCAGCAATCCCCATCAAAGCAATTCAGGCAGCAGCACTGCAAGGGCCAGTTCAGATGATGTCTGGACCAGGCCATGAGCAGCCTGTGTGCCTTGGTCAATTACCCAGCTGCAATCAGGAAACAAGTAGCAGAGTCAGGGTTGAGCCGGGTCTGGATACCAGGAAGTCAGAGTCAGGCACCAGGTTACAGACAGCAGGCATATAGCAGAGTCAATAACAAACCAGGGTCAGAAGCCAGAGTCTAGGATCCACAGCAAGACAGGGTCTGGTTTGGAAGAAATCTGCATCATTGCTCAATCAGCTCCCCATAGTGGCTTCCGGGTTTATATATCAGCATGAGCCAATCAGTGGTGCTGCAAAGGGCTGCCACTCAGGCCCTTCTGGGCAGCACTTCCTGCAGTGCCCAGCTTCACAAGGTCCTCCAGCGGAAACCCAGCCTAAGCTTCCAGTGAAGATGCAGAACCATCAGTGGTGCAGAACCCCTGTGCTCCCTGGTTCTAGTCCAGCAGGTTCTTACATATTGTGGACTGTGGCTTGGACTCACCTGTGAATTTCTGTTAGGAAAGCACCTATTTAACATGATGGCAAAATGTAAGAGACTACGACGCTTATTCCAAAGAATGAGGCTAATTCTCTGTCACTAACATCAATTTAAGCTTTACTATGAGGGGTGTCATTTCAGAAAAATTCTGTGGGTAAAGAGTGGGCAAAGTTGTGTCAGCATGCATACAGACCTATGAAAAGTCAGTGGGGTGGAGCACCAAGGACTGGGGAGGCAGCTGCTCCTCCCCCACCTCATAGTAAATGACACCCCTGTTTACTACTAACTTCACCTGGATCAGGCCCAGTTTTCGGCATGAGGCTACTGTCACAGTTTCAGGATAACTTCACCTGCATTCCCTCTCTGTGGTCCCTCAAGGGCACCCACTTAAGGCTTCCAGCTCCCAGCCATCACCTCTCTTGGCTGAAGATCTACATCTCTCTCCTTTCTGACTGGGGTTTTAAGGGTACACAGCTCCCTGAGTTACACTGTGATACCTCCAGAAAGCCATTCTCCCTGAAGGCCAGCACCTGTGCATTGCTTTCTCTCCCAAAGCTATTAATTGTGTATTACCAGCAGTTACCAGTTACCACACAGCTCCTTCTAAGCAAGCACCTTTATTCTCAAGGTAAAAACATAACATTACAAAACATGTCAAAAACAATAAAAGTTCCTATACTTTATGCTAAAAGTTTACCAGAGGTCACCCATCAGTCTTATGGGGCTCTAGTAAGCCACAGTCTTCCCAACAAGAAAAGGAGTACTTGTGGCACCTTAGAGACTAACCAATTTATTTGAGCATAAGCTTTCGTGAGCTACAGCTCACTTCATCAGATGCATACTGTGGAAAGTACAGAAGATCTTTTTATACACACAAACCATGAAAAAATGGGTGTTTACCACTACAAAAGATTTTCTCTCCCCCCACCCCACTCTTCTGCTGGTAATAGCTTATCTAAAATGATCACTCTCCTTACAATGTGTATGATAACCTGGATTTGTGCTGGAAATGGCCCAACTTGATTATCATACACATTGTAAGGAGAGTGATCATTTTAGATAAGCTATTACCAGCAGGAGAGTGGGGTGGGGGGAGAGAAAACCTTTTGTAGTGGTAAACACCCATTTTTTCATGCTGTGTGTGTATAAAAAGATCTTCTGTACTTTCCACAGTATGCATCCGATGAAATGAGCTGTAGCTCACAAAAGCTTATGCTCAAATAAATTGGTTAGTCTCTAAGGTGCCACAAGTACTCCTTTTCTTTTTGCGAATACAGACTAACACGGCTGTTACTCTGAAACCAGTTTTCCCAACCTTTTTTCAAGGGTTGGAGCTCTTGGACAGAAGGTCCTGTCCATTTGCTGGATCAGAAAGAAGGCACCAAGTCATCTTAAGCCCAGCCGTTTCACACCAAAAGCCTGTTCTTTGTCTGTTGATTTAAAAAAAAAAAAAAAAACCCAGTCTGAACTAGTATACTGAAGCCTCTTCAGTGGGTGGTACCTCTCTGGAGTGTTTATAACCTAAATGATTCATCTTAATCCCCCGCTACTGCTTTTAGTTCCTTGCAGAGCTGTAGTAATCCTTCCCCCTTGGAATTACATACAATCCCTGTCCCACAGTGTTATATAAACCATTCATACACTGAACACAAAATGATCCTCACAGATACTGCATGCGGTTGCAATATCTGTCACAGCTACTACATTAAAATTTTTGATTTAGTTGATCCAGCTATAATCAATATCTTTTTGATATGCACATGAATACCCACCTCCCAAGGGCAGCCATGTAAACTATGTGATCTGTATCTCAGTTTGCTGATTTCACAGTAGCTGACAACTATAAGAGTGTCAGAATTTCATGTCATTATATTAAAACTGTAAAAGAGGTTGCCACTGATTCATTATTACAATATTACCTTCATGTAAATTTATCGTGCTTGTTAGGAAAAGCAATAGTAATTTAACTCACAATATTTCAAACCTAGTGTATTTATATTCTTAAAATCATTAATGTAGTCCCCTACTTTTGAAAATAAATATCAAAAGGCAATTGTGAACACATCCAAATAAAATAAAATATTCAGTTCCTATCTATTAGCTTTCTGCTTACATCTAATTTACCAATATACCTGATAGGCACCCCAGTGATAAGCACCTTTGAAATACACAGAGAGGAAAAAGCCCTCAAATCTGTTAATAATAAAACCAGTGTCTTAACTGTGATCTAGATCCTGCAGTTTTAATTTAAGAAAAACTCCCATTTACTTCAAATGGGAGATGTGTCTAAGTGAGAAATGCAAGATCAGGCCCTATAATTCTGAAGTATGAGTCAGCTTTTATGTTCTACACCTAAATGAAGACACAGCAAAGGAAATAAAAATAAAACTGTTTTAAAAGATTAGCTAAACTGTTGCTCTATCTGTCCTTAGCCTGCAGCCCATAAAAATCAAAATTTGCCATTTGCTTTAATGGGAGTTTTGAGTGAGCAAGGGCTTTAGGATCAGGACCTCAGACATGCAGCTAAAAAACTTACCTATTCCAGTTGAATAATATTCAACAGAAATCTCAAAAGTCTGTATAGGAGTAACTTGAAAGAAAGGCAAGTTTTAGATTCTATGATTCTTTCTTTATTTTTGCTTTTGCAACATTTCTTTTGCATTGGTTTATGGTACAAATTATTACTCTGATCCTGCACCTTATAGAATGCGAGTGGGTGCTGTACCCATGTGGAGCCCCACTGACTTCAGTGAGGGCCTGCATGAGCACAGCAGTCCATTCACGTGCTACAAAATGCAGGATTGGGGCTTATAGGTCTTCTGTTGATTTACTCAAACATATAAGATTACCAAAAGGCCATACAGCAGAATAATTCCGATCTAAGGATAATCTTTAGGGCAGTGTATTTTTTTATCAGCACATATTTATGGAATATTTTGGCAAGTTTGCTTTTATTGCATCTATGTGTTTTGATCAAAGGAAGTAAATATTTTGTATACTATCAGGGTGGCCTCTGCAGTACCATGCTTTTATAAGCAAGTGCTGCTGCTGCCTGAAGCTTTCTTGTACTGATATTAACACTCAGCTTAATAATATTTTTTTAAAAATAAAAAGTCTGCTGATTTTAAAAAGAGAAGCAATTATTGCCTGCCAAAATCTTCCAAAAATGACAGGTTACTAATGTACTCATGTATGTAGATAGGTTCATCTGAAAGTAACACCACAGAAATATTTTAAAGTAACAAGTAAATTCAGAATTAAGGCTGAAAATGAACTGACACTGTTCTTAACGCACCCTATTTTGACTACGTATTACAACATATGACATGTAATAATCACATGATACTATTTTGAGACAAATACAAATCACAGGTGCTGTAAGATGACTTCATCATGGAGTTCAATATGCTGAGTTTTAGCCTTAACTCAGAATTCCCTTGACTTTGTGAATTTAAGTCAGATTCGACAATGATATTATAATATATTTTTGATTATTTGTATTTCCTTTTTATTTCTGTAGTGTTAAAAAGGGGAGGCAGGGCTCTGATTAAAATATTTGAAGTTTGACATATTACTGTTTTTTTTGTATGCATACACAAAAGGAGCCAAATTGAACCCTGGTGTAAACAGGTATAATTCCATTAAAGACAACTGAGTTGCACACATTTAGACTACTGAGGAATTTGGCCCAAAGGGCCTGATCCTGTTTTCACATAAGGTAATGAATGGCAAAATTCCCATTATTATTTACACAAAGCCTAATCCAAAACTCACTGAAGTAATTTTCCCTCTGGTCCTGTTCCTACTGATGTCAATGTGAGTTTTGATCTTGACTTTAATTGGGAACAGAATTAGAACCATAATGCCCCAAACTGTGTTAGTTGTTTGATTTCAATGACAGCAGAAGTGGGCCCTTAGTTTTAAATATTTATGTTGATACGTGCACTATAAATTCATAGTAATCGCTTTACATGGTTAAATATCTTAAATTTCTTCTTTTTTTCCAAAGAACCAAAAGCAATTAGATTACAATATGATTTGATCATTTCCCAAATTTCAAACCATAGCCTTTTATGCTGACTAATAAAGTAGTATCTTAAACAGGTAAACTTCATTTATTTTTCTTTACATGCCCCATGTTAATCAAATTATTTTATTTTTCAAAGGTATTAAGCAAAATAATAACAACAAATAAAAATAAATGGTTCATCCTCTGATGAAGTTTTGTACATCAAGTTGACCAAATTGGAATTTCAAAAACCTTGAAGGATGAGGTTTATTTTGGGAAGATTAATACAGCTTTTAAAACATACTAGCAATTTTTTTCTTACAATTTTTTTCAAAAATCATTTTTCCTCCTCACTATTTACAAGATATCCTTGAAAGTTCAACATTAAGGGACCGAATTCTGTAGTCCTTTCTTTGGAAAAACTCCCAGTGAAAGTCAACAGAATTCATGTCAAAGTTAAGGACAATGGGATTGGGCTCAAAATTTCATTTCTTATTTTTTTTTAATTATAATTTGTTGTTGTAGTGTTGGTTATAATTGCTGAGAAGCTAGTACTGATTTTATTTTATTTAAGAATAGTGCTGAAGCTTTCGTTATGAAAAATAAACCTGAAAAAGACAAACACAGGGATGACCCTACACTTCTTACTCAGACAAAACTCTCATTGAAGAATCAGGTCAACACCTAAGAAAAACAAAGACCAATCAAATTTGGGGCTTTCCTATCTTGATACTGTTCTATTATTATAATGCTGCCATAGTTAACAGTCTTCACTGCGAATATTAAAGGAAAATAATTGATCCCTTTTCAATGCATCACAAATGAGAAATGAAAACATTATGTGTAACATTAACTACAGTGGATTTTATCTTTGTTTAATGCCTTTTCCTGAAATATTACCTACAACATATTTTATTAAAAAAAAAACCTTGTATACTATGAATTTCTAAAAAAGAGCTTACTTGCACATTTTATTCTTACTAGCTTTGCCTGAATTCCTTACCGTAGTGTTATCAATTTGGAAACTGAGCCTGAGCTCAGGATTGGGCTCTTGATGCTGACATTAGGAGCCTTATGAATTTATTGACTACTACAACTGTGCACAGGGAAGAATAAGCCTAAATGTGATTTCCATCCCATCACTCCAGGGTTAGCTACCACAAACACTGCAGTTGTCAAGTGAAAGGTATGCTGGCATCACATCACCCAGGCCCCCTAAAAGATGCTTTTTTCTTTTATTCTTTCTTTTAATTCTAATAGTAAATGAATAGAAAGAGCCACTGCAATCCTTACCTTACAAATCTGGAAATAATCCGAAGACAGGATTTCCTGGATCTCATCTCTGGGTGTCCCTGCAGCACCTGCCGTCCCTCCTGGATGCATGGATCCACTTCCAGCGCCAATTCCACCACCACTGCTACTGCCACCACCGCTACTGCCACCAGGAGATGAGGCAGTTAAACCATCCAAAACTTTGCGGAAATTAAATTTCTTCATTTTGGAAAAATCTTTAAAAGGATGTGGGGGAGGGGGGGAAACCAGTGTGCTTTAACGCAATCAGTTACATGTAGCAAAAACAAAACAAAAAAAGAAACCGGTCCGATGTTCTGCTGGCTCAGGCAGTGCGTTAGTCCCTTGTGCTAAACAGGATGCCAATATTATGTATAACTGACTGAAAAATATATGCACCTCATTTTGTCAGATGGAAAAGCTGCCCTGAAAAGGCCCTTTAAAAACTCCACAAGCAGCAAAATTTGAATTGAGATTCAAAAAAGAAATAACGTCAAGCCCAGCACCTGATTCTCTCACAGAGTCCACGTTTCACACTTATTTTGTTTCAAAACGAATGAGCGACCACCAATCCAGATTTAAACCTGCATCCAAAAGGAGCTGAATCTATTTTTTCTGCCTATTTTGCCTCAGCCTTGCCTTTAATTCTTCGCTTTTAGGCAGTTTATTAAAATAACAAACCAGCGTTAAAATCCCCAAACCGCCTTCAGTAAACGGGACCGGGAACCGCTTCCCCCCCGCGGCATGTTGGGCGGACGGGGGGGGGGGCGCCGGCAAGGGGCAAAGACCGGTAACTGAGGGGGGCGCGGGAGTTGGGGCGCGGGGCGCCGGATCCGGGGGGGCGCTCACCTCGCTCGGCTCCCCGCAAGCGGCGACCAGTCCCTGCGCCGCGGCCCCTAGGCGCCGGAGGCGCGGCTAAGCGGCTCTGCGCGCGCTGCCCCCTCCGCAGGCGCCGCCCCCGCAGCTCCCATTGGCCGCGCTTCCCGGCCAATGGGGGCTGCGGAGGCAGCGGGCGGGGGGGGGCAGCGCGCGCAGAGCCGCGCCTCCGGCGGCGCAGGGACTGGTCGGCGCTCGCCGGGAGTCGAGCGAGGTGAGCGCCCCCCCCCCCCCCGGATCCGGCGCCCCGCGCCCCACCTCCCTCCCAGAGCCCGCGCTCCCCCGCCTCCGCACCCCGCGCGCCGTTCCCCAGCCGAAGCGCTGCAGGTGTCCCCGCTTCCGGGCAGCCGCGTAGGGAGCCTGCCGGCCCCGCGCCACCCGGGACTATAAACCAGACCTGCTCGGAGCACGAGAACTGCTGTAGGGGGTGTCGCGCTTTCCGGTTGGTGCAGGGCCGGGTGGCAGCTTCTGCTGCAATTGTCTGTTGGGGTTCTGGTGCTTCTGAAGCCTGGATTCTCTCCCTGCCGTCTCCTTCTGCTGCTCTTGCCTGCTGTCTGTCTGTCTGTCTGTCCGTCCCAGCAGCGACAGCTCTTGCTGCTCTCCTCTCGCCCTTTTCCCTCACCCTCCTGAGGGTCACTGACCTTTCCTCACTGGGCTGGTAGCTTTTCACTTGCCTGAGTACTGAACTACCCCTGCACAGGCCTCAGGGAATTAAACTACCCCTCCCCGTTGTCACATAACTGAACCCTCCCTCACAGTCCTGGTGTATCTGAAACACCACGCACAGTTGTAAGGCAACCAAACAACACCTCACCAGTCGAGGATAAAAGCCTGTCTGTTAATCCTTTGGTAACCAACCATCTCCCGTCAGTGGCGCTGGAACCCTTTTAATCGTGGGGATGCCGAAAGCCAGCCCACTTACCGCTGTCTGCATCCTCCCCCCACCTGCCCCAGGTGTGGCTGGGAGCAGTGTCGTGTCTCCAGGAGGGGAGGGACCCAGACAGGGCTAAGGGGGCAAAGGCTGGGGGCAGGGACAGGGACAGGAGCAGAGCCCCTGGCCTACAGACAGGACCCCGTGTGTGGGGCCAGTAGCAGGGACCCCAGGAGCGGGGGTCCAGGGCCACAGGCACAGGGCCAGTGTCCCAAGAGCAGAGTCCCAGGCCCAGAGCTCCAGGCATGGGGCCAGCAGCCAGGCAGCAGGGCCGGCAGCTGTGACCTGCGCCCCAGGCTGGGGAGGGGAGGCCTGGGTGCAGGGCCACCTTGGGGTGCTGCAGCACCCCCTGCACTCCTAGTTCCCAGGCCTATGAATCTCATGGTCCTGGTGTAACCAACGAAAGGTCCCCAGCAGTCCTTGGGTATCTGACTGCTTTTTGGTCCCAAAACAACTAGCCAGTTGTCCCTTGATCCCTTGATGGGTAGCAGGTTTAAAACAAATAAAAGGAATTTCTTCTTCACTCAGCGCACAGTCAACCTGTGGAACTCCTTGCCTGAGGAGGTTATGAGGGCTAGGACCATAACAGGGTTTAAAAGAGAACTGGATAAATTCATGGAGGTTAAATCCATTAATGGCTATTAGTCAGGATGGGTAAGTAATGGTGTCCCTAGCCTCCGTTTGTCAGAGGGTGGAGATGGATGGCAGGAGAGAGATCACTAGATCATTACCTGTTAGCTTCACTCCCTCTGGGGCACCTGGCATTGGCCACTGTCGGTAGTCAGGATCCTGGGCTGGATGGACCTTTGGTCTGACCAGTATGGCCGTTTTTATGTCCTTGTGGTAACATAACCTGTTAGTCCCAAGATAACCAACCAAGTGTTCCTCTGAGACCTAGAATAATGGACTATAATCCTGGTCCTGGATTAACTGACTGACCATGCCCCACAGTCCTGGGGTAAGCAAAAATTTTTCTCTGCCCAATCCTATGGTAACCAATTGATCATCCACAGGCCTGAGACAATTCACTGGCTCTCTGTCACCACAACACAGTCCAGGGGTAAATGAGCAACTATCCCTCACAGTCCTGGGGCAGCCCTTCCTGGCAATGCTGGGGTAGCTGGAACCTGGTGGTGCTGTTCACCTGGCCAGGATGCAATTAGGCTTTTCCCCCCGCATCCCGTGTCTATCATCAAGTTGTTTAAACCCAAAACAAAGATTTACAATGGGGTAAGGTGCAAAACAGTTTAACAGTTTATTAAACAAAGTAAATTAACAACAGACATGTATTTAACTAGGACCCCCAAGTCCAAAAGGACCAAAATACAGAACCACTCGGCTGTTAAACAAGATACAGGGCTTAAAGCCCAGGCCCCAAGCTATTTACAAGGACAGGCTACAAAGGTTACAAAGATGACACTGTACCATGTCTTGATAACAGGATGCGACCGACACTCACGGACATGTCAGGACCAGAGCACTGGACACAGGTGACAGGTGAAGACAGGAACTCAAAGACAGGGCTCGAAGACAGGTAAGCTGATCTTTCCCCAACACGTCTCCTTTGCGAAGACAGGGCTCTGACCAGGGATTCCAGTCTTTCTCCCATGGGTCTTCTTCCCCTGCTGCATCCTGCATGTGTGTAAGATCCAGAGACCGAG
This sequence comes from Lepidochelys kempii, assembly GCF_965140285.1. Taxonomy (NCBI): domain Eukaryota; kingdom Metazoa; phylum Chordata; order Testudines; family Cheloniidae; genus Lepidochelys; species Lepidochelys kempii. Next base: position 206,900,211 of record NC_136380.1, on the reverse strand, counting down.
GACGGCTGATGGACTGCTATCCAGCGTGCAGGCAAGTAACCCCAACCCTGCAGTCAGAGGTATTGTGGCCTCAGCAGCCCTAAGTGCAGTTGTCCACTGACTGCCTTGCTGACAGGCAGCCCTAGGTGATGGGGGAGATGGACATTTATCGTCTCCCGTTGCCAGGCAGACTAGCCGGTCACGTTGCTTTAGTATTTCCCGCCTTTTTACTCAAAAGAGCGCCAAAGTTGAAAAAGGGCACCAAACTGGTGAAGGAGAAGGGGAACAAACATGGATCCCAAACAACAACTATGGTGATCGAAGATGGCGATTGCAGGGGCAGATGTTAAAATATGAAATTTTCCCTACAGTTCCAGGATAGCCGGGACAGCTGTGCCTGGCGGTGCCAGGGTGATCATGCCTGGTGGTGCCGGGGTAGCCCGAACAACTGTGCCCACTGATGCAAGCGTAGCCGGGGCAACCATGCCCGATAATGTCAGGTAGCTGAGGTAGCCCTAACCCAGCCACTGAGCAGGGTTCACAATGTCCCTCTTTCAGAAGCTAAACAGATAAACAAAGTAGTGTTGGGGGCAGCCGCTGTCCCAGACCCACAGCTCCAGCTCCACCGCCATTGCTCCTGCATGCTCTCAGACACTCTCCAAGGTTCTGAAACCACCCAGCCCGACCCCACCAGCGCTCATGGGCGCATGCACAAATGGACACACCCATACCCCCGCGTGCGCGCATGCCCTGCTCTTAGGGGGTGGAGCACGTATCACTGATTGACAGCAGATTTGCCAAGTCACAGGTCTTCACCATTAGCCCATGTCCACTCCACTGGCTGTCTGAGGAAAGCCAGTGATTATATGCAATTAGCGAGGTGGACAATTGCCTCGATCTCGGAGAACTGTCCAATAGACAGAAACACACCATCAGCTGGTGCCTGGTTGGGCAGGGACAGGTGAGAAAAGTCTTACTGTCAGTTGGAAAAGCCAATGGAGGCCAGTTGCCCATCCTAAGGGCTTGTGATTGGAGCACGGCCGAGACTGGACACTGGTGCTGCCAACCAATAGGGAGACTGGAAGGGCAAATGGCCCAGTGCTGCGACTGGTGACTGATGAGCAGGTGGCACTGGGGGCGCCCAGCCGGGAGGGGCACTGGGCAGAGGGGCAACGTGTGCAAATGCTTGAGCATGTGTGTAAGCACGCCCGTACCAGCCCCTGCCCACAGGGACCCAGCTGGGTTTGCCTGCAGCCACAAGAGGAGCCGCACACCGCATGCTCCGCCCAGCCCCATTGTCCCCTCCAGCGGGAAGGGAGCGGGGCCCATCTGAAGTGTCTGCCGTTGCTGCCGAGCCTGCTCCTTGGGCCAGAGTGTAACCGGGCTGCGGGGCTCCAGGTAACAAAAGCTGAAGTATAAAGGAGAGAAACAAAACCCAGAGCCCTGCAGTGGTGCTGGAACACTTTGTATAGTAGGGGTGCTGAAAACCAGCTAACCAAACTGTAAAGCAGTGGCCCCCAAACTTTTGACCTTGCACCCTCTCACTCCTGTACACACCCCCTCTCCAAGAGCTGGGGCCGGGAGCAGTGCCATGGCTCCGGGAGGGGTGGACACCAACAGGGGCAAGAGGGCAGAGGCTGGGGGCACAGCTGGGGACAGGCATGGAGCAGGCAGCCAGGACCCCGGGCGCGGTGGGGTGTCGGCTGGCAAATGGGATCCCGGGCGCAGGCCGGAGGTGCTGCAGCACCTCCCACACCCCTAGTTCCCGTGGCTATGTAGCCTTGGAGTTCTGATGGGGACCTGCTGGCAAAGGCCAGCCTCTGATGAGGGACAACTGGGAAAGCATCACCCCTCCTGTTCAGGGCAGCTACAGAGCTGGCTACTTCAGGGGTTCTTCAGCCTTCCTCTGAAGCAGCTAGTCCTGGTCACTGTTGGTGACAGGGCACTGAATGACCTGGCCCCTCCAGTTTGCCTATTTCTGTGGTCTTAGCTCCCCCCAGCTCCACCCAAGCATTAGCTGTAATTTTCTGAACAGATTAATGACAAAGAGTTGAAGTGAAAGGGACACAACCTACTTGAAAGCTAGTCAGTTTTCAAGAAAGATTAAATTAATTTCATGTACTACACCTGCCCTGATGTCCCTTGCTCATTTTTGTAGTTTTACAATAAGATTTTCTTATATGTTAAAATGTTTTTCTTTCATTGTGTGTTGTGTGAAAGACCAACACAACCAACAGAGAAACTGATTGACTGTACAAGGGAAATTACAGCTTCCACCATTTCCACCACTAATGGATCTACAATAGTTACCAAGACCCAATAGTGTTTTCTTGAAATGACTGAGTCCTAGAAGCTTACTCTGAACTCAAGAATGGCCTCTTGATTTCAGAAGCATGATACAGCAAACCAAACTTTATGCACAAGGCACAATAAGGAGTCTGTTGAGCTCAAAAGCAAATGAGATAGCTGTTAAAAATGACTCATGCCACCTCCTAAAGTCTGTCAGGGTACTCAAGAGCTTAGAACTGACTAAGAATCTGTTCAGTATTTCATATGATTTTCAACAGAACCTTCCATATTTTTTTGTATAATAAAAGCAGCTGGCTGACTCAATAAGAGCATGAAATCAGTGGAGTTGAAAAGTTATACTTGAGGATTTAACCTACTTATTTACTTGTGTGATTATGTGATTTATTTAAGTGATGTTTGGGGGAAGGATGTCCAGATTTTATTTTAGAATTTTATATTAATGTCTTTATCACAATTTTATTTTACATTATCTTGCTTTGCATCCATAATTTTTCTTTCAGAGTATTTTGTCCAAAATGAAATTTTGATACTTATGATGGTGTCTAATCTAAACTTTTGTTTTTTATGTAGAAACAAGAGTTTTCCAAAAACTGGTAAAGTGTGTGTTTATTTCAGATCCTTGTACTGCACCCATCACATTTTATCACTGGGTAGCCCTAAAAGTCGTAATGCCCGCTATCTGACTAGTGCTACCAATAACCAGTCTTAGGAACACTCATATCACAGTTACAGTGAAGGTCTAATCAAAGAATAGCCAGTTACTGTCAGGTCTTAAACCTAGGGTTGCTGAGCAAGAGCCTTATCATCTGCACCACCCTGTTACAAGAATAGACATAGACCCACAAACAGGGGCTACAACTGCTGACTCAGCAGGATCAGCTCACTAGCAGCAGACTGCTGATTGGACACATCTTAGCATAAATCTTCCTGTCCAGGCCACTCCCCTTGTCTGAGCAATTGTTGCTAGGTCTGCTGCTGACCAGACCCCTGAGACCGAGTTCCAGCCTGCTTGCATGGTCCCTCCTCCTTGTTCCTGTTACTTCACCTTGTTCTTACTCCCTTGCCTTCCTTCCAGTTATTAACACTGGCTTCTTGATCCATGGCACATCTCTGACTCTGGTTTGACCCTTGGCATGGCTTCTAACTCCATCTGTGACCCTTGGCATGACTTCTGACCATGACCCTGACTCTACTCTGGGCTCCAATCATTAGGTCAGACTCCACATTATAGGCTCTGAGAGTTTGCTCAGATCCTCTTAGTCTCTTCTGGGACTCATTGCTGAACCCCTGGGCCAAGTATGGATATTGCTGGATGTCCAATGTTCTAGGGGCCTGTGAATCTGCAAGAGCAGATTGCAGTCCTCTAGGCTGGAAACCAGAGGCTTTGGGATCAAGTACAGCATCTGCAAATGGAAAACTGCAGGAACAAGTTGCAGAACTTGGAGCAGCTGTGAGTACCTATTTGTCCGTTCATTACAACTCCAGCTTGGGACCAGCCCTACAGTTCCATTACCAGATAGCTATGATGCCACCCGCAGCTAGGGATGTAAATACTGTTTTAAAAGTTAACCATTTAAACAATTAAAATTATATCGTTTAACTGGTTAACCAATTAAAGGGAGAGGGACTGGGGTCACTCCAGCTGGCCCAGCGTGGCCAGAGCTGGGGTTGACCAGCTGGGGCTGGAGTCAGTTGGCCCGGGGCTGGCATCGCTCTGGCTGGCCAGCGTGGGGCATCCGGGGCTGGGGTCGGCCGGCCGGCTGGGGCTGGGCTCACTCTGGCAGGGCTGGGGCAGAGTTGGCTAGCGCGGGGCGCCTGGGGTCAGCCAGCCAGGACTGGGGTCGCTCCAGTCACCCCTGGGTTTGGCATTGCTCCAGTGTGGGGCGTCCGGGGCTGGAGTTGGCCTGGCGGGGCGGGGGCTGCGGTTGCTCCAGCCAGCCTGGTGGGGCTGGGGCTGGAGTTGGGGTTGCTCCGGTCAGCCTAGCGGGGCTGGGGTTGGCTGGCGCAGTGCAACTGGGGCTGGGGTTGGAGTTAACTAGCATGGGGTGGCTGGGGCTGGGGTCAGCTGGCCAGCCCGGTGGAGCTGGGGCCGAGGCCGCAGCTGCTGGCCCTGGGCTGGGGTTGGTTGGGGGCGGCCGGGGCTGGGGTCACTCCGGCTGGCCGGGCACAGCCGGGTCTGCTCCGGCTGGCACTCAGGGGGTTAACGGATAAGGCTAATGCTTACCAGTTAACATTTTACATCCCTTCCCGCAGCAAATTTTGAGAGTTTATTACCCAATGCAGACTCCTCTTTGTGCTCCAGTCCCCAGGAATACGCCACAGAACAGGTCAAGGTGAGGCTGGTACTTAGCTTCCTTACTGCCAAGGCCATAATATAGGCCTCTCCCATTCCAGATTTGGACCACCCAGTTTTGACAAGCTGGGCTTCTTTCCTGCAAGTGTTCCCTGCTATTTCTGGTGACCCACATAAAGTTCACATGACGGAGACCACTTTCGGTAAGCTTTGGCAAACCCTTCCTATGTCACCTAGTTTAGATGCTTGGTTGCAGATACCACCTGGAATGATGTCACATTCCTCCACCAGTTTTGGTCTCTGCAACAAATTAAAAGAGGAGCTGGCACGGATAGACCCTCCCACCAGGTTGGATGCCTTTATGGACCTGTGTGTCAGGATAGACACCAGACTTCATGAATGACAAATTCGACAAATTCATGTCTACATTCAGCGCTTGTCAGACAGGGTTTATTTGTTTTTCAGGTGCCTAAGGATTCTCAGGTGCTGCATAATATATAACGACAATTGGTACCCAGATGTTAGTATTATACACCATGGTCTTCCTGTAAAGAAAAATTTTGCTGATGTCCCAGTAATATGTAACTGGTGAATGATATTTCTTCAGTTCTTTTCCACTAACGTTTCTAAAGCGTTTTCCTCACTATTGTGGTCTTACTTCCACTCCCTGCATTTCTTTCTTCACTGAATCACTCTATTTCACCTTTATGTTCTCCCGTACATTCTTGGACTATTAGGCTGCAAAAAATATATTGATGGAATTAGTGTTTCTCCTCCATCATCATGTGATATAAGACAGTCTTATTCTTTGCAAGTTTTACAGTAATCACTTCCTCATTCTAATGATTTCACTCTTCATTTCTTCTTCATTTACTTTATAATTCATTATCCATCTGTATTCAAGAGGCTTAAAGTCCAACTGGCCAATCTAGGATTTGACACGGGGCCCTCGTTAATCTGGCCTGATAACACGTATTTAATCTGTGTATGGACGGTCCTTAGCACGACAGGAGACATGCCTGTCAAATATTCCCAGTGTCTAAGTGCCCACGTTAGTGCCAGCACCTCTTTTTCACAAGGTGAATCAAGTTTTTCTATCTCACTAAGCACCTTGGATCCAAAAGCGACTGGTTTTAATCCTACTCCATTGTTCTGCAATAAGACTGCGCTTAGCCCTTTCTCAGTTGTAGCTAGTTGAAGCTGGAAGGGTATGTTGGGCTGAAGGTAGGCCAACACTGGAGCCTTTGTAAGTACCTGCTTTAACTGATAGAATGCATCTCTCTGGTTTTTGCCCCAAGTCCATTCTTGTTCTGCTATTTGTGTAATGGCTTCTTCCCAATAGGGCATTTCAAGCTTTTCTGGAGCTTTCACTACTGCAAGCCTGTGTGATGTTGGAACAAGAAAACCTCCTTCACTAGCTGTATCCTGAGTCAGTGCCCTATTCGGTAAATCCACTATCAGATTATGATTCTTTAGAATGTCAGTACTAATGATACCATGTCCATCAAGAGCCTGAATACCAAATATAGCTTCAGTGGCTAGTTTTTCCAGTCTTGCACACAATAGGTCTTAAGAAGGGAACAGGACTTTCTTTTCCATTATATCCTTCTAAAATTTTACTTCTTGCACTTGAAACTCTTTGATCTTTGGGACTGCTTTAGTGCAAATAAGAGACAATGTGGCACCTGTATCAATGAGCACTGTCTGTCTAAATTTACCAAACTCTTCCTGTAAGGTGGCATCCACCACTGGTCTTCTCCATACATTGCTGTCAATAGGCACCACATGGGGGAAGGTGGAAGAGATGGGCCCCATCACAATAAACTTTCCTTCTACTCCTGCATTTCTAGGTGCTTGGGTGCAGTTGCAGCTGACAAATTATTCCCTTCATATGTTGCCAATCTTCAAAATAACTCGACTGGAAGTCGGTCGATCAAATCCTTTTACTCATACTTTAATAATCGCTTCCCCAGCACTGCTCTAAATCCTTTCATGGTCAGCAGAATTATGATGATATTCCTGGTTTCTGACTGGATCAGCATGGCTGGAGACATTCTTCTCCTTTGGTGCAGAATTCTTGCCATCTAAATTGTACTTCTTCCCCTTTTGCTCACTGGCTCTACTACTTGTGTACTTCACAACAGCTATCTTCTTCTTTTGCCAGTAACTGGGAAAAGCTTGTCACTGAAGCTTGGAAGCCTCCCTTATTTTATCTTCTAGTTCTCTGATGGTCACCATTCTTGGATTGACTGGACCCAGCGTTACTCTCAATGTAGGTATGAGCCCCTGAATGGGCCTCCTTAAATTCTGGTGTCTCGCAGGTTGCTATTCCATTAACAATAGGTGACATTCCTGCTAGCCAATACAGGATCATTTTCTGCTTAAAAACCTTTCAGGTCTCTCACCCACTTTTTGTCTGTCTGACTAAAACTTCCCTATGATATTTTTTATGTGGGAAGTAGAACCTAAACACAGCTTCATAAATTTCTGTAATGTCTCTAATGTTTGCCAACTGGATTTCCCTGGGTAAGGCACTAAACTCCTCACCATTCATGCATTCCCTTAATAAGGCAGCTGTATCTTCTTTACTGATGGCAGCCATACTACTGATCTTTGATAACCAGTCCAGAGCAGTTTCTTTATTAAGCGGACCTAGTGTCTTTCCATTGCCCTTGCTTGATCGGGCCCATATGGCTTTGTCACGTATCAGGTCTCAACTGGCCAATTGGGACCATAATTTATCATGCTTGTAGTGATAGGTGCTATCAGGGAGTATCTTTTCCCCTCCTCCATTTCATTAGAACTTTCCGGCTCCTCTAAGTCTTGTGGAGCAGAGGGTTGAGTCCTTGCTACTTTTGCTTCCTTCCCATTACTTTAAGTCACCATCAAACTCCTCCTTTCCTGAATCAGTCTTCAGATATATATCCTTTTAAAGGATCCATATTTAGGGCAGCTATGACTCCTTGTGCTTTTTCTTAATTTATCCCTCAAGCTGTTGATTTTACTATTACAAGAGGAGTGATTCCAGATACCCTCTTGTGTGCTTCTAACCTCTTTAACCAACTCCCTTATAGCAGCCTGTGATTGCTCTACCTTTCTGGCAATACAAAATTTTCTTTATCCTTTTTCACAAAGCATGCATTTAATTCTTGTACTTGTTGTTTTAATTGGTTAATGTGCTTTGATTGGTTAAGCACTTGAGCTGACAAAGTACTATTTTGAATCGTTAACTTTTCAATTTCAGCTCCCCTTTTTACCACCTGCTGTTTAACTTGAGATATTAGTTTTTCTTTATTTTTAATGTGTTCATTTAGTTCCCTTGCCACCATTACCAAAACATAGATTAAGGCTCTTTTCTTTAGTTTCTTATTTGGAGTTGGTTTGAAAGTAACAAAGCTTTCCCACTTTTCACATAACTTATCAAAAGCCCATTCTCACCCACAAATAAATCTTCTTTCCAAGGATTTTTACATTTTCCAAATAAATTGACACTGTATTCCAGAGAATTTTGATTTGTTTCCTTATTCCATCCATGTATGCCAAAGTTTTGGCTGCTGATTTTTAAACAGTAAATGTCTGACTCACACAGACACAACTGCTTGCATGGCACTCAACTGCAATGGTCACCGCGGTGACTTCTTAAAGTCAGAGCTCAGCAGCGCTCAGCAAATTATGCTGGCCTGCCACACACAGCTACTCAAAGCTCAAGCAGCACACCCCAATCTAATACCTGCTGTAACAAGCAGTGCCTGTCAGCAACTTGGTCTGCTCCTTCAGTTAGTTTGGGTCCCACACAAGAAAGCCACTGACCAGCTGCCAGTGCTTCCACTCTCAAGGTCTATAGACCTTAAATAAACCTTTAACCAAGCTGATTATAAGAAGACATAAATAACATAAAAATCAGTACAATTCAAGGGACGACTGTCAAGGGTCCAGCTACGGTCACCATAAACTGTTACCAGAAAACTTGTGACAGGAGATATCTTTCTTAAGGATCCCCCTCCCCGACAGGCTCGTTTACCCTGAATTAGTATCTATCACCTAAGGTCACACCAAGGATTACACTACTCACTGTAAGTCATAAAACAGATGGGATTTATTAACAAAACAGCTCAGTGATTTAACACATGATAGACATTAGGTCCAGACCCAAATCAAAGATAAGTGGGAATATATATGTAAAACTTTGACAGGTTTCAGAGTAGCAGCCATGTTAGTCTGTGTTCGCAAAAAGAAAAGGAGTACTTGTGGCACCTTAGAGACTAATAAATTTATTTGAGCATAAGCTTTCATGAATGCATCCGATGAAATAAGCTGTAGCTTACGAAAGCTTATGCTCAAATAAATTTGTTAGTCTCTAAGGTGCCACAAGTACTCCTTTTCTTTTTGATAAAACTTTCTGTTACTCAATCTGTTGCAGGAAACAACCTAAAACCAGACAAAATCAGTGAACCCAGCAACCTCTGAGGAACCAGGACCAGGAGTCTTGGGAGATCACGCCTAGGGACATAAATATTGTGTAAAAAAGTTAACCGTTTAAACCAGTAATCGGCAACTGTTGGCACATGGCCCGCCAGGGAAAGCCCCTGGTGGGCCGGGCCAGTGTGTTTACCTGCCACATCCACAGGTTTGGCTGATCACAGCTCTCACTGGCCACGGTTCACCGTCCCAGGCCAATGGGGGTTGCGGGAAGGGCGGCCAGCACATCCCTCTGCCTGCGCTGCTTCCTGCAGTCCCCATTGGCCTGGAGCGGCAAACCGCAGCCAGTGGGAGCTGCGATCAGCCGAACCTGCAGATGCGACAGGTAAACAAACCGGCCCAACTCCTGGGGCTGGGGTTACTCCGGCTAGCCGGCATGGCTGGGGCTGCTCCTGCTGGCTGGCTGCTGGCCGGTGCAGCTGGGGTTAACGGTGAAGATGGGTTAACCGGTAAGACTAAAGCTTACTGGTTAACCATTTACTATTTTACATCCCTAATCACGCCACCACTGGGCAGGAACCAGAGCAGTTCAATGACAGGAACAGGTAGGTCATGGAGCCCAGGGTCAGACCTAAACTAAGCCTTTTTCTGTTGTTGGGCTGCAGAGAGTTTGGCAGGGCACATGGATATCACACATCCTGCTCCTCCATCTGCAGTTCTCGGTGACCCCCAGCTCCTCGGGCCGTAGGTCAGGGGAGAACAGGGTCGCCACTCCAGCCGTATGAACTGTGAGATGGCTAAAGTACACCCTGTGCCCCCATTCCAGCCGCCAGCTGTCTTTGGCGGCCAGATCCGTGTGGGTCTCCTGCAGGAAAACCACAGAATACCCCCCCTCCTGAAGGAAGAAGAGCACCTGGGATCTGCAGAGATCCATCCTACAGCCCCGGGTGTTCAATGTTGCGATAGTGATGGGTGCCATGAGGAGGGCTGGGGGAGATCCTCGCCAGCAGGGATGCTCACGGCCCCCATTGGGCCATGCAGCAAACCATGACCCACCCCATAGGTGAGTAAGGAGTCACGGAAACCACGGACCCGCTGGTAGGCAGTGGTGGCCTGCTTCCCGGTCCTTTTACCCTCCCCCATAAGGGCCCTCGTGGCCCGGAGGATTTGCTGAAACTCCCCCCATCGCTGAAAAGCAAACTGTACCTTGTTGTGGGAGCCACGGACGTCTTCAAGAAACTCCCGCAGCTCCTGTCGCAGCACATGGGGAGGTGGGGTTACTGGCTCCGGACCATCCTCTGGCGGGGCCCCTGGCACAGCCCTGTGGCCACTGAGATGGGCAGGCAAGGGGCGGACCCCCGACATAGCGCCCGATGGGCTGATGCCACGCAGCCCGCCTTGAACCCTGGCTCAGTAGAGGGTGGCAGAGGGAAGATAGCAGCTCTTAGTGGGTCGGGACAGGGAAACACAAAAGCCGCTCCCTGGGGGTCATCTGCTGGGAAAGGGAAGGAGACAGCCCCAGGGGGTGGCAATAACATCGCGGGAGGTGGAAGGAATAGGGACAGGGTCGGCACAAGGGGCAGGGCCGGGGTCAGGGACAGGAGCAGGGGCAGAGGCACGATTCTGGGCTCCAGAAGCCAAGCAACAGGCCTGTGGCACCTCCCGATCAGGCTCAGGGGTTCGCGGGGTGGGGAGGGGGTTCTCAGCAATGCCGGGCACAGGCTCCAGGGTGGGTTTGGCAACCACAGCATCAGGAGGTGGACTATCTTCAGTAGGGCCCTGGTGGCTTGGGTCTCTGCTGCGTGGTACTGGCCATCACCTCAACAGGCTCGGCGGCCGTCAGCGGGGTGCCATCTTCAGCCAAGTTGGTGGAAGAGTCCAGGGGCTCCTCAGAGGCGGGAGCGGAAGCAACGGTTAGGGGGAGGGAGCATGGAGAAAGGGGGGCCGGAATGAGGTTGCCCAGATCGAGGCCCGCTGGCAGAGGGTTGTCTTCCCCCTGGGTGACCGGGGTCTGACCCAGGGCCTCGAGCTCCTCATAAATGGAGGGGAGATCGCCTTCCACCAACCCGGGGTTCTCCCCACCGGCACCTGAAGCGACAGGCAACTCGGGGCTCACAGGGGCTTCAGGTGGTAACGGGACAGGAGGGGCTTTATCAGGAGGTCATCCAGTGTCCCCTGCTGCCGGTGCCCCAACAGGGGCAGTAGCAGGTGGTTCAGCTGCGGTGGCAGAGGTAGAGGCTTGGGGGGGGCGGCGAGGTCTGCCGGAGGGGCCCCACCCGCCTTGTCCCTCGCCATAATGAGCAGGGAGGGAGGGGGAAAAACTAGAGAGAGGAAGGGAAAGGGGAAGCAGATCAACCACTGCTCCCCGCTAGGCTGCAGGCAAGGGAGGAGGGTGCCAAAAGGGGTGGGCTGGACAGAGGGGCAGTCAAGGGCTCCGGGTCAGTCACCGACACGGGGTGGGATTCCGGCTCCTCTAGCTGCACTAGGGGAGCAGGAAATAAAACAGCATTGGGGGGTGCAGTGAAGAGGGTTCAAACTAAAATGGGGAGGGGCACAAGTGCATGGGAGGGGGAATTGGTACACTGAGCAAGGGGCTAATCAGGGCGGGGGAAGGGGGGAGAACCAGGCTGGAGTTAGGACAGGGAAACCAAGGGGCTAGCTTCAGAGGCTGGAGCAAGCAAACAAACTGAAGCTAGTAAGGAGGGGGCTGCGGCAAAGGGGAAGGGCTAAAGGCTGCAAGTGGCAAATGGGGCAGGTAGCAAGGGGATAAGTCCAAGTGGGGGGGGGGGGGAACATGCACCCACATGAGCTTGCAAAAACGTCAGTTTGGGCTGGCTGCTGCTTCAGGCCCAAAAGGTGGTGAAAGGGCGTGCCAAGCCAGGGGAGCAGCTGAGCCTCAGAGGCAGGAGCTTGAGGCAGATGGTAAGTGTCCACTGGGGATGATGGAGGGGGCAGTGATGGTGGGGGGAGGCAAAGGGGGACACACAGATGGACTAGGGGGCAGGCTCCATGCCATACCCCCCTGTGTCTCCACAAACACAGTCATGACCCCCCCCACAAGAGCACAGTTCAAAAGCTACTCAGTCTTAAAGGCCCCCTCCACGATGTCTGCAGAGTCTCTGTGCGCTCCCCCAATGGTAGATGGTTCTCCTCTTCTCCTCGGGGCTCTAGCAGCTCCAAACAGCAAACGCAGCAGCAGCTCCAGGCAGCAGTCTGGTGGCCAGGCAGGAGGGGCCCCTCACAGGTGGTGGTGGTGATGACGTCCACAGCAGCAATGGCTGGGGCTGGGGTCCCACACTCCCCTCTCTGGGGAGATGGCCAGCAGCCCCCCCCCCCCCCCAAGGTACTGTAGTCGGAGCAGTAGCAGCACCTGGGGGAGGGGGGGCAGCAGCCGGTCAGCAACCAGGTAGCAGAGAAGGGGGTGGGGTGTCTGGCCCAACCAGGGGAGCAGCTGGAGCAGCAACAACAGCAGCAGCAGCAGGGAGAGCCCAGGGCCTAGGAGCAGGAGCAGCAGCCTTCTCCCTCCAGGCCAGACGGCTACAGGAGAGCGATCCTACTGGGATCCAGGAAGTGCTAAAGGATCCCCCCCAGCCTAAGAGGGGGATCCACAGAAACCAATTGAGTATTGGGGACAACTAAGAGGGACAGGAGTGAGATCAAAGGGTCAAACGAAGGGAACCGGACGGGGTCACCGAGCAGAGAACCCCGGACAGCGCCCACCGCTCCTCGAAAGCGTCAAGAGAGTCAGTGGACACCGCCCAGAGGAACTCCGCCCGGATACGTGAACAGACGGAGGATCGGAAATAGGCCCCACAGTCGCAGGAGACTCCATCGGCCAACCTCCTCACCCTGGTTTTATAAACGGCCATTTTAGCCAGGGCCAGGAGGAGGTTGACCAGGAGGTCCTGTGACTTTCTGGGGCCATGGATAGGGAGTGCATAAATGAGAAGGTGAGGGGAAAAGTGCAACCAAAAACGTAACAGAATATTCGTGAGGAGCTGGAATAGGGGCTGCAGCCTGGAACACTCCAAGTATATGTGTGCCAGGGTTTCCCTCACGCCGCAAAAGGGGCAGGTGTCTGGGATAGGGGTAAACCATGGCAAGTACACGCCTGTGCTTATGGCTCCATGAAGGAGCTGCCATCTGATATCCTCGGCGGGCCTCGGGACCAGGGTGGAGTATGGGCTGGCCCACCTATCCTTCACGTCCTCACCCTCCAGAGGTGGCAGGAGGTCCCGCCATTTTGTATTGGGGCGGGATACAAGGGTGAGGACATGAAGGGTGTGAAGCACGAGCGTGTATAAATGTTTCCTTGGCACGGTCTAGAAGCGGACCAGCTGTACATCATGCAGCCAGCTCACGGTGAAGGGGCGGGGGGGTTGATTGGGTCCACGGGGCAGGGGCCCGATGATAAGGTCCGGAGGGCCTGGAGTTGACGGTGGAACCAGGCCTCATGCAGGACCCGGTCAAGGTAAACCTGAGCAGTGGGCAGCAAAGCAGCCCTCACCTCCTGAAGTACGCACTGGGGAGTACAAGGCCTGGAGAGGCCCATGCGCTGAGCATCAGGGGATCCAGCCAGTCTCCCCGGTCGTAGTCCAGGAGCTCTCCAACTCTTGTGACTTCTGCCAGGACCAACTTCTGGCACACCGGGGGGGCTCTGCCACCGGCACGCACAGCTGGGGGTTGTGTAGCAGGGGCTCCGAGAGGAGATCTGTCCCCCACTGTGGTCACCACAGACCTGGTCGCTGAGAGCAGTTTCCAGGTCCGGAGGAGGTCATGGTAGAAGACCAGGAGCCTGGAGAGGTCTCGCAGAAGACCTCTTGGATGGAAATAATGGAGCTGCCGGTCATATCGGAGCCCTCGGAAGCGGTGCAGGAGGGCGTGCACCAGTATGCTCCACACCGGACTACCTGCACCATAAAGGAGCCTCTGCAGGGCCTGGAGGTGGAAGACATGGACCTGAGTGTGTAGACACTTCAGGCCGTGCCCTTCCTCCACCGGGGTAGATGGGAAACCCCTGCAGAGACCCAGTGCAGTCCTGACCAGAGGAACTCCAGAATCGATGTCTGGAGGTTGGCCAGGAAACCTGGGGCCAGGACCAAGGTGTTCAGCTGGTACCAGAGTTGAACTGGACTGTGGGTTCCACCAGAGGGGAAGGTCTCTGGCCTGTTCCCCGATCCACTAGATGGATCAGCAGATACTGCGGGGATTGTTCTTCTTCCTTTTCCCCATGCCGGTCAGTGATGAGGCTAACTGAGTGAACGGCAGATTTGAGCCACAGAAGTGGCCATACGAGGGTTGCCATGAACCTCTGAGGCGAGCAAATCCGCCAATAAGCGCAAGACCCACCAAGGCAGAGGAGGAACTTTGTCACAGTGCTTACAATATGGTTTCATAAAACATCTGACAAAGAGTGGGGAAGAAAGTAGGGGAAAGGAGATAGTGGAGAAAAGATAGGTGTTATATCAATGCATTGGACAAGGTTTGTTCAAAATAAATATAAATCTGAGAAGTTTGTGTTGATTCACTTCTTGTGGATATCACAATAGAAGTAGATCTTAGGGAGTAATTTTAGAGGAGAGAGTAGTGGCTTGGCAAAACAATTCTTATTCCAGTATAAGAGTGACTTTTTCCCATTTAGCTTAAACCCTTCCTAAGCAACATAAGATAAACCTTTAAAATACATTATTATACCACAATAATAATGTGGGGTTATACTGGTATAAGTATACTGGTTTACATTCACACCTTTGGCTATACAAAAGCTTTCGCATGTAGACAAGGCTGAAGGGGAGAATTTTCCAGAACACCTATGTTATTTGGGCACCCAAGTCCCATTTTTAAGAGACTTACACGAGTAGCCTCATAAGTCACTTCAGTAATTTTGAAAGTTTGATCCTAAATCAGATACATAGACATGGATAAAGGCAGAGTAAGGAAGCAAGACTGGGGTAGTAGTGAATAGGGAGCCAGTCGAAGGAAAGGGAGAATCAGAGAAGATATGACTGACTGGCAAGGAAGCCAATTGTAACAGCTTGTCTGTTCTACTGGTTGCAGCTGACTGATGCTTAATGCACTGCCCAAATTTTGTTTTGTTTTGCTTGCCTGTTGAGGTTTTTTCTAGCTTGTCTTTAATAGTGTACACCTTTTGAGTGCATGCCTTAAGAAATATCTTGATGCTGTTCCTCCGAAAGTGTCCTTCTATATGTGGTTTTTTTGCTAACATTAAATATAAGATGTTCAGATGTGTAAAATAAGGTTTCCTCCTCTTTTCAATGTCATTGATTATAAGAAGATGGCTTTTGGTTCTTAAACTTACAGTTTTCACTGAATCATATCACTCATCATTCAGTAACCAGTTATAAACTAAATCAGAGAAACCCATTTTTCCTACCAGCAAATGACTTAAACCCCAATCCTTCAACTACATCCACACAGATGGACCCTTGCATCTGTATGGAATTGAAGTCAATGTGGTTCAGTGCTGGGCTCTCTGCCCAGGGCAATGCAGTAGCAAGATTGAGGCCTTATTTAACTGCCCTGTCATCATCATCATTTACTATTTGCCAGTGTGTGTGCCATCTGCAGGTTTTATCAGCAATGATTTTATGTTTACTTCCAGATCATTGATGAAAATGATCTGGACATAAATAATGTCAGGCCTAGTACCAATCCCTTCAAAGCTCCACTAGAAACACCTGCACTGGGTAGTGATTCCCCACTTTCATTTACAGCTTCAGATATGGCAGTTAGCCAGTTCTTAATCCATTTTAATGTATCCTTTACTGAGGTTGTATAGTGCTGATATTTTATTCAGAATGTCATGTGGTACTAAGTCAAATGCCTTCAAAAAGCCTAAGTACATTAGATCGATGCTATTGCCTGCATCATCCAAACTTGTAATCTCATCAAATATTGAAATCAGGTTTGACAAGACACATTTTCTGTAAAACCATGTTAATTGGCATTAATTGTATTCTCATCCTTTAGTTTATCAATTGAATCCTGAAACAACTTTTCAAGTTTTTTGCCTGGGATGTCAGGCTAATCGGTTTATAGTTACTCAGGTCATCCTACTTCCCCTTTTTGAAGACAGGCACATTAGCACTCTTCCAGTCTTCTGGAATTTCCCCATTGTTCCAAGACCTATTTTAACATCAGTGGGCCAGAGATCTCCTCAGCCAACTCTTTCGGGACTCCCAGGTGTAAAGCTGTTGAGGCCTGCCAATTTAAAAATGTTTATCCCTACAAGATTTTTTTAATATCCTCCTTATTCACTAATTAATTTAACTGGAAAATATGTCATCATCCTTATGTAATACAAGTACATCACCCTGCTTCTTTTCAAAGGAAAAATAGAAGTATTTATTGTAAAAGCATGGCCCTCTATCACTTGAGCTAAAGGACCAGCTCTGTTAGCAAGGAAACTGAGTGGGAAATGTTTGTATTGACTGTGCACTCCATTTTGTATTATGTGCTGAACATGGGTCTAAACTTACCTAAGGGTGACCTATTGCAATGTATTCCTGGTAGCTGCCCAGCTCAGGAAACAGGCTTGACACTTGTTGAATGACTATTCTAGAGAAACCATCATGACTAGAGCCAGGCAAATAATGGATCTTTCCGTTCACTAGTAATTCCAAAAAAAGTTTCGTTTTGGGTCAAACTGAAAACAACATTTTTCAGAATTCCACTGAACTGAAAAGCTGAAAAAAATTCAGTTCAAACTAAATCCAACATATTTCAGTAATGCCCACGTCCTCCTTCAGCCATTTCGTGAATGCTTTCCGTTGCTTTTTGTCAAAATGCCTGAAAATCTGAACAAAATGTTTTGTATCAAAATTAAATGTTTTGTTTCAACATTTTTGATTTAATTGAAACGGTTTGGCAACCTCAGCACAAATTCATGAATAGTTTCAGCTGACACAATATCACATTTGTTGACAAATTATGCATCCAAAAAATTTTACATGCTCTAATCAAGACAGCAATCTGGGACTATCAGCTTTGAATTACTCTCAACTAATTGCTCCATGAGGGTGAGCCACGAGTTTTCTGCACAGGTTTTGGGACTATCGTGACTGGGGAAGGGGCCTAGACCTTTCTAGCTAAGCACATGCCAAAGGAGGCAAAGATTGTACTTAAGAAAGGTTGCTGCTTTGAGTAGAGGGGGCCAGCTATTAACACATGTAAGAAGGATTTGACTGAGAGAGATGGCAGGAGGAATTCTGCCTGTCCTGAACTCCGACAACTCTCAGAAGGAGTGAGCTCAGACTAGAGGAAAGTGCATCTCAGGACTTATTAGTTAAATTAGTTTAATTTACCTTTCAGCTTTATGAATCTCTGCTAGTGAAGGTCTCCACTAGGGTTGGGTAACTCATTTTGGACTACTTTCAAACACACTCATTATTGTAGGTTTGAAGCTTCGATATTGAGTTCACATTCCTCTTACAAGAGACTGCGGAAAGAGGAGCATACGGAGGTGGGGAAAAATTCAAATGAAAAAATAAATGCAGTTTATATTCATCATAGAGAATCCATTTGTTTCAGCCTACATATTTTTGAGGGGAGGGGTTCTTCAACCCCTAGCACAGACCACAGGCTTCCTTTTAACAAAAAAAAAAAAAAAAAAAGTAAAATTCAACAGTCCTTCAAAAGACCCTTCTGTTTAAATTATAGGGTAAAAAGTTCCATGAACTCAAACTAGCTCTGTGAATCCTATGAACCAAAAAATATAGTTTGTGAAGTTCATAGAACTTCAGATCCCACATCCTTTGTCTTGATGCAGTTAATACCTTTTATGAAATCCATACCGATCAACAGACGCATCAAAAAACAATAGATTCTAAATTTGTACAAGTGTATACAAATTGTTTTGGGTGGCAGGGGATGGGGGGGAAGCAGCAGCAGAAGCATAATTTGTATACATTTGAATAAAGAGCCAGACACAGTTAGAAAGATGGATGGAAGGAAGGAAAGGAGAAGAGAAAGGGGGATGGAATGCGATCTCAGTATTTCAATGCATCCCTCTTTAAGAGCATTTAATTCTCCTGCATCTTTATAAGTCCAGAGGATCTTCAATTACGTTACTATTGACCTATAAATATATTACTGTTGTCTCTTCTGGATCACTAAATGTGCTGTAATAAACAGCTCCATCAGAGAAATCCAGCGAGGGATATGCTAGTTGTATTACAGCTTTCAATTTTGTTAGATAACCCTGTGGGAAAAGGTAGCTAACTTCCTATAGTGTTTCCTCCCAACTGTTTCTCCTCACTCTAGGAATTGAATTCTCTTTGGACTATGCTGGTATTTATGACCAGATCACAGCCACTGCTATGCATCGATCTTGTCACAGAGCAGTAGAAAACCCACTTGATCAGCTATCTAAGGATTACCCCAGTGAGAGGAGATGCTTGGGTGGTAAAAAAACTGCAGTAAGCCACATACACACATTTTACCCCCTGGTGTAGGGATATGAGAGAACTGTTCCATTTGAGGGCCCTCAAGAATTTGCATAACGTAAGAGGCACTCTAACTTGTTCCTAAGGACTGGATCCAGCAGACCCAGTGTTTTGTTGGGTTCATAAGAGCCAATCCTTGAGGGTTGGACCTCACCATCTAACCTGTACTTTCCACGCATTATGTACTGCTGTTATTCCAGATGAATATGTAGCTAAGAAACAATTTTTTAAATAAATTACGAAAGGAGAGAAAAGTAATAATTCACCCACTCCAAAGTGAAATGGAGCTATCAATGTAGTTTCCACTTTGTTACTAATAAACAAATTCAAAAATAAAACAATGCAAAACTTTAGAGCCTACAAGTCCACTCAGTTGTACTTCAGCCAATCACTCAGACAAACAAGTTTGGTTACAATTTGCAGGAAATAATGCTGCCTGCTTCTTGTTTACAATGTCACCTGAAAGTGAGAACAGGTGTTTGCATGGCACTGTTGTAGCCAGCATCGCAAGGTATTTACGTGCCAGATGCGCTAAAGATTTATATGTCCCTTCATGCTTCAACCACCATTCCAGAGGACATGCTAGATACAGAGAGGGAACTAGGTGATGCTGCAGTGAAATGCTTTCCACTCAGAGTTGCACTGAATACAATATCCCCACACAGAGCTGTTGTGCACTGTTCTGTCTCTTCTGTCATCTTGCAGATGAGATATAAAACCAAAGTCCTCACTCACCACTTAGAGATATCAAAGATCTCTTGGCAATTTATTGACTACATGTGTTCAGAAAATATTCTGGCCTGACCAGCTTCAAAGTTATGTAATTACATCTTTCCCACCTAAAAATGTTCCTGTAGTTTCAGTTAGATACAGGATTGTTTGGTGCCACCTCCTGTAGATTGCTATGTAGTAGCAGTAGATCACTGTAAAATAGCTGAAACCCCTCAGGGAGCTGTCCCTTCTTGGTGAATGGCAGGATTCCTTTGTACACTCTGTAAAGCACCTTTGGATCTTTGGGATGAGAAGGTGCTACATAAATTAAGATGTTACTAGTAGCTGAGAGCCCATGATGCAGGCCAAGTAATCCACCATTGATTGTATGGAGACTGTAGAGATGAAGTTGTTGCATGCAAACTAACTATAGAGTAAAGGTGGTGATTGTTTGAGTTGCATCTGATATCACAATGGTCTAGGACTCTTCGCATGGCCTTACACCCATGTTATGTACAGCTACAGTAATTCATAAAGTCAAAATAGCTGAAAACTTAAACATTGGATGGCAACAGACGGAAAAGCCATGTGATGCCTGACCTTTGTGATATTCTAAACAAAAACCCTCAACTTGCAGCTGTTTCCACTGCTTCACATTAACTCAACCACCATTCTGGGCTTCAGAGTGACACACAGAGTTACAATCCTGCAATCTTACATAAAGTAGTAAAATGAAATCTATTGCACAGGTGTGGCAGTTGGGACAATTCTCTAGATTGTTATTTATAAGTGTTAACATTTCACGTTTCATTTCATGACATTTCTCGCCTGCGTGCAGCTCCTATTCTCTATAGATAAACCTCTGCCCCCTACATATTATATTGCTGACTTCAGGAATGCATAATCTATTTGCATCTATATTTCCTACAGGTACAGTTTCTTGCTTTCATCTTTGCAATTGCATATATTTGATGATAGTGCAGATTAGAGCCACCCTGGGAAGGAAACACATTTAATGGTTCTGGCAATCAGTCACCTGAAGTGTTTCTTACGCTCTTGTATACAATCCATTCTTTCCTATATGCCACATAAGTAGGGTGACCAGACAGCAAATGTGAAAAATCGGTACGGGGGTGGGGGGTAATAGGATCCTATGTAAGAAAAAGACCCAAAAATCAGGACTGTCCCTATCAAATCGGGACATCTGGTCACCCTACACATAAGAGGATACTCAAGGGGTTGACTTAGCATACATCTACACTGCAAACTCAAAAACACATAAACCAACATGGCAGTGAGTCTCACAGCTGGGGTCAACTAACTTGGGCTCGTGGGGCTTGCTCTAGCAGACTAAAATTAACAGTGCAGACATGCCTCCTCAGGCTGAAGCATAGGTGCTGGAACTAGGAGTGCTGGGGGTGTGGCAACATCCCAGGGCTTGAAGTGGTTTCCATTATATACAGGGTTTACAGTTTGGTTCAATGGCTCTGAGCACCCCCACTACACAAATTGTTCCAGCAACCCTGGGCTGAAGCCCGGGCCCTGAGAAGAAGTGTGTGTGTGGGGGGGGGTGTCTCTAAGCCCAGTCTCCAACCCAAGCAGAAATGTCTGCAGTGCTAATTTTACCCCCAGGGCACTAGGCCTGAGAGCCCAAGTCAGTTGACCTAGGCTCCGTGACTTGCTGCCAAGGGTTTTGGTTTGTTTTTTTTTCTGTGCGTGGCACAGATATACCATCAAGAATCTGAACATCATATTTAATCTAGATTCCCTGAAAACAAAATTCTGGCAAGGTCAGCTTGGCTTTTCATGCTTCTGAGTCAGATGAACTTTTACTGGAATTCAGTTTCTGTGTTGGAATCTTTGGGATTTGATCTTAAAAACTATTAAAAAATTAAGAATTTCTTTCTGCTCTGCAGGTATACTAAAGGTAAAGGCACTTTTATTTATATGAAAAGACTTTGCTCTAATGTCCTAAATTTTCCTCTCTCCTCATTGCTGTGTTGCACAGTTTGGCTGCCACCCTTCCACCTCAAAGGTGGCTGCATTTCACTGATAGGTGAAGTGATTCCTCTGTATGTATCATTTGTAAAGGCTGTTTGGGGATGAAAGGCACTCTGTAGTGACACAGTACACTTATAGCATGCCCATGACAGAAACCCATGTGTTGTCCTCTAGTAAGTGAGTGGATAAATGGGTGACTTTCTGATGGAAGTTGAATGAAATGTTCCACAATTTCCTCAGTTAAATTTCTGCATCTGCTTTGTATGATGCAATTAGGTGTTTCCCCTTCATATACTTTAATATTTCATTCATAAACACATAAGAGCCTGAACACTGGATACATGTTGTTGCATTTGACAGGCTAATTGACCCATTTTTATTAATTGGCTGTGAGTTGTGCATAAAAGATCACCTCTCACATAAGCAGCTTTTAATGAATCCAGACATTAATCTTCCTAAGTAGCTACTCAGTTCTAGCTTCCTCCAAGGCATTAGTTCACACAGCCTCCACTCTGGAGTCATCATCCAGCAACTAAGTCCCCTAAGACCAACTCATTTGCTGAACTGTGGCAGGATCCTACCTCACAAGATAATCCATGAAAAATGGAGGTGCCAGTATTTGGCCCAGTTGTTCCTTTACCTCACACAAGACAGCTAAATTAAATTCACCTCAGATTGCCCTTGAAAGATTTTAGGCTCCTGGGAACATAAGGTAACAAGAGGCAGTCAGGGCCTTTTAATTCTAACTTTCCATTACTACACTGATACCCCCGTTAATGTAAAACACGTTTACAATCCCTTAGTGTCTTGGTGCAGTAAGACCATTTTACTTTTACTAGTTTTCATTGACCTCTGTCAACATCCAGCATAAAAATGCAATGCCTGCTCAGTCATAACACTGCATTACATATGGATGCATACATAGAAAACATTAGAGGCAGAATGATCTTGGGGCTATTTCTAGCTCAGACACAGATTTGCTATGTAACCTTTGGTCAGTAGCTTCATCACTTTGGGGTTCAGTTTTCCACATCTGTATAATGGGGATAGGACCTCTTACTTTACTGGGGAGACATTTTATTCCTTAATGGGCCAAAGTGTGTAGCTCACAATGCGGCCCATTTTTAGGTTTGTGGAGATGCACTGACCAAGAGACACTATGCCCCCTCCAATTCCATGGAAGACATGAGGAATGAACACACCCTTTGGATGATGAAGCTTGCTCCACCCTGTTTCTGGCCTACATAGAGAAGCAGAGCCATGACTCTGCCTTCTTCCCTGTCCTCATCACTGGACACCTGTAGAGAATCAAAGAGGGAGTAGTTCCTCTGCTCCTTCAAGTGCAAGGGCTGCTATTGTGCCTAACCCTTGCTAAGAAGGGTAGGCAGGTGGCAGAAAATACACCTAGCTCCCTTCTTCTCAGTAATCTAGGGTTCTTAGTGCTTTGAGATCCTCCGAAGGAAGAGGCCACAAAGAATTACTATAACAGGAACAGCCGTGTTAGTCTGTATTCACAAAAAGAAAAGGAGTACTTGTGGCACCTTAGAGACTAACCAATTTATTTGAGCATAAGTGAACTGTAGCTCACGAAAGCTTATGCTCAAATAAATTGGTTAGTCTCTAAGGTGCCACAAGTACTCCTTTTCTTATAACAGGAACGTTTATGACAGAAAGAAGTGGAGTCAACATTTTCAAATGCAGGTACCTGAGTTTAGGTGTATAAGTAAGAGGCCTGTTTCCCTCCACCCCCATTCAATGGAACTTCGATACAGTATCTGAGATTAACAGAGTGGTCAGCCTAGCTCTTTTCACGCTGCAGCGAATCCAGACATAAGCCCTAACAGCAAGGTCAAAATAAAGTAGTAAGGTAAAACAAAAGTTCCAGCTCGTACAGCAATCTATTTAAGACTAGCCATGGGGCCTAATTCTCCACTTCACTGAAGTCAATGGGGTTACTCCTCAATTAGAATGGTTTAAATGAGAAGAGAATCAAGGCCCAGATATACATAAAAGTGACTCACAGAGAATATGCTCATATTCCTTGCCTAGACAATGCTCAAAATTGTTCAAGTTACTACATTCTCTATACTCACTCCATGAATATACAAGCTTTGGCCAATTAGCAAAAAGATAATAATGTACCCACTTCATCTTAACAACCAACAATGTAATATTATTTAGAAATACTCAAAACTTAAAGGTTTCAGAGTAGCAGCCTTGTTAGTCTGTATCCGCAAAAAGAAAAGGAGGACTTGTGGCACCTTAGAGACTAACCAATTTATTTGAGCATGAGCTTTCGTGAGCTACAGCTCACTTCATCAGATGTTTACCGTGGAAACTGCAGCAGACTTTATATACACACAGAAATCATGAAACAATACCTCCTCCCACCCCACTGTCCTGCTGGTAATAGCTTATCTAAAGTGATCAACAGGTGGGCCATTTCCAGCACAAATCCAGGTTTTCTCACCCTCCACCCCCCCACACAAATTCACTCTCCTGCTGGTGCTAGCCCATCCAAAGTGACAACTCTTTACATAATCAAGTCGGGCTATTTCCTGCATAGATCAAGGTTTTCTCACATCCCCCCCACCCCCATACACACACAAACTCACTCTCCTGCTGGTAATAGCTCATCTAAACTGACCATTCTCCAGGTTTAAATCCAAGTTAAACCAGAACATCTGGGGGGGGGGGGTAGGAAAAAACAAGAGGAAACAGGCTACCTTGCATAATGACTTAGCCACTCCCAGTCTTGCAGTGTATGTTTGCTGGCGTTCAAACAACATCTGTTCTTTATCTCTCTGTGTTATCCTCAGGAGAGTGAGATATCATTCATGGTCACCTGGTTGAAATAGGGTGCTTTTCTTCAGGGGACACTCAGAGGTGCCCGTTCCTGCTGGGCTGTTTGCCTGTGGCTGAACAGAAATGTTCCCCACTGTTAGCCACGGGGAGGAGGGAGGGTTGAGGGGGTAGCCACGCGGTGGGGGGAGGCAAAATGCGACCTTGTAATGAAAGCACATGTGCTATGTATGTGTAACCCTTCTGCCCGTCAGAGTTGGCAGCAACAAGGGCCGGGTTCAATATCTAGGGGATCCATTCCAATAACACAATGCAAACCGGCTCGAGCCCCCACCCAGTGACCTGGGACAAATATATACCACCCCTGCTGGGTGCCTCCAAGAGGCAATACTTCCCCTCTCGCAAGCACATAGTCTGAGTGTAGCAAAAAGCCTTTTAATAACAGAGAGAAACAATGTGGCATTATGTTGGGGAAACACCACCAACAGGATTCATAACACAACCCATGAGCAAAAAAACCCACCCCAAGCAAATTGGGGCATGCCCTTTCCCTTTTGTTCTTGAGTCCAGCAACCCCAAATCACCCAAAGTCCCAAAAGTCCAATGACCCAAAAGTCTCTGTCCCTGGTCAGGGCAGCCCCAGAGTTCAAAAGTTTATCTGCAGAGTTTTACTTCCCAACCTGGGTGGAGATGGGGGCAGGGGTAAAAGGCACCTTACATGATCTGAAGCTGACCGCCCCACAGCTCCATAGGCCTTCGCTCTGCTCCACCAGCCACGCCACGAACTGCTTTGCTCAGCAACGCTCTGCTCCGCAGCCCACAAGCAGCTCCCGCCGTCCCACGAACTGCTCCGCTCCGTGTCCCACCAGCAGCTCCCGCCGTCCCATGAACTGCTCCACCAGCCTGTCCACAAGGCACTCCAGCCATCCCGCAAACTGCTCCACAATATATCTTCAGGCTTCCCCACTACTTAACACAACGCTCAGTGATTTCAGCTCTTAGGTAAATTCAGCTTGTAGTAGAGGAGCCTCAGTGCTGGTGCACCATTAGCCCAAAGTGAGCTCAGCAGCCTGTAACTAGACTTCTAATGAAATCAAAATTAGCTCCGATATTCCACAGTGGAGAGAGGAGGAAGTGCAACTAGCATGTAAGGCCCTCACCAAGGGGCCCATGCCACCAAGTATTAATACTTGTCCCCAGCCTCTCTCAATTCACAGAGTTTTGGAACCCATGACCCTTGCCTAGCGAGTGCTACTTAGTTGATGGTGAGTCCCTCCACCATAACAAAAGGCCAAGTACAGTTCCAAGCACAGTTCCCATAATCAGGGTAATAACAATTTATTCTTCCTGCCCCAATAACAGAGACACTGGGGATCTCACAGCAGCCAAAGTGACCATTTGGGCAGCTATGGCCTCATTCTAGGCAGGGTGGGTGTGCCTATGCAAATGAGATTGGCCCCTGAAGTTCTTTTCCACAACTTGCCACACCTCACCACCAGATGTCAGGGTGGAGCTCACCCTGACACTGCTTACATATGTAATATTAACAGCAAGGTTTACCCTGAAAGAGTGTAGCCACTGTTTTATAAAATGTGTCTTTTTAAATACCGCTGTCCCTTTTTTTTCTCCACCAGCTGCATGTGTTTCAATGATCACAGGATCTTCTCCTTCCCAGAGGCTAGTGAAGATTAGAAAGAAAAAAACCGCACTCGTGCTGAAATGTTCTCTGAACTCATGCTGTCCTCCCACACTGACAGAGCACAGATGAATGCGTGGAGGCAAATAATGTCAGAGTGCAGGAAAGCACAGAATGACCAGGAGGAGAGGTGGCAGGCTGAAGAGAGTAAGTGGCGGGCTGAAGACAGGGCTGAAGCTCAAATGTGGCGGCAGCATGATGAGAGGAGGCAGGATTCAATGCTGAGGCTGCTGGAGGATCAAACCAGTATGCTCCAGTGTATGGTTGGGCTGCAGCAAAAGGCAGCTGGAGCACAGACTGCCACTACAGCCCCTGTGTAACCAACCGCCCTCCTCCCCAAGTTCCATAGCCTCCACCCCAGACACCCAAGAACACGGTGGGGGGGGCCTCCAGCCAACCAGCCACTCCACCACAGAGGATTGCCCAAAAAACAGAAGGCTGGCATTCAATAAATTTTGAAGTTGTAAACTTTTAAAGTGCTTTGTGGCATTTTCCTTCCCTCCTCCACCACCCCTCCTGGGCTACCTTGGTAGTCATCCCCCTATTTGTGTGATGAATGAATAAAGAATGCATGAATGTGAAGCAACAATGACTTTATTGCCTCTGCAAGTGGTGATCGAAGGGAGGAGGGGAGGGTGGTTAGCTTACAGGGAAGTAGAGTGAACCAAGGGGTGGGGGGTTTCATCAAGGAGAAACAAACAGAACTTTCACACTGTAGCCTGGCCAGTCATGAAATTGGTTTTCAAAGCTTCTCTGATGTGTACCGCGCCCTCCTGTGCTCTTCTAACCACCTTGGTGTCTGGCTGCGCGTAACCAGCAGCCAGGCGATTTGCCTCAACCTCCCACCCCGCCATAAACGTCTCCCCCTTACTCTCACGGATATTGTGGAGCGCACAGCAAGCAGTAATAACAGTGGGAATATTGGTTTCACTGAGGTCTAAGCGAGTCAGTAAACTGCGCCAGCGCACCTTTAAACATCCAAATGGACATTCTACCACCATTCTGCACTTGTTCAGCCTGTAGTTGAACAGCTCCTGACTACTGTCCAGGCTCCCTGTGTACGGCTTCATGAGCCATGGCATTAAGGGATAGGCTGGATCCCCAAGGATAACTATAGGCATTTCAACATCCCGAACAGTTATTTTCTGGTCTGGGAATAAAGTCCCTTCCTGCAGCTTTTGAAACAGACCAGAGTTCCCGAAGATGCGAGCATCATGTACCTTTCCCGGCCATCCCACGTTGATGTTGGTGAAATGTCCCTTGTGATCCACCAGTGCTTGCAGCACTATTGAAAAGTACCCCTTGCGGTTTATGTACTCGCCGGCTTGGTGCTCTGGTGCCAAGATAGGGATATGGGTTCCGTCTATGGCCCCACCACAGTTAGGGAATCCCATTGCAGCAAAGCCATCCACTATGACCTGCACATTTCCCAGGGACACTACCCTTGATATCAGCAGATCTTTGATTGCGTGGGCTACTTGCATCACAGCAGCCCCCACAGTAGATTTGCCCACTCCAAATTGATTCCCAACTGACCGGTAGCTGTCTGGCGTTGCAAGCTTCCACAGGGCTATTGCCACTCGCTTCTCAACTGTGAGGGCTGCTCTCATCTTGGTATTCATGTGCCTCAGGGCAGGGGAAAGCAAGTCACAAAGTTCCATGAAACTGCCCTTACGCATGCAAAAGTTTCGCAGCCACTGGGAATCGTCCCAGACCTGCAACACTATGCAGTCCCACCAGTCTGTGCTTGTTTCCCGAGCCCAGAATACAGCATGAACCTGCCCCATTAGCACCATGATGCATGCATTGGCAGGGCCCATGCTTTCAGAGAAATCTGTGTCCATGTCCTGATCACTCACGTGACTGCGCTGACGTCGCCTCCTCGCCCGGTATCGCTCTGCCAGGTTCTGGTGCTGCATATACTGCTGGATAATGCATGTGGTGTTTAATGTGCTCCTAATTGCCCAAGTGAGCTGAGCGGCCTCCATGCTTGCCTTGGTATGGCGTCCGCACAGAAAAAAGGCGCGGAATGATTGTCTGCCGTTGCTCTGACGGAGGGAGGGGCGACTGACGACATGGCTTACAGGGTTGGCTTACAGGGAATTAAAATCAACAAAGGGGGTGGCTTTACATCAATGAGTATTTCAGGCAGGACTTCACGGAGGGTTCCAATAAGAAATGGTGCACCTAAGTAATTGTTCTTATTGGAACAAGCAGGTTGGTCTGGCCTCTGATTGATACATGGCTAGATTTACCTCGCTGCACCTTCTCTGTGAGTGACTGCAGTGTGACCTAGAGGAATGAGTCCCCTAGACGGGGAGGGGGGGAAGCAAATGAGTACAAAACAAATCTGGTCTATTTCTTGTTTTGATCAACTCCATCTATCTTTTACATCTTTGGTTGGCAGCAGACGGTGCAGAAGGACTGCAAGCCATCCACATCTCATGGCTGCTCGGCAGAAGATGGTACAGTAGGACTGCTAGCAATCCGTATTGCCTGCCTGCTTACCATAAGATGGTTCAATAGGACTGACTGCAGGACTAAAGAGAATGACCTGGTCAACTCACTCCAAATTTAGTCCCTGCACCCATGTCTGCCCAGGCGCTCCTGGCTGATGTGGCCAGGAGCACCTCGGACATGACGAGGACGGCTACCAGTCGTACTGTACCGTCTGTTGCCACAAGGCAATGGGTTGCTGCTGCTGAGTAGCAATGCAGTACCACGTCTGCCAGCACCCAGGAGACATATGGTGACAGTGAGCTGAGTGGGCTCCATGCTTGCCGTGGTATGGCATCTGCACAGGTAACTCAGGAAAAAAGGCGCAAAATGATTGTCTGCCCTTGCTTTCACGGAGGGAGGGAGGGAAGGGGGGCCTGACGATATGTACCCAGAACCACCCGCGACAATGTTTTAACCCCATTAGGCATTGGGATCTCAACCCAGAATTCCAATGGGCAGTGGATACTGCGGGAACTGTGGGATAGCCACCCACAGTGCAACACTCCGGAAGTCGACGCTTGCCTCCGTACTGTGGAAGCGCTCCGCCAAGTTAATGCACTTAATGCACTTAGAGCATTTTCTGTGGGGACACACACACTCGAATATATAAAACTGATTTCTAAAAAACCGACTTCTATAAATTCGACCTAATTTCATAGTGTAGACATACCCTTAGTCTCTAAGGTGCCACAAGTCCTCCTTTTCTTTTCATCAAAACTTAAAGAAATCCATAATGCTGAAGAACAGTACCTTAGAAATGGAATTTCTATATTCTTATCCTTTGAATGGGCATAGCGTAGGCTGTAAAAGTGCAAACTTCCCACATACAGACCTCTACCAGCCTGGGTCTTTCTTCTGAGATTACAAAAATAAGTTATAAAAGTAATTTTTGTGATTTGTGTTTTTCATGACTAGGAATTAGACCAAAACCACTAATTCATTTAATATAGGTAGGTCACCTACAACCTTCAGTGTCTGTTGATCTGAGCTCTTGTGTATCCAATATAAATAGTGAAATCAAGCAGCCATAACCCTTTCAAAATGAATACTTTTCTATATAGATACACACTCACACCCTTAAAATAGTTTGTATTGCAGGACTCCTGTGTGATATTCCAGAGTACAATCCAGACAAATGAGTAGCTGTGTCGCCCCTGCCCTGTAACAACGCCTTGCTGCTGTAGCCTCTAACCTGGACTGCTCACAAACACTTTCCAGCATGTACTTCACTCCCAACTCTGTCTGCAACCTTGGCTCCCACTAGTCTTAAAGATTATGACAGGGAGACCCCAACACACTCCTAGTCCCAGATTTCCCCCCAGAAATGTATGTCCTGTACTGCCCAGCAGAGATAGACTGAGTCCATTATTCTTTTAATGGAATAATCTTACTCCTGAGGGCATTCTGCACAAAAAAAAATTCTGTGCATAATATTTTAAAACTCTTCAAAATTCTGCATATTTTATTTGTCAATGTGGAGACTCCAGGATGGCAGTGGGAAGCACAGGCCACTGGCTGCACAGAGGTGGGAGATCACTGTGCAGCTCCCACCCAAGACATGGACTTAGCGGTGAAACTGCACCCAACCCTGACACAGCGCAAGGATCGGGCCCCAGAAACACCCCAGGGTCCTGCCCCTCCATGCCAGGTGCACCAGGCATGGGCAGGCAGGCTCAACCAGAGAGGATCCCAAGTATGGAGGGGCTTAGTTGTGGGGGGAATCCAGGTGTGGGGTGAGAGGGTTCTGTGTGGGGCAATCTGGATATGGGCGGATCAGTGAGGGATCGGGATGTGGAGGGAATCTGGATGCACAGGGACTTGTGGGGTTCTGGGTGCAACGGTAATGGGACTCTGCAGGGGGGTCCAGTGAAGGTGGTTGGGGAGCGGGGGCGGAGTTAGAGTTGGGGGGTCTGGGTGCAGGGTATTCAGTGTGGGGGTCTAGATGCTGGAGGAAAGAGGCTCAGTGGGGTGGGGATTTAGGTGTGGTTGGCTGTTGATTGGTAGGGTGGGGATCTGGGTGCAGGTGACTCATCAGGATAGTGCAGGTGCAGTGGGAGTGGTGCTCGTCGTGGGGGATTTTGGGTGCAGGAGGGGGGTGAAACTCAGTGGAAGGGTCTGGTCATGAGGGCATCTAGATGCAGGGGGGTTGGGCAGATGGGCGAGCAGCTCTCTGTACAGTGATCCCTTCCTCTGCAGCTGAGGAGTGATGGGTGCAGGAAGCATGGTGGGGGAGGGGGAGTTTGCAGAGCTTCCTAGAGCTGATGGAGAAATCTGGGGGTGAGTCTGACATGGCCCTGGATGCCATGCAGGGGCAGAGGAAGTCCCGTCCTCCCCAGGCCAGGTAAGACTAACAGCTGAGCCTGCTGCAGGGTAGGAGGCACCAGCTGGGTCTTCCCCAGTCCCACCACATGCCCCACAGTGATTTACCTCTCTGCCAGCTGCCTTGGGCACCCAAAATATACTTCTGGGGAGGGTCGCATAATCATGCTTGTGGCTTCTTTTTGTTTCCCTGTCAGAAAGTCATTTTTCTGCAGAGAAGTAAATAAATCTGCAGGGGACATAAATCGTGCACATGTGCAGTGGTGCAAAATTCCCCCAGGAGTAATAATATGCATACAGCTTGTTACCCCAAATAGAATTACCCAGGCACTTCAGCTTGAACACAGTTGATTAGATAAAACAAGTTTATTAACTGTAAAGAGAGATATTTTAAGTGAGAATGAGTAATGAGGCATGAGAGTCAGAAATAGTTACAAGAAAAATAAAGATAAAATGCGTACTGGTGTGTGGTAGGGCCCACTCTCTCTTGCCTGTGCTCAAGTCCAGAAACAGCTCAGAGACCTTTTTGCTGGTAAAACACTCCATGCAGTTTATTGACCACAGTGGTTTCCACCACCCTATTTGCTATATAGACTCACACCTAGACTCCTAGGGAGCTCTCAGCTCCTGATCAAGCAGAGAAGAGCAATCTCCTTTTCTATCTCCCAGGTCCTTCCTGTGTCTTTTGTATCATCTGCCTACTGGCCTAATTAGCCTCTTAGTTCTTCTCAGCCCACCAGGTAGGCATAGCTCTTCTTAATGAGGTCTGCTTTGGAGTAATGAATTAGAACAGCAGTGACCAAAGTGCTGGCTTAGCAACTTAACAACTGTAATTTAACAAACTATAATATAGTCAAAGCAAAGTTTCTCACCACATACTCCAAGCTCTCAGGTCAGAACCCCTCCCACAGAGTCCAACAGCTGCTTCCTTGTGTTTTCAGGGGCAGAAAGGGGCAAAGAGATGGGCAGAGAGAGCTGTCTTGGAGTGTCTGGTCCTTCTTTTTATAATTCTGTCCCTGCTTTAAGCAGTATTTCCAGCTGGGAGCAAGGCGACAAACAGTCTCTGAGGAAGGAAACTCCAGACTGTTTTTTTGTTAAGAAATAGACTTTTGTCTTGCTTTGGGACAGGCACTTTCTGCTATTGTGTACACTGTACTTGTCTTTAAGTATGGCCGAATCATTGCTCTGTCTAGTGTGAACAATGCTGCCTCTGTTAAGTGTTGCATTTTGGCTTTACAGATGCAACCTGTGGAGAAAGAAGTGGTTCAAGACTATTTAGAGAAGCTGGACAAGAACAAGTCCACGGGGCCGGATGCACTGAATCAGAGGGTGCTAAAGGTGTTGGCAGATGTGATTGCAGAGCCATTGGCCATTATCTTTGAAAACTCATGTCCTGGATGACTGGAAAAAGACTAATGTAGTGCCCATCTTTAAAAAAGGGAAGGAGGAGGATCCGGGGAACTACAGGCCAGTCATCCTCACCTCAGTCCCTGGAAAAATCATGGAACAGGTCCTCAAGGCTAGTGTAGCCACTCAATGTTTTTTGGCATTTTCTGCAGAAGCATATTCTACAGTATAAGTGTTTTCTACAGAAGTATTATGTGGTATTCACACTGGTATATGTGGTATATGCTCATCAGTCAACTCTGTATTTTTCCAGTCTGTTGTTCTACAATTTCTCTGCAGTCTGGTGATAGCAGTTATCATGGAATTGTCTCTTTTAACCAAGTAAGAATAGGGAGTTGCTGGCTGTGCAGTAAGTTTCCAAGAACTACGCAGGAAGCTGGTAATGGTTGTCCCCATTCTGAAGTGACCCAACGGAGATCAGGAGAGTAGCCTGCTTTCATCATGCAGAGAAAAAGGTGGCTGGCTTCTCAGGGTGATGCAAGAGATATAATTAATATATAGAAACCCAGTTTATGAAAGCCAGTCCTTTTTGTCAGATTCTTTCTAGCCTGAGGAGGTGTGGTGACTGTTGAATTCCCCATCATAGATGGATAGATTTTGAAGGGCTGGTAGCATCAGAGTGTGGTAGAGTGTTCCAGGCTTTATCAGGAGGTTTGTAAAGATTCACAACTTTAAACTGACTGACTCTTACAGTGTCACAGAGAGGCAAAGTCATGGTAGGTCCTACACATCATCAACATCAGAGTTCACATAAATGGCTCTGCCATATTTTCTATGAAGATTGTAGCTAACAATGTCATAATCTCTTGTTGTTAGTCTGCTGGCAAGGAAGGCCGGTACACGCATTTCTTGGAGAAAGATAATGTCCACCCCATGACAGTCTGTGAGATTCTTCATTACCGAGTGCTTTGCAGACGATAACCCCTTGACACTGAGTTGAAGAATGGAGAGCACAGAACCAGTGAGTACTGCTCTAGTACCACCACAACTGGGATTTGGATTGTCCAAGATTCAGTCTGCTAGTTGCTGCTTTAGTTTCCTCCAAAGGGTACTCAAAGGATGCGTGATAAGAATGTAGCAGCTTTTCCACAAGATAGTCAAGAATTAGCAGAGTTCAAAAATGACTAGCCCAAATGTGAGGGGCAGAATAGGAGAATGCATGAAGGTGCCTGTTTCAAAAGGAGGCTAAAGGAGTATGAGGCACAAGTGGTGTTCTCGTCCTTCCTCCCCGTGGAAGGAAAAGGTCGGGGTAGGGATCGTCGAATCGTGGAAGTCAATGAATGGCTGCGCAGGTGGTGTCGGAGAGAAGGCTTTGGATTCTTCGACCATGGGATGGTGTTCCAAGAAGGAGGAGTGCTGGGCAGAGACGTGCTCCACTTAACGAAGAGAGGGAAGAGCATCTTCGCAAGCAGGCTGGCTAACCTAGTGAGGAGGACTTTAAACTAGGTTCACCGGGAGAAGGAGACCAAAGCCCTGAGGTAAGTGGGGAAGCGGGATATCTGGAGGAAACACGAGCAGGAACGTGTGAGAGGGGAGGGCTCCTGCCTCATACTGAGAACAAGGGGCGATCAGCAGGTTATCTCAAGTGCCTATATACAAATGCACAAAGCCTGGGAAGCAAGCAGGGAGAACTGGAGGTCCTGGCAAAGTCAGGGAATTATGATGTGATTGGAATAACGGAGACTTGGTGGGATAACTCGCATGACTGGAGTACTGTCATGGATGGGTATAAACTGTTCAGGAAGGACAGGGAGGCCAGAAAAGGTGGGGGAGTTGCACTGTATGTAAGGGAGCAGTATGACTGCTCAGAGCTCAAGTATGAAACTGCAGAAAAACCTGAGAGTCTCTGGATTAAGTTTAGAAGCTTGAGCAACAAGGGTGATGTCGTGGTGGGAGTCTGCTATAGACCACCGGATCAGGGGGATGAGGTGGATGAGGCTTTCTTCCGGCAAGTCGCAGAAGCTACTAGATCGCATGCCCTGGTTCTCATGGGCGACTTCAATCATCCTGATATCTGCTGGGAGAGCAATACAGTGGTGCACAGACAATCCAGGAAGTTTTTGGAAACTGTAGGGGACAATTTCCTGGTGCAAGTGCTGGAGGAACCAACTAGGGGTGGAGCTCTTCTTGACCTGCTGCTCACAAACTGGGAAGAATTAGTAGGGGAAGCAAAAGTGGATGGGAACCTGGGAGGCAGTGACCATGAGATGGTCGAGTTCAGGATCCTGACACAAGGAAGAAAGGAAAGCAGCAGAATACGGACCCTGGACTTCAGAAAAGCAGACCTTGACTCCCTTAGGGAACTGATGGGCAAGATCCCCTGGGAGAATAACATGAGGGGGAAAGGAGTCCAGGAGAGCTGGCTGAATTTTAAAGAATCCCTATTGAGGTTACAGGGTCAAACCATCCCGATGTGTAGAAAGAATAGTAAATATGGCAGGCGACCAGCTTGGCTTAACAGTGAAATCCTTGCTGATCTTAAACACAAAAAAGAGGCTTACAAGAAGTGGAAGATTGGACAAATGACCAGGGATGAGTTTATAAATATTGCTCAGGCATGTAGGAATGGAATCAGGAGGCTAAATCACACCTGGAGTTGCAGCTAGCGAGGAATGTCAAGAGTAACAAGAAGGGTTTCTTCAGGTATGTTGGCAATAAGAAGAAAGCCAAGGAAAGTGTGGGCCCCTTACTAAATGAGGGAGGCAACCTAGTGACAGAGGATGTGGAGAAAGCTAACATACTCAATGCTTTTTTTTGCCTCTGTCTTCACAAACAAGGTCAGCTCCCAGACTACTGCATGGACAGCACAGCATGGGGAGGAGGTGGCCAGCGCTCTGTGAAGGAAGAAGTGGTTTGGGACTATTTAGAAAAACTGGACGTGCACAAGTCCATGGGGCCAGATGTGTTGCATCCGAGAGTGCTAAAGGAATTGGCGGATGTGATTACAGAGCCATTGGCCATTATCTTTGAAAACTCATGGCGATCGGGGGAAGTCCCGGAAGATTGGAAAAGGCTAATGTAGTGCCCAATTTAAAAAAGGGAAGAAGGATGATCCTGGGAACTACAGTCCAGTCAGCCTCACCTCAGTCCCCAGAAAAATCATGGAGCATGTCCTCAAGGAATCAATTCTGAAGCACTTAGAGGAGAGGAAAGTGATCAGGAACAGTCAGCATGGATTCACCAAGGGCAAGTCATGCCTGACTAATCTAATTGCCTTCTATGATGAGATAACTGGTTCTGTGGATGAAGGGAAAGCAGTGGACATGTTATTCCTCGACTTTAGCAAAGCTTTTAACACGGTCTCCCACAGTATTCTTGACAGCAAGTTAAAGAAGTATGGGCTGGATGGATGCACTACAAGGTGGGTAGAAGTTGGCTAGATTGTCAGGCTCAACGGGTAGTGATCAATGGCTCCATGTCTAGTTGGCAGCCGGTATCTAGTGTAGTGCCCAAGGGTCGGTCCTGGGGCTGGTTTTGTTCAGTATCTTCATTAATGATCTGGAGGATGGTGTGGATTGCACCCTCAGCAAGTTTGTGGATGACACTAAACTGGGAGAAGTGGTAGATACACTGGAGGGTAGGGATAGGATACAGAGGGACCTAGACAAATTGGAGGATTGGGCCAAAAGAAATCTGATGAGGTTCAACAAGGACAAGTGCAGAGTCCTGCACTTAGGACGGAAGAACCCAATGCACCACTACAGACTAGGGACCGAATGGCTAGTCAGCAGTGCTGCAGAGAAGGACCTCGGGGTGACAGTGGACGAGAAGCTGGATATATGAGTCAACAGTGCGCCCTTGTTGCCAAGAAGGCCAATGGCATTTTGGGGTGTATAAGTAGGGGCATTGCCAGCAGATCGAGGGACATGATCGTTCCCTTCTATTCGACATTGGTGAGGCCTCATCTGGAGTACTGTGTCCAGTTTTGGGCCCCACACTACAAGAAGGATGTGGAGAAATTGGAAAGAGTCCATCGAAGGGCAACAAAAATTATTAGGGGACTGGAACACATGAGTTATGAGGAGAGGCTGAGGGAAGTGGGATTGTTTAGTCTACGGAAGAGAAGAATGAGGGGGGATTTGATAGCTGCTTTTAACTACCTGAAAGGTGGATCCAAAGAGGATGGATCTAGACTATTCTCAGTGATAGCAAATGACAGGACAAGGAGTAATGGTCTCAAGTTGCAGTGGGGGAGGTTTAGGCTGGTTATTAGGAAAAACTTTTTCACTAGGAGGGTGGTGAAACACTGGAATACGTTATCTAGGGAGGTGGTGGAGTCCCCTTCCTTAGAAGTTTTTAAGGTCAGGCTTGACAAAGCCCTGGCTGGGATAATTTAGTTGGGATTGGTCCTGCTCTGGGCAGGGGGTTGGACTATATGGCCTCCAGAGGTCCCTTCCAACTCTGTTATTCTATGAAAATCTTGTTTGAAGGCTGGTGAATCAGAGGTGGGAGTCAACATCTTGACAGTGAATAAGGGATAAGGTGGGGATAGGCCATGAAGGGCCTTAAAAGTGAAGACAAGTAGCTTATATTTGATATGATAGAGAAGGGGAAGCCTAAGAGACCCTCAATGTGTAATGAAAAAGGGCCCGCTGTACTGTAACTCATATCAGGCCTGACACACAAACTA
This sequence comes from Lepidochelys kempii, assembly GCF_965140285.1. Classification (NCBI taxonomy): domain Eukaryota; kingdom Metazoa; phylum Chordata; order Testudines; family Cheloniidae; genus Lepidochelys; species Lepidochelys kempii. The sequence continues at coordinate 206,863,681 of NC_136380.1, read as the reverse complement.
CCCCAACAAAGGGGGTTGTCATAATACTTAACTCAAAGTTATCTTGTAAGATATTGTATGTGTGACCCGGGGTGCCTAGAGCAGCCCACACTGAAAATGCCAAGGTCAAGGAAGGCTGCGAAAAGGAAAGCAGATTCTCCCAAAACTGGTGGTTAACACTGAAGTTAGATTCACCAACCAGTCACAAATTGAGCTTCTGATCCCCCACACTGATTATCAAGAAGCTGAAAAAAGAAAACACACAGCCCCCTTTATAGAATTCCAGTTCTCTGGCTCCCAATCAGCACATAGGTCCAGTAAAGTGAGAAGTTATTTTAAAATCCTGCTCACTATACAAAATGTTCTTCTGATCCCCAAAGGGCCAGCCACATTGCCTGATCAATATTAGTTTGGATCTTACCCAAAATACCACGCTGACAGCCAATCCTTTCGTGTCTAAAACTAAAGGTTTATCATAGAAGTAAAGAACAAGAAGAAAGTTGTTAAATTGTCAAAGCAGTCAGTTACATACGTAAGACTTCAGAGTCCATACGTCAGGTTCTTAGCAGCATTGGTGAGACTGCTGACTTGAAAGACCCTCTGGAGCACATCCAAAGCTTGGATGGGTCATTCAGTCCTTTGTTCAAAGCTTCAGTTCATAGAGAAGTTGCTCCAGAGGTAAGAAGCAGGATTGAAGACAAAATGGAGAAGATGTCACTCTTGTAGAACATTATATCTCTTGCATGATCCTTTGCCATGTGGCTTGTACTTCCTTTGTCCCAAACACAAACTTACAGCACATGGGAGTCCCCTGTCCACCAGCATGTCCCTACATGTCCTGCTGACTCATAGGTGAAGCCCCTGTCTTCTCTCAATGCGTTCATTCTACAGCTGATTGCCATTAATGGGCCACTGAACTGGCTAAATAGTGCTGATGCCAATCTGACTGGGGGTGTCACCCAGAAACACAGCACAGGTTTGAGATACAGATATATCACACATATTTATAATGCACAATACAAAGATGATACAAACAAGATTATACTTGGCAAATCATAACTTTTCCATGGATACCTTAAACAGATTCATTGCAATTTTGTAATATTGGTATCAGCAATATTATAAATGGTCACCCATATTCCATCCAGCATCACAATATGTGAACTGGTGACATGCCAATCAGAAATATCACTGAGTGATGGATGGATGGGTTGGGTATAAAAAGTTATGTATATGTGCTGGAAATATGTTCTTAAAATGTGTTTTGGAGGCAATGAATAGATCAAACCTACCCTAGACAAAGGAATGTGGATTTTTCTGTCTGCACAGGCACAGGACAATGAAAGTATATTTACATATAAGGTAAACAAAGCCGCAAATAGCTTAGTAAGCACATCAGGGGGCCAGAGTCTGCACCCCCAGGACCTCTTCCTGGCTCCTAAGGCAGAGACAATGGGCTTTGGGAAATATAAGGGGAACAAAAAGTCGTTCTAGTTATCTGTCATCTTTCTAGAGGACAATAGCCTGGAACAGCACCCTCTGACCTCTTGCTAACTTTATGAAAATGATAAACTGTTTTAGGCAAAGTTATAGCTTGCTAGAATTAAGTTTTAGGCACTAGGAAGCTTCCTATTTTTGTTTTGTATGTTCCCCTTCTCTCTCTCTTTTATTCTTGCCTGATATCACTTGCCTCCATAAAAGCGGCAAAGAGTCCTGTGGCACCTTATAGACTAACAGACGTATTAGAGCATCCGACGAAGTGGGTATTCACCCATGAAAGCTCATTCTCCAATATGTCTGTTAGTCTATAAGGTGCCACAGGACTCTTTGCCGCTTTTACAGATCCAGACTAACACGGCTACCCCTCTGATACTTGGATCCATGTTCTTTATTTATAAACGTATTCGTTTTCTAATACAAAACCATCTCAGTGCTGTTACATTGAATCCCTGTGTGATTCCTCAGTTAAACTAACAGGTTGGTGTGAGCTATGTTTCTTTGGAGGCAGCTAACTTAATTTCTGTGTGTCTAATGAGAGGGACTGGACACTGCAGGAGGATGTCTCTGGGGAACTGGGTTTACTGATTGATACCTGCAAGGCAAGGTTTTGACTGGCAGAGTCTTGAGGAGTTTTCTGGCAAGGCAGACAGACTGGAGTGTCAGGGAGCTGACACACAGTTTTGCAGCAGCAAAGCTCTCACCCGCTGAGCCACAGGAGTAACACAGTGGCTTACAGTTTGGGGTTCCCTGAGGAAAGCATCACAGAGCCAACAGAGGAATTCAAAGAGAGGGGTGACATGGTAAAAGCAATGGGCTAGGAAAATGCTCTTTGCAACAGCATACTGAGTAGAGATAAGTGAGGCAAGATGGCATTTGTCAAGGCTGGAGAGGAAGATGTTGCAATAATTGAAACACAAGATAATGAGAGCTTCAGCTATGTGATGGATAGGTAAGGCCATGACTTAAAAATATTATATAAGAGGAATTGGCAAGGTTTAGACACAGCCTGCATGTTAGGATCAAAAGAGAAGTCCCATGCTAAAGTAACAGACCTGAGTGACAGGGAGGATGGTGGCCTTATCCACAGTGATTTTGAAAAGAGGAAGGTGGCAGACCTAGGGAGAAAAGATTAGTAACTCTGTATTGGCAGTGTTGAACTTAAGCTGGTGGCTAGACACTCAGGAGGAGATGTCAGAGAGACAGTCTGAGATTTTAGTTTGAACAGAAGGTGACAAGTCCAGAGGGGAGAGGTAAATTTGAGAGTCATCACTGTAGAGATGGTAGTTGAATTTGTGTTTGTGGATGAGATTACCCAGAAACAAGGTGTAGGGAGAAAAGAGACAGAAACCAGGAACAGATGCCTGTGGAACCTCCACTGAATGTTTAGGGCTTTTAAGGTCCAGTGCCGCATTGGAGGCAATAGAATGTTGTGTCATCCTGACGGGATGTGGCTGAAGCAGATAAGGAGTGCAGAAACTGCTGTGCTCGGTCATCTGTGAAGATGGGGCAGCATCCTCTGCACCTGGTCAGCTCTGTTTCTTCTCCTGAGATCTTACTTTATCCTCTCCCCTGCATAGGGTGAATGTGGAAGAAGAGAGTCCTTGAGCCATTGCCTGTCCCTGCACACTGGCACAGGGCCAGGCGTTATCTTACTACCGAGAGCAGCACCGATAGGCCAACAACCTAATTCAAAGGGAAAAGCAGAACTAAGCTGTGAAGAGGAATACAAATGTAGTACTGTACAGTGGTCAAGCAGGGTCTTGACGGTCAGAACTTCTGAGCTTTATTTCTGGCTTTACCACTGATCTGCTGTGGGATCTTGGGTAAATCATTTGGGTGTGGGTGCACAAAAGGAGTTAGGTGTTGTGACCCAGCCTCACAGCACCTAACTTTTAAGTGCCTAGAAAATCTGAGGAACAATTCCACAGTTCACAAAAACTGAGTTAAGTGCCTAGGCTCCCTGAATTACAGAGAGGCTTTTTAACAGGATATGTATCTTCCTTTACCACTTCTATCACCTCAAAGGGTCTTTCCCAAGAATTTTGCATTTTGTACCTTTTTACAGGGCTCAACATTAACACCAAGTCTCCTATTACAAAGGAGCATTTAGAACTATTTTTGTCACAATACACATTTTGTTTAGGTTGATTGTCTTTGAGGTTGGTTTGAACAATATCCATCATGTCTTTTAATGCCTTTGCACATATTCAGTTACGGATTCTTCTTTTATTTCAGTGTTTCCTTCTCAGGAGTCTCTGATGAGTTCTAGGAGTCCTCTCTCTTTCCTTCCCTATATGAGATTCTTGGGGTACCTTCCTGTAAGTAAATAACAGATACGGTTGTGACAGGATCCCCCCAGGATGCAGCCTGGGACTGTGGGACCACTGTGCCCCCCTAAATCTCTCCAGACTGGGCTGTCTTTCACAGTGGCTTGCTACTGACCAGCAGCAAACCCCTCCTGGGGCTATTATCACTCAGCACAGCCTCATGTAGAGACCCAACACCCAGCTATATCGCATGAATGCTCCCAGAGCCACTCATGAATCACACAGAGAAAGGCATCAGCCAAATCCCCCCAGCTCCCAGCCTTGTACCTCAGAAATATACCATCTTGCACTGCTCAAGCAGAGCAGTGCAAATTTATTATTTGGTTCATCACTTCATCAATGGAAAGTGGGTATACACCAGCCTTTGCAAACCTGAGCAGTTTTGCCACACACATCATGCAGACTCACTGGTAAAGATAAACAGTTAGACAAATTTATTGACTACAAAAGATAGATTTAAAGTGATTATAAGCAATAGGCAAAATGTCAGAGTTAGTTACTTACAGAAATAAAATATAAGCACTCAGTCTAAACTTTCAACCCTATTAGACTGGGCAATGACTAAGTTTTTCTCACCCCACTGGATATTGTAGTTCATAGTACATAGATTTCACCCTTGAAATCTGGGCCAGTCCCCTCAGTTGGAGTCTTCAGAGTGTCCTTGTTGCTTGCAGGGTGGATGGTGAAGAAGAAAGGTCCAGCATGTGGCCACTGTGTTCTGTTTTATACCCTCAGTTCCATGTGCTTGGGGAGCACAAGTCCAGGCATGTCTGTGGGGCATTGCTGAGTCTCCAGGCAAGGTTGAGCAATTCCCCTGGTGGGGCCTCATGCAGGTGAATCATTCAATTGTAGTTCCCTTGCTGGACAATGGTTGTTGATGGGTTATTACACTGCCCAGGTGTTGGGTGTCAACTCTCCTTGCTGTTGCCTCTGGGGAGCAACATCTGGCTGATTCCCCAACTTACAGCATGTTTAAGTGACAACCATACAACACAGTGCTCATAACTTCATATGCATTAAAGATATACATATTTAGATAGAACAGTGGGTTTCAGCAGTTCATAACCTTTCCCCTGATACCTCACATGGCATGCTTTATATGCAAGATCACAATTAAATATAAATGAGGAATATGGGGGTTACAGGACACTCCCCCAAGGTATAGAACGCCACAGTGGTAACAATTCATCCCAATTTTGGCCCCTTTTATTTGCATACATCCCCAGCATAGATTTAGGGTGCCATTGAATCTTTCCACCAAACCATTGGTTTCTGGGTGATATGGGGCAGTTTCAGTTGTTTCACTCCCACATAACTTCCATAGCTCACGAAAGCTCATGCTCAAATAAATTGGTTAGTCTCTAAGGTGCCACAAGTACTCCTTTTCTTTTTGCGAATACAGACTAACACGGCTGTTACTCTGAAACATAGCTTGTTGAATAGCTGTGACATGAAATTTGACCCATGGTCAGATCAAATCTCCTTGGGAAATCCAACTCTGCTAACGAGAGTGAGAGTGGCTCTTGCTACAGTTGCTGCTTCAATATTAGAAAGAGCCACTGATTCAGGAAATCTAATGGCAAAATCCACCATCAAGATATATTTATTCTCTTGGAGGGAAACTGAGGAGGCACAACCAATCAGGAGGCCTCTGAGCAAGCCTACCAGATCAGTCCCAGCATGCAAGCTAGGCACTAAATGTCTATCTTCTCTGGGTTTTGAATCTCTCTGGGGCTTTTGCCGGAGATAGACACCCAGCCTCCTAAAGGGAAGCAGCAGTGTGCATGGTCAGAGGCAGAAACATAAGCGTCTAGGGAACTCTTTACTGCAAAAATTTAGGGGCTGAGTGAGATTAGGCACCTACAGGGCTCAGCAGGAGTTTTGTGAATCGCAGCAGAGCCTGGGACTTAGACACCTAAACCCAGACTTAGGTGTCTAAGACTGGGGTTTAAGCACCAGAGTACCTTTGTGAATCTAGGTTTTAGGCCTTGTCTTCGCTAAGAAAAAAAGATGCATTCTTAATTGGAGTTAACACATGGTAACTAACCTGAGGTAAAACCCTAGCGAAGACAAGGCAGTAGTTATTTCACCTTGGCCTTTAGCTCTATTTGTACAAAAATGAATAAACAAGAGTGACTCGTGGCATCTGAGAATTTAGGGAAGTTAGTAGGTGGGAGCTAGAAAGCATTGGCAAATGGCCTGAGAACAATTAGTAATAGATGAGAGTATTGTGATACCAAGTGTTTTTCTAAATTGTACTGTAGCTTCCCCCTCTCACCTTGATTATAAAGTTTAAAGGCCCAATTGTCTGCCACCTACACACACAATTAAAATCCTAATATGTAATAAAAATGCTTTCACAGCTGGTTCAGAAATTTCTGTTAGTGTTGCTATTATCAGGAGAAGGCTCTTCACTTTGACTTGTTTTACTGCCATCTACCATGCTGCACTCAGATCAAAGTCTTGCCACCGGCTGGCATATTTTGTAGTCATAGAAACTGTTAGTTCCCTGTCCTCGCCTCTGTCTTGCCTTCTTCTTTTCTGTTTCTCTCCACTCTCCTGGTTGCCGTGTGAATTGCTCAGATCATAGGTGAGTGGCAGCAGAGTGACAGCAGAAAGAAGTCACCCCACTTTCCTCATTCACTAGCAGAGGGGTCCTCAGCCTTTTCCTTTCTGATGCTCTTCCCCCCACCCCAACATGCTATAAAAATGCCATCCCACCTGTGCCACAACAACTGTTTTTCAGTAGATTAAAAGCCAGGGCTGGCCTTAGGGGGTAGCAAGCAGAGCAACTGCCCAGGGCCCCAAGCCACAGGGTCGGAATATGAACAAGAGGCTGCTCGGCAGCTCTCCAACACCATTTTCTACAAGCCATTATCCTCTGATCCCACTGAGAGTTACCAAAAGAAACTACAGCATTTGCTCAAGAAACTCCCTGAAAAAGCACAAGATCAAATCCGCACAGACACACCCCTGGAACCTCGACCTGGGAAATTCTATCTACTACCCAAGATCCATAAACCTGGAAATCCTGGGCACCCCATCATCTCAGGCATTGGCACCCTGACAGCAGGATTGTCTGGCTATGTAGACTCTCTCCTCAGGCCCTACGCTACCAACACTCCCAGCTACCTTTGAGACACCACTGACTTCCTGAGGAAACTACAATCCATCCGTGCTCTTCCTGATAACACCATCCTGGCCACTATGGATGTAGAAGCCCTCTACACCAACATTCCACACAAAGATGGACTACAAGCCATCAAGAACACTATCCCCGATAATGTCACGGCTAACCTGGTGGCTGAACTTTGTGACTTTGTCCTTACCCATAACTATTTTACATTTGGGGACAATGTATACCTTCAAATCAGCGGCACTGCTATGGGTACCCGCATGGCCCCACAGTATGCCAACATTTTTATGTTTGACTTAGAACAATGCTTCCTCAGCTCTCGTCCCCTAAAGCCCCTACTCTACTTGCGCTATATTGATGACATCTTCATCATCTGGACCCATGGAAAAGAAGCCCTTGAGGAATTCCACCATGATTTCAACAATTTCCATCCCACCATCAACCTCAGCCTGGTCCAGTCCACACAAGAGATCCACTTCCTGGACACTATAGTGCTAATAAACGATGGTCACATAAACACCACCTATACTGGAAACCTACTGACCGCTATTCCTACCTACATGCCTCCAGCTTTCACCCTGACCACACCACACGATCCATTGTCTACAGCCAAGCTCTGCGATACAACCGCATTTGCTCCAACCCCTCAGACAGAGACAAACACCTACAAGATCTCTATCAAGCATTCTTACAACTACAATACCCACCTGCAGAAGTGAAGAAACAGATTGATAGAGCCAGAAGAGTTCCCAGAAGTCACCTACTACAGGACAGGCCTAACAAAGAAAATAACAGAACGTCACTTGCCATCACCTTCAGCCCCCAACTAAAACCCCTCCAACACATTATCAAGGATCTACAACCTATCCTGAAGGATGACTCAACACTCTCACAAATCTTGGGAGACAGGCCAGTCCTTGCCTACAGACAGCCCCCCAACCTGAAGCGAATATTCACCAGCAACCACATACCACACAACAGAACCACTAACCCAGGAACCTATCCTTGCAACAAAGCCCGTTGCCAACTGTGCCCACATATCTATTCAGGGGACACCATCAAAGGGCCTAATAACATCAGCCACACTATCAGAGGCTCATTCACCGGCACATCTACCAATGTGATATATGCCATCATGTGCCAGCAATGCCTCTCTGCCATGTACATTGGTCAAACTGGACAGTCTCTATGTAAAAGAATAAATGGACACAAATCAGACGTCAAGAATTATAACATTCATAAACCAGTCAGAGAACACTTCAATCTCTCTGGTCACGCGATTACAGACCCAAAAGTTGCAATTCTTCAACAAAAAAAACTTCAGAAACAGATTCCAGCAAGAGACTGCTGAATTGGAAATTCATTTGCAAATTGGATACAATTAACTTAGGCTTGAATAGAGACTGGGAGTGGCTAAGTCATTATGCAAGGTAACCTATTTCCCCTTGTTTTTTCCTAACTCTTCCCCCCCCCGTTTCTCAGACATTCTTGTTAAACCCTGGATTTGTGCTGGAAATGGCCCACCTTGATTATCATACACATTGTAAGGAGAGTGATCACTTTAGATAAGCTATTACCAGGAGGAGAGTGGGGTGGGGGAAGAGAAAACCTTTTGTAGTGATAAACACGCATTTTTTCATGGTTTGTGTGTATAAAAACATCTTCTGTATTTTCCACAGTATGCATCCGATGAAGTGAGCTGTAGCTCACAAAAGCTTATGCTCAAATAAATTGGTTAGTCTCTAAGGTGCCACAAGTACTCCTTTTCTTTTTGCGAATACAGAATAACACGGCTGTTACTCTGAAACCACAAAGCTAAGTTGCTCAAGCTTCAGCTTCAGCCCCAGGCAGCAGGGCTTGGGATTTGGCTTTCTGCCCTGGGCCCCAGTGAGTCTAACGCCAGCCCTGTTCTCTGATTTATTTTGGCAGACCCCCTGAAACCTGCTCACGGCCCCCCAGGCGGCCCCAGATTCCCTCATTGAGAACTGCTGCACTAGCATACTCCAATCCTGTTGACTGAAATGAGCCAGAGAGGCAGAAGTGATGCGTAACTGCTAATGAGGGGGTGGGGGGAGCAGAATTTAAAGATTCTGGGCCCCGTGTCCACCCCACACATTGCTTCTGGACCTAAAACAGGTTGTCACACTGCGGGATGCGCCCTCTTGGAGAGCACAGGGGACCAAGCAGCTCAGGCTAACCCCACACAGCAAGGCTCGGGAAGGGAGCATCACCTCCACTCCTGACTCACTTCAGTTGCACCCCACCAACCCAGACAGGCTGGGTGGTCCACTGAGGTGAGTTGGGGGTGGAGGTGGTGCTCCCTCCCAGAGCCAAAGCTATTGCTAAATAGAAGGCAGAAATCAGAGGTGAGGGCATGCAACCACCATGGAGAGATGCGTGGGAGGCCTGAAGAGTCACATGGCCCTCCCCAATCACCAGGGGGGTGGGGGCAGCAAGGGCCCAGCAGCACCCAGGAATCAGAGCTTGAGTGTGGATTGTGATGAGTTCTGTACTGCTACAACTTCCACCTTTGGTGCAGGGAGGTTTTTTTTATAAACAGAGGCAGGGTGATTAAGATAACAAAAGTCTTGTCATTATATTAAATTAAGGATCATTAGATGATCCTGAAAGCATTCCCAGGCACTCCAGTGAAAAGACAGGAAACAAGGGGTAGGAATAATGGTCCATTTTCAGAATGGAAAGAAGTAAATAGAGGTGGCCCCACGGATCAGTACTGGTCTGGGATCAGTGCTGTTCAACATATTCATAAATGTTCTGCAAAAAGGGGTAAACAGTGAGGTGGCAAAGTTTGCAGATGATAAAAAAAAATTACTCAAGATAGTTAAGTCCAAAACAGACTGGAAAAGAATTACAAAGGGATCGTTCAAAATTGGGTGACTTGGCAAGAAAATGGCAGATGAAATTCAATGTTAAATGCAGAGTAATGCACATGGCAAAATATAATCCCAAGTATACATACAACAGCCTAAATGAACTGTTACCCATGAAGAAAGAGACCTTGGGCTCATTTTCAGTACCCTGGAAGCACTGTTTCCTCCATGCATCTGAAGAAGTGGGTTTTTACCCACGAAATTTTATGCCCAAATTAATCTGTTAATCTTTAAAGTGCCACCGGACTCCTCACTGTTTCCAGAGTACTGCAAATGTATAAGAATCCTTCTCACTGTGCCTGTATCATCCTGAACTCATTCTCCAGCTTCAGAAGACAAATTATCTACAGTCATCAATGGGACAGATGCAACTGAACAATGTAGCTGCCCTTAACGTGCAGGCCATGTCGGAGGGCATGTGCCTCCACCCTTAGCTGGTGTCTCTCCAACGTGTCGCTCCTCTGCAGAGAGGTGCAAGATGCACGGAACACAGATTCCAAACTAGAGTGGGTTAGTTAAAGGGAAGCTGGCATCACTTTGTAAGAAGGTGAGGATCAGAATGATTTATAGGCTAGTCCTGGTTTTTTTAGGGGCCCAGACGTCGATACCACTGAATGTGCAGGAAGCTCAGATTCAGATTTCACAGCTTGATTATAAAGTTTAAAGGCCCAATTTTCTGCCACCTACAAACACAATTAAAATCCTAATATGTAATAAAAATGCTTTCACAGCTGGTTCAGAAATTTTTATAGTGCATCGATTCCGAAGTCTCAGTCTGAACAACTCAGTCTTTGTGCACTTTAAATGTGGGTAGGACGTGACTTCACTAACAGGTTAGGACACATGACTGCTCTGTAAGGTAGGTATCATTCGCTTTCTGAAGAAGTGTGATGCCATTTTACAGAAGGGTTAGGTGATTTACCGAAAATCATAAACTAATGCTAAGGCAGAAGCAGGCACAGAATTTAGGTTGCCTGTCACCTAGGCCACCATTTTGACCAATAAACCAGGCTTCCTCTCTATCTTTTTTAAAGATCATTTTACACTATGCTGGTGACAAGATACAAATGCAAACAAATGAGTTTTAGATAATCAAGGATCAAGGCTGAAAGGATGAGGAGAAAAATTGTACAACTATTTTTAAAATAATCGTTTCTCAAGTTTCTAAAGAAAAGTGGGTTGTGATCTGAGAGTGGGTGTCAGAGTTTGCTGTGTATTACAAAAATGTAGCTTCAACTTAACTTAAACTAGCATCTCTATACTTCACTAGTCAAGAGTCAACCATCTTTAAAAGGCAATTCTGAAAACTTTAAATCTCCTGTTTGGAAGCTTTTCCTGGTATTCAGCCTACCTTTCTTAATTTCATCCCACTACTCCTAGTGACAGCCCATCTACATAATTCCTCTCCCTCCAGGGTGTTTATAGCCTGTTAGTTGTAGCCAGTTAGTTATCCAATTCCACCTTAGGATTTCATCCTGAAATCATTTCCTGTCAAAACTCACATTGAAGTTACAGGGAGCTTTCCTGTGTGCAGACTGCAGAAACAAGCCCCTAGTCACTGTTTGCCCATACTTCAGTATATTGTGCATATTTAGCTCTTTCACTCTTTACTAGTGAGCCGATCATTCCACCTCTCTAATAATTTCTCAAAAAGAAAAGGAGGACTTGTGGCACCTTAGAGACTAACCAATTTATTTGGAGCATAAGCTTTCGTGAGCTACAGCTCACTTCATCTGATGCATTCAGTGGAAAATACAGTGAGGAGATTTATATACACACAGAACATGAAAAAATGGGTGTTTATCATACACACTGTAAGGAGAGTGATCACTTAAGATGAGCTATTACCAGCAGGAGAGTCGGGGCGGGGGGGAGGAGGGGGAGAGAAAACCTTTTGTAGTGATAATCAAGGTGGGCCATTTCCAGCAGTTAACAAGAACATCTGAGGAACAGTGTGTGTGTGGGGGGGGGGGAATAAACATGGGGAAATAGTTTTACTTTGTGTAATGACTCAACCACTCCCAGTCTCTATTCAAGCCTAAATTAATTGTATCTAATTTGCAAATTACACAAAGTAAAACTATTTCCCCTTGTTTATTTCCCCCCCCCACACACACACACACACTGTTCCTCAGACGTTCTTGTTAACTGCTGGAAATGGCCCACCTTGATTATCACTACAAAAGAAAAGGAGTACTTGTGGCACCTTAGAGACTAACCAATTTATTTGAGCATGAGCTTTCGTGAGCTACAGCTCACTTCATCGGATGCATACTGTGGAAAGTGTAGAAGATCTTTTTATATACACACAAAGCATGAAAAAATACCTTTGCTTATTGGCAAATAAGCAAACAGGGCTTAAACAGGGCTGCCAGTGGGCGGAAGGCGCTGGGAGCAGGGGGTGGAGCTGGTGGGGGGGCCGCTGACATATTACTGTGGCTCTTTGGCAATGTACATTGGTAAATTCTGGCTCCTTCTCAGACTCAGGTTGGCCACCCCTGGTCTACTGCAAAGTAGGGAAAAGGTAAGCAGAAGTGTAGTGTTAATTTTTGGGAGCAGACATTTTCTCTGGAATTCATTCGCTGCCAACCTGCTGTGATTCAGTGTTGAACGTTTCAAAGAACTCATATGAGGAATACCTCTTGTGCTAGTCTTTAATCGTTCCAGTTCCCATATGGATCAATATAGCTGGAAGGTTTGTTCTGGTGCTAGTACCAGGCTGTCCTGTTGCTTATTTCTACTCTTGTCTCCAGGAAACTATTAAACAAGCAAGATTCATCTTGGGTGGAAGTGGGGGCTCTTGTAAAATAGATTCTAGGCAATAAATTCAAATGCCAAAGAGAAATATATTAGAGGAACATTAAGATTTAGATAGAAAACAATAAATACTTTGGTCAAAACATGCCCCTCAGTTACACATGAAAGTGATTGTATCTCCTCTTACTTCTGAGCACAAGGCAGCCTAAAGCAAGTAATTAATGATACACCTCACTGTGCCTGCATGTTGGAGGTCCATTTCATCCATCAGCAACTGAATATTTCTTTTGCTTTCACTTGATTTCTCACAGCATTTTAAGAGTAAATACTAATTTGCACTTTCTTAGCTCTTTCCTTGCAAGTGTAACAGATTCAGATCCTCTGTACAGAGGGGGACCTGTAATACACCAGTGGGTTACATACTTCCTCAGAGTCAACACCCCATTAAGATAGCCTGAAGCAGCTCTACGTGAGGTGTCTACACATTCAAGCCAGTGCTGCTACAAGCAGTTTACATTCAGTTCGTGTTCACAAGGTTTTTCTGCAACTAGTAAGATTAGAAACATATTTCAAAAGAATTAAAAACAAAAGCTTCACAATCAAATTTTAAATGTCCTCTTTTTTATAACCTTCCGGTTACTTGTTACTCCAGCTTATTCTCTTCCTTGCTCATCTCCACACATCACTGGCTGCCTCTCCGACTGAGACAGCCTCCCTATATCTTTCCTGACTCATCAACTATATGCAGATCTCACAGAAAGCATGTCTCATCTCCTTTGTCTGATATACCTTTCAAGTCATCCCTCCCTTTGTTATCTTAGTTACTGTTTAACTTTAAAAAGCATTTCAGGATACAGGTGGTTGGTTTTTTTTTAAATCCAGGCCACTGAACAAAATGAGGTTGTATAGTAGCTACAGTGGAGATGATTCCACCACCTCTCCTGGCAACATCTACTGACAAATTGTTCTTAAATTTAAAAGCCAGATCCTCAGCTGGTTGTAAGTCCGTTAAGCTCTGTTGACTTCAGAATCTGGCCCATTATGTTTTCCCCAATTATTTAGCCCACCCTTTGCTTGCTGTACCTTAAACCCATTCCATCCTGATTCCTTTATAGACATGTGTAACTCATCCATCAGGTGCCAATGGCAATAGCAAGGGCCAAGTTCAATGCATCTAGAGGTCTTTTCCTAAAATAAAGGAAACTATGGTTTCAGCCCATACCAAGAAGCATACTCCTAATTCTGGCTCTGGGTTCAAGACCTGGAGAGGGGTAGTTGTCCCTGGAACTGTGAGAAGGGTATACTGGAGAGAACTCAGCACACAGAGAAGGCCCTAGGGCTTAAAGAGAATGATCAATTGAATAGGCATCGTCTAGGTTTTTATTACTGTTTAACTCTATATTCTTTAACTGGCTCTGATTGTGCTTTTTTGACTTTTCCTATTGTGTGTTAAGCAATTATTCTATTAAGCTTCCTGTTACTATTATCCATTTCATTGCAAAGTAGCTGTTAAATATTTCAATTTTCTTACTAACATAATAAAACAACAAAATACTCGGCACTTCCCTGCAGTTTAAATGAAAAGATCTCCAATTTCTTTCTGAAGATTAAGTGATATAGTCTCAACACCACCTGTGTGTGGCAGGCAAGTTTCACTTTCACCGTTTCATAGATGGGGAAACTGAGGCACAGATAAGCTCAAGGGCTTGTTCAACATCAGTAACAGACTCAGCCACAGAGCTGGGATTAGAATCCAGATGACCCGAATATCAACAGTGGAACCAATAAAACCACAGTGCTGATGGAGTCAACTTCCTGGTAAGGTCCTGCAAAACAACAGACACATCCCAACCCAAGAGCTACCTACTTCAGGAAGCACAGAATTACCAAAAGTGTCTGGAGAAGAAGGTAGAGAGCCAAATGGAGAGATTGCTCCACCCTGGCTGACTGTCAGGGGAAGGAGCCACAGAAGTAGTACAAATGCTAATGTCTAAGGAGGCAAGTGTTATAGGACTGCAGGGGGCAATATTAACCTTTCCTCTGTCAACAGGAATACAATTGGAATTATGTCACATGACCCTGAATGGAATCTAGGGCTGCAAGCACCTCAGCTATTTATAAATGGGAGTGCTCTCCAGGGAGGGAGGATGCAAGGATCTCCTATCATTGGAGAAGCCTATTAGGGTTTGCCATTGCACCTACTCTGAACTAGTGGGGTCTTTATACCACCAAAAGACATGTAAGGGGTTGTTAGAATCATAGAATCATAGAATATCAGAGTTGGAAGGGACCTCTGGAGGTCATCTAGTCCAACCCCCTGCCCAGAGCAGGACCAATCCCCAACTAAATCATCCCAGCCAGAGCTTTGTCAAGCCTGACCTTAAAAACTTCTAAGGAAGGGGATTCCACCACCTCCCTAGGTAACACATTCCAGTGTTTCATCACCCTCCTAGTGAAAATTTTTTTCCTAATATCCAACCTAAATCTCCCCCACTGCAACTTGAGACCATTACTCCTTGTCCTGTCACCTGCTACCACTGAGAATAGTCTAGATCCACCCTCTTTGGATCCACCTGTCAGGTAGTTAAAAGCAGCTATCAAATACCCCCTCATTCTTCTCTTCCGTAGACTAAACAATCCCAGTTCCCTCAGTCTCTCCTCATAAGTCATGTGTTCCAGACCCCTAATCATTTTTGTTGCCTTTCACTGGACTCTCTCCAATTTCTCCACATCTTTCTTGTACTGTGGGGCCCAAAACTGGACACAGTACTCCAGATGAGGCCTCACCAATGTCGAATAGAGGGGAACGATCATGTCCCTCAATCTGCTGGCAATGCCCCTACTTATACACCCCAAAATGCCATTGGCCTTCTTGGCAACAAGGGCACACTGTTGACTCATATCCAGCTTCTCGTCCACTGTCACCCCGAGGTCCTTCTCTGCAGAACTTCTGACTAGCTATTCGGTCCCTAGTCTGTAGTGGTGCATTGGACTCTTCCATCCTCAGTGCAGGACTCTGCACTTGTCCTTGTTGAACCTCATCAGATTTCTTTTGGCCCAATCCTCCAATTTGTCTAGGTCCCTCTGTATCCTATTGTGGAAGTATAACATTGTATAAGTATAACGTTGTATAAGGGGACATGCTGGATACATTGTATATGAGAGGGCATGCCAAAACATGTTACAAAGTATCTGAGGGAGCACATGTAGGGACAGTTAGCTTTTGAATGGAGAAGCAATTACGATAGAGCCAGCACGTCTAAGAAGCAGGCATCAGAATGGAAGGTGTGAAGGGCAATTAGTTAAGTTAACTGGAAGCTGTTAAAAGGAGATTGTTAAGGGTGGCAGGTAATTGAAGATACGTGACTGGTCTCAGGGATCTCGAAGGGTGGTGACTAAAATCTTTTTCTTCTTTTGTCTGTAACTTCTCTGTAACTTGTTCTCCAGCAAGCTGTATAAATTAAGAGACACAAGCCCCACTCGGGGGGCTCACTTCTAAATGTATTAGCAGAGCAGCTTTGCTAATAAAACAGAGTGGTCTGATAAATTGCGAGTCTGAGTCAAACTTTGACACTATCCCTACCCTCCAGTGTATCTACCACTCCTCCCAGTTTAGTGTCATCCGCAAATTTGCTGAGGGTGCAATCCATACCATCCTCCAGATCATTAATGAAGATATTGAACAAAACCGGCCCCAGGACTGACCCTTGGGGCACTCCGCTAGATACTGGCTGCCAACTAGACATGAAGCCATTGATCACTACCCATTGAGCCTGACAATCTAGCCAGCTTTCTATCCACCTTGTAGTGCATCCATCTAGCCCATACTTCTTTAACTTGCTGTCAAGAATACTGTGGGAGACCGTGTCAAAAGCTTTGCTAAAGTCAAGGAACAACACATCCACTGCTTCCCTTCATCCACAGAACCATCTCATCATAGAAGGCAATTAGATTAGTCAGGCATGACTTTCCCTTGGTGAATCCATGCTGACTGTTCCTGATCACTTTCCTCTCGTCTAAATGCTTCAGTGTTCCCTGGCCTCAGTTTCTCACAGCTAATGGGTGTCTGCTGAGGGTCCATCACAAGTGGTGCAATTCCTATGCCTCCACAGGTGTGGCACTCTTTAGATGTGGCATTTCATCATCCTAATTCTCTGCTTTCCACAGCCCATAGACTAAGGCCATAGGCAGCAGAGCATAAATTACAGCAGCTGCCCTTCAATATGGGAAACACAAAGGAGACTTAAAGCACCCCCCGCCCCCCCATGAATGGAAGGCCCTAGGACCTCTGCTTCTCATGTGAAGCACTAACACTGCCGTTGTATATGTCATGCACTTCTGGCCTCATTTCATAACCCCGCCTTTACTAAGGGCAGACTTTGCGAGGAACGATCCTGGAGTTTCTTCTGGCTCTTCTTGTCAGTTACAATAACACTGTAGAGCAGAAAGTCTCCCCACTCTAAGAAAAGACCTAGCTTTTAGCTCTTTGTGTTGAGATCAGACTACAGCCCCTCTCCAGAGAGAACCTTGTCAAGAATTTATGGCAACACTGCTGCACTGCCTGCTGACGACTGACATTTAGTGTTCTTTGTAAAGCCCCAGCTTCTGAAGCCATGTAATTACAGGAGAGTCTCAGTTTTCATTTTT
This sequence comes from Lepidochelys kempii, assembly GCF_965140285.1. Classification (NCBI taxonomy): domain Eukaryota; kingdom Metazoa; phylum Chordata; order Testudines; family Cheloniidae; genus Lepidochelys; species Lepidochelys kempii. The sequence goes on along the minus strand of NC_136380.1, from coordinate 206,846,444 downwards.
TTAAAGTATGTTTCTAGCCATTATGGTTTTGGAGAACAGCTTGCATACAAGATCCAAGCGTAAACTAAAGGATAAGGAACCAGAAGGCAAATTAAAATAGCCCAAAAAATTTAAAATCTCCTGACTTTTATGCCAATCTTGTGACTTTGTTGAGGCCTGACTTGTGATTTTTGAACATCTGGGACTGGCGCTATTGTAGGCATCTGGGAAATGTCTTTAGTCCTGTTTATAACATAAAGACAGCACTGGTTACTACCACGCCCCCAATATTAGCAACATTGGGTTTAAAAAAAAAACAAAACACTGACCTGCAGCAGCTTTCCTAGTCTTCTGTTATAGGGCAGCAGCAGTTCCCCTAAAAGTGCAACAAAAGCCCTATAAATTATTCAGGATCAACAGGTACAAACAGGATTTGAGGCAAAGGGATACACAGATAATACTAATATCTAGCCATTATATAGGACTTTTCATCAGTAGATCTCAATGCGTTTTACAAAGGAGGTCAGTAGCATTGTCCCCATTTTACAGATGGGGAAATTGAGGCACAGAGAGGAGAAGAAACTGATCCAAGGTCACCCAGCAGATCTCAGATCTCCTGATTCCTAGTCTAGTGGCCTACCTATGAGACTAGAGTACCGGCAACTATAGCCAACAAATGTAGGAGTTATGGGCATCTCAAACCAGACCTCAACCCCGCAAGAGGTGCAGGAGCTCAGAAGAGAGGTGCATTGGCTGTGCAGCGGGTGAGGAAGCTTGCTGTATGCCTGACTGGATCATGCCTAGCAGTAGCTATTGATATTAGTCTCACATCGCGATGAGCAGGATGAATTCACTCAAATAGAAAACAAAATAAGTCAGTTGTAAATGTTAATGGAGACTTAGAGCTAACAACAGTATCCAGCTAGCAGAAGATAATGCTGCTATATCCACAAGCACTTTCACACATCCCGATATCTACATCTCTGTGCTCAACACAATAGTGAACAAAAGAGCCAAACAAGGAATGTGGATTAAAGGCCCAACAGGGAGGGAAGGAATGGCCCAGAGGCAGGTACTAAGGTTGAAACAGAAAAAGAAAAAAAAAATCCATGTTCCTCACAGAAAGTTGAACAATAATCCTATACCATTTGACATATTGAACAGATAGTTCCAAGCCATTTAAAGATGTAATCAGAGTCCCTGCAATAACAGCACTGCTGTGGCTGGGTGCTTCCCCTGCATTTTGTTCAGCACAGCTTTCCTGCCTCAGCAAAGCCAGCCAGAGCCGTACAGCTGAGCAGATGCCTCTTTAAACCAGCTGTGCTCACTCAGATACTTCTCCCACCCCCCACCCTCACCCCCGGTTACCGCCCATACACCCAATTAATCACAGAAACAAGAGTCTGACTCTTCAGGATCACGGGACAAACCATCAAGCCCAAAGATGAAATTTCCTGCCTCTCTTAGCCTCCCATGCAGCTAAAGGCTTAACTGGGCTACTCTCAAGATTCCCCAATGTTACCACCACGTTTACCCAGCCACCCACAAAAATCCAAGAATGACAAAAAGTTTTGGATAGTTTTAAAAACTAGTCAGGGGTCTCTTCTCAGAAAGAACAAATCTCAAATGATATTGGCATGCATGGGGGATTCTTCTGCCCTGCCACCCTTTGAAAGAGTTAGCAAACACTGTCAGTGACCGAGAAACAAAATCCTAAAAACATGTTCCCCGCACCCAGCTATGTTATTCCAGTCACTATCAGCATAATTAAAAACCCTCACAGTCAAAACCCTGGCTTCCTTGCAGGCCTTGCTTATCTGTAAAAAACAATCCTGATCTGCTTTATCTAAGTGACCTGGAGCAACATCCAGTAATCACCCATCTTCCTTGGTTGTCCTTAAAATCTACCTGACATCATTTCTCTCTGTGAACTCAGTTTGATATACTTTTCTACTCTCTTCTGCAACGAGACTTGTTCTACAATGTAAGGGTACCTCTTATACTTTTCCCCATCCTGATTGCTGTGTTCTTCTCTATATCTCATCACTAAACAGGGGGACATGGATCAGTGTTCATGTCAGTACCTGGGCTGGGCCAGGGAGGCTCATGATCCAACCAGCAGACCAAATCTGGTGATGAATCCTGGTCACGTACCACCTGAGGCACGTTACACATATGCTAAGAAGATCACTAACCACCAGAAAGAGGCCAAACCCAACCATCAGATCCAAACACCCCTGGTCTCTGAGGATTAAGCAGGGTTTCAGAGTAACAGCCGTGTAAGTCTGTATTCGCAAAAAGAAAAGGAGTACTTGTGGCACCTTAGAGACTAACCAATTTATTTGAGCATAAGCTTTCGTGAGCTACAGCTCACTTCATCGGGCATCCGATGAAGTGAGCTGTAGCTCACGAAAGCTTATGCTCAAATAAATTGGTTAGTCTCTAAGGTGCCACAAGTACTCCTTTTCTTTAAGCAGGGTTTGGAATCTGAGTTTCACATTTGACCATCGTCTCTACTATGGACTGAACCGAAACTCCAGATCCAGAAGCACATGAATTTCAGAGGAGATTATGACAGGTTTCAGAGTAACAGCCGTGTTAGTCTGTATTCGCAAAAAGAAAAGGAGTACTTGTGGCACCTTAGAGACTAACCAATTTATTTGAGCATAAATAAATAAATGCTCAAATAAATTGGTTAGTCTCTAAGGTGCCACAAGTACTCCTTTTCTTTTAGAGGAGATTATGAATCTGAACCAGGAACAGGATAGATTCATGCCTATCCCATACCTACACCTATTTCTACAGAGGTGGCTGATAATTAAGGGCTGATGGACCTTGTGTCCCAATCATAATAACCAAGCCATCAGCCACATTATACAGATTCTGAGCCCAGTCTGCACTCAGGGCAGGACTGGCACTGAGGAAAGATGGCTTTGTGCCCCAGGAACACAGGTACCCATATCTCTCACTGGCTATCATAGAGTTTAAGGCCAGAAGAGACCGCCAGATCCTCTAGTCTGACCTCCTGTCTAACACAGGCCACTGACACAACTCAGCCACCTGCACACTAAACCCAACAATTAGAGCAAAGTATTACAGCCCTCAGGAGACTAAGCTATAGTGTGTCTCAGGGAGAGAATAGGAGGGACGGAGGTGCACCACTGCCTGAGGCCCTGCATTGGCAGGGAAATAAGTAAGTGAGATACACCCAGATGATCCTGGCAAGCGACCAACATCCTGTGCTGCGGAGGAAAGCGAAACCCCCTCAAGGTCACTGCCAAGCTGACCTGGCCATCAGTTAGAACTTGGGAAATTCAAATGTAAATCCTGTAAGTTAAAATATCTTACATTTCTATATCCTCTAACCAGCCCACCAAATTTGTATGCCACCCCTTTCCTGTCCCTTTCCCTTCCCTGTTACTGACTTAGGAGTAGACTTTCAAAGCTCATTTATAAATGATGGAAGATTGAGTAAATGAAAACAAAAGAGGTTGGAGCTGTGGGGAATGTGCTGCCAATAGATCTACTTGAGGAGATGGTAAATTCTCATGTCCTTGTATGAAGGACTTACCCTGACAACTGTTTTCCACTGATCCCACATTGCTTAACAGTCACCAGGAACTTCACTTCCCCTCAACCATCTAAGGGCTTGTCTAAGGACATGCAGAAAAGTTAATTCAAGGTGTGAATTTAAAGTGGATTAGTTACAACCAATTAAACTATGTGTTGACACTCTTATTCAGAATTAAAGTAGCTTTAATATAGTTTAATTTAATTAACTAAGCTAAAACAAAATTAAGGTCATTTTAATTCCTAGTAAGTGTCCACACAGGGTTTGTCTATATGAACACTTACTTCACGTGGCAACCTGGGGTGTAAAACTACCCCACACTAGCCTGCCACACATGAAAAGGTCTGTAGTGCACTTTGATTTACACTGCTTCAAAAGAGAAGTAGATAGAACCATAGATAGATAGAACTAAGGAACTTTTGGTGCATGGCAGCATAGTCCACATGGACATTAAGTGTGCAGCAGGCTAGTGTGGAGTAGATTTACACCCCAGATTGCTGTGAACTATGTGTTCTTTTAGATGGGCCCTTAGTCTCTTCTGCCCAGATCCTCAAAGATATTTAGGAACCCAACTCCCATTGAAATTATCTGAGATTGCATTGTTCAAGCTATATAAGTCCAATTAGACAGGACTTCTTGATGGTGGCTGAAACATTTTGTGCAGACGTATTGATTTTCATGACATTTTTTTTTTTTACAAGAAGTTTTGAGGCCCAGGATGGACTCTCTGGAGAGAAAAAGGCCCAAATACAAAACCGCATCTCTTCGATCTGAAAATGGATGTTTTGATTGATGCCTTTTGTGAAAACGTTAGAAAGGTTTTGTTTTCATTCCAGTACAGAACAAAAACAAATTCTGAAACTCCAAAGTTGTTGTAAAACAGAATTGTTGTTCTCTGTCCAGCTCTACTCCTGTCCAGATGGCAGTCTCAGGTGAGGGCTGGTCCTTATTGGACAGAATGCTGAGGATGATGTATGGGTGTCCACCAGAACCTCCGGGTGCCTCCCTCATGTTTGGTCTCCTCTTGGTTTTTGCAGTGAGGCTCAGCTCAACACTTGCTTTATATCTGTGGCTTGGTCTACTGGTGGCTTCCAGATCCTTTCTTCTTAGTCTTCCCACATGAAAATCTATTCTGGCTTGCTGAGATGTAAATAAAAAAGTTTAACACATTTGCACTTAACAGAATGACCCCTCTCACATATACGCCGACATTCCACTCTCCCTGGGGGTGCTCAACCCCCGCTGTGCCCCAGGCCCTACCCCCACTCCACCCCTTCCCCCAAGGCCCCACCCCAATCCCACCTCTTCCTGCCCCCATTCCGCCTCCTCCCCCCGAGTGCGCCCCATCCTCACTTTTCCCCCTCTTCCCCCCAGCACCTCCTGCATGCCGCTGAACAACTGATCTTCAGCAGGTGGGAGGCTCTGATTGACGGGGCTGCCAGCAGTCAGCAGGACTGGGAGGGAGGGGGAGGAGCTGATCAATGGGGCTGCTGATGGGTGCTGAGCACCCAGGTATAGTACTGGCTCCAATCTCAGGATCCCTGGGAGGCCAAGAAAAGAAAAGGAAAGAACACCGTAACTGCAGGTAAGGTCCAAAGTGAGAAATGGCTCAAGAAGCTACAAGATTGATCAGGAGTCAGTTTTAACATGAAATAAAGTGGAAACCAGGTTTGGGATCTCATTTTACAACCCAGCTGTCACTTAGTAGTACATATTCATATGTCCGGTCTTGTTCAGACAGGTACATACACACCTGGTATATCATAACCAGAAAATAATTACATGTTTAATAACAGGCTTGAAACCTTTTTTACTTTCTCTTCACTGGGTCTGCATTGTCTGACATTAATTTTTTCTCCCTGTATCTGGCAAGCTCCTCTAAGATGTTCACTTAAAAGAAATGCGCGAACTCTGCTCAAGCTAGTGCACTAAAAATAGCAGTGTCGCACGACAGCACAGGCTAGCCAGAGTACAGTACTGCTTGACCCGCAGGGGTACGTAGGCGGACGGCTTGGCCTGTGCCGCCGTGGCCACGCTGCTATTTGTAGTGCACCAGCTCAAGCAGAACCAGCACATTTGTCTACCTGTGCTGGGACGCTCCCTGCCCAGCTGGTATGTAGACACACTCCAAGACAGAGGTTCGCAAACCTTTCTTATTGAGGACCCCCTTCCAGATCTACCAGCTGCCCATGCACCCCTCCCCTTCTCATCACGGATACTCTGTGTTCTTCTTAACACTACCGGTCTTCAACCATCTGTCCATATTTCACTGTGACGTACAGATATAGTTGTAGAGCAACATATACAACCAGAAAAACCAAAAACCTTGACTAAGTTCTGAGCTCAGTTAGACTGGACAGTTGTTGGAGGTGAGGCTCTGTATGTCAGCGTCTCTGTGTTCTCACCAAAATTTTAAAACGTCACGGCTTCTCTAGGTATCTTTCCCCATTTTCTTTTAAATCAGCTTCTCTCTCTACAGAAAATACTTTTTCCAAAGATTTTCCCCTCACCCACCCTCTTCCTCTACTTCTCAATGTATATAGCCTGAAAATCTCTGCTCCACTCCCACTCTGTGAAAGGCACTAGAACTAGGATACGGCTGCTTTGTGCTGCTCCAAGTTGCAGAGGGTACCTAATAATAAGTATATAGCACTTCAAGAGTGTGCAAGTATTGACTGACTAATCATCCCAGCCCTGTATGAGGTAGGTAAGTATTGTTTTACTCATGTCCCAAATGGGTAAACTGAGGTACTGAGACACTAAGCAACTTGTTCAAGGTCCCTACGTGAGCAGGTATTGGTACCATGCAGCAAGCTGCAGGTTACTTCCAGCTGTGAAACTCCAGCCTGCATATTACAGACAGGGGGAATAACCCTTTAGAGAGGCAGATCCAGTCTAGGGCCCCTAACATAAATGATACAGATGGAGAACAAACAGTGAGATGATAGAGGATGGGAGCCATTGGCAGCTCTGTTACTGGAGAAGTCTGGCTGTGGTGTATGAGCCTCCTGGATGTCTATAGGCCACATGGGCTGACGGCCACCATTGGTGCCTTGTGATAGACTAATAATGGCTGGAATTTTTTCCTTGGGATACGGGCTAGTTAGATCATTTATTGACTACACACTAGGGGCAGATCACTTTCTCTCCTGAGAGCACAGTGAATTGCCTTGTTTGTGATGAGGCGGGGGTAAGGGTGAGGCTATCTCACCGTCACCACCAGGGCATTTCAGCCCCCATCACTGCTCTCCACATTGCACACAGAGGACAATTAAATTACACTGCTGTTTCTCCTTCATTCTGATTCAATTAAAAGAGGAATTAATGAGGGCAGCGGAAGAGGCTTTTTTCCAGGCCAGCATGAAAGCCGAAGCCAGAGCAACTGGCTCTTCGAGAATTCTTGAAAAAATTAGATCCTTGACAGAATGCTTCCGTGAGAGAGGAAAAGAAACAGAGGAGAGAATTACTGCTAGAAATGAAACACACGTGCACACACAGGCCTGCTACCAGGAGGGAGTTTGGCACTGATATGTCTGTACTGATATAGCTCTACTGGTTTAAAGCCCCAGTGTAGATGCCCTGCACCAGTGTAAAATGGTGCCACTTGCCTTTAATGGGATTACTCATGGCATAATATGTTACTCAATATAAGTAAAGGTACCAGAATCTGGCCCATAGTCCTTATGCAGCTTTACACAGTGCACATGTGAATTTCTGACTAGACAAATAGAATCCTGAAGGTAGTAGTCTGTCACTCGTTATTAAGGACTCATTCCTGCCAGGTGCTGCCTGCACTCACTGCCTCTCCAGAGTGCTTCAGCTCCTCACAAGATCAGGTCTCTTGGACTCATAGGACAACCAGTTACTCAAATATCCTTTAGATGACTCCATAAATAAACCACAGGTGTCCTGGCCACACCAGCAGAACTCTGGCCTGGAAAGAGCAAAAGTTAGCATGATGACACATTGTCACACTTCCTTGGAAATGGAGGTATGTATGTATGATCCAAACTGTAAACCATGCTCCCTGGGGCCCATTTTCAATATCCTGCTTAAAAAGAAGGAAAGGTGATAGGCTAACGCCTGTCTGAAAACAGAATTAAGATGCTTTGGGTTCCTTGTTTGGGAAGTGCAACCTTAACTCTGCTTTCCTGGGTATCTCACACTGGTGGGGCAGCTTTTTTATAGTCTAATACTCTTGAAAGTTCATACGTGCTCAGACCACTGAGATGTGCCTGAATGTTGAGCTTCATGTTTACTAATTTCTGTGGGTGGGACAGTCGCTCCAGATGGCAAATCACATAACATACGAGTCTTTGTTATTTCCCTACAGAAATGGGGAACAGCGAGCCCGGGCAACAGTGATGTTTTTCAGGAACTTCCAGCCCACGAATTTCTCACTAAAGCCGAGCCTGTGCGCAGATGTTAGCACAGCCAGTCAGTCTAGACCTTCAATAGAGCAATGAGGCTGGAGATCTGGGAAAGCTAGCACAGAGCAAAAGAAACAGGTCAAAAGCCTAACACGGCAGGAAAATTTCTAGAGCAGGAGGGTGAGAAAATTCGGAGACAGACAGAAAATGGATCCAGGAACCAGAGAAGCTGGATCAACAACTAGTAAAGCCATGAAATGTGAGAAATGCCAGACCAGTAATCTGTAAAGAAAAGGGAGAAAACTGCATTTAACTCCTGCTGGAGTTACATACCTGCACTGCACTCATGTGCTGACTGTTATAAAGGGAGTCCTAATCTAATACAATTATTCAGTACACAGTATGTTTCTGAGAAGCATAAAGAGAGGGGAGTGGTAACTTCAGGAATAAAATTACAAGGGGAGGCAAATCAAGAAGGAGTTGAGAGTTATTTGAAGTCAAAAGGAGTAAAGAATCTTAAATTTTATAGAGCGTGTGAATGTAGGACTCTGTGCTGGGTACAATCTAGTGACTGCAAAAGGTTCAGTGATTGTTGCCTGAAGGATCAGTGAAAAGAGAATTTTGGAACAAAGGCTAATGGCTTTGATCCACATCCACAAAGGTCCTTAGGTGCCTAAATCCCAGATTTAGGCAGCTAAATCCCAGTTTTGGGCTCTACTGCAATCCACAAAGTCCCTGCTGAACCCTCTATGTCAGTCAGCGCCCAAGTTTTCAAAGTAGAAGTTCCCTTAGTGCCTAAGATTCAGGCTCTGGACACAAGCACAGCTGCCTCCCTCTGGGTGCTGGGCCATCTATCTCCTGCCTTAGCCCCAGAGCGATTCCCAAACCAAGAGAAGATAGGCGTTTAGCTGCCTAAATTGCCTGTGGGGTCTGATCCAGTAGGTGTGCTCAGAGCCTGCCTACCAGGCTAGGTACCGTTCAAAATCAGCTGGAGGAGGCAGTGGTGCCACCTTATCACTGTTGACCCAGTGGCTAGACAGCTGACCTGGGATGTGGGCCCAATGGCTAAGTATTTATCCACAATGGAATGGTCAGTGAACCACAGAGAATGAGAATGACTCTGCAGTCCAGTGAGTAGGGCACCCACATGGGAGAAATTTGGGGCCAGTCCCCCTGCTCCAATTGCTCTTTCATTATTCATACACAGTGGAACAGCATCACAGGGAGAGACTCAGGGAGCCCCACATCAGAATATCCCATAGCTTACTGGGCAGAGCTCTCTGAGAGGTGATAGACCTCTGCACAAATCCTTTCTCCCCCTCTGCCAGCATGGGGGGAATTGAACCTGGTTCTCCCATCATGTCCCATGTGAGTGTTTTAACCATTGTGCTAAAAGTTACAATGTGGGCAGCTCCGCCTCTGGATGTTTTGTGTGGAGAGAGGAAGGTGCCTAACTTATTCCCTCAAGTGGCTTAGTCATGTAAGCTGCCTGACTGCAGGCAGTGGGTTCCTGTTCATGGATCACTAAGCACAGGTGCATTCCCTATAGCCTGGACTTCAGCATCTAACTCTGAGAGAGGGGCGGGGCTCAGCACCTCTCCCCCGCTCTGATTACCATCTTCCATTGGCTAGCTTAGGTGCTCCTATGCCTAGCATGCTGGTTTTTGTGGCTCCCATCCTTAGGCGCTTGTCTCTCTCCATTCATTAGGTTAGGTTAGGTGCCTAACTCAGGCTTTGTGGATTGCAGCATTGTTCTTGCGTTTTTCTAGGTGCCTAAAAATTAGGTGCTGTGAGACTCAGCACTGCAATGCCTAAATCCTTTGTGGATCCCACCCTTTGTGGTCCGGCTGCAGCATCCATGTCCTGTGGCACTCATACTGTTCCAGAGAAACTGTACTTACAGATTGGGGTGGAGTCCACAAGGAATCTGTAAAGACAGAAGTGGAGTTAGTAACTGTTGGGTCACTTCACAGAGTTAACTGGACAGGGTCAGATTCAGCCCTAAGACACACTGGCTTGTGCTGCCACAAACTAGGACACAGGAGTTCAGAGGAAAGGCCACCAACCTGTTAAGGGGTGATTTCGGCAGTGCAAGGCACCCGCAACCTCTGCTTTGTGCCAGGCCCCACCGCTGCTTATCCATCAACAAAAATGGGTCGTAATGGATGAGGGAATAACTGGCTGGGAAATCAGCTTCTGCTGTGTAGCCAGAATCACAAACTAAAGTTGCCTCCTGCAGTCAAATCCCTCAAGGAGGGCAGGCACGGTTTGGATCCTCTGTGGGGCACAGCTGCTCTCAGACACACACACACACACAGGGTGTTGTGGGTTGCACCTCACAGCTCCAGCTGGGGTGAATCAAGCCCATAGAGTCTCAGCTATTTCTGCAGAACAGAGTGTTTGCTTCGAGAGACCCCAAACCTGCAGCGTGTATGCTGCACACATCAGAGTGCAGGCCCCTGCCAGCAGATCAGACAATCAAAGGCTGGTGGTCACCTAGCCAGAGTCAGGTACTCATTACACTGAGCTCACTGCCTGCTGTTTGGTGAGCCATGTGAATGAGTTGGGCGGGGGGGGGGGAGGTTTCCACTCTAATTCTGATACCCACCAACCCCATTTTTGCCAGTCACAGCAGAGGCCAGAGGAGCCCTGAGGTGGTCTCTTCCAGCTGGAGTAGAGGCACATGTTAGAGAGGTTTCAGAGTAACAGCCGTGTTAGTCTGTATTCGCAAAAAGAAAAGGAGTACTTGTGGCACCTTAGAGACTAACCAATTTATTTGAGCATAAGCTTTCATGAGCTACAGCTCACTTTCCTTCACTCTCCCACTTCCCTGGTCCTTCTCACATGAACAGAGAGCAACAATACCCGAAGTCCGAAGGTGCAAACAATTCAATGTTTATTGGGGTGAACTTCCAGCAAGCTTAAATCCACATTCCTTTTTCCTTATTTTCAAATCCCAACTTACTTCCTGTTTGCCCCTAATTTATATAGTAATATTCTTAGCTATACCTTAACCAATCATTCTACTGAAATTTAACTAACCAATCCTAACATATTGTAACATGATTAGCTAACCAATTATATCCCACCAGCAAAATTAATTATACAGCAGACAGAAACAATCACAGAAGCAGACAGAGACCATGCAAATAAACAATAGCAAAGTGGGAACTATAATGACAAAACAATACAGAAGTGAGGATTTCACAACTACATCTATAAAGACATAAGGCTTTCCCAGCTGTGTCAATTGATAAGTGAGTTCTTCCCAGACAGAAAACTATCAACCTAAATTTCCTTTTACATTTTCTAGACTCTTCCCTTTCTCTGGAGGTGATAGATCTGATCACCTTCATAACAGCCCCATATTGACTAGTTTGGAATGTGAGGATGTGACCAGTTGCTTCCCAGCTTATGGCTGCCTCTGCTGCTTAGCCAAAGGCTTTGGCCTAAGAACAGGGCCTCAGACTGTCACAGTGAGAGAAGGCCCTTACACAGATTCTTTCTTGTATACCTCTATTACTAACTAATTGATAAACATATACCTACATTCTTAAAGTATAGGCCTTTACAGGCAGGCCAGAGTATCTATATCCTAACAGCACATTGGTGGGTGCTGTTTGTGGGAAGTGTATCCTCCCCATGCTGCACCTGTTCTGGAGATGAGGAGAGGCACTTTACCTCCAAGTATCTCCAAATAAAACTGTTCAACAGCATGAAACTCATGATGAGAAAAATGTTTCCAAAAATTCTAAAGTGGCACCTCATCAGCCAGGCAGCCATCAGCACCCTCCAGAGTATGGGGGATATAAGGGGCTAAGCAAAGCACATGGCCTTGGGCTGTTCTGAGAAGTGGAGGCATCAGAATTGGCTGAGGAGGGAGCTAATCTTAAGGAAATTCCACTCCATAAAGTCTGTCTGTGAAAGGGTGGCCTGCCCTTTAGGGCCTGGACTAGGCAGACCTGTTCTATCAGCCTGCCTCTGCTGTAATTAGTTGTTTCCCAGACCTTTAGCAAAGCTTTTGATACAGTCTCCCACAGTATTCTTGCCAGCAAGTTAAAGAAGTATGGGCTGGATGAATGGACTATAAGGTGGATAGAAAGCTGGCTGGATTGTCGGGCTCAAGGAGTAGTGATCAATGGCTCCATTGGCAGCCGGTATCAAGCAAAGTGCCCCAAGGGTTGGTCCTCGGGCTGGTTTTGTTCAATATCTTCATTAATGATCTGGAGGATGGTGTGGATTGCACCCTCAGCAAATTTTCAGATGACACTAAACTGGCAGGAGTGGTAGATACTCTGGAGGGTAGGGATAGGATACTGAGGGACCGAGACAAATTAGAGGATTGGGCCAAAAGAAATCTGATGAGGTTCAACAAGGACAAGTGCAGTCCTGCACTAAGGATGGAAGAATCCAATGCACCACTACAGACTAGGGACCGAGTGGCTAGTCAGCAGTTCTGCAGAAAAGGACCTAGGGGTGACAGTGGACGAGAAGCTGGATATGAGTCAACAGTGTGCCCTTTTTGCCAAGAAGGCTAACGGCATTTTGGGCTGTATAAGTACGAGCACTGCCAGCAGATTGAGGGACATAATCATTCCCCTCTATTCGGCATTGGTGAGGTCTCATCTGGAGTACTGTATCCAGTTTTGTGCCCCACACTAGAAGAAGGATGTGGAAAAATTGGAAAGATGCCAGCGGAGGGCAACAAAATGATTAGGGGGCTGGAGCACATGATTTATGAGGAGAGGCTGAGGGAACTGGGATTATTTAGTCTGCAAAAGAGAAGAATGAGGGGGGAGATTTGATAGCTGCTTTCAACTACCTGAAAGAGGGTTCCAAAGAGGATGGATCTAGACTGTTGTCAGTGGCAGCAGATGACAAAACAAGAAGCAATGGTCTCAAGTTGCAGTGGAGGAGGTTTAAGCTGGATATTAGGAAAAACTTTTTCATTAGGAGGGTGGTGAAGCACTGCAATGAGTTACCTAGGGAGGTGGTGGAATCTCCATCCTAAGAGGTTTTTAAGGTCAGGCTTGACAAAGCCCTGGCTGGGATGATTTAATTGGTGTTGGTCCTGCTTTGAGCAAGGGGTTGGACTATGAGGTCCCTTCCAACCCTGATATTCTATGATTCTATGATTCTACAGGGGCTGGACTAATTGGGGGTCGGTGACAGTCTGCAGTTAGAGCAGGGGTGGGCAAACTTTTTGGCCCAAGGGCGACATCTGGGAATAGAAATTGTATGGCAGGCCATGAATGCTCACAAAATTGGGCTTGGGGTGCAGAAGGGGGTGAGGGCTCTGGTTGGGGGTGCGGGCTCTGGGGTGGGGCTGGGAATGAGGGATTTGGGGTGCAGGAGGGTGCTCTGGGCTGGGATTGAGGAGTTCGGAGGGCAGGAGGGGGATCAGGGCTGGGGCAGGGGCTTGGGGTGCAGGGAGGGGATCAGGGGTGCAGGCTCTGGGCGGCACTTACCTCAAGCAGCTCCCGGAAGCAGCGGCCATGTCCCCTCTTTGGCTCCTATGCTGAGCCGCGGCCAGGTGGCTCTGCGCGCTGCCCCATCCGGAGGCGCTGCCCCTACAGCTCCCATTGGCTGCAGTTCCCAGCCAATGGGAGCTGTGGGGGTGGTGCTTGGGCAGGGGGCAGTGTGCAGAGCGGAGTTCCCTGGCTGCCCCTACGCATAGGAGCTGGAGTAGGGCCATGCTGCAGCTTCCGGGAGCCAGCAGGAGCTTGAGGGCCAGCTTAAAACAGCTGGCGTGGGCCGTAGTTTGTCCACCCCTGAGTTAGAGGGAAGAACCACAGGGAGCACACTGGGTTACTAGGGAGATCCTAAAGAAGGGTCTGGAAGGACTGCAGGGAGGTTCCTGGGAGTCAGGGCACTCTCTCAGAGAGATTCAAAGGTAGCCCATTAGGGATTGGGAACTGAGCCCAAAGGGTGGGCAGAAGAGAAACCCAAGCAGAGGTGGATAATCTTTTGTTTGTTTGGGACTCAAGTTACCCTGGAAGGGGTGTGGACTAAAATGTGACTTGGGTAGAAGGCTGAGCCACATAAATCCCTGGGAGAGACAGAAAACCCTGGTGAGGGGAACTTGCACTTGCAGCACCACAGTTGGCCAGGAGGGAGTGCTGCAGGGCAGGCATGCCCTAAGACAACGGCTCACACAGAAAAATGGAGATCTGAAAAAAACACAAACCCAGGGATCAACTGATTCTACCATAAACTCCTTCTACCAACAAACATTATACTGAATGCTTCATAATAATCACAGTGAGCATTTCTCTAGTGCCTTCCATCCAAGGGCCTCAAGGACTGATCTAATGCCCTCTGAAATTGATGGAAGACTTTCCATTAACTTTGCTGGGCATTGGGCCAGGTCCATAGTGAACTAAATCTCACAATGTTGCTGTGAGATAGCTATTATTCTCCTATTGTCTCCATTTTACAGAAGGGGATACTAAGGCAGAGAAGGTAAGTGACATTACTTTTTCATAGACATTTGTACAAAACCATATGGCCTTGATCCTAATGACAGGTTTCAGAGTAGCAGCCATGTTAGTCTGTATTCGCAAAAAGAACAGGAGTACTTGTGGCACCTTAGAGACTAACAAATTTATTTGAGCATAAACTTTTGTGGGCTACAGCCCACTTCATTGGATGCATAGAATGGAATATATAGTAAGAAGATATATATATACATACAGAGAACATGAAAAGGTGGAAGTAGCCATACCAACTGTAAGAGGCTAATTAATTAAGATGAACTATTATCAGCAGGAGAAAAAAACTTTTGTAGTGATAATCAAGATGGCCCATTTAGACAGTTGACAAGAAGGTGTGAGGATTCTAATGTGGACACTGCTGTAACACAAATAACAACAATAGAAAAAACAGGGTAGAGAATCCAGGAGTCCTGACTCCCAGTCCTGAGCCTTACCTGGGTGATCATTCTGCATGTTTGCAATGGTCTACAGTGCTAACAGTTCTGAGTTGGGCTTCGGGTTGGATAACACCCAAGAGCCCAAGTGCTTCTCTGAATTATGCAAACTTGCTGAGTCTGCAAATTTGGGCTGCTCACTTCAATCTTCCTGTATTTCCAAATTTGGTTTTAGTCTGGGGTCAAGTTTTAGGAGAATAGGGCTTGTTTCATCCTCATCTTCATCATTTTATTCTCCATTGTATTATGGGTGCTCAGTTTCAAGTTTCTTTCTCAGAAAGTCACACTTGCACCACAAGACAAAGGATCATGCTGTGGTCTGTGAGTGGCCAGTAGCATCTATTATGGTGGTTGAACAGAATAATATCTATTGGGAACCAAACAGTGGTAGGGTTGGGAAGAGAGATGGGTCCTTGAGAGGATCTTTTGCTTACAAAGTGGTCCACAAAATAAAACCACTGGAAAGCCACAGCAAGAGGTAGTCATTCTCTCTTCTCCTAACAGCAGACTCATTCACAGTTTACATAGCAGTTGGTGTGCGCTACACAGGTGCAGGACTAGACTGTGTTCATCCTAGGGCATGGAAATACTGAAGATGGAAGCACCTGGAACACGTGAATTTGAGAGAGCCTCAAATGCTTTACAGCTGATGATAGTAGATGACTATCCCAAGAGGCATTTAATGAAGGAATGATTATTTTTTAACTTCTATACCCATCTTTCTCAGTTCATTTTCCATATTGAGTTGCCCCTTGGCCAATCTTGGAACTTGACACCTCCTTGCAAGAAGAACCTTACTATTGCTATGCTAAGGGATGGGGAGCAGGTGTTTCTGTAAGACAGATTTATTACCTGACTAGTATCCTGTTGCTCTGTGCAATTATTTTCATTTCAGCATCTGTCAAAAAAGATTACATTAAGCCTCACATTTCTAGTCAGTCAGGACCATGTGTGGTGTCAGATCCATCCCTGTAGGCCTCAGATGCCAGCCAGCCACATGACTGTTAGCAAAGCGATGATGGCACTAAACAAAGACTAAGACACTTCTATTAGGTTGTGGAAAGGAGAGGTGAAAGCTGCTTAATTCGTGGTGTTGGATACCATATGCCTGACTACAGCACCATTTCTCCTCCACATCAAGGGGCCAGGTTGCAACCAAAGAGAATGGAACAGAATTGCTTTGGGATATCAGTCCTACCCCTCAACTAGCCAGACAGGGTCACTGTAAGCGGCAGAGTGTATTGTCCAGTCTAGAAGGAAGCTAGGTGCCCATGAAAACTAGCCAAACTTGGGTTGCCTATGTTACAGGTCACAGCTGTAACCACACAGCTATAATTCTCACAAGACAGTATGGCCTTGCTCTCTCTCTCTCTTTCTTTCTCTCCAGGCTAACGTGGGGTGGGATGGAGGAAAATTCCCTAAAACTCAGAGATCTGGTAATGTGAGACTCATCAGCGACTGCTGACAGCTCAGATGCTGACCTCAGGACTTGGGCCAGAGACACTAGTCAGCGGCCCAGGAAGGTTTTGTTTAGGATTCCTTGACTGGAGTGAAGTGGGTGAGTTACAGGCTTCACACCAGTTGCCTTTATTAGCAGTTTCCCAGCAGTTCGGTCATAGGTGATCTTTCTGGGACAGCTTCTGTACAGTGTGGCCATCTTCCACCATGAGAGGGCCCTGTTGTCCACAACTGTGTACTCCAGGTCCTTATGACAAGGTGGCAGGGAGAGAGGTTGGGCTCCCAAATGGAGGTAACTCTCCACAGTGTTTCTCTCACTTCTGGGAGCTGCTGGTAAGGGCTGTTCCATTTTATATTTTACCACCTCTGTGAGCCTCACAAATCATGCGGAGTGCAAACCACAAAGGTACTTAGGTGCCAAAGTCTTAGTTTTAGGCAGCACTGCAATCCACAAAATTCCCCCTTGGCTGCTGTGGAATTCTGTAGGTGCCTGAACTCTCTCAGCACCTATATTTTGGCAGTAGAAGTTCCCTGCACACTGATGTTTCTGCCTCTCTCTCGCCTAAGTCCCTGAGCAATCCATGACCCAGGGAAGAGAGGCGTTTGGCTGCCTACGTGGTATGTGAGGGCCCAATCCGGTAGGCGTGCTTTGAGGCTGCCTACCAGACCAGGCCCATTAGGCAAGTTCACACAAAACAGCGGGGTTTGGGGGGGGGGGGGGTCTTTAACCTTGTGGCTGAGGCACTGACCCAGCAGGCAATAGACCCTGGTTCAAGTCCTCTCTTTGTTGGGGGAGGGGAGGAAAGGAATTTGAACAAGGCTCAGCCACTTCTCAAGTGAGTGCCCTAACCACTAGGCTACGGAATATTCTCATGGGGAGGGTCTCGCTCAAACCCTCCTAGTGACCTCGTTCCACTTTAAATAAGTGTTTAATTAAATAATAATTGGGCCAGGACAAGTTAGAACGACGCTATAGTCTAGTGGTTAGAGCACTCACCTGAGAGGTGGCCAAGCCCTAGTCAAATCCCATCTCTTCCTTAGGAGCAGTGGGAACTTGCACTGGGGTCTCCCACATCCTGGCTGAGTACCCTCTCCACTGGGTTGAAGATCATAAGGGAGGTGCACCTCCTCACTAGTATTGTTTCAAGTGCCTGAGCTCCTATCTTCCCCTAGTTCATGGATCACGAGCAGAGAGACACCTCCCTGCAGCCCAGATTTAGGACCCTATCTCCATGTGAGGAGGCAGGGCTTAGGACACAACTCTCTGGTCAGTGTCTCCCACTGGCTAGCTTAGGAGGGTCCCCTCTTAGTGTGCTGGCTTTTGTGGATCACGTTCTTAGGAATCTCACTCTCCTTAGTATAGGGAGCCTAGACACCTAACTCAGGCTTTGTGGATTATAGGGTTGGTCCATTGATTTTCTGGGTGTCTAAAAGTTAGGCACCACAATGCTCAGTGTCACAGTACCTAAGTCCCTTTGTGGATCCACCCCGGTCCACAAATCTGAGCTGCAAAGAGGGTAAAGGAGCAAGAGTGAGTTTAATTTTAATTCACATTAACAGAAAGTTAGCACCATCCAGTGTTAGAGCAGGAGGGGCCCGGGGCAAAAGCATAGAACCAGGACTCAGTTGTCAGGTGTGTCAGTGACTCAGTGTGTGACCTTGGACAAGTCACGTCATCTCATGGTGTCTGTGTTTTCATCTGTAAAAAAGTGATCATAGCACTCACTTATTTCTCAGGATTGTTGAGAGACTTGATTAAGTCCCATGCTCCTCTGCCATGATATAGCTGATTTCTGCACTGAAGTGATGTTATCTGCCATTATTTTCCCCTCAATCTCTTCTCCTGTTTTCTGACCACGCTAAAATGCTTCTGTTCATTGAGCTCCTTTCCTTCTGCCTTCACACCCCCCACCTCACCCTTTTCATCCTTTCCAAAATGCAGCTGCAAAAATCCTCTAACTCACCCGCTTCTCTGCTCCCATCCAGCTCTTCTCATTCGCCTCCTTTCATGCGCTGCATCAAAATGAAACTCCTTGTCCTGGTCTTCACAATTCTGCACATCTTGGCTCCCCGCTTCCTCGCACTGGTCTCTTTCCACTCCCAATAACAGCAGTGTGGATGTGTTTGTACATTGCACAATTAGATGGTAAGCTCTGTGAAGCAGGGGCCTTGTAGTCATATCTGTCTGTAGAGCTCCCAGTGAACTATTGCTATACAAGCAATAAAAATAATAATCTATTAAAGATGATAAAGTGTACAGCAATCCTCATCTGGAAGGCTGGTTATAGATGTGCAGAGTATTAGTCCTGTTACAATTACTCTATCATTTAGCTGATTGCAGCAGTACACTGAGGATTCTGGGACATAAAGCCTCACCACCAATGACCTTCAGAAAGCCAGGCAAGCAACACAGTGTGTTAGAAAGGACCTGGACCAAATTGATAATGCTGCTAGCTTCAGAGACTGGGTATTCTCTTTATACTGTAAAAGTGACTGAACAAAGGGACGGGATCATTACCTGACTAAGTGGAATGCTGTAGATTGTGGTGGATTATTTTAAGCATCAATTTGATTAGAATGACTGTTCTTGCTTCTTCCCTCAGAAGTGTATGATATTAATTTAGCCTTATAGTGAGAAAATACTTGTAATGATGATCTCATTTGCTAGTGCCATTTGCGCTCTCTCCGGTGACGGGTTAGCTTTGCCTAGAGTGCTTGGAGCTTAGTTTTCAGGGGGGAGGATCAATTCTAGATGTGAATTTCAGCAACACAGACAGAACAAGTGTTTCCATTAATATGTGGCAAGCCATTCCCTTGTAAGGGAGCAGCCTGAGTACCACGGTGGCACTGATCGGTTCTACCACGCTTATGCCCAGTTTGAGTGAGCAAATCCCTCACCGAGGAGCACTAAACTCACAATATTTGTGAGTGACACAAAGGGAAAACTAGTGGGTCAGAGGATTGACACTGAGCAGTAGAGCCTTTCCCCAGTAGCTTCACCGATTTGAATCCAGTACAGTATAGCTGTTACCATCAGTGGACAGTTTAGTGGGCTGAAATCTGCAGGTTGTCGTAGTCTGGTTCCTGGTGGACAGTTATCATGATGTTAATTAACACAATCTGGAATCAAGTCCATTCGAAATAGCTCACGAGGGGATGCTGTGCCATTTCAGTATTTGACCATTTCCCCAGAATAATGCTGGGGGTGCAGTGCTGCTGGAGTTACCACCTTTCTGGTGCGATATAAAACCGAGGCCCTGACCACTGATAGTCACTAAGGATCTCTTGACACACTGATGTCCTGGCCTCATTGCAGCTCAGAGAATTACATTCTGCCGCTTTCTGGCTCCTGCTCTCTCCTTAGCTTGGCCCAACTCTGTCTGACCCTAGCAATTCCAACTCACACAGAAGATGGGACCCCCCTGGCCTCCTGACTCCCTCATTAGCCTGCCCATCCTGTCAATCAGGCTGACCTGGAGCACTGGCCTCTCCCCATTGCTCCTGGGGACTGTCAGTTTCAGGGTCCTGATTTCCCATCAACCTTTCCCTTTTCATTTAGTACTGGGAGTTAGCCAAAAACCTCCTACTGAGTTTTAGTAAGGAGCCAACAGTCCCCCTTACATTCCCCCTTACTAAAATTCTGCCACAGCCACAATATTCACACCAGTACATCCGAGTCCCATATTAACAACATATACCCACATCATGTCAAATAAAAAAACATTATCAACAAAAGAACATTTAACGTATTTAACATTCCATGTCTACTTCTTTATACTATACATGACAATATTCATTAAAAAACTACATAGAACTAATAAGCCAGTCCTTGCTTACAGACAGCCCCCCAACCTGAAGCAAATACTCACCAGCAACCACACACCACACAACAGAACCACTAACCCAGGAACCTATCCTTGCAACAAAGCCCGTTGCCAACTGTGTCCACATATCTATTCTGGGGACACCATCATAGGGCCTAATCACATCAGCCACACTAATCAGAGGCTCGTTCACCTGCACATCTACCAATGTGATATATGCCATCATGTGCCAGCAATGCCCCTCTGCCATGTACATTGGTCAAACTGGACAGTCTCTACGTAAAAGAATAAATGGACACAAATCAGACGTCAAGAATTATAACATTCAAAAACCAGTCGGAGAACACTTCAGTCTCTTTGGTCACTCGATTACAGACCCAAAAGTTGCAATTCTTCAACAAAAAAACTTCAGAAACAGATTCCAACAAGAGACTGCTGAATTGGAATTAATTTGCAATTAACTTAGGCTTGAATAGAGACTGGGAGTGGATGGGTCATTACACAAAGTAAAACTATTTCCCCATGTTTATTCCCCCCCCCCCACTGTTCCTCAGATGTTCTTGTCAACTGTTGGAAATGGCCTACCTTGATTATCACTACAAAAGGTCGCCTCTCCCCCCCCCCCCCCGCTCTCCTGCTGGTAATAGTTTACCTTAAGTGATCACTCTTGTTACACTCTTGTAACACCCATTATTTCATGTTCTCTATGTATATAAATCTCCCTACTGTATTTTCTACTGAGTGCATCCGATGAAGTGAGCTGTAGCTCACGAAAGCTTATGCTCAAATAAATTGGTTAGTCTCTAAGGTGCCACAAGTACTCCTGTTCTTGTCTCGCCACTCCACTTTGCTCATTCTCTCCTGGAGGTCATACACCTATGCCTGGACAGTTTCACCAGGCTCCTGCTTTCTCTCAAAGAACTCCTTTAGTTGGGTTCCCATAGGTACCTTGTCTCCATACACTTCTAGAAGGAGTTCAAATACCTTTTCCATATCCTTCTTTTCTGCCATTGCCAGGAACTTTAATGTGGCCTTGGCCTGGCCCTTGAGGTGTTCCTCTATGAAGTCCACACAATCTTCTTCAGATACTCTTAGCACACGCAGAGCTGCCTTCACAGACTTGACCCACTCCTCTACCGCAATGTCTCCGGGTCTAGTCGGGAAGCCACCAAACTCTTTGACCTTCTGCTCCCATGGACATAAATATTAGGGGGTTTCTTAGCTTCTGCTGCCTGTTGGTCTATTACTGCCTTAGCCAATGAGAAGGCTTCTCTCTGTTCAGTTCTAGCTTGTTTAAATGCCTCAGCTTGGTCTGATAATCTGCACTGAAGTTCAGCAAACTGGGCCTGTAGTTCTTCAATTCCAGCCATGGTAGGGTTTTCAACCAGGCCTGGACAGTGCTACCAGAACTCAACCAGTAAACCAATGGGGTGGACCCTGTGAATAGGATCCTGTTCGTGATGCCAATTATGTAAACGGAGGAATAGTCCCGCTGTTGTGGGAATTTTCTTGGCTTATACACCACCCCGGTGAAATGGGTTAGCAAAAAGATCTGAGTCCTCACTCCCACTTTCTTTATCCAGAGGCCTGCCTGATCTCAAGGGCTCCCCTTCCACTCTTCCGTGCGGCAGAGTCCTCGTAACCCCAGCAAGGTTGGGCCCAGGATTCCTGGGGGGCTCGACCCCCAACCTTGTTGTGGTCACTTAGGGCAGGGGCTAGGGTGTCCCCACTCCGGGGTGCTCTCTCTGCACTGGACACTTCCCTGACCCACTAATCATTACATACAGTTCAAAGCAAATACAATTTATTAAACAGCAATCAATTAAAAAAAATAAGGAAAAAATGGGAAAGGTTAAAGGAAAACACGTCACCACACTCTGTGGCACGGGCACATCACAACCAGCATCTCTGGAACATAAGGGAAGTTCACAGTCTGTTCCTCACACGTCCCAGGAGGCCTCCTTCTCAGGCCCTGGCTGTGCTGCATGGATGCCACGGGTTGGACACTTGCTCTGGTAGTGGCCACACACCCTCAGGCTCTTGGTGGCAGGACCCTTCTTCCCAGCATCAACCCCCCGTGTTGGGGTTACGATCCCCCTCCAAGTCTGGCCTGCAAGGCCTCTTGGCAGGGGACGTTTCCCTGCGCTGGGCCCCCTGCCCAGGGTCCCCCTCGCTTCCCCAAGCTGCTCACCACAAGCAGCTCCGGACTGCTCAAGCCTCAGCTCCACTCTGCCTCAGCACGGGCTGCTGCTCTGCCTCCAGCCCCCTGGGCTGCAGCTGGAGCTGAGAGAACCGGAGCCCCGTGCAACCTGGCTGGAGCTGCTGACCCCCACCCACAACTCCATGCAGCCAAGGGCTGACCCCTTCCCCCAAGCTCCCCATGACGTGGCCAGGGGCTGACCCCCCCCCCAAAGCACCACATGCCGTGGCCAGAAACGGGGGCTGACCCCTCTCCCTCCCTGAGCTCTCTGTATGCCATTGCCAGGACTGGGCCTGACCCCTCCCCCGCCCCCCACACCGCTGCCAGGAGCTGGGGCTGACACACACCCTGAGCTCCTCCCACACCACTGCCAGGGGCTGGGCTGGCCCCCAAGCCCCGCAAGCTCCACTCTACCAGGGGCTGATCCCCCAGGCCTCACTGCCTGACACCTCACGTCGCCACACCCGCACATACACACGTTCTTCCATGCCCCGCTAAGGAGGTGCACCGGACATTTTTGGTAAACTAGGTATTTTTTCGTTTGCTCTTGCCAACTGATCAGTTGGCAAGAGCAAACAGGACAAATGCCCATTTTTGTCAAAAAAGTCGGGACAGCTGGGACAGAGCTTAAAAAGGGAACTGTCCCGGCCAAACGGAGACGTATGATCACCCTACCTCCAGGCAAGTGGGTCCTGAGGGAGCCCAGCCGAAGTGGGGGCAGACCCGGGCCTGGCTGATCGCGCCACTCCCGAGAGGCCAGAGCAATTCCCCGCCGTGGCACTGGACTGGCCCTGGCCGCGCTGCCCGCTCAGCCTGGCAGATGCAGTCACCTCCCAGCAGGGCCGGTGAGTGTGGCCGGGAGGGCGGGGGCAGGGTGTGAGGTCTCTGGGAATATGTTGGGGGTACTGGGCTGTGAGGCAGTGGGGCTGCGGGGGAGGTGTGTGTGTTTTGGGTGCTAGGCAGTGGGGGAGGTCTGTGTTGGGCTGCTGGGTAGTGGGGGGGTCTGATTGGGCTGCTGTGTAGTTGTGGTGGTGGGGCTGTGGGGAAGTGCATTGGGCAGTAGTGGTGGGGCTGTGGAGGGGTGCTTGGCAGGTGTGGTGGTGTGCAGGGTGCTGTTCATTTGTGGTGGAGGGTCTGTGGGGGGGCTGCTGGGCATAGGAAGTTGGGGGCTGTGTGGCACGGCATGGGCCCACCCCTGAGGGGAAGGGGCACGCTGGCAGTGCAGCGCTGGGTGGCTCAGTATGCGTCTGACAACTGCCGGTTTGTATACAGTGCCCTTGCACTGGGCTGGGAGAAGTGGGGCCGCCCATGCCATGCCCCAGTGCTCCTGGCTGGTCCCTTGCTCCCAGGACCAACCTCCCCATGCCATGCTCCATTGCTCCCATGGGGGGCCCACAAAACGTTTGGCACTGGGGACCACAAGAGGTTAATCCAGCACTGGCTTCTGTGGCTCTCCCAGCACCGACCTGCTTCCTAGGCTGCTTCTCTGGCTCTGCTCCCAGCATGGATCTGCTTCCTGGGCTGCTTCTCTGGCTTTTATTGTTGCAGCTCTGCTCCCAACACTGACCTGCTTCCTGGTTCTCTCTGGCTGGCACGGCTCTGCTCTGGCTCTCTCCTTATCTCAGCCCCACTCTGTCTGACCCTGTCAATTCCACCTAACACAGAGGACAGAACCCCCTGGCCTCCTGACTCCCTGATTAACCTGCCCACCCTATCAATCAGGCTGACCTGGAGCATTGGCCTCTCCCCATTGTTCCTGGGGACTGTCAGTCTCAGGGTCCTGATTTCCCAAAAACCTTTCCCCTTTCTTTTGGTACTGGGAGCTAGCCAAACGAAAACCACCACTGAGTTTTAGTAAGGGTTGGCCCCTTACACATATATAAATTCTGCTGCCAGTGCTTCTGGGCTGATAAAAATCAAGCAAAGAGTCAGGGGGTAGACTGAAATAGATACCCACCCACCTCAGAGAGATTTGAGCTCCTTGGGGCAGAGTATTAGATACTAGTAAATAATGAGGTGCACAAGTTTACCTGCATGTTTGTCTGAAAAGGTGCCCTGTAATGGTTTATGAATGTAGGTCTCCTATGCAATCAGAATCATATACTTCCTCACACCATCCTCTCAAGTGAATTTGTAAAGGGATGAAGGTGTGAACCTGAATATGGGTTCCAGTAATCACTAACTCAGGGGTCCCTACCTCAGGCTACAACCAGCTGCTAACTGGGAAGGGAAATTGTTTTGGTACCTGCTGAGAAGCCTTCTATTTGAACAGTAATAGCTCCGAGCCAGGCCGTCAAGTTAATTGGGGGAACTGGCTGATGGTGTCTTACATGTACACTGATGAATTCTGACCTTTTACTGCAGTGACACTCTGGCTTTCTGTGTCTGAGTCAAGATGAGCTCTCTCTTGTGATTGGGGCTGAGCTACTGTGATGAGTTTTATTCTTGTTAAATACAATATTTGTTAATTGGTAAAGACATGTCTGTTGCAGTGTCGCTCCCCCCCAGAGAAGGAAGCAGCAGGGCCAGAGCGAGGCAGAGGTTCTCATTTTTAAAAAGTGTTTTGACACTTCTGATGTCATCTTCCTTACGGGCCATTTAATGACTGCCATTTCAATTCCTGATGGAGCCAGTGAAGGGATGGCTGCATTGGAGTGAGCCCCCCACCAGCCTCATGTCCCGTCTCTTTTAAAACAGAAAGGAATTAGCCTTTGGTTTTTAAAATATTTTTGCCAGGCAGTTTCTTGTATTGTTTGTAACCATGGCCCCACGATCTTTAACATCCCCAGAGGACCAACAGCAGTCAAAAGCCAAAGCTTTCAGGAAGCCTGCTTTAAAATGGACATTACGGAGGCAGAGCAGGATCTTGGGGCCTCCCTCTGGGAGCACTCAAACACTTTTTTTAATAAAAATAATGTCAAAGGACATCCTGAAGATTAAAGTACAGTTGGACCCAGGCAGGGTGCTCTTCAGGGACTGAGTGCTATACAGGTGACACAGAACCAAGAATTTGCTGAGAGGCACCATCCAGGAGCCTCAACGCACTGAAACCAGAAGAACAGCCAAAGCATTGCGTTTGCTTTTTTTAGAACAAGGTAGCTGATTTGGAAGGCAGATCTTGTTGCAATGATCTGCATATTGTGCAATTTCCAGAAGACACAATGATGAAAGCCTACAGGATTCCTGCAGAAAGCTCCACCTAGAGGAAAATCCTGGCCTCATTGAAGCTAGCACACTTCAGGTGTATTTGCAATGATAAAGAATACCATCATAATAAAGAAACCATTGCCCTCTGTGACAGGTTGCTCCCTTTCAAGGTACCACTTGATGTGCTGAGATACCACTGAGCTCGACTGTTCTGCCAGCATGGGCCCCCTTTAACCTGTCTTGCTGAGCCAGACTCCTAAGCCTCCTCTAGCACAGACACAGGCAGGGCCATACCCCGCTGCAGAAAGACAGAGACACAGAGATCGGCTCTGGAAAGACTCAGCCAAAAGGACTTGCCCCAGCACTCAGGTGCCCACTTTCCTTAGAGTGCAGACCCAAAGATATATTGTCTTGCGCAATATGGAAAAAATCTGCACAGCACAAGCTCATATAAATTCACCCTCTTCCTCAAACTGAAGAGAGATGTGCACGCCTCCTTGCCGCCCCCCAGTTAGAAATTGCACAAAATGGGTTTAATAATAAACAAAATAAATGTATTAACTATAAAAGGCAGATTTTAAGTGGTTAAAGGGATAGCAAACAGAAAAAAGCAGATTACTAAACAATAAAACAAAACATGCAAACTAAGCTTGATTGACTAAAGAAATCGGCTACAAATAGCAATTTCTCACCCTAAAAGTTGTTTCAGGCAGATTACAGGGATTCTTGAAAGCCAGCTGCATTAGCCTGCCGCTTGAAACTTCAGGAATTATTACTCACAGGCTGGACAACCACCTAGCCTGGGCTCAACTCTTCTTCCCACAGTTCAGTTCTTGTTTCCAGGTGTTTTACTGTGTCTCTTTGGTTTACTCTCCTCTTTGGGCAGGGAGGCAGAGGAGAACCATGATGATGTCACTCCCTTGCCTTATATAGCTTTTGTGTATGGCAGGAACCCTTTGTCTTCCAGTGGAAAAACATTGGCATTCCAGGGGGTGTGGGGTGTCCAGTACCAGGTGACTCAGACCCAGGTCTCTGCAGGGCTGTAGCAGCCATTACTCATAGGCTGTCTGGAGCTTCCACAGGAAGATTAAGCCCTTTCACAGTCCATTGACTTTGCTAATGGGCCATCAGCCCTGTCTGGCTTTTTCATTGTTGTACCTGAAGGGCTAGTTGTGGGTGACATCCAAAGTAGCACATTTGAAATACAATATTCCTAACTTCAGAAATGATACAGGCATACACATTGGATAATCACGTTCAGTAAATCATAAGCTTTCCAATGATATGTCACATGGGCCATCTTACATGAAGTATATCTCATTTATGCCATATCCATATCATAAGCATATTTCATAAAGAGTATGGAGTGTAATGTCACACCCTGCACCATTTTCCCAGTTCTGAAATGAAAATTCAAGGAGCCCTCCTATGCCATTCAGGGCTCTATATTACAGATTTTCAGTGGGAAGGATGAAGACTTTATTTCAGGGCTGAGGCATACAAGGGGTCATCAGCAAAATGAAAGGTGTCACTCCGCTCTTCCCCAAAAAGTGTCCAGCCATTTGGTTTGTTCTGACACCAAGACAGGTGGTCATCGCTCAGAAAATAGCTCATGACCTTAAGAGGCCTGAGCTATTCCTCAATAGCGCACCTTGGTCAAAGCCTTGGGTTGGGATTTTTGCAAAGACTGATCAGAGCCAGAACACCCTCACTTTCTTGGGGGGTTGAATTCCTAACCTGAATTGCCTGGCTTGGACCCAATTCTAGCGTGCTATTTTCATTTCACTTTGATTTACTTTTCAAGAAAGGTCCTAAAGAGCTGCCCTAAGTGTTGCAAAGTTTGGGCATTGACATGGCGTAACTAATGTGTGCACGTGAGCTACAGCTGCACGATCCGACTACCTGCTACATTTAACATGCCCCATTTTTAACCCTTTCAGTTTGTTCCTAGTGAATCTCACGCTAATGTGAGGTTCTGAATTGAGAAGCCTGGCGACTAATGCCCATTGCCTAGCCACACAACTAGTATCTATTACAGCCATGTAAGGCACCTACCACTGTGGCATCTAAACACTGATGGTACCTAAGGTAAAACACTCCAAGTTTCATTCACATCCTATCCTGCCAATGTGCCTTTGCCCTAGAGGGGCCACCTCTAGGAACTCTGTCTCCATGGCCCCTTTGGTATTTGGCTGAGATTGCCAGTAAAGTAGGCAATTGATGACATTTGTGGGAGGGGTTTTTGAGGTCTGAATACCTCTGTGCTAGGAAATGAACTGGGTCTCATGCAACTGAAGTCATATAGGGCCACCAGACTGGCATTCGACAGTATCATGGTTAGCTCACTGCAGGATGGTGCTATGCACTGGTCACAGTGACTCGTTATCAAGTCCTGGAGTCATTCAATCCCTTCATTTGTGGATGAATTGTTTTTTTTTAGTTCTTGTGTCACAGCTTTGCCTTTGGTGCTAGACAGTGGCTGTTGGGCCCCACACACTACAGCATGTCATGGCCACACAGTAAGCCAAGCAGTCCAGCACACAGCCAGAGAGAGCAAAAAATGTCCCTGGCATTCATGTAACCACAGACTGAGCCTCTTCCTGACAGCAGCTCAAGGCTAAGAGCAGCTAAAGAAGGATCACTGCTACCGGAGCGACTTTCATTTAGAATTGCTAACAAACCAGCTCCGGAGACCTCGGTAATAAGTAGTCTTTGATGCTAGTAAAGTCAAAATCAGGTTAGAAAAATCTGTAACCAAGTAAAAGTAATTGTCTCTTTCATTATGGGAGGTCACTTCTTAGTGCTCCTATGGTGCACGGATAGGAGTGTTTTCTGTATCCTCCTCAGATTATAAGTCAGTTCAGATGAGAGGAATATCTCCAATGTTTCATTAAATACATATATAAAAGCCACTATGTCTCCCTGCACCCGCTCCAGAATGCTGGGCTGTGATTATGCTGAAGACAAGTGGCCTGTTTATTGCTCTCATGCTATTCCTTCTCCGATTCACTTCCCATAGGCACAAGCTGTTCTCGGAGAACAAATGTTGAAATGCAAAACCCCACAAAGGTTCTGGGACCATGCTCCAGCCACAGCTGTAGATTTTAGAGCTGGTTTGGGGTATAAAAGACTGGATTTCTCTGTTGCATCCAGCAGGTTTTGTCCCAAAAGGCAGGGGAAATTATTTGTGTAACAAATCAAAGAGGTGCAGAAAACAAGACAATTATTATGTAACTCCCCCTCGACTGGGTCTAGATCCATCCTTCTTTAGCTCCAAAAACACATGAGCTAAGAGAATTCTTGTGATTGGAACTAGTAAAAGGTGTTTCATTCTCTCTGTCCATCAGCCACAATAGGTCTACAGAGAATACACACTATAGTCACTAAAATTCCAGATGTGCTAAGGGGCTCCAGCCTGCTTGTAAAATCAAGGCCAAATGGAGAATCATAATCTACTGTTGGTTGAGAATGTTAATAGCTTGCCTCAGTGAGGGCAAGGTGCCAGCTTCTCTCAGATAAGCAGCTTTTAGGCCCTTGCTCAAGAAGCCATCTCTTGATGCAGACAATCTCACTAGTTATAGCCCTTGTCTCCAGTTTTCCCTTTTGAGGGAAGGTTATTGAGCCTCCTGTGGCAAAGCAATTTAAGAGTCAGTTTTCTTTAATCCCCTTCTGTCAAGCTGTAGTCCTGGATATTGTTAATTTTTCTCCAACATAAGGAACGAACTTTTTTTTCCCCCAGTTTGACTCAATTTTATTTTCAATTGAGGAAAAAAATTGACAAAAACAAGAACAGAAGTAAAGTCTCCAAAGGGAAAGCACGGTGTGTACGTGGTTCCCCTCTAACATGCTGCATCAGTTCTGCATCACAAAATGGCAGCTGACCCCACAGACGATAGACTCTGAGAAACGCAAAGGGGAAGTGCAATAAAAACAAAAACATAGCTACTTAGCTGCATACATCAGAGGCATGGCACAAAGACTGCATTGGTCTCAGTGGATGTTGACCACCTTCTACGGATGGAAAAAAACATTTGGTGTCCCATATGGAATCATTTAGATCCATCAAACAGTCTTTGATACCATTGACCATGAGGCTGTGTTGAGTGGCTCTGTTTTTATTTTGGTGAGAACCCAACAGCTGTTGTTTGACAATTGCCTATTAGCCCTAAGAGCTTTCTTGTGCAGGGTATGGAAAGGTTCCACTTGGTCACCTCTCCTGTCCAACATGCATCACAAATGGAGCAGAGAATATACAATTCCCTCCTTTCCAGCCGACTTCGGACAAGTTGACTCTCTCTTATTTCCTAGTCAGAGAGAGGTGTGTGTGTCCATTGCAAACATAAATCAATGTATAAATTTCCCCATAAACAGGCTCCAATCATTTCAAGTGCCATCTCTCTTTCATTTCTGGCCACCTGAACAAATAACCTTTCATGCATGTTATTCATTTAATTTGTTTTGTGTATTTCTAATAAGTTAGGTAACACCTTTCTTGGAGCAGACTCCATTAGCATGTAAATGAACAATTTCCACAAGGAACTCATTAGAACAATGCCAAGTCAGAGGGCCCTTGATTCAGAGCAAACCTTTCCTAGTCCATTGCTGTAACAAAGATCCCAGTGCTAGTTTTAAGTTGAGTAGAGAAATGCAAAAGTAAAAATCAAACAAATATTGAAAAGTTGGACAAGGTGATGGTGACACCTGTCCCAGACTAGCCTAAATACAGATTTCACCATGCACATAGTTTATTAAAATAAACTCTTTTATTATTTACTTGGGAATAATTACAGTTGGGTGGCTGTCTAGATTAGTGATCTGCAGCGCCTGTCTAATAGCACAAAATTCTATATCTATCAACTCTCAAGTAAAAGGAGTTTCAGGGGAATTGGGAAGCCCAGCCAAGTGATTGGATTTATTTTAGGGCTGTTAAGCAATTAAAAAAATTAATCGTGATTAATCGTACTGTTAAACAATAAGAGAATACCATTTATTTAAATATTTTTGGATGTTTTCTACATTTTCAAATATATTGATTTCAATTATAACACAATACAAAGTGTACAGTACTCACTTTATTTTTTATTACAAGTATTTGCACTGTAAAAAACAAAAGAAATAGTATTTTTCAGTTCACCTAATATAAATACTGTAGTGCAATCTCTTTATCATGGAAGCTGAACTTACAAATGTAGAATTATGTACAAAAAACTGTATTAAAAATAAAACAATGTAAAATTTTAGAGCCTGCAAGTCCACCCACTCCTACTTCTTGCTCAGCCAATCGCTCAGGTAAACAAACTTGTTCGTATTTGCAGGAGATAATGCTGCCTGCTTCTTGTTTATAGTGCCACCTGATAGTGAGAACAGGTGGTTCTCGTGGCACTGCTGTAGCTGGTATTGCAAGATATTTACATGCCAGATGTGCTAAAGATTCATATGTTCCTCCATGCTTCAACCACCATTCCAGGGGACATGTGTCCATGCTGATGACGAATTCTGCTTGATAACAATCCAAAGCAGCGTGGATCGACGCACGTTCATTTTCATTATCTGAGTCAGATGCCACCAGCAGAAGGTTGATTTTCCTTTTAGGAGGTTCAGGTTCTGTAGTTTCCACATGGGAGTGTTGCTCTTTTAAGACTTCTGAAAACACGCTCCACACCTTGTCCCTCTCAGACTTTGGAAGGCACTTCAGATTCTTAAACCTTGGGTCGAGTGCTGTAGCTATCTTTAGAAATCTCACACTGGTATCTTCTTTGCATTTTGTCAAATCTGCAATGAAAGTATTCTTAAAATGAACAACACGTGTTGGGTCATCATCCAAGACTGCTATAACATGAAATATATGGCAGAATGCGGGTAAAACAGAACAGAAGACATACAATTCTCCCTCAAGGAGTTCAGTCACAAATTTAATTAATGCATTATTTTTTTAACGAGAATCATCAACATGGAAGCATGTCCTCTGGAATGGTGGCCAAAGCATGAAGGGGCATATGAATGTTTAGCATATCTGGCACAAACACCTTGCAATACCGGCTGCAAAAGTGCCGTGGAACTGCCTGGTCTCAGTTTCTGGTGACATTGTAAATAAGAAGCGGGCAGCATTATCTCCTGTAAATGTAAACAAACTTGTTTGTCTGAGTGATTGGCTGAGCAAGAAGTAGGACTGAATGGACTTGTAGGCTCTGAAGTTTTACATTGTTGTGTTTTTGAGGACAGTTATGCAACAAAGAATATCTACATTTGTAAGTTGCACTTTCACAAGAAAGAGATTGCACTGCAGTACTTGTAGGTCAATTGAAAAATAGTATTTCTTTTATCATTTTTATAGTGCAAATATTTGTAATCAAAAATAATATACACTTTGATTTCAATTATAACACATACTACAATATATTTGAAAATGTGGAAAAACATACAAAATATTTAATAAATTTCAATTGGTAGTCTATTGTTTAACAGTGTGATTAAACCTGTGATTAATCACAATAATTTTTTAAAATTGCAATTAATTCTCAAAGGATCAAAGGAAATACTTTTTAATGCAATATTGAACTAACTTTTGCAACTTGCTGCTGCGGGATATTATTGAACCAAATACTTTAGCTAGATGAAAAAGGATTAAACCATTAAAACAGGCATGCAGTGACTTTATTGTTGTTGATCATTAACTGGGACTTTCCCCGTCATATAACATTAGACTGTTATGTGCACTGTGAAAATTTCCCCATTCCTTGGAAGTATCTGGTAAAGGAATATGTCTGAAACAGAACCGCATATCAGGCTAGCTGGATTATGGGTTCATTCAACCATAGCATATCCTATATTTCTCATCCTTATAGCCCCTCATTTTTGTTCAATTCAAATTTTAAGATTTTTTTCCCCATAAACACATGGCCTGGGAGAGTGTGCAACAATGAAACATCTCTCAACAAAAGTCATTGTTAAAGTAGACACATTCCCTCTTATCCCAGCCCTCTCCAATCTTCTCCAAAGAAATCACTAGCGACAGTGATGGATGTTCAAAGCACACCCATCTTCCTGTAAGGAAGCAAAGTAATTGTAATTATGGTGACAGGGGAGGGAGAACAGTTCTGGCTCCCTAAAATGATTTCACAGTCTCATTTGCACTTGAAGAAAAAAAAAAAAATCTTGTTAGCAGCAAGGAAATGGATCATGAGAAATTCAGCAACTCCAAATATTTCGGAGAGATGAGAAGAATAAAAAATAAGCTCCACGAAAATCCCATCAGCCCTTTTTGTCGTGCAGGAAAAAGAGAATAAGTGAGCTCAAGTGGACAACCAGCCCAGTGTGACTTCATTGCCAAAGTCCTTTACAAGCGTTACTGGGTCTGGGAACTCCGGCCAATAGGGCAAACACTGCAGGGTGGTCTCAGTGTGCTTGATGGCCCACTAGGGTCATGTGCACACTAGCTTTCTCCCTCTGGAGAACTAGCTTCAAATTCTACAGGCAGTAAGAGAAGAGGAGTCTGCCTGTTCCAAGTCCCCCTGTCATTATATCATGGAATCACCTGCCACACCTGCCCTTAAAAGCAAAGTCAAAGCCTCACTTCCTGTGTAAGAATTCTCCAGTCTGTACTTTAGCTAAGCAACTCTGTCTCTCTTGTTCTGTTTGTACAGCCACCTAGCACAATGTGGGCCTGGTCTACAGTTAGGATCTCTAGGCACTGCTGCAATAGCAGTACGGATAAAAACTCAACAAAATTCATGAGATATGGAGAACTGGTTAATTTAAATGATTAAATCAATGTGTGCTCTTTATCATATGGACCCCAATGTTTCCATACATCCACTATGGACCAGGATTGGTTTTGACTCAGCAACCAAGAAATGAAAGGCTTTGTAATCCATTCAAATCTCCTGAGCCTGCTAGTCTCCCTGAATTGTGTTTTCACTGTTTGGTATAGTTCCCTTACCTGCCTAGCTTACTCTTTCCAGCACAAAGATATTTGAAAAGCTTCATAAATGCCTGAATGTTTGCAGTGTCGGGCATATTTCAGGTTAGAAAGAGCAAACGTGAGATAAAAATAAAGCTGAAGAATAAGTCAGTTCATGGCTTTATCTGAATCAGATTTCCCAGCACGGCTCACTATTTTGGCTCACAATATAATTATCATCCCCACTTCTACAGCAACCAGTTGGGATACAAGACACTGAAGTGATGGATTCCAGGTAAAATATAAACAAGATGACCAAAGCAGCTCTTTCATTATTATACTTTTCAGAGTAACAGCCGTGTTAGTCTGTATTCGCAAAAAGAAAAGGAGTACTTGTGGCACCTTAGAGACTAACCAATTTATTTGAACATGAGCTTTCGTGAGCTACAGCTCACTTCATCGGATGCATGCCGTGGAAACTGTAGCAGACTTTATATATACACAGAGAATATGAAAAAATACCTCCTCCCACCCCACTGTCCAGCTGGTAATAGCTTATCTAAAGTGATCACCAGGTGGGCCATTTCCAGCACAAATCCAGGTTTTCTCACCCTCCACCCCCCCACACAGATTCACTCTCCTGCTGGTGATAGCCCATCCAAAGTGACAACTCTTTACACAATGTGCATGATAATAAAGTTGGGCCATTTCCTGCACAAATCCAGGTTCTCTCACCCCCTCACCCCCCTCCCAAAAACCACACACACAAACTCACTATCCTGCTGGTAATAGCTCATCCAAAGTGACCATTCTCCCTACAATGTGCATAATTAAGGTGGGCCATTTCCAGCACAAATCCAGGTTTTCTCACATCCCCCCCCCCCCACACAATTATTATTATACTTGACACACTCTTCTTCTTTTAGGGTTACCCTATTTCAAGTTCCCAAATAGAGGACACTACTTGGGGGGAGGAGGGGTGTGTGTGTGTGTGTGTGTGTGCTGGGACAGGAGAGGGTATTTGGGGGCTGCTGGAGGGGTGTGCACACTGAGATGGGAGTCAGTATTTGGGGGGCATGGAGGGAGGTATTTGGCAGGGCTGGGGTGTGTGTGCTGGAAGGGTGTGTGCACTGGGATAGGAAGGGGTACTTGGAGTACTGGAGGAGATATTTGGGGGTGTTAGAAGGGTGTGTATACTGGGATGGGATTTTGGGGTGCTGGAGGGAGCATCTGTGGCCTCACACTTGAGATGGGGGGCAGTGTTGCACTCTCTGTCATGGTGGTAGCGTGGCTGGCGCAGGCCTGGGAAGTAGCACCAGCCCATCAGTCAGCGCCTCCCTGCAGGTCTCTCCCTCTCCCCAGGGCAAGGAGCCAGGGCCTGGCCCTGTCAACCCTCCTGGCCAGGCTCTGAAGCCCTGCAGCAATAGGGATGCTTTCTAATTGCTGAA
This sequence comes from Lepidochelys kempii, assembly GCF_965140285.1. Classification (NCBI taxonomy): domain Eukaryota; kingdom Metazoa; phylum Chordata; order Testudines; family Cheloniidae; genus Lepidochelys; species Lepidochelys kempii. The sequence goes on along the minus strand of NC_136380.1, from coordinate 206,811,619 downwards.
AACTGGACACCTGGCCCTGCTCTTGCCCCTGAGGCTCCGCCCCCCAGTCCCACCTCTTCCCCCAGACCCAACCCCCGCACGCTCCTCTCCCACATCACTCACTCTCCCCTGTCCTGGCACTCACCTGCCACCTGCTGAGCCGGGCTGGGAGGAACTGATGTGGAGCCAGCCCGCCTGCCCAGTCGAGGCACAGGGGGCTGGGGTGGGGGTCAGTCCCCAGAGCAAGGGCTGGGGAAATCAGGGCACAGTGGGGTAGGCAGACAGGATTCCCCTCTCCCCTGGGGTGGCAGCGGCACCGGTACCTACCTCTGTGCTGGAGAGACTGGAGCTGAGTCCCAGAGCCAGCCAGCTCTCTCTGTAAAGAGTCATCAGCTTAGCAGAGACCAGCTCCTCCAGGCTCCAGCAGCAGTCGCTGCTCCTCCCGCCCCTGGTGGCGGAGGCCAGTTACTGTGGGTTCCCTTTTCAACTGGACTTTCTGGTAAAAAAAAAAAACAGACACCTGGCAGCCCAGCACAGCAGGTCATGTGGTCCAGCCAAGAGGTGCTTGCAACTCCGCTTACCTGGCAGGGTGGGCCGTGGCAGATGGGATACAGCAGCTGTGGCTGCAGGGGAGGAACCAACTGGAGCACAGAGACAGCTCTTTCTGAGCTGCAACGTGTGCTCTGCTTGAAAAATCCCAGATATTTCCTGTTATTTGAAAAATCCCCCCGGAGAGAGAGCAGACTACCAAAGAAATAGGTCATGCCGGGAAAATCTAGCCGTATGGTAACCTTGCTCTCTTTTCTGTTTGTAAGATGTGGCTTTTTTTCTCATGCAGATGTAACACATATGGAACAACATTTGATCAGCCTTAATTTGAAGGCTCAATCCACTCTGTTTCTGTAACAGATCAGGGCAAAATTTCTTCCTGCTGATTTGCCCAGCTCTTGCTCCCCCCTGTATTCCAATCACAGTGTGTAGCTAAGATAAAGTGCAGTGTCTGTAACACATTGCAGTGGAGCTGAATCAGTTCCCATGCAGCTGGATCAGCTTCCCTTTTGTCATTCCTGGCTGATTCATTAGGCTCAGACTATTCAAAGTGATGGAAATTATATTTAGGTCAGAAATGTATTTTAAATATAATGGGTATTTCTAAAAGCATCTTATGCAGAGACTTACTGTCTGCTGCAGATATGACAGCATGTGGATCTGCAGAACCATGTTAAATTACTGTCCTTACTACATTTTTCTGATACAAAAGGAGCTCCCAAAATCTGATTTTATTTTGTTAATTCGGTGCTCTCTAAATAAGAGAGCCACCTTCTGGCAGTTCTCATTAAGGAGCCCAAAGAGGAAAAAGCTCAGATTTCCCCACGTAAGGCGGGGGAGGGGGAAGAGAGGAAGGGGGGAGACACACACACACAAATAGCAAAAACTATTGTTCTACAATGATGGTGGAGATGGAAATGTTTTGTGCCACTGATCGATACATGAACTGGCCAGATGCTGGTTGTGAACCAATGTTAGGGATAGGGCAGGAGTTTGGTGAGGTGCCTGTGATTCTAGGGGGGTTCACCCACACCCGTAAGGGAAGCTGTGTTACCATCTACTCTGCAATCCTGGGTGCTTCTGTGCTGTGCAGCTTTGGCTCAGTGCCCTGGCACCGGCAGCCTGCTCACAGCACGGTGGCCTCACCCTGGCTACAGCTTGCAGGGTGAAACCAACAGCCCTTCCAGTCCTGAGCCTCCGCAAAACCATCTCCCCTGCAGCGTCCTGTCCCTCTCATTGGCCCCTCACAGAAGTTTAAGTTAACTGCCTCCAAAGAGGTAGGGGAGACACCAACCTGATAATAAGAAAAGGAGGACTTGTGGCACTTTAGAGACTAACAAATTTATCTGAGCATAAGCTGTAGCTCACGAAAGCTTATGCTCAAATAAATTGGTTAGTCTCTAAGGTGCCACAAGTCCTCCTTTTCTTTTTGATAATACAGACTAACACAGCTGCTACTCTGCAACCTGATAATTTGGCTGAGGATTCTACCCTTCAATTTGATACATAGCACTAAAATAGTTTTGTAATAAACCAAGAATAAGTATATTAACAAAGAACAGCGATTTAAATGATAACGAGTAATAGGCCAGACAAGACGGTTACAAGTAAAACCCAACCAAACAGGGCTTGTAGTAACTAACACTAAATTCTGTCAAATTACCATCTTTGTCTAAGCAGGTTTCTCACCTGTAGTCAGTTTCCAGCTCCTCCTGGGTGAAGTTGAGCCACTTTTCATGACCTCCAAGAATGCTGCTTCTTTATGTCCCACAGGTGACAGATATCCCAAAGTCTTTCAGCTCTTCCTTACATCCTCAACAGATAGCTTTTTCTTAAAGTCAGGAAACCCACCTGGGAGCCATTGCCATATTAATTTTTCAGTTTCCTGTGATTTTTCAATGGAAATGGTCTTCCTGCTATCCCTGATTCAAATGCATAGTCCATTGTTCTTGGCCACACCTGATTTGATCTTTCAGTTGAGCTCAAGAGGTGTTGGCCATTCTCCTTCCTCTGGAAAAAAGCTGGTTTTGCCTCCCGGGTCTATTTACAGACTCCCAAACATAATATCAGAGTAGCTATAAATTCACATACAGCATCGTTACTTACATTTCACAGTGATATTAACGGCTAGCTTGTTGCTAGTTTCCAAACAGTATTACAAAACACCGTTTAAATAAATATCATGACAAGTGTGTGAGGTGTATTCAGCTAGTCAAGTCAACTAAGTTGTACGGATACATGCCAGGAGGCCTTTTGCCATCTGGCATTGGGGTGCGCTTAGCGTCACAGTGGCCATTACACTGTGGTCATGGACTCCTATTCCAAAGGGCAATGGCCTTGTTTTGATGATCCTATGAAGGCTAATGGAGCCTGTTGGTTTTCCGGTTTCAGAGTAGCAGCAGAGGGCTCTGAGAGAATGTATTATGTACTTGGCAGACCACTCTATTGGTGATCCAGTTGGACTTTTTAATGGCCTAACATTGTCCTGTTCCAGAAACTGAGCTCCGCAGAGCAGAGCTGCTGGTCCTCCTTAGATACAATACTGAGGGGAGGTGGCAAGAGTAGCTGGAAACTGACTACAGATGAGAAACCTGCTTAGACAAAGATGGTAACTTGGTGGAATTAAGTTTTAGTCACTACATGACCTGGGAGTTAGAACACTTCTCCCCTTACTGTTTGCCTGAGGTCCTGCTCATGCTGGTATCCTGTTGAGTTCGCAGCTGGGTTACAAATCTGAGAGTGGGGTGCTATGGTTCTGTTGCTCCTGCTCTTCTACTTCTTTGCGTGAGGTGTCCATACATGATTGAATATGTTATAAGCAAATGTGGGTTTAGATGCCTTGAGACTCTTGGCTGTTAATGCCTAGATTAATACTCCCAAGCCTGTTATGTGTGAATCACAGCCACTGTCATTATGGCCAGGACTCCTGATGGGGTCTGAAAACGTCAGTCCTGAACAGGCTGAAGAGGCTGTTTGCTGAGCAGTGTGATATACTCACTCTCCTTTAGGGACTGCACCCATCACAACCCTGACTCCATTCATTTGGGTTGCAGCAGACTGGGAATCCAGTAGAGGGCTGCTACATAGCTGCCCAGAGCCCTACCTCATACGCTCCCATCCCAGGAACCTGTTTTATGAAGCATTTTCATCACAGAACAGCTGAGCACTTTGCCTCATTGCTGAAGTTCAGCTACACCCCCCTGCACACTCATTCCCAACTGTAAACTTTCCATTTCACTGATGAAAGCAGCCTGGTTTATGCTTTATCTGTTCCCTGTTACTTCCTGCTCCCCACAGGGCTTCAGCAGGAGAGAAAGGAGAGCTAAGCTTTTGGCTTTTCCCCCCACTAAGCCTTGTCAAACTTCTGAGCAGCCAGCCAGGAGCCCCAGGGCATCATGGAGTCAAGGCTCTTAGATCTTTCAGGGCGGGGGTAATTCTATTTTCCCGTTCCTCCAAAGGATCTCCAATTCCCCTGCTGCTCAGTTAGTGCTAGTCTGCTTAATCCGAGTCTGTTTGAAGAAGGCAGCAACAGGGAAAAGAAAAGTTGGAAGGACAGACATGTTGTTTCCAAGCAGCTGCTTCTTGGGATCGATGTGAAAAATCAAATCAAACCCTCCTCCATTCTCAAGTTCATCTCCTCCAAACAGCCAGCCAGCCTGGCAATTAGCCTGTCTGAGGAGATAAATTCATTTTAAGCAAGGAAGGCTGCACACTTCATTGTGATGGGAGCAATGTTCTCTGTCAGTGATAGCTGGGACCTGCATTTCTTACTGGCTTTGGGATGTTTTGTTTGTACAACAAACAACAGAGACACATGGCTGAGACAGATTTGAGGTGCTCAGGTACTAAAGTGGCTGGGACTACATAAATAGATTTCTTTTTTTCGTCTCATTTTAGTTAGAGGTGCAATCCTGTGGCCTGGCATTTACTAAGCAGACAAACTGCAGATGATGCTGAAGTCAGGATCAGAAACTTAGTTCAGTGGAGTTACAAGAGACTGTTGTGCAGGCTGGTCTTGTAGCTACGGACACACAGTCGTTTGATTTTAATTACCAGAGGCAGTGTGGTCCACTTGTTAGACTGGGCCTCCATCAGAACTCAGGGGCTCAATTTCTGACTTTGCCATTGATTTGCTTTGTGATTTCCAGTCTTGCACTTGACTGTGCTTCACTTTTAGCAATTGTCGCAGTGACAGTTCTCTGGGATAGTATGTGCGCACAGTCCCTCTTTATACAGTACATTTTAAAAGTGCCATTGGCCTTCACTGCTCCTGTTCAAAGGAACATTTATCACAACAGTTATGACAATAACTGTGCATCGCTGTCCTTTCACAAGAGTCCTGAACTGGCTGGGATAAACTGGCCAGCAGATCTTCGGATTCAGCAGCTGTTAGGGGACAGTACACCTGCTCACATATCTACCTCCAGTCTCCCAGCAGAGTGGCATCTCAGTAAATTGCCACTGATGGACCAGAAATGTCAGGAGTGCCCTATCAACATTTGGATGGATTCCTGATGGTAGGTATATTATTAAGTTTGGGAATCTTGTTGAATGACATTATATAAAGATCATACATGGATAAAGCCCAATGTTTTCCCACTGTTATAATGATAAACCACAGTAAAATGTGTTACACACAGCCTATTCTTTATAATCTCTCATATGCCAGTTGCTTGTTGTAACTGTGGGTAACACTGTTCCTTTGCAAAAGGTTTAACAAACCTAAGATCTGATCCTGCAAATACTAAAGCACAGTAGAAATGACTCATGGAAGTAATGAGCCTGAATTAACTATAGTGTTTGCTAGATTGGTTCCACAGTTTCTAGCCAATGGTCCCTTGTATCTACTCCCTTATAATTGGTCACCTTGTATTCATCTTCCTGAAATCTGTAAAGCTCCTTTCCCTCAGCTGACCACTATTTGGCATGATTTAGCGTCTCTGTGGTTTGGTAGCCATACGTATCATGTCTCATACACATTTCCATGCCATATTAGCCATTTTAAATTGGCAGCAAGACAACTTTAAGACAGCCAGCATTTCAGCAATATTCACTTCCTCAGCGAAGAAGGAAAAAGAATGGGAGTGCTAACCATAAGATCCCTCTGACACAGGCACCAACCATCGCTCCCAACTACAATAAACACCACAGAAAACGGTGCAAAGGATTCTGAGATGTACCCAAGGAAGAACCAGTGATGACACTGCAGGTGGGGTTATGGTTTGAAAGAAGCTGGAAGCCTTTCAAATAGCATCTTAAACATATCAGAAGTCCTGGAACAAGCAAACAATCCCAGCTGAGCAAGTAATAGATTGAAAAGACAACCTAGGACAGAAGCATCATTTTATTAATTTATTTTAAAAATGGCAAATTTAACATGCTATTTTTAAAAAAGGGTAAAATATCAAGATGTTGAAAATAAAACCACAAAGGAGGCATCACAGGGCTAGTCAGTATAAAATAGCTTTAAGTTTAAATGCTCGGCAAATCTGTACCATTCGTGTAAATCAAACAGCGCTTGATACAGTCTCTAAACACAAAATCCTTTTATCGCTTTGTTTTACCATAGCGCTGGATAAGAAAACACAACAATTAAAAAAAAGTAACACTTTTAAATTGAAAGGTAACATTACAAACACGATATTGCTATAGGCACTGGTAAAAATGTTTTTATTTGAACAGATAGTGCCATGCTAAATATCAGTATTCAGAACTCTGCATAATTCCTTTTCAAATTATACAAACCTTTTGGTGTTAGTGAAATTAAAACTAGCTATGCTGGTTCCATGGTACTGCCTGGCTGACAGCCCAATCTATTGTGAACTCAGGCTTTAACATCGGGGCTTAGACAGGGTAAGGTGAGGGGACAGGCAGTAACAGTGTACTGAAAGTATTCTCTTGGTAGGTCAGAGTACTCTATCAATTCAGTTCCTTCAGTGAGTTTCATTACACTGACAAGGAGCCAAGACTTTCAAATTTGGGTGCTCCAAGTTACATCTGTCCTTGAGGTACTGAGCACCCACAGCTTCCATTGAAAACAACAGGCAATATAGGCACACTCAGCACCTTTGAGAATCAAGTTGTTTGTTAGATGCTTATCTTAAATCTCGTATTTGAAAATTCTGACAGATGGGTGTGGAGGGTGGGGCATGTGGAAGGGGGGAACAGGCAAGGACAGGCGTGTCTTTTCACAGAGGACTGAAGTCCCTGATCGCTAAAAACAGATTAAAAACCAGACAGTCTTTCAAATGAGCATCACCCAGAGATCTGTACTCTCCTTTCCAAAGCTCGTCTCCATTTTGCTCCCCATCAGAAAGCAGTCTCCCATTTACATCTGCAGTTACAACTATCATCATCAGCTGTCCACTCCAGGGATCCTAACCGTGCTGGAAAATAATCTCAAACACAACTTGGTCAAAATACACGGCTGAATCTAAGCAACATAGTTGAGTCTGAGCGAGCTTGGGCTACGAACCCTGTTGAGAGGTTTAGCTAGAGAGCTGTAAGAAGACTGAGGAGGGGAGGGGAGAAGTATGGTTTCTGCTCACATGGTGGTTTAGAAATAAAAATCTCTGTGCACAGCAGTCACCTGCAATGGGTTAGCGACAACCTCATTGGGCCCGGTACTACAGCTCAACCCTGCTCAGCCACCATGTCCACATGCAACGACATCTACAGCCTGTCTCAGCATCGAGCGCACAGACCCTCAGTGTCACTTGCACTCTCCTGTTCTGTAACGCAGAGAAGCAAGGCCTGATCAGACCACAGAGCACCCAAGTCCTCTGCGAGGAGGGAGCTGGACTTCGTCAGAATCTGGTCCCTGGCCGCCTATAAAAAGAATAAACCTCAGGCGAAAGGAGGCTCTTGGGCGAAAGCAGCAGCGAGCGAGGGCCACCCTGAAGTGGAGCTTCACCTTGCCAGCTCTCACCCATGATTAAAAAAAATCCACATGCTCCACCACCCACCTCTGCTCCTTCCCTTTTTGGCACACCCCGTTAGTTTTAGCTCCCCCCTCTGTTGTGTGGGACACCCAAGATCAGCAGTTCCTTTGGTCAGGGAGCAGTTCTAAGCCCCACGCTCCTGCATGACAGACTATAGGGAAGGGAGAGATGCAGTTCAGTCTTTTGTTTCACTAGGGAGTCTCCTGTTAAAATTCACCTTTAAAAGCCGTTGTGGCGGGAAAGGGTTAATCAAACATATCCTCAAACATACGCTGCCCCATGGCTATATAAAGCTCCTTCTCCTCTGGGGTCATTTGGGCCACCAGCTCAGGCCGCTGGCTCACTTGACTGTAAGAGAATGGACGTCCGGCCACCATGACAGTGGGGTCCTCTGCCACCACTTCAAACTCCTCCTCATCCTCTTCATCCTCGAGCCCGTAGAGCGTAGCTGTGGTAACAGGCAGGCGGGGTGGGGATTCCTCCTCTGATTCACTGGTATCACTCTCAGAGTCACTGGCATTGGTGCTAGCTAAGGGAGCCGCCCCCCCCACACCAGCAGCAGAGACAGAGGGGGTTTTCTTCTCATGGATAAGCAGAGCACGCATCACCTCCTCGTTATCGTCCAGAGCCGCGCGGCCCTCCCCACGTTCCTGAAATGCATCCATATCTTGACCACCTACAAGAAAGCATAAAGGAATGGTAGGCAAGTCATCATACCGATATGTCATGCTGGCCATTAAGGAGGGAGCACTATGTACTGGTTAGGGCAGCCTGCTACTGGGGGTCAGAACTCCTTAGTTCTAGTCCCAGCTCTGTCACTGACTCTATAGCCTGGAACAAGCTATTTCCCTTCTCCATTTCTTCCTCCCTGCCCATCTTAAAGTCGAGATAGTTATACTAGCTCAGCATACCTCAGAGCAGGGCAGTAGCGTCTTCTGTACTGGGAAAGGGCTGCATTTTTGTTAAGTAATATTTGCTGTACAATAACTGGAAGAGCACAACAGTGTTTGGGTATACAGGGTGTCTACAGTTCAAGGATTCAAAAACACATTAAAAAGAAGGCTTTCTGAGCTTTTCTGCGTAAGGCTCTTATCAGACTCCTATATTTGGTGAGAGCATTATGAGTCCACCCAACACTAATAAACCGGCAGGCAGACTGAAAAAATATAGAAGAATGGATTTTAAGAGCCTTATGTAAAAATAAGGGATAAAAACTAAGTCAGATTCCCCATGGCAAACTTTTTCTACTGCACCGAAAGACTCTGCATGTGAATGATCACTTGAGTTGAGCTGACTGGATTCCACCCTCATACATTAATGCCACTTGCTCTCCTTTTCCTGAAGAGATGGAGCCTTGACCTTTAGTCCAGTATCATCTATCCAGGTTCCAATACCATGCCCAGCACCGTAACTCCCAACTGTCCCATAAGTTGCCTTAAAAATGAAACAGAAGGGGGTGTTTCATCTTTCCCCTAGGGAGGTGCAAACTGATGAAGTTTTTGGTCATTCCCAGGAGCTGACACTAGGTTGCAACTCAGTCTCATAAGAAAGGAAAGTCCTATCTTCTCCACAGATGCATCCTTCAACTGTTTGATTGTTTCCTGGTTTTATGGAATGCTGCTGTCAAAAGGTGGTTTATTATCATGATGAGAGAGGGGGTGGGTCTCAGGAACTTAAAGCCAGCCCCATGGTGGGCTTTGAGTATCAAGACAATCTTGAACTAGACGAGTGGTTCTCAAATTGTGGGTAGTGACCCTGTTTTAATGGGGTCATCAGGGCTGGCTTAGACTTGCTGGGGCCCAGGTCCAAAGCCCGAGTCTCACCACCCGGGACCGAAGCCCAAGTCCAAGCCCCATCGCCCAGGGTTGAAGCCAAAGCCTGAGGGCTTTGGCTTTGGCCCCCACCAGGGCAGATGAGCGTGGGCGGACTCAGGCTTCAGTGCCCTCCTTCTGGGGTCATGTAGCAATTTTTGTTGTCAGAAGGGGGATGCGGTGCAATGAAGCTTGAGAACCCCTGAACTAGACTATTAAGTGTGGAGCTAGGGCAAAGATCAGAACACTAGAGAAATGTGTTCAAGGTGAGCTGCTGCATCCTGTACCAGAGGAAGTTTTTCCGGGACGTGTGGTTTCATTCCAATGTATAATGACTTGCAATAATGAAGCCACAAGGTTACAAACGTATGACTCAACGTGGTAAAGTCTGATGGGGGAGACGGGGGTGGGGTGGGGGAACGGATGGACGACCATCTTCTAGGCAGCTGAAAATGGATGAAGGGTTTTTTTTTTTTTTTTTGCAACACACACCACTGAGGAGTGCAGGTAGAACACACACATTCTTCAGAGCTGGTGTTGACAGGCTTTGTTAGTAGGAGTCCCAGATGTTCCTGGCACATTTTAGCCTGGTATGAAAGATAGAAGTCAGATTCACAGGGGGTGGCCCGGATTGCTGTTTGTGTTTCCACAACTTGGCAAACAGGCCAAATTCTTGGAAAGAGGGGATTGTGTCTGCAGTTTTGTGCTCAGCTTAAGGTTTCTAGCATACCAAGAAGTCATTCTAGAGACAAGAGATCTTCTTTGTGAAAAAACACGATAGTCCCTCTCAGTGAGAAGTGGTATACTCTAGGAGGTTAGCCAGCAGTAGCCCAAGTTTATTGAATGATTTACAGTCCAGAAGGGTTCTATGAATCATGACCTTGTGAAAATTCTTTGTGCTGGACTTTAGCATCTCATGTTTTCTGCCAATACCCAAGTTTTCTTCCTTCCTTCTTTTTCTGTCACACATCATCCAAGAGTCATGGAAATCCGTGTGGGTGGTGTGGTTGTAAAAGGCACTCTGGTGCCAGACTGTGGATAGCAACATTCAGGGTGTGCTTTTAGTTAGTATGCTTTGTATAGGGTAAACAAAGTAATGTACCAGAGAATAAAAGGAAGTGCACCCTAAAAGTTGTAAGTTAAATAAGGCAGAAACACACTGCCTGACCATAATCACCTCAAGCTCTGGTTTTATCAGATATCTGCCCGAACAGGGTTAGCCCACCATCCGCACCTCCACTCCCCTAAAAAAATCTCCTGCTGTTCTGTTCCCCTCCTGAAGGGTTACTTTGCAGGAAAAAGGAAGATTTTAGTGTTCTGGATTTAATTAAAACAGAAGCATCAGAAAGATTCAATACTTCATTTTTTACCATGTCAGATGTTATATGTCAGAAACTAGCACATTGCAGTAAGATTTCAGTAGCTCTACAGAGGGAGAACTAGAATGAGATCCTCTTCAGAATTTTTTTTTTTTTTTTTTTAATAAAGTCTCTGCTGGTAGCCACTCTCGTAGCATTTTGTCCTTCTTTGTGCTGGTTTTTTTGTTTCTGAAAATAAACACTTTGCTTTTTGGATCTTGGTTACATTTCGCCATCTTCTGAGACACTGCCTGTTTCATTTGGTGTTGCTCAGATGGTTGTATATTTCAGTTGAATCACCCAGTTAATCTAAAATGGTCTCCATTTATTACTTTTTTGTTTTGGGCTTTGAATAAGCTTTTCAAAGCAGGGACTGTCTGCTACTCTGTTTGCACAATGCCTAGCACAATGGGCCCACAATCTTGACTCTGGTCTTTTGTGGATATGACATTAATACAAACAATAATAAAAGCAAAAACCAACGAAAAAGACTGTTGATGACTGACAGTCATAGGAGGAAGCAATAATGAGCAACCCACTATGGTGACGGATTCTCACTCCTCCTCGTCCCCAGAGACTCTCAAGCTGCAGTTCTGATACATTGTTCTATGCATACAGTAGTTGTCTTGAAAATCAACAGATAACTAGTTACAGAAGGGGAGAGTGGATACGTGAACATGGCATATCCACTAGAAGCCGATTTGATGAGCCTTGTGCTCAGCACACATACAATTTGAGTTTCATTTTCCATCCATGCCCAGTTGGTAACAAGCTTTCCAGAAGAAGCTGAAAAATGTTTCATCCAAAACCAAACAAGTCATAATGGGCCAGAACATCTGTCTTTGAAGCTCCCAGAAAAGCTAACAAACAATTAACATTTTAGTAACACAATCACACCAGTGTGGGCAACTCAGCTTTCCTGACACGGGTTTCAATGCTGTGCCTAGTAAATCTTGTTCTCTTACACCTGCTTGGCTTCCAAAGGCTTTACATGGCAGATGAAAGATATAACAGCATAGCAGGTTAGTGCTAGGATACCAGGAGCGGCAGCTGTACACAGAAAGGGGCAAAAATGTTCTTCCCACTCTAAGAATTATGCAGCACTTCTCCCCTTTTAGCTTCCTTACCATCTTTGATCTCGTCCGGATCATAAGCCCCCTGCACTGTGCTTTCCCGCAGCCAAATTGGCCTCTCTCTGGCTGGCTTCCCTTCATTTGTTGACCGATTAAGATCCTCCTGGTCTTCCATGCTGATGACGACATTCTGGGTGTACAGGTCCTCATACGACGGCCCTTTTGTAGTCCATGCTTCCCGATGGTATCCACCTGCTAGGGCAGCTGCCCCTGCAGCAGCAGCACGTTCTTTGCTATGTAGAAGCCAAAGGGATTAAAAAAAAAAAAGATACCATTCAGAATTAGTCCTTTCCTGTATAACAGAGGTTTCCTGTCGTGATTTTCAAAAAAGCCCAGGGGATTTAGCCACATACCCCTCTTAAAATTAATCATCTCCCATGATATGCTTGGAGAATCTCAACCCCCATTTCTTAACCACGTTGCCAAGAATTTCTAGACCAACTCTTTGATTGAGGAATGTAGGATTCAAAATACTAGACAATCTAAACTACTGTGATATGCAGGAGAGATACTAGAAGGGAAGGAGGTTGTTAAGCTCTGTGAATATGATTACATAGGAATAACAGCCAACCTGGTTATAAACCTGAATATTCTGAAATGAAATTCACATCGATACACAACATGGTCCTTCCCAGTAGCTAGCTGGAAAAGTCATTATTTGCTGTTACACCATAGTCTTGTATTAAATAAATTAAAACACCAAGGTTTAACCAAGTGGGTTGACCGGATTGGAGTCTCACAATGCTCAGATGTGAGAATTCTTATTCATAGTAATTATGAGCAATTAGACAAATTCACCTCGGAAAACTAAGTTGAAATCCCAGCTCTGATCACAAGTGATAATGAACTTGCAAGAACTACCTGGTGAAGTTCTATGGCCTATGTTATACAGGAGGTCAGACTAGATTATTTTAGTCAGGGGCTTGGAGGAAGGGAGAGGGGGTTTACAGGTCAGCAATAGAGTGGGGCAATGCCTGAGGTTTGGTGGAGGCTGTTGTCCTAACCCTGAGTAATGGTGGTGGTGGTGGGGGGGAGTTTGAAGGTCAGTATTGCCGGTTACTGGGCAGAACTGGGTGAGTGCCCAGGACTGGAATAACAAGGAGCCGCTCATCAGAATTTAGCACCAGCTTATTTTCTCAGTTGATCCACAGCCAAATCATTGTCATCCAGGTTCCTATCTGAGCCAGGAAAATGCACTACTTGGATCTGAATAAAAAGAACACAGATCTGAATGCCCTCTGCCCCTGATGGCAATGAGCCCAAATTACCTTCGCTATCTGGTCTTGTGCTCTTACGTGCATAATGAACAGGAAAGGCCACAGAAAGAATCTTGCCATTTTCCACTTGAGGGAAACCCAGGGTGAATGAACTGCTAGGCTAACGTCGCTCAAAAGAATCAACAGATTCAATGGAGAATGCACCCATCCACCCTTAGTAGATCTTGCAAGCATTTTGAACACTTTATATAGTAAATGGTATCAAAGGCTGCTGACAGATCGTAAATATGCATGGGCACCACCCTCCCTTTGTACAGAACATGATGCTAATGCTGTTTCTGTTATCATCCCCGGGGTTGAATCTATACTGATAGAAGATCCAGGTGAACCTAGAGGTGTTCTGCCATGATCTTCTCAATAAGATTCCCCAAAGAGGGAAAGTTTGAGAGAGGGTGGTAATTGGAGAGGTCAGGAATATCAAATGTTTGTTTATTAAGCAAGTGTTTACCCACTGCTTGTTATCCTAATTCTATTTTAATGTTTAAAGGTTGGTCCTGGGAAACTGCATACACATGCCATCATTTTATTTGCTCTGGCAGAAAATAATTATGCACTCAAATATCTGCCAGGAGCAAGAAATATTTAACCTTTCAACAGCCAGGTAGGTGTTCCAGGAACTAACCAACCATATACACACAATATTTTTGTATGTTTACATTTTATACAACGTACGCACATTCACAGAATCAATGACTTGTGTTTCTTTCCTACAGTCAGTCCGATCAGGAAAAAACAACTTGAATTTCTGAGCAAGTGGGAGAGACTATTTTATGCATGCAGATCAAGTATGCAACTTAAGAAACCACACAGAGATCTTCTCTCAATTTGTATTACTTCAAATACTGGTACTTTTCAGTTTTCAAAGAAAGGCATGTGTTCTGTGAAAAGCAATATTCTCCTTCCCCCACAATAAAAATCAGCAACCATCGAGCTTCCCTGACAATTTTATGTAATCCACTTTCCTACAATACACAATGCAAAAGAGCCTTCCTCACCAGGACTGCAGCAGTGACATTTAAGTGTTGGGCAGGGTCAGGGATTGCCTTGTCAATTCTAAGCCTCCTTTTCCCTATGAAGTTCCATTTAGTTGTGATATACTTATCCAAATGATGTCAAGGACAATTTTTTAAAGTAACAATTCTTAAATAAAAGATACCTACCCCTGTAAACTACATTAAACCATCTCCTGCAATGTGATTAATTTACAGGGAGTAATGAGTGATTTTAGCTCCTTGGTATGCCCCAGGATAACCAAAGCCAAGAGGGCTTATGTCTACCATTTTACCCCTGTTAAGGTCAATGACTAAGTAATGGCTCCATTTTCTTCCTTGTTTGTACAACAGTATCATCAATTATACTGTTAGAAGCAACATGCAGCCCCCTGAGACCATGGGACTGGGGATTTACCTGCCGCTATAAAGAAGCGGTGTCTTTTTGTTCTGTGTCCCTGCTGTGGAGAAGTGAATTAAACACCACTGAACAGAGACAGAGGACCAGATGCTCAGCTGCACCAGGGCAGCGCTTGGAACAGAGCTGAAGAAAGGGAGCAACACCTATAACAAACTTTCTATCTCCCTTGATTCTAGGGCTGTTTTGTCTCCTGGCTCACGCTAGGGATGCCCTGAACTTGCCTGGCTGCAACAGCTCCTGGGAGCTATTGTGAAGCTGGGGATCAGGGATTAGGCAGTAGTGTGGCTGGCTACACGGGCTCTATGCCATCTGTGGGTCACCTTACATGGAAAGTCCTCCAGCATAACTGATCAAACTGGCTTTAAGGTGGCAAAAAGCATCTTTAGCAGGGCTAGGATATGGCTAAAAGAAACCAATGAGCAGACCTCAGATTATGTGTATTTAAATCAAACACAAGTTTTGCATCTCAACTGACAAGCATAGGAAAAACTGAGGCTCTAGAGTTCAACAGATGTGTATGGTAATTTAAGTACATATCTGCAATTTGCATTAACGAAAATTAGGTAAATCTCTCATGCTATTGTTTTTAACAGCCTCCACTAAAAGGTATATGGACAAACGGTCTTTGGTAGTGTAATTGCAAAAAGTAGTTCATTCAGGAAACCTAGGATGTTACATTACATAAGGTGCTGGTATTTTAAACAAGAAAAAGTGGAGTGAAGATTAAATTCAACCCATCTGGAAAGCCACTGGAGCTGGTTTATGAAAAACAGGCTCTTATCATGATACTTGCATGGGACAAAATTCCTGCTTAGTAGCGGATTTACAAAATATCACTTAAGACGGTCTAGAAAAATCTAAGTAAATGATTTGACCAGTCTCGCAATGGAGATGCATGATCGTTAGACAATTTCCAGTGTAGACAATAAGTGCTAAAGCTCTCTAGAAGACACACAGAGGTATTTGCTCCTCTGTGAACAGGAAAGGCAAGAAATTCAGAGGATTTTTTTCTTCAGTAGCATCAAATGTCAGTTTTACCTATGATTCCAGTATCTCAAGACTCTGTAAAATGGAGTAAATAAATAACCCAGAGGTGGGGGGGGAGGGAGGGAGGGAAAGATGATATTCTTTTTTTAAATTTCACTGCAGCACTTTTATGTAATTAGTTGCTTTGAATTAATAAGGGTTAATAAATAATTGACTCTCTATGCGCTAAAGCTAGTTGTGTTCAAGTAACTATTTAAGAAGCTGCCTATTTATTTTGTAAGTCTGTGCACAGAGCAATTAATCATTTACAGTGGGGTTTTTTAAAGTATTTAAGAGGCACGTAAGTGGGTGCTGCTGTTATTTAACCATTATTCATGGGACTGCACCAGGCATTTGCTGTGTGAATTTTCTGGCCACAGAGATGAAGTAGCCATGCAGTGGCTTGAAAAAGCCCCTTTTCTCTCATTTGAGGTGGTTAGCCCAAATGTGTCAGACAAACTACAGAAACTGGTTTTAAAGCAAAGTCTAATGATTAAGCCATAGGATTAGGAATAAAGGCGCGAAAATTCTACTCCTGTATCTGACAGTTTGGTCTTGGACAAGTCAGCTCCCCTCTCTATATACCTTAGTTTCTTCATCTGTAAGATGGAGAACATTAGTTAGTTCATATCTGGGATCCCTGGCTACAAGGGACTAGACAGGTAAAGCATTTTGCTATTAAGTTAATTAGAAACTATCTAGCATCAAGTATGAAAAATTCTCTCTCTCAAGGTTAGTCTGCATGTGATGAAAGAGAGGAACCTGAAAAATCAGCAGCATTATATTTGGTGGAGGCGGTTGCTCTAGTAGTGTAACTGTTTTTTCCCAGGTGTGCATAAGTTTTTTGGGTTTTTTTAAATGAAAACAGGCAGAACACACTAGATTTCACCGCAGCTGACAAAACTGACAGCTCACTGCATCTTTCTATGTTATTTAAACATCATCTCTTTTTGCATAGTTAGAAATCTTCCGAAGGATGCACTTTGGTTTCCTAAGGCTAGGAAAATACTAACTTTAGAGTTCTTGATTAAACAGGTCTTTCCCTATAAAGGTGTGTATCAAATGGGGGAAAAGAAGAATAAAAAAAGATACTCAAATAATTTCTTTGAATAAGGGTTTTGTTATAAGTGGTTTTGAAAATACAAAGTGTGGAAGACAGCTAGTTTAGAGTTTCAAAACCTTCATAGAAGCAAAAGAAAAAGAAGGTGAAAGAAAAGATGTTTGCAATGGAAAGACAGTAAAACAGCATGGGGTGGCCAAAGTGTGTCCTGGAGTCCAGAGGCTGCCTACAGAGCTCTGTAAAGTGGCCACAGCTCTTCTCTAAAGTTAAGGATGGTCTTGGAAAACTATGTGGTCTCAGCTTCTTACGCAGCGTCTATGTATAGCCTCCTGTGGGACAAATATTCTTATTAAATGGCAAGGGCAGCTTCAGTCTGCTTTGTTTTATGACAAATGGTTGCAGCCCTGGTCTCCTGGCAATTGTAGACTGTAAATCTCTTGAGGCAAAGATTATTTATCAGTGTCCTGCATTGCTGAATCTGAACAAAAAAGTTATCAAGATTTGGGCAACGATATGGTTAAGGCAGACAAACATGCAATATGAAAGCAGCGTGGCTGAAGAGGACTTTGTGCCCATTCCCACCTCTGTTTCAGTGCAGGAATCTCTGTGGGTTCTGGCTCAAGGATTTCATAGGCCAAGTTAACGTCCTCTGTCTCTCGTAGCAGTGCATAGATGGGCTCAATCTGCTCGTTAAACCTTGCCACAAGAGTCCGTGCATCCTTTTTGGGCATCGCCGACTCATCCTCTTCCACTTCATTCTGACAGAACGTACAGCGGAAGGTTCCTAAACAGAAAAGAAGTTGCTAAGCACTGGGAGAAAGTCAAAAGGCCCACATTTTTATGCAGCATTTAAAGAGAAGTATTTTGCTATTCTCTTAGATTGAAACTAAATAGCTTTTCTCCTTGGGACAACTTTCTTCCCACATATAATGTACCTGATTATTATTTTAACCACATAAAGTGAGACTTTAGATGCCATCCAGTGATGCAGAAAACTGGTTAGGGTTTCTGTCTCTGCAAAGCCCTAAAGGATGGCAAGTTGCACCATTCAGACATATCCTAGCATTACACATTCCTTTCCTTACCACACATTTTTAAGGGCACTGCAATATCAGTTTCAAGATACATTTTAGGATGGTCAAATTTTAGGGCTTGCAGTGTCTGAAGAACTTGCCTTCATCCCTCTCTAAAATAATCTTGGGGGGAGGGGTGACCACTCAGTTTCATTCCAAACTGCTACTGCTACTAAAGGAATAACCCACTCCCTCTCCTTTTCAGTTGGTAGTAATTTTCTCCAAAAATTTCCTTGAGTCAGACATTTTCCATGCTTGGTCTCCAAACAAAGACAATTTTTCTTTTTTAAAATCTATTCTGTTAGTTTAGAGTTGCTTGACGATAAAGAAAGAAAGGGAAAAAATGGTCTCTTACATTCCAATTAGAAATTCTGCGTATGCGTAACTCAAAGAATGATCAGAGTTTACTCTAATTTAAATTGTTTTGTAGATCATCACGATCTAAGAAACAAGCCAAGGGAAAAGGAAATTGGTTCAGTAGCACTGAAGTAAAAATTTTTTTTTAAGAACTTCTGCAGTGGAGGATTTTCTGTTCCATTTCACTTGTCAATCTGTGTCTAACAATTTTAGGGAAGCACATTTACAGTAGGACTTTATCATCCAGCTCAATATTGGAGTTGCTGCAAAACGCGTTCTCACGCTACACTTGAAGGAATGCGTAGGAAATTCAGGTCATTCCAAATCCTAGATGGAGAAAGGGGTGCTACTTACCTAGAAGAATAAATTGAGGGCTGAGAGCAGAGGCTTTTGGATTTATCTTCTCACCTCTACCACTAACTGGTTACATTATTTTGCCTTTATATGGCAAACATTTAGTGTAGCCTCACAATGCCCTATAAGAAGGTAAATATTATTCCTTTTTACAAACAGGGAACCTGAGGCGCTGAGAAGGGAAGTGACTTGCTCAGCGTCATGTGCAAAGTCAGTGTCAGAATCCAGATTTGAAGCTACACCTTCTCACTTCTAGTCCCTTGCCAATCAACTAGATTAAAATATCTTGTAGGCAAGTAATTTCCCCTTGTTCTGTTTCCCAATCTGTGAACTGGAAATAATATTTACCTGCTATCTCACTGCATTACTGTCCCCAGGGCCCTCTTGCTTCATGAAAAGCTTGCACTCTACTGAATAGCAGTCTCATTTGTTGACTTGGCAAGGTGTGTAGGGCAGTCAACTCATCTGACAATAAACATGCGTACCAATGGCTAGATCACAGACATCATGTGCAAACCCAGCCTATGGGTTAACTTTGAAGAGGTAAACTTGGGCAGGGAGGGGGGGTCAGAATATCTGCCACACTACATTGGAAGTTTCCTAAAGTCACAACTGTGTAAATTGTTGTACATTAACCATTGGGTTATAGTTTCAGACGATGGGCACATCGTCTCCTGGGGTCTCAAGTTGCTTCCAAATTAGATTTACCTCATGAACTTGGGGCTAGTCACTTTATCTCTGCTTCCTCAAATGTAAAATGGGGATAATATGTACCTAGCTGTTTCACAAGTGGTTGCAAGAATTAGTTAGTACTCTGAAAGTAAGACACTACAATAAGTGCTGTTTATTACAGTAGGTACAACCTGCAGCACCTCACAGGGATTTCTAAATTTTTAAGTTCATTTGTATTTGTGCACTTTTTCTCTTTGTACTGTGAATCAGGGATGGCAGATCTCTGTCTCCCCCCCACTGCAACTTAAGCAGACACAAATTAGTGTCTTATGTATAGCCTACACAAAGTTTTCATTTTTTTGCATTAAAATCTCTTTCCTCTACCCCCAGAGTTTTTCCTAGACAGAAAACAAAACCAATAGCGTTTACATTAAAGCCAACCTTTTGAACTCATGAAGTGAAAGTCATTTTGAAAAATTTGACAAAACAAGCACCTCAGCCCTTACTTTAGAAAATTAACTTTATCTGCACGGGAAAGCAAGAGCACTGACAGTGGTGGCAAAAGACGCTGAGTGAGAATGGGAAAATGGTGGCTTTCTCCAGCCCTTTCTTAATCCAAGCATAAAGCACGATGCTTATTTTGTCATGCTACAAAAAACACCACCACTCATGCATAAACTGCACATTAGATAAATTTGTCAGTCCAGTTAAGTTTTAAGTCAGTTTGATTTCATTCACATTCCACATCTGAGGCCATCAGTACCCCTGAGTTCACAGAACCACCTGAATAAGTCTAGAATAATTAGTAAGATTCAGCTCATATTATGAGTTTATTGACTGGACAGTGGTTGACTGCAACCTAACAGAAAAAGCCCGGTTAAACATTTCTTAGGTGGCTCAGGCTTTTCACACTTCCACTCACGAACCCCTGGTGTCTTAACTAAAGATTAAAAACAGTCAGGACAGCTCCAATTCAAAGCATCTTTTAAAAAAAAAAAAAATAAATAAAAAACCAGAGTTAATGCAGCTCTAATTTAATAAAATTCTTAAAACTAAGGATGATTTATTGCAACTTCTCCAGGGCTCTTAAGGAACAAAAAAATAAATGCCAATATAATGAGTTATGTAAAAAATCTGGATAATGATTGGAGTGACTAGTTTCCTGCAATCGTGCTCAAGTTTTTTGTGGTAAGGCAGCACTTTACAAGAAATACCCACATTTAAGAGCAGAACTGAACAGCTAGTCTCAAGTGCCGCCCATCAGGACAATGCTGAAAACCTCACTTGTGGGATGTTAAGAGGTCACAAAATCACTATCTCACTACTATACATCACTGCCTTGAGTCATTGCATCGCAACAACTTTGATACAACTTTCTGACAAACACGCATTATAATGTTGTCACATAGGAATTTGTCCCATTAGACAAACTTGAAATAGTGGTCACTCTAAGGTCAGAGATTGTCAGACTTGCACCATTCACCATTCCTTCTGTCATCCCAACAAAGGCACAGTTTTGCTTTTCTAATCAGATGCTGTCATGCAAACAAAAGTGGTCAGATATCCTGGCTGGCAAGGGTGATCCTAGTTTTAAAATACAAAAAAAAAGAAAGTGGTCAAGAGGCTTTGAAATGGGAAACCAGAAATAGATGTCCTCCTTCTTCCCCGAGCCCCTGTGCACACACTCATTGCACTTCTCCTGGTACTCTGTGGAAATCTACAGAGTGTAAAAAGATATCTATTTGAAAGAGATCAGAATCGTACATTCCTAGACTTGCAAGGGTGAACAAAGTGTGAGTGGGTTCCCCAAGGCATACTACAATTAAGCAGCACATCAGGTGCAGGCCAGAATATTCGGTCAAATGAAATCTAGCCAGCAGGGACTGAGTAAAGGGAAAAGTCAACAGCTAAGTATAAACATTATACTAAGCACATAATACATGAACATACGCATTATATTAACTATACTTTTGTTACATAAAAACCTATATTAAAAGAGCATTAAGGTTGCAAAGTCAAGTACCCTGAAGTTAGGAGATGCCAGAATTAAAGTTGCCTGTGCAACCTTAATTCAGCCCCCTTTTGCATATACCTTAATGATACAATCTGATTACATGATCACACACTATTTTTCCAACAGGACCCCGGCTCATTCAATACTCAGGATGGACAGTGTTCACTTAATGAGCAATTATTCAATATTTTGTTTTATTCTCATTATTCAGTGAATGGCCCCAGGCCTTATTTACTGCACATGCTTCAAACCCCGCTCTAAAGACACAATTATTAATTTCCTCATGAGCTTTTCTGTGGTGCTCATCACCATAGTATCTGAGTGCTTAAATATTAATGAATATATTTTTACAATGCCCCTGTGAGATAAGCGGATATTATTATCTCAGTTTTACAGATGGGGAACTGAGGCACAGAGATTAAAGTCAAAAGTATCCACTAATTTTGAATTCCCAATTTGAGGTGCCTAGGACCTGATTTTTCAGAGTATTTAGAATTATATAGCACTTTGTACATTCAAAGCACAGCTCCCATTGACTTGAGTTGCAGCTCTGAGCACTTAGCTCTTCTGCAAATCAGACTTGAGGATCTCATGTCAGGCACTGAGAACATGAGGAACACACAATGAGTGAACACTTGTGAAAAGTTCAGTTTAGGTGACTTGCCCAGGATCATGTAGGAGCTGTGGCAGCAGCAGGGTTAGAACCCATATCTCCAAGGCAGTGTTCAACAGCCTTAACTCTGAGACTGCCCTTTCCCTTCTTGGAGTCCCCTGCCCCATTCACTACACACCTTCCAACTTTTGCAACAAATGAAACAGGGGTCTAACAGACAACAGCCTTCTTCACTACGCAACCCTGATTCATCCCCAGAGCAGGTGATCCTGAGAACTAAATGAGGCAGAGGTTCTGTAGAAAAAATAATATATAATCATTGATTAAAGACTGTATCTTAATGTGTACACCCAAACAAGGGGTTGAATTAAGGATGCACAGACAACTTTAATCCTGGTATTTCCTAACTTCTGAGTGTTTGACTTTGTAATCTTAATATTTTTAATGTAATTTTTTGTATGTAATTTCTACAGTTTTTAAAAAAAGCAAACTGAAAAAATCAGAAATCCCATGATGGGCTCTCATGACACCCACCCACATGGTTCATCAGAAGGTTGGAACCTAGAGCTCTACCGCAGCAGTTTATTGCTTGAGTTAATGGAGTAATTGATAGGATGAAAACCTACTACTATATGTGGACCAGCATTAGAGGGGGATGACACACTTTGCGGTCAGCAAACATCTGTGAAACCCATGGACAGGGGACTGGTGGGACTAAGGAATCTTGGGTACTAAGCTCTGAAAGGGAGTGTCATCTAGGGCATACACTCTTCTGCCAGTCATCCCAGTTTGACCCCTTCTGCTCCATTCACTCCAATTTCTCCCTGTTGTAGTCTCTTCTCTTCCTCACTCCTGGCTCCTCTCATCAATGCCACCCTCCTCATGCAGCCAGGCCCAGTCTCCACTCCTCAGTCTTCTTGTCACAATCTCCTTGCCCAGCCACTCCCAGTAAGCCAACTCATCCCCCAGCACTTTGTCCAGTCAATCCCAGTTTCCCTGCTCCCAGCTTCTCACTGGGTTGGTCTCTCTCCTCCCCGGGCTCCCAGGGGCCCCCACACCCCTGCACATGTTCCCCATTCCCAATAACTCCCAGTCCCAATCTCAGTCTCTTTCCCCTCTCCAGCTCCCTTGCCCACTCTTTTTGCTGAGCCAGTCATAATTCTCCCCATCTCCTCATCAGATCAGTCTCTTCTCTCCCCTCACCCCTGGTTCTCAGACCCATTCTCTTTTCCCAGTCAGTAACACACTGCCACCTGAGCTCCTCGTCCTTACTGGCTGCCAGTCCCCATGTCCCATTTTTCTCCCTGCCTCCCAATCTCAGACTCCTCCCAACCATTCCAGGTACCCTCCCGCCCCCCTCACCAAAGACTCTTGTTTCAATCAACTCTGCCCACACACCTCAAAAGGTCTAGTTCTTACTCCTCTGCATTCAAATCAGACTGTTTCCTCCTCTCTGCTGAGGCCCAGCATGGAATCACTGAGAGCACAGCAGTGACTGGCCCTCTGCGTTCCATTCAGGAGCCAGGATAGACCAACAGCAGCCCCAGTTGAAATTGCAGGTGAAAGTCCTGCTCAGCCCAGGAAGGTGCATGAATGGAATCTTCAGCGAATTTAGCTGCTCCAAATCTGATAAGTTTCTATTGAGCATGTGCAAACCTGCATTTTTTCAAAGGCTTATCACCTGGCCAAATTTGGGTGGATTGTCACAGGAACAGCAAAAAGGTACATCTGAAATAAAGGCCACCCCCTGCCAGATTTCAAGTCCCTGCTCCAAAGCATGGGGACCCTACCATGGATTTTTTTTTTTTAATACAGGCAAAACAACTATTTTCCCTTAACCCTGTTCTTGGACATGGGTGAACTGTTTTGGCTGTAATTTTCCAAAACAATTTAGCCTGAGGAAGACACCCAATATGGAAAATCTTAAGCCAAACAGTTACAGTTTGACTAAGTTATAAGCAACTGAAAACAGGCTCTTATAATGGGAAATGTCAGTCACCCTTAATTACAGGCAATGCTACCAGCACTGCCTATAATTAAGTTCCCTTCATTTCTCATTGATTTCCAGGGTCTAGAGGACCATTTACCACAGCACTGAAGGCATCACCCTCCTGACTCATTAAGGAGGGGAGATGCAGCTCAGTCACAATAGCTTCTGAATCATTATTTACGCACCACATATTGTAATTTGAGAGAGTGGAGGGCTGGACCAGTGGTCTGGAAGTCAGGACTCAAGTTCCATCTCTAAAACAGACTTCCTTTGTGACCTTGAACAAGTTTAGTTAAGTGCCTCAGCACTGGCCTGAGGGACCATCTGTAGGCGTTAAAGTATTCAGTCTCTGTCAATCATTTAATCCTTGGCCTCCTGCTAAGACTTCTGACAGAGGGACCAATTAGTGCCTGCTGTGTGTTAGGATGATGACACCTGCCTATTAGAAACTGGAGTGAGAGGGAAAACTGAGGCACAGGGAGATTATGTGATTTGCTCATAAAATATCAGTGGCATAGTTTGAATTAGAACTCAGGAGCTCCTGATTCACGGTGTTTCATATACATAATGCATTTTACAAATCCCTCTGGACCACCCAGACTCCCAGACCTCTATAAACAACCCCTCATGATTGTGAGGAGAAAGCATCACAATCGGTCAGGATGTGGAGCATTTTAGGCTCTAGTCCTGAGGATATATGGTCTCTATTCCCTTATATGGTAGTTGCAGCCTGTACGCCCCTTTTCGTATCCCATGACCCTAGTAGACACATTTGCATTCATGGTTCACTTCCAAAAAAGCAAGCCCCTTTTGGCAATAATGTGCAAGGTGTTTTGTTTTTTTTTTAAATAAGCAAGTTTATCAGAATCTCATCATTATAAATACTCCAGTTTATTCCAAAAGGCAGTTACAGAGAACACTATTTAGCATAAACCACACTAATGCCACATTTAATCTTTCTGAAATGGATTTCATGGTCCACTGGATCTCAAATTCTTGAGGACATTCCACTGCCCAAAGCTGATTGCAGCATTAGCTCTTGAAATGTGACATGAGAAGAGCATGTATATTTTTATATTAGTCTTGTCTGGGGCTCTAGATATTCCAATGCACATGTTACTGCAAGAAGCCCTAACTGTTATAAATACCAGGCTGTGCACAATGAAGGTTGGCATCTAGAGAATATTTGTAATCCAAAATCCTGGATAAAAATCACCTTGCCAATCTCACCTAAAATGCATAAGCTTTCATCATGACACTTAAAAATACTTGCTTTAAATTTCTCTCACCTTCAAATTGAATTAATTTCACTGTGACCAAGACACACTACAGAGGTGAGAGACAGTGACAGCGCAAGGCCAGAAGAGCCTGGAGACGTCTGAAAATGGGGAGGTGAAAGTGACACATAAAAAGGTGCTGCTCAGAAGAGCATTTGAAAAGCATTATGGATTTAGTTCAAAACCAGGTAGGCAGGTCCACAGTGCCTGCCATGAGGAACTGCCACTAGAGCAAACAGGGGCAGTGTGTGAATTTCCTCAATGCACATTGGTTCAGACCTGCAAAGGGGTGGGTGAGTGCAGTGAAGCCACCATGCTGCTTTTCCTGTCCCCCACCTCCACAGCTTTGCCAACACAAATAAACCTGGCCTGCAGCACGCTCGGCCTATTCCTTGGGCTTCTCCTCAACAGGTGCTACCCAATTATGTGACAGATTTAGAATATGGATTTGCCCTCTAAGTAGTACACTGAGACCAAACATTTCATTTGGGACTTAAGCCAAGGCTGCACCCATCTAGTGAAGGGCTAGTGCATTGAGCCACTGCATTACCAAGCCCCTATTATTTTGAAATATATGTCACAAATATTGTATTTAAGGGCTTGCATTCACTAGAACTATTTTTTGACTAATACCCACCAGAAGTGTGTTCAGGAAACACCACCTTCTAGAGGGTACAAAACTACAATTTCCCAGCATATGAAAAGCTCTCAGAATTTCCAGTTTGTCCTTTTAAATGAATTTCATTTAAAAATAAATAAAATGGCAACTATACATCAAGAGGAGAGACAGACATGCTGCATTAGCAGAAAGATGGTGAGAAAATGGTAATTTATAATTGCTGTTAATCAGCGTCTCACCACATCCAGAGTGAAAATTTCACTTAACCAATAGATATGCTTATGCATTATGTACTCTCAATTTCAGAAACATGTACATCCATAAAGGTTAGGGACTGGCAGTGCTGGAAACAGAAGGTCTCCATTAAGCCACAGAGTGGATTTTAATGAGGCAGTTCAGTGCACGTTATCTCAAAGCATCAAACAGATGCCTCAGCAGCTCTTGTTCTTATTGTTAAAGCGTCCTTAAAACAATAAACAATGTTTAACATATTTAAAGTACTGTATCTTTTTCAGAGGATCTCCATCTGCATGATAAAGGTAGATATGTATCCCAAATTTATGCACAGGAAAACAGAGGCACAGATATGTTAAGTGGCTAGCTCAAGCCCACACAGTGAGAGTTAATGGCCAAACGAAAATTAGAGTTTATGATTTCTATGCCCTATGCTCATTTGTTAGACCACACTGTTTTGTGTGTGTACGTTGATTATTTAAAGAGATTTATTTCTCCCTGTTGCTTGATGCAGCTATTAGAATTCCCAGCTCTATGAGCTCTCATGACAAAGCCACTTGAGCCTCCAACAGAGAACCATGTAGATAAATAAAAAAATTAAAAATACAATTCCCTCCTCACTACAGTAAACTCCAGTTAAACAAAGGGTTTCAGAGGGGAAATGTTATGGATGCAGAAAGGATTTGCATGAAACACAAAGCCTCATGTACACACAAGGAATCTATTTAAGAACAAAGAGTGAAAGTGAAATACTTGTCTTAAACAGTCTCTAGACACTCATCTGAAAGGCTTACAGGCCAATGTTGAAAGCCTATGTTTCCACACCAGTGCTTCAAAAAGTTGCATGCCTCAGAAGTCTGGCTTAAACTGCTGACCACAAGACTTCAAATAAGAAGGCTAGGTAGTGAACTGCAAGATAATGCTTTCTTTTTAATATTCAATTTATTAGTATTTCAAGATTGTTCTTTTCTCCTGTGCTGGCCAAACATCTTGTACTTATGCCTAACCACATTCATATTCTTGTATTTAATTTGTATTACAAGGTAAAAAACCTCCACCCGCAGCAGGTTCTGTTGTGAAGGGAGAGCAAGAGACATGCTGCTCTTCAGCTTACTTTTTCCTCCTATTTTAAGGACGACATTCACTGGTGGGCACTTAAGGAGAACCATTCAGCCTTATTCAGCGAGTGGTTACTTAGGAACTAAGAACTGCCATACCAGACAGACCTCATCATGGGCCATCTGGCCTGGTATCCTGTTTCTCTGCAGTACTGGAATAGACCAGTATTAATATCTTTTTCTTCCTGATGCACCAGATCAGACCGATGGACCATCCATCTCGTCCAGATGTTTCAGAAAGCAGCTTTAAAAAAAAACAGGTTTCAGAGTAGCAGCCGTGTTAGTCTGTATCTGCAAAAAGAAAAGGAGTACTTGTGGCACCTTAGAGACTAACCAATTTATTTGAGCATAAGCTTTTGTGAGCTACAGCTCACTTCATCGGATGCATGTAGTGGAAAATACAGTGGGGAGATTTTATACTGTGATGGTAACACCCACTGTACTCATGGAACAATGGGTGTTACCATCACTCTCATTACAGCGTGTATGGTAACACCCATTGTTCCATGTTCTCTGTGTATATAAAATCTCCCCACTGTATTTTCCACTGCATGCATCCGATGAAGTGAGCTGTAGCTCACGAAAGCTTACGCTCAAATAAATTTGTTAGTCTCTAAGGTGCCACAAGTACTCCTTTAAAAACAAAACAAAACAAACAAACAAAAAAAACCCAACTCCGTGAATCCAAGTGTGTATAATGGGAGGACATTTCTCCCTGACCAAGCGGGACTCAGTTTATGCTGAGAAACATCAGGGCGGTTAGCACTTTTATATTTGCTAGTTTCAGAGTAGAAGCCGTGTTAGTCTGTATTCGCAAAAAGAAAAGGAGTACTTGTGGCACCTTAGAGACTTAGATGCATCCGATGAAGTGAGCTGTAGCTCACGAAAGCTTATGCTCAAATAAATTTGTTAGTCGCTAAGGTGCCAGAAGTCCTCCTTTTCTATATTTGCTAGTGAAACTCTAAATTCTATTCTTAGTCACATAAAAAGTATTTTAAAATTCATTTTAAGTGAGCTACCTGTTATATTTCACCACATGCAACCTTACTCTTGTATTGGGATGGGGTAACTAGGAACACCCAAATAAACTTCTAGATACTTTTAACTGCTTCTCATTATTCTTCCTCCTTAATTCTAGGCCTCTTAAATGTATCTTTTCACATGGAAGCCCTTCCCCTCTCCACACACCTGTCATGAATCTTTTGTTGCTCTTTCCGCGATCACTTCTATTCTTGATGTATCTTGTTTGAGAACCCTCATGCAGCAAGCAGACCCAGTAAGTGTAATGTGAGATAAAGACAAAAACAACTCAGCCATATGACCCCAACAAAGCTCTACAACTATGCAACTAGGCTAGCCCATAACTTTTTTGCATGTGTGGTGAACAAGAGTAATTTAGAAACCACAACTGAAAATTCAGGCAGTATGCCATATCACACAGTAAATAGGCAGTGGCTGGTAGGAATGACATCCCTCTCTCAGAGCAGAGAATAGGAGCAGATGGAAAGAGAGGGTCCAAAGAACAGATCTGGGTAATTGCAGAAAGGGGCCAGAATTGTTGTACAAGAGGAGGAAATTAGAATGATACAGTTACTACAGACTGTCTTTAAAAGTGGACCAGAAAGGGGAACCTCATTCTAGAGCTAGGAACGGGGGGAGAGAAGGCAAGGGGGAAGAGAGCATGAGAGGAGTACAGGACAGACTGGGCTTGAGCTGCTATCCAGAATGACAGGTTTCAGAGTAACAGCCGTGTTAGTCTGTATTCGCAAAAAGAAAAGGAGTACTTGTGGCACCTTAGAGACTAACCAATTTATTTGAGCATGAGCTTTCGTGAGCTACAGCTCACTTCATCAGATGCATGCCGTGGAAACTGCAGCGGACTTTATATATACACAGAGAATATGAAAAAATACCTCCTCCCACCCCACCGTCCAGCTGGTAATAGCTTATCTAAAGTGATCATCAGGTGGGCCATTTCCAGCACAAATCCAGGTTTTCTCACCCTCTACCCCCCCCCCCCCCCACAAATTCACTCTCCTGCTGGTGATAGCCCATCCAAAGTGACAACTCTTTACACAATGTGCATGATAATAAAGTTGGGCCATTTCCTGCACAAATCCAGGTTCTCTCACCCCCTCACCCCCCTCCCAAAAACCACACACACAAACTCACTATCCTGCTGGTAATAGCTCATCCAAAGTGACCATTCTCCCTACAATGTGCATAATTAAGGTGGGCCATTTCCAGCACAAATCCAGGTTCTCTCACATCCCCCCCACCCCCATACACACACAAACTCACTCTCCTGCTGGTAATAGCTCATCCAAACTGACCACTCTCCAAGTTTAAATCCAAGTTAAACCAGAACATCTGGGGGGGGGGGTAGGAAAAAACAAGAGGAAATAGGCTACCTTGCATAATGACTTAGCCACTCCCAGTCTCTATTTAAGCCTAAATTAATAGTATCCAATTTGCAAATGAATTCCACTTCAGCAGTTTCTCGCTGGAGTCTGGATTTGAAGTTTTTTTGTTTTAAGATAGCGACCTTCATGTCTGTGATTGCGTGACGAGAGAGATTGAAGTGTTCTCCGACTGGTTTATGAATGCTATAATTCTTGACATCTGATTTGTGTCCATTTATTCTTTTACGTAGAGACTGTCCAGTGAATGAAAGACTCATTCATGGTATTAGGAAGGGTCTCTACTAAAGCTTGGACTGGCTTTCTGTGCACATCTCTCCACACTCTCAGAGAAAGAAACAGTAGGGTTTTATTTTCTACCCATCACTGTGGTTGTCTTATTTTTCCTTTCCGTTGATTCACAGAGTGAGAATATTATGGGACTCTCCCCAGGGACCCAAGTTAGAAGATAGAAATGAGCTATAGACCCATGGGTACTAATCATAACACCTCTGACCAGCCCACCCATGCTGCCTTGTTAAATCAAAGGTGCAGGATTCAAACCTTGCTCATCTTGCACAGAGACAATCCCTCTATATTTCAGGCCACCTTTCCTTTCTTGACCTTGATCTCTATTGTATCACTTTCTGGTGTGAAAGTAGAATGAATTATATTGAAATTATAATTCATTAAAGAAATGCTGCTTGAAGGGTTTGTTGAAATATAGTTGTCAGGAAGAGAAACATTAAGGAGTGTGAGACAATGGGTCCTCAAACTAATAAACTTAGAGCTCCTACTGAGCTAGGAGATTGGTAAACGTTAGTATGCAAATAAGATATGTATGTATATTTGTCAGTTTCTGCTTTCTTTTGTCTCTTATGTTAAATTGGCTTTCCCTTATCTGTTTAAATAAGTTAGCTTGAGCTTTTGCAGGAGGCTCACATATCTGGGTGCATTGGCAAAGCGCTTTGCTAATAAACAGAGTGGTCTGACAAATTTTGAATCTGACTTTGACACTGGATAAGAAAGAAAGACAGAAAGACCAACAAACAGAAACAGGAACCCTCTTGCTAGAGACCAGGTTCTGCAAAGTCAAATCACCAACTGGATTTGGGCAAAGGACAAAAACATAAAAGGTGAGGCATCCCTTCCTCAGAAATATTCTCCCATATAGTGGATTCCAGCCCAGGCAATAGGGATGGCTATCATGGGTTGGAGGTAGGGGGGTGGCCATAATTTACTTTTTACATGAGGAATAAGAAAAGAAAAAGAAAAAAAAAGATTAAGAGACCAAACTATTTGGGTTGAAATAAGGCAATAAAAATTTGCACAATTAGACCAGGTGGCTTCGAGCACCACTAAGGTTCTCTCTCAAATCTTTATTTAGTAAAGACCATTTGGAGTAAAAACACTGAAAGACTAACATAATCCCCTCAGATCTTGTCCTTGGACTCTCTCCTCATCAGAAACTGGTACGAGTGTATGATTCTGCACGTATTTTCAATGTATGCAGGACGATTAATTCCAAGGTCCCTCAGAAGAAAATCCCCAAATGAATCTGTGCAGAGGAACTGCAAGAGCTCAAGAGAGATGATTCAATGACAATATAGAGTAAGGGGTAAACAAGCCTTTCAGTGAGTTGCAATACTCAATCTGGTGACAAGCATACTATATTCCCTAAAACAATGTTAAGTCTGTACACGTGAGAGATCAGATACTCTCGCTCTGAAGCTTGAGAAAGCACAAGAAAAGATCAAGCGCGATAGTGTTATACTCCTCCCCCAAGCAGATCTCTCTGCACTTTGTATCCTTCTCCTGAAAGTCCAGTTGCATATCTGTTTGTAATGCAGGGAAAAAGCTACCATGTAGGTATGCTATATAACTTAATATTCCTAGGAAGTCATTATAATTATGGTCCTGATCTGGCTGAAATCCTGTTACTTGGAGTCTGTACCCTTCTTCTGGAAAGGCATTGAGAATTCTCCCTCTGTTTGCTATGGAAATTGTCTTCTTATCCTTACTGGATAAATATTTTCGTCTTTGCTTCCAACTGCATTAAGTCCCATATCAAGACCTTTCTGAGGCTGTTATTTTTTTTACGAAGGCTTTAGGATTTTTTCTTCTTCCAAACCAACAGCCTTATAAGAGTGATTAACTGTGTATATAACCTCTTCCACTCTTCTGTTCCAATTACTTAATAACCTGTGGTGTTGTTAACAACAGGGAAGGAAACATTAGAACC
The DNA here is from genome assembly GCF_965140285.1 of Lepidochelys kempii. NCBI lineage: Eukaryota > Metazoa > Chordata > Testudines > Cheloniidae > Lepidochelys > Lepidochelys kempii. The sequence continues at coordinate 206,780,113 of NC_136380.1, read as the reverse complement.
AGGAGGATTATGTTGACAATGTTCCTGGCCCCAAGGCTGTTGCTGTCATGGCTGCCGGCTGGTGACCTTCCATCTCATTCACAAGGCTGGCAAGTGAGATATTACTGCAGCACAAGGACTTGTGTGACAAAAGCAGACAAAGCAATAAAAACCTCCTTACACTTGTAAATTTGAGAGCCCATGGAAACTGCCTCCCTTGAGTCCACTCAGCCGGGTTCCTGTTCTAAGTTAATTTCCTCCTATCTCTATTGTTTCACAGTTGGTTATGGGAAAGGTCAGAGCTGGGGGGCCTAAAGGAACAGCAGAATTGCTTTCACTTCATTGTTATAAACACACAGAAGCTCCAGATTATTTGGCAGTGGCATCATCTTTCCAGCACCCTACACTTGCAGTACGTTTTTATACGAAGTGTAACAGGAAGAGCTGTGTTCAAGGAAAGAAGTGAACAGAAGAGATAGAAGTGGAAGGGGTCTCAAGTCCCTATTTCATCTCAAGGTAAGGGGGTGGCAGGTGACACTTAAAGGCAGTTTTTACTGGCTCGACAGCCAGTCTCTGGGGTTTGAAGTCTTCTACTGATTCCCAGAACAGAACGGATCATGGAAGCAAAAATATAAGCCTCTCCAAAACCGCACCCCATCAACATGTATCTTTTGAGGCCAGGTTTGGTGCATACTGACAGGATATGCTTGGGGTTAGGGAGGAGATAGATAACAGGAAAGTAAAAGCTGAATAGATGGAAAGAGAAATATGGTGTAGCAAATAAATTTCAGTGGGTTTAAACAACATAGATCTTCTCCCTTTCTTTTAAATGGGCTAAGTGATTTCCTAATTTTACTGTTGATTCTGAGTTTGCCTGGGAACTGAAAATGAATGTCCCATTCCTAATTTAGTTCAATTACAAACATTTGTGGAAGTTTTTAAACCCTCAGAAAACAAACTTACTTTTTCAGTGGCATTCAATGAGACAGCATAGTTTAACAGACTGAGCTCAGCATTAGAACTCCCAAGTTATAAACTCTGCCACCGACTGAACGGATTTTGGCAAGAGTGTCTAAGCCCTGGTCTACACTACAGAGTTAGGTTGACATAAGGCATCTTACATTGACTTAACTCTGTAAGCATCTATACTAAAATGTAGCTCCCACCGATGTAACTTGCCCACTACACCAACTTAACAACTCTACCTCTGCAAGAAGCGTAATGCTTAGGTCAACGTAGTTAGGTCGATGCAGTATCAGTGTAGACGCTGCGTTGCTTATATCAACTGTTGCTGTCTTTCAGAAGCTGTCCCACAATGCCCCACCTTGACAGTTAAATCATGCAAGTGTTCCTGGTGAGTGTGTGAACCTCTGACACCAGGAGTGTAGTGTGGACATGCAAAAGCGATTTAATTACTGCGGTGGCTATAAGTCAACGTAACTTAGGTCGACTTAATTTTGTAGTGCAGACTTGGCCTTAGAATAATCCCCGCCTTACAAAGACAGGGAAATAACTACTCTCCTCACAGGGGGCAGGTCTACACTACAGCTGGGATGGACGCTCTGAGATCGATCCACCGACAGTCAATTTAGCGGGTCTAGTGAAGACCTGACAAATTGACAGCAGATTGCTCTCCAGTTGACCTCTGTACTCTACCCCCGATGAGAAGAGTAAGATAAGTCGACGGGAGAGTTTCTCCCATCGACCCCCTGCAGTGCAGACCCCATGGTAACTTGACCTAAGATACATCAACTCCAGCTACATTATTCATGTAGCTGGAGTTGCATAGCATAGGTCGATTTACCATAGTAGTGTAGACATAGCCAGGGTGTTGTGAGGAATTAATATTTGTAAAGTGCTTTGAAAACAATGAGTGTCAAGCGTTGTCCTGCAATTCAGAGCACAAGGGCAAGTAAACACAAAAACATCCACATTCTAGTACTCCTGACTTCCCCCTACTGCTCTGAAGGAGGTTTTAAATTTAATCTAGACCTCTTTAGAAGCATTTTAAGCGCTTCATGGCCTCTGCAATCTAGCCAAACCACAAAACAAGAGGGAAATTAATAAGTCTACCCTTTGAGCATGTATTGAGGAATTGGGTACACCTGGCAGCTGCACAAAGAGAGGGAGCTTGAAAGGAATGAGCAAAAAAGAGAAGTAATTCGGGTTTTTTTTTAAACTGTCCTTTCTCTACTGGACATCTGCTCTCATGCTTGGGAAAACAAAATGCATCACTGAAAATCTGTCACATAAGGTTGCCCCACTCCTCTTCCTTCCTTTTTCCCAGGTGGAGCAATGGCTTCACTTGTCTATCACGTGTAACAACATTTCCTGATTAATTCTAAAAGACACTAGCAGTTAGCTGGCCCATCAGCCTCATCGCCCTAGGATGCACAATAATCTGCCTCACCATCTGCTCTCAGATAATTTATTTCTAAACTAGTCATTGCTCCCTCCAGTGCAGTGAGCCCAGCAGGAGCAGCACCAGCCCCTTGGATCCATTCTTCTGCTGGGTGGTGGCAGGGGGATAAGGAGAGAGAATCCATTCTCAGGTTCTCTGAACATGACAGAAAATAGGAAAACAGATGGATAAATGCAGGATCAGAAGAAAGAGAAACTACCTGTTAGGGGGCTTATTCCTTCACCCACTTACTTCCCTGGTCCTTCTCGCATGAACAGAGAGCAACAATACCCGAAGTCCAAAGGTGCAAACAATTAGATGTTTATTGGGGTGAACTTCCAGCAAGCATGATTCCAGTTTCCTTCCTTAGTGTCCTCCTTCCCAGCTCTGACACCACAGAGCCTTAGACCTGTGTCCCTGTTCCCATTCCTACCCTTAGCCAAACATGATTCCAACTTCCTTACTCCCATTCCCTGTTCCCATTTCCCCCTTTAGCAAAACATGATTCCAATTTTCTTACCCCATTCCCTGTTCCCATCTCACACACCCACATGCCCACCCCCACCCACACCCAGTCACTTCCCCATTGACTACAGATTATATAGTAAAACTTGAGTTCTGCTTAGCTATACCTTAACCAATCATTTTCCTGAAATTTAACTAACCAATCCTAACATATTGTAACATGATTATGTAACCAATTATATCCCACCACCTTAATTAGTTTACACCCAGCAAAATTAATTATACAGCAGACAGGAACAATCACAGAACCAGATAGAGATTATACAGACAAACAACAGCAAAGTGGGAACTATAATGACAAGACAATACAGAAGTGAGGATTTCACATCCCAGCTATTGATAAGTGAGTTCTTGCCAGACAGGATGCTATCAAACTAAGTTTCCTTTTACATTTTCTAGGCACTTCCCTTTCTCTGGAGGTGATAGGAATACAATCCTGTCCTGATAGTGCCTAACAGCCCAATAGCACCTTATTTCAATGTGACTAGTTTGGAATGTGAGGATGTGACCGTTCGCTTCCCAGCTTATGGCTGCCTCTGCTGCTTAGCCAAAGGCCTGAGCCTAAGCACAGGGCCACAAACTGTCACAGTAAGAGAAGGCCCTTACACCGGCAGACAGTGATTTCTTTCTTTTATACCTCTAGAACTAGCCAAGCGATAAGAATACACCTAAATTCTTAAAGTACAGGCCTTTGCAGACAGGCCTGAATATCTATATCCTAACACTACCTCTTCTCCATGCGGGCAGTCTTTTGATTAATCTCTTCCAGCAAATATAGAATGTCCCAATTGCCCTTCAACATTCTGGGCAATCCAGAAAATGTTTAATGGCTTAGGACGGTAAGACAGTTGGGGAGAGGGAAAAGATGGCAGCAGTTGCATGGTATCAATCGGATATCACGCTGCTGCACGTGTGAACATACATGCCCCTTTCCCTGTCATCTAACACTAGGTCTATGCAGTATGTCAACAGAATAAATGATTTTAATCATTTAAATACATCTTTGCAATTGGTTGATGGTTGACTAATTTGCATATTGATCAAATATACTTACATAACTGTTGAAAAATGAGCAGCTCTATGAGTTCACCAAACCCTAAAAAGGACATCTGTTTTGGAATTTCATACTGCCACTCATTTCTGTAGTATCCGAGCACCTTCCACATAAAATCAATAGCAACAGCAAAGTTTGTCCATGCATTCTGTTCCAAAACCTCTTGGCATTTTAGAGAAAAGAGTGACCGAGGAGTCATCTTGAGTTGGAACAGACTGCACTTTGCAGGATACAAGAGCCATCCCCGTTGTTCACTTCATGGTTTAGAATTAAAGGATGTATGGTCACTGGACCAGAAGACTCAGTTTCTGAGTCAAGCTCTTGGCTTCTTTCCATTCCCCACCCCACACACGGACAAAATCAGAAAGGCTAAGACAAGGTACATAAAAGGCAATACGAAGTGCTTCTATAAATACAATGCAAGTAGGAAAAAGACAAAGGAAGTGACCTACACTTTTGCAGGGAAGGAGAGCTAACAGATGTCACCAAGAAGGCTCAGGTGTTTAAATGCCTACTTGGCTTCAGTCTTCACTAAAAAGGTTAATGGTGACCAGATACTTAACATAATGAATATTAACAACAAGGGGGAAGGAACAAGCCAGTATGGGCCGGGGGCAGTGGGGGGGACGACGACGGACAATATTTAGATAAGTTAGATGTATTCAAGTTGGCAAAAAGAAAAGGAGTACTTGTGGCACCTTAGAGACTAACCAATTTATTTGAGCATGAGCTTTCGTGAGCTACAGCTCACTTCTGTAGCTCACGAAAGCTCATGCTCAAATAAATTGGTTAGTCTCTAAGGTGCCACAAGTACTCCTTTTCTTTTTGCGAATACAGACTAACACGGCTGTTCCTCTGAAACCTGTCAAGTTGGCAGGGTCTGATGAAATTCATGCTAGGGTAGTTAAGGAACTAGCTGATGTAATCTTGGGAATATTAGCTACTATATTTGAGAACGCACAGAGGATGGGTTTGGTCCCAGATGACTGGAGAAGGGCAAACATAGTACCTATCTTTAAAAAGGGAAACAAAGAGGATCCAGTGAATTATAGACCAGTCAGCCTAACTTCAATTTCTGGAGAGACACTGGAACAAATTATTAAACAATCAATTTGTAAGTATGTCTCAGAAGATAATAGGGTTATATGTAATAGCCAACATGGATCTGTCAAACCACCCTATTTCCTTCTTTGACAGTATGGCCTAAAGGATAGGGGAGGAGCAGCAGATGTGATATATCTTGATTTTATTCATACTTCTGACACAGTCCCATATGACAAAGCCATATATAAACCAGGGAAATGTGGGGTAAATGAAATTACTACAAGGTGGGTTCACAACTGGTTGAAAGACTGTACTCAATGAGTAGTTATCAATGGTTCACTGTCCAAATGGGTGGACTTATCCAGTGAGGTGCTGTAGGGGTCTGTCCTGGGTCTGGAATCATTCAATATTTCATTAATAGGTTGGATAATGGAGTGGAGAGTATACTTATAAAATCTGTGAATGACACTAAGCTAGGAAGGGTTGCAACCATTGGGAGGACAGGATTAGAATTCAAAACGACCTTGACAAATAGGAGAATTGATCTGAAATCAACAAGATGAAATGTAATAAAGACAAATGGCAAGTACTACACTTAGAAAGGAAAAAAAATCAAATGCACAAATATAAAATGGAGAATAACTGGTTAGGGAATAGTACTGCTGAAAAGGATCTGGGGGTTATAGGGGATCACAAATGGCGTATGAGCCAAAAATGTGTGTTGCAAAAAAAGCTAATACTCTGGGGTGTGTTAAAAGGAGTGCTGCGGATAAGATGTAAGAAGTAATTATCCTGCTTGATGATGGAGTAGCGTGCCCATTTTTGGGTGCTGCCCTTTAGGACAGATGTGGACAAACTGGAGAGAGACCAGAGGACAGAAGAAAAAAAAAGATGAAAAAGTTTAGAAGACATGACTATGAGAAAAGATTAAGAAAACTGGACATGTTTAAGTCTTTAGAAAAGATGACTAAGGAGTGACCTGATAGCGTTCAAATATGTTAAGGACCGTTATAAAGAAGATGGTGCTCAATTGTTCTCCATGTGCATTGAAGGTAGGAGAAGAAGTAATCTGCAGCCAGGGAAATTTAGGTTAGATATTAGGAAAAACTTTCTAACTATGACAGGTTTCAGAGTAACAGCCGTGTTAGTCTGTAGTCGCAAAAAGAAAAGGAGTACTTGTGAAACCTTAGAGACTAACCAATTTATTTGAGCATAAGTTCACGAAAGCTTATGCTCAAATAAATTGGTTAGTCTCTAAGGTGCCACAAGTACTCCTTTTCTTTTTTCTAACTATGAGGGCATTTAAGCACTGGAACAGGTTACCAAGGGAGCTGTGGAATCCCTGTCACTGGAGGTTTTTAAGAACATGTTAGACCAGGGGTCTCAAACTGAATTTAGCTTGGGGCCAGTCCCAGTCCACAAATCCTCCCACTAGGCCAATAATGTCACTGAAGATTTTGTTCAGAAAAGAAAACGTTTATATTGTATTTTTTATTTCAAATTTCTTAGAAATAATAAAATTGTCATACAACTTTATACAATTCTTCACCTGCCAGAGAGTTTTTAGTGTTTGCCAGACACCTGGCAATGCTTCAGTTCTGTCAGTTTGTTGATGTTTGGCCTCAGTGACTGCGCAGTTGAAACCTTAAGGATTGCAGCAAAGTGTGCATCAGATAGTTGTGTTTGGTCCATTTTCCCACACTCCATGCTCTGCTGACAGCAGGACCTTGCTGGGCTAGGCCTCCTTGGGCACAAAAGTGGCTGAGGAGGAGGCACAGTCATGGTCTGCCCACTGGTCAGATGCAGGGGGTGAGACGCATGATCACTACTACCCTAAAGAGATGGGGCAGTGAGTGGCAGTGGGTGGTTCTAACCCTCCCTGTGTGTCTAGGAGCTGTCATAGGAGCCTCATGAGCACGCCACCTCCTAGTCCGTTTCCCACCCTTTTCCCTTGCTCACTTGGCCTCATTCTGCCCCGGATGATTTTTAATTTAAATATGATTTTTTTGATAAAATGCTTTTTTAGTTTTAGTTTTTAGTTTTAGTTAAGATACATTAGAGCTCAAAGATATCTCATCATGGAATAGGGATTATAAATTCTATTTCTATAGTATGAGGCAATATATTCATGTAATGTTTAAGAAAAGTTTTGTAAAAGAGTCCCAATAGTTCATGGATTAGGGACCCAATTTTATTGGGCTCTAGGGGCTTCTGTATAGATTATTTAGGTTAATCTTTCTATTTACCCAATGGGACTAGGTGCTCAGTCTAGAATATAACATCAGAGATGCTTAGTTTTGCAGTTCTCAAACTGTGGATTTGTGTCCCCAGAGATAACAAGCTTGTTAACAAAAAAAATTTTTTTAAATAAAGAGAGCGAGAGAGAGAGACGTGAGAAATAACAGGCCTCAACCCTATTGTCCCTCTGCAAATTCGTGTACACAGAGTCAATCCCTTACCTCTCTCTTAAAAGTGCAAAGTTTCAAAAAGTTCAATGAATAGAAGATTGTCGGGGGCGGAATAGATCTGGACAAGGAAAAGAAGTCTGGAGAAAAATGTGAGAAGGGAGGGACAGACAGTAGAAATAAAAACGAAACTGTTTGAGCAGCATATTCCAGAAGTCTTGAGATCTTTCTGTGTGTAGCCTTCATTGATTTGAGATCTATCATACCATTCTCTCACTGGAAGGGAAAACCTATAATGACAGCGGGCCGTAAAAGAGACCCAGTTTGGGAATATTTTAATGAAGTTCCTCTACCTGTGGGTAAGACAGGCATGTGTGCAAAATGCAAAAAGGAAATGCAAGGTATGGTTGCCTGAATGAATCAACATCATGAAAAGTGTTCCTTCTCAGGAGGAAGCTATGTTGAAGATGATGAAAAGAACATGTCTGAACATGCAGGATCTTCGGGTTGGTAAACTTTTTTATTTCATTTCATACTTCTTTCTTAAGGACTGCCTGTCTTCCTTCTGAACTATTCTTGAATTCTCATGTTTGAGCAAAAAATATAGTTGTTACTCTATAGTATCATAGAATCATAGAATATCAGGGTTGGAAGGGACCCCAGAAGGTCATCTAGTCCAACCCCCTGCCCGAAGCAGGACCAATTCCCAGTTAAATCATCCCAGCCAGGGCTTTGTCAAGCCTGACCTTAAAAACCTCTAAGGAAGGAGATTCTACCACCTCCCTAGGTAACGCATTCCAGTGTTTTACCACCCTCTTAGTGAAAAAGTTTTTCCTAATATCCAATCTAAACCTCCCCCACTGCAACTTGAGACCATTACTCCTCGTTCTGTCATCTGCTACCATTGAGAACAGTCTAGAGCCATCCTCTTTGGAACCCCCTTTCAGGTAGTTGAAAGCAGCTATCAAATCCCCCCTCATTCTTCTCTTCTGCAGGCTAAACAAGCCCAGCTCCCTCAGCCTCTCCTCATAAGTCATGTGTTCCAGTCCCCTAATCATTTTTGTTGTCCTTCGCTGGACTCTCTCCAATTTATCCACATCCTTCTTGTAGTGTGGGGCCCAAAACTGGACACAGTACTCCAGATGAGGCCTCACCAATGTCGAATAGAGGGGAACGATCACGTCCCTCGATCTGCTCGCTATGCCCCTACTTATACATCCCAAAATGCCATTGGCCTTCTTGGCAACAAGGGCACACTGCTGACTCATATCCAGCTTCTCATCCACTGTCACCCCTAGGTCCTTTTCCGCAGAACTGCTGCCTAGCCATTCGGTCCCTAGTCTGTAGCTGTGCATTGGGTTCTTCCGTCCTAAGTGCAGGACCCTGCACTTATCCTTATTGAACCTCATCAGATTTCTTTTGGCCCAATCCTCTAATTTGTCTAGGTCCTTCTGTATCCTATCCCTCCCCTCCAGCGTATCTACCACTCCTCCCAGTTTAGTATCATCCGCAAATTTGCTGAGAGTGCAATCCACACCATCCTCCAGATCATTTATGAAGATATTGAACAAAACCGGCCCCAGGACCGACCCTTGGGGCACTCCACTTGACACCGGCTGTCAACTAGACATGGAGCCATTGATCACTACCCGTTGAGCCCGACAATCTAGCCAGCTTTCTACCCACCTTATAGTGCATTCATCCAGCCCATACTTCCTTAACTTGCTGACAAGAATACTGTGGGCTATCATTTTACTATACTATCATTTTAGATGCAGTTGAGATAAAAAATAGCTAGCTGAAATAGGCAGATCTTCCTTTTACACTTTCACCTTTAAAGTAGTACTGAGTGTCAGTTAAAGCAATGAGTAATACTAAATGAGCAGTATGGTAATAATAATAATTAAATAACTTCATTGACTTATTTTGTTTAGGAGAATCCATCCTCAACATACAGGATTCTGAAGACTATCCACCTTCAAGATCACCATCATTTTCTATAGCTTCAGAGTTATCTGCCACTGATAGTGTTTCAGTTACATCATGTATGTCACATAGCCACAGTATATCACCTGTAGCAAAAAGAAAAAAAAAATCTCCATCATCCAGAAACAACTACAGATAAGTTTGTGATAAGAACCAGCAGATTACAAAAAGAGGTAATTGATGAAAAAATTGCCCCGTTTGTTTATGCAACAAATGTGGTAGGCAAATTACTGGATAAAGTGTATGAAAGAGAAATTGAGCAGTGTGCAAAAGGTCTAGAGGGTAAAATTGTTAACCTGAGTCTTGATGGGTGGAGCAATGTCCACAATGATCCTGTTGTATGTGCTTGTGTGACAACAGAAGAAGCGAATGTCTTCCCTACAGAAACAATTGATACATCAGGAAAAGCACATACAGCAGAATACTTACAAGAAGCAGCAGTAAAAGCTACAACAAACTGTGAAAAAAAAATTCAAATGTCTAGTACGCAGCTTGATCACAGACAATGCTGCAAATGTATCCAAGATGAGAAGAGTCCCAAGCTAATAATATACAGTTGCAGTGCTCATTTGATGCACCTCCTAACCAAAGACTTCAGTGTTCCAGAAATAAAGGCTAATGTTGTTGAAATTGCAAAATACTTCCGTAACAACCACTTTGCAGCAGCTGCTCTGAAAAAAGTGGGAAGAACCAAGCTAACTCTCCCACAAGTCGTGCGATGGAACTCAGTAGTGGACTGTTTTGAGCACTATATCAAGAACTGGTCTAATCTGATGACAGTTTGTGAACAAAATCGTGAAAAAATAGATGTCACTGTCACAGCCAAAGTTCTCAACACTGGACTTAAGAGAAATGTTGAACACATGCTGAGTACCCTGAAGTCTATTGCTGTAGCCTTGAACAAAATTAAGGGAAATAGCGGTTTTATTGCTGATGCTGTTGAAATTTGGAAGGAACCGAGTGAGAGCTTAAAAAGAGAAATATGCAATGACAGAGCTACATTACAAGCATTAAAAAAACAAAACGGGACAAGCACTATCTCCAGTTCATTTTCTTGCAAATATTCTTAATACTCGGTACCAGGGTCAAACCTTAACTGCTGAAGAAGAGGAGTTGGCTAGAACATGGACATCCAGCAATCATCCCCCCATAATGCCAACTATAATAAAACTTCAGAGCTAAGGGTGAACCATTCAAGAAATAGATGTTTGCTGATGATGTTTTAAAGAAAGTCACACCAGTGAACTGGTGGAAGTCATGAAAACACTTGGATTCAGAGACTGTTGAAGTGATAATCTCACTTTTAACAGAAGTAGCTTCTTCTGCTGGTGTAGAAAGAATATTTTCTTCTTTTGGACTAATTCATTCCAAATTGAGATATCGTTTGGGACCTAAAAAAGCAGGAAAGCTTGTTTTTCTTTTCCAGATTATGAACAAACATGAAAATGAAGGTGAAGACGACTGAGTGAGCTGCAGAAGCCAATATTTTAAGTTTCTCATGTTGACCTGGCTGATGTAGGCGATTTAATTTTTGTTTTGTTTTTTTAAATATTTCATTTAACTATTTTAGTTAAATCAATTTTAACAAAAAAAACCAAAACCCTGATTTTTAAAAACCTGAATGCTTAACTAAATTCAAAAATTCATAGGCTTGTTTTGTTAAAATATTATATGTTTGCTGTTGAAGAAAAAAAATCCAGAATACTTAACGTTGTTGTTTTAGTTAAATAAAACAATTTAAATGTCTGTCTGGTGATATTCTCCTCCTAATACAGCATGGCAAGAAAATCCTCTAAATATTAATGATTAACCTGTTGAATTGGAGATAGTTCACCTCCCAATGACTTCATAAATATCTGCTTCAATTACCTTTGGTAAATGAAATAACCAAACAATCATTCATTTTCTGATATAGCTGTAAAACTAACCCGAAAAGTTTTCAAAATAAATCACTTTAAAACTGTATAAGTGTGTACCTTCTAAAAATGAAACCTACATCTATCTCTGAGTTGTGAAGAATATGTATTAAGGTTATAACAACCAACAAGAATGAACTTTTATGTAGAAATCCATGATTAAATCGAGTGTTCCTGACTAGTGATTTAAATCAATTTGATTTAAATCAAATCCACCCTGCTTAATATCACTTAAAATCTACCTTTTATAGTCAATAAATTTCTTTGTTTATCTTTACCAGTGAGTTTGTACGAAGTGTGGGGCAAATTTGCTCAGGTTTTGCAAAGGCTGGTGTATGTCCACTTTCCATTGTTGAAGTGTTGAACCAATTGATAAATTTGCACTGCTCATCTTGAGCAGAGTAGACGGTATATTCCTGGGGTACAGTGCTGGGAGCTGGGAAGGGATTGGACTGATGCCTTTCTCTGTGCGATTCATGAGTGGCTCTGGGAGCATTCATGAAATTTAGCTGGGTATGGGGATCCACTTGCTGTTGCGCTGAGTGATCACAATGCCTCAAGGGGTTTGCTGTTGGTCACTAGCAATGCATTGTGAGAGACACAGCCCAGGCTGGAGAGAGTTCAGGGGGCACAGTGGTCCCACAATCCCAGGCTGCACCCTGGGGATCTCGTCACACTAATCTCACTGTGAATGGCCAGTCAGGGGCATGAAGCAATTCACTCTGAAATTAAATGATCTAGAACATATTGTTCCTTAGACTCACACTTAATTGAAGCTAGCCAAAAACCTCCACCACTACCCCACACCAAACACTTGCTGCAGGACCATAAACAGAGCTCTGAACAGGAAACAGGCAAGAAGTTAGCCCCTTATCAGTACAATCCAAAACCAGAAATCTCATGAGATTCTCGTTGGCTATAGGAAGGAGGAGAGCTCTGAAGTTAAATGGTATCTTTTGTGTTGTCCAAGGATTTTCTTTCAACTGGTTTCAAATACAGAGTCCATCATTTAAACAGCACTTTATTTATCCTAATTTTATCTGCCCATTGCCTGCACAACACACATCCAGAAAAATAAATCAAAACGATAGTAACACTAATTACAAGAAGAATACAAGTGTCCTTCCTTTGTGTGAGAAAGTGTTCAGTGCCTATAAAGGTTGCATTTCAGGGTCAAGGAAAACCAGATCAGAGACTGAAGTGCCAGCAAAAGGCAATATACAGATTTTTGATAAAGCAATTTATAAAAGATTCAAGTTACTATATTAAAGCTGACATCTTCTACACAAGACTAATAATTACCTTTCAAATTCATAAACCCAAACAAATCCAGTATCTAATTCAGCCTTGAAATAACCATTTGTATTCCCCATGGAAACCAATGACTGTCAAGCTCCAAGAGAAGCAGTTAGTGGCAAGTTCACTGCTCGTGGTACCTGCACAGTATAAATTAATCCCATTTTATCTGTCCCCTGGCTGAAGTGGTTACTTCATAATTCAGTTATGAGTAATACACCCATAAAAAGATGACATTACTGACTGAAGCATGTAGATTTTCTAAAGTCCTGGGTACAATTTCCAAAAGCACCTAAGTGTCTAAATCACCTGCAAATGGGATGTAGACACTTTTTACCCATATCAGCTTTATGATCCCCCATAATCTCCCGCAACTGTGAAAATTTACACAGCTAAAAATCAAAAACCAAATGCTTAAAACCCATAATTTTGAGCAACTGAAAATTTAAATTGATAAACATCAGGAAAAAATGCTTTAAAGTAAACATTGGTATTTTTCATCAAAATTAGAAAAAATAAAAATTATTAATTCTGCCGAGCCTAATCATATAGCATACATAACTAGCACACACTCATGTTATAGTGAAGAAATTCATTTCTAAAGGTCAGCTTAAAAAAAAAAAATCAGTAAAATTCTTTTGGTGAGGCCAGCTTGAGACTCCAAAGTTTCTCAATAGCAGCTGGGAGGTGCTTCCCAGCACAGATAGATAGACATGCTATAGTTTAAGCACAGCTAGTGTGGTTGCAGTGGCTAGGGCTAGCCACCCGAGTACACACCCTGGGCACTGGGCAGGTTTGTACTCAGGTGGCTAGCCTGAACTGCTGCCCATGCTGCCATTTTTAGCATGCTAGCTCAAGCAGAGCTAGTGCATGTCTGTCTACCCAATAAGGGAAGCACCTTCCCAGCTTCTGTGTAGACAAACCTTCAGAAGCCTACAGAATCTCAACACACTTTTAAAACCCTATGAGGAAAAAACCAGACTATTTATTAACAGGCAGGATGGCAAATTCCTGAGCTTTCAAGAGAAATTTTACATAGCACTATGTGCCTTCTGTATATCTCCCTCTTCCCCCAATAGGCACTAAAGTTTGGTGCCATAAATGCTTCTTTCAGAGCAAGCAAAATTAAACAATTCCCAGGAGGCCAGTAAACTTCCTTCCCTTCTTCTCAGAAGCACACAGCAGTGTGTGCCAATTTTGGTTTTATTTACTTTACTTAATAGTGTATTTAAAAGTGACCTAATGTCTTCAGTTAAAATTAAAGTGAAAACTGATTAGTAGAAATAAGCATTAACTCCTTCACATTTGCAGTAAAATGGGCTGAGCTTGTCAAACTCAAATCACCTCTACTCCTGAGAAAGAGGGGCTGAGTACAGGAGATGCAAGTTAGCCAGACATAACTGAACCTCCTTAAACCAAACCTACTTCATGAGAGTGAACTAATACTAGAAAATTGCTAAGCAAATGATTTACATCTGTCTCTTCCAGTTAAAAGGTGACCTATAAAGATGAAAAGTAGAATGGAAAAGTTAGAATGTGCACTGAATTCTCCACACTAAGGGTTTGTCTTCCCACACAGCGCTAGAGCTGTGGTTGCACTGCTGTAGCATTTTAGTGAAGATGTTACTACACAGATAGGAGAGCTTCTCCCATCTGTGTAGTTAACCCACCTCCACAAGAGATGGTAGCTATGTCAATGGGAAAGCACGCTGTCTATACTGGGGGTAAGGTTGGTATAACTATGTTGCTTAGAGGTGTGGGTTTTTCACACCCTGAGCAATGTAGTTATACCAACGTAGGTTTGCAGTGCAGACCCGGCCTAAAAAAGGCCCCTAGAAATACTGAAGGCATCAGTCTTCGTCATTACGCCATTATGCCTATTCCAGAAGTATTATTGACCCCACTTTAAGGATGGGGAACTGAGAACAAAGAAACTAAGTGACTTACCCAAGGTCACACGGGAAGCCAGGGAACTCAATCAAGATCTCTGGAGTCTCAGTCCAGTGCCTTAACAACAAGAACGTCCTTCCATTGTGGTATCTCAGTGCCAAATACAGCAATTCAGGAAGCATCCAAAACAACACAAGGGTTTCTTCCCTATCCCTCTTTTCCTCCCTTATTCTCCGTGGCCATGAAAAACCAGGGAAAGCAAAAAGATGGAACTTGCATTTTGATGTGAACATGATCAGAATTGGGCCAAGTCTGGTCTCTAGTAAAATGTTCCACAATTTAATCCCATTGTCCCAGGAAGTCTCGTGCTGGGTTTCCCCAACTGCATTCTCTCTGGAGCACAGCTCTCTTGATGGGTGGTGGATGGATAAGTGGTTGAGATTACCAAATCGTAAACACATTGAGGGCTTGTAGATTAGGATGAGGATTTACCTGAAAAAAACAGGGACCCAGTGAGGAGCACAGGGCATTTGTTGTTTAAGAGCAACAGGGTTTGGTATAAAGAAAAGGAGGACTTGTGGCACCTTAGAGACTAACCAATTTATTTGAACATGAGCTTTCGTGAGCTACAGCTCACTTCATCGGATGCATACCGTGGAAACTGCAGCAGACTTTGTATACACACAGAGAATATGAAACAATACCTAGCTATTAACAGCAGGACAGTGGGGTGGGAGGAGGTATTGTTTCATATTCTCTGTGTGTATATAAAGTCTGCTGCAGTTTCCACGGTATGCATCCGATGAAGTGAGCTGTAGCTCACGAAAGCTCATGCTCAAATAAATTGGTTAGTCTCTAAGGTGCCACAAGTACTCCTTTTCTTTTTGCGAATACAGACTAACATGGTTGTTACTCTGAAACCTGTCATGCAAGGCACTGCATTTAGCCGTATGGAGTGGAAATCTATCAACTGCATGAAAAAACTTGTACAGATACAGACAGACATAATCTTCCTTTCCAAATGCAAGCAGATGGACATCGTACCAAAAGGACTGAAGGTAAAAAATCCATTACAATCTACATACCACACAGACTATGGTGACAGCTTGTGCCACACGCTCTCAAAGAAACTGCGGAATCACCTGATCAACATCCTCTACAGCAAACAGGGAAAGATTAAGAATGAGCTCTCAAAAATGGATACTCTCATAAAAAACAACCTTCCACACAAACTTCTTCGTGGCTGGACTTTACTAAAACTAGACAAGCCATTTACAACACACACTTTGCTTCTCTACAAAAGAAAAAGGACACTAAACTTTCTAAACTACTACATGCTACAAGGGGCCACAGCAATGGTTCCCTCAACCCACCTAGCAATATTGTTAACCTATCCAACTATACTCTCAGCCCAGCAGAAGCAGCTGTTCTATCTCGGGGCCTCTCCTTCTGCCCCTCCACCCCCACGAACACGATACAGTTCTGTGGTGACCTAGAATCCTATTTTCGACGTCTCCGACTCAAGGAATATTTCCAAAATACCTCTGAACAACATTCTAATCCACAGAGGTCTCCCTACCAACACTACAGAAAGAGGGATTCTAGGTGGACTCCTCCTGAAGGTCGAAACAGCAGACTGGACTTCTACATAGAGTGCTTCCGCCGACGTGCACGGGCTGAAATTGTGGAAAAGCAGCATCACTTGCCCCATAACCTCAGCCATGCGGAACGCAATGCCATCCACAGCCTCAGAAACAACTCTGATATCATAATCAAAAAGGCTGACAAAGGAGGTGCTGTTGTCATCATGAATAGGTCGGAATATGAACAAGAGGCTGCTCGGCAGCTCTCCAACACGAGTTTCTACAAGCCATTACCCTATGATCCCACTGAGAGTTACCAAAAGCAACTACAGCATTTGCTCAAGAAACTTCCTGAAAAAGCACAAGATCAAATCCGCACAGACACACCCCTGGAACCCCGACCTGGGATATTCTATCTACTACCCAAGATCCATAAACCTGGAAATCCTGGGCGCCCCATCATCTCAGGCATTGGCACCCTGACAGCAGGATTGTCTGGCTATGTAGACTCCCTCCTCAGGCCCTACGCTACCAGCACTCCCAGCTACCTTCGAGACACCACTGACTTCCTGAGGAAACTTCAATCCATCGGTGATCTTCCTGATAACACCATCCTGGCCACTATGGATGTAGAAGCCCTCTACACCAACATTCCACACAAAGATGGACTACAAGCCGTCAAGAATACTATCCCCGATAATGTCACGGCTAACCTGGTGGCTGAACTTTGTGACTTTGTCCTTACCCATAACTATTTTACATTTGGGGACAATGTATACCTTCAGATCAGCGGCACTGCTATGGGTACCCGCATGGCCCCACAGTATGCCAACATTTTTATGGCTGATTTAGAACAACGCTTCCTCAGCTCTCGTCCCCTAAAGCCCCTACTCTACTTGCGCTATATTGATGACATCTTCATCATCTGGACCCATGGAAAAGAAGCCCTTGAGGAATTCCACCATGATTTCAACAATTTCCATCCCACCATCAACCTCAGCCTGGACCAGTCCACACAAGAGATCCACTTCCTGGACACTACAGTGCTAATAAACAATGGTCACATAAACACCACCCTATACCGGAAACCTACTGACCGCTATTCCTACCTACATGCCTCCAGCTTTCACCCTGACCACACCACACGATCCATCGTCTACAGCCAAGCTCTGCGATACAACTGCATCTGCTCCAACCCCTCAGACAGAGACAAACACCTACAAGATCTCTGTCAAGCTTTCTTACAACTACAATACCCACCTGCGGAAGTAAAGAAACAGATTGATAGAGCCAGAAGAGTTCCCAGAACTACCTACTACAGGACAGGCCTAACAAAGAAAATAACAGAACGCCACTAGCCGTCACCTTCAGCCCCCAACTAAAACCCCTCCAACGCATTATTAAGGATCTACAACCTATCCTAAAGGATGACCCAACACTCTCACAAATCTTGGGAGACAGGCCAGTCCTTGCCTACAGACAGCCCCGCAACCTGAAGCAAATACTCACCAACAACCACATACCACACAACAGAACCACTAACCCAGGAACTTATCCTTGCAACAAAGCCTGTTGCCAACTGTGCCCACATATCTATTCAGGGGACACCATCACAGGGCCTAATAACATCAGCCACACTATCAGAGGCTCATTCACCTGCACATCCACCAATGTGATATATGCCATCATGTGCCAGCAATGCCCCTCTGCCATGTACATTGGTCAAACTGGACAGTCTCTATGTAAAAGAATAAATGGACACAAATCAGATGTCAAGAATTATAACATTCATAAACCAGTCGGAGAACACTTCAATCTCTCTGGTCACGCAATCACAGACATGAAGGTCACTATCTTAAAACAAAAAAACTTCAAATCCAGACTCCAGCGAGAAACTGCGGAATTGGAATTCATTTGCAAATTGGATACTATTAATTTAGGCTTAAATAGAGACTGGGAGTGGCTAAGTCATTATGCAAGGTAGCCTATTTCCCCTTGTTTTTTCCTCCCCCCCCAGATGTTCTGGTTTATCTTGGATTTAAACTTGGAGAGTGGTCAGTTTGGATGAGCTATTACCAGCAGGAGAGTGAGTGTGTGTGTGTATGGGGGTGGGGGGGATGTGAGAAAACCTGGATTTGTGCTGGAAATGGCCCACCTTGATTATCATGCACATTGTAGGGAGAGTGGTGACTTTGGATGAGCTATTACCAGCAGGATAGTGAGTTTGTGTGTGTGGTTTTTGGGAGGGGGGTGAGAGAACCTGGATTTGTGCAGGAAATGGCCCAACTTGATTATCATGCACATTGTGTAGAGAGTTGTCACTTTGGATGGGCTATCACCAGCAGGAGAGTGAATTTGTGGGGGGTGGGGTGGAGGGGTGGAGGGTGAGAAAACCTGGATTTGTGCTGGAAATGGCCCAACTTGATGATCACTTTAGATAAGCTATTACCAGCAGGACAGTGGGGTGGGAGGACGTATTTTTCATATTCTCTGTGTGTATATAAAGTCTGCTGCAGTTTCCACGGTATGCATCCGATGAAGTGAGCTGTAGCTCATGAAAGCTCATGCTCAAATAAATTGGTTAGTCTCTAAGGTGCCACAAGTACTCCTTTTCTTTTTGCGAATACAGACTAACACGGCTGTTACTCTGAAACTAGGGTTTGGTATATTGTACAAGTTACTGCTTTTAGCATCCTCAGCTCCAGGTAGAGCAAACTGCAGTAGTCTACCCTGGAGACATCAAAAGCATAAATCACAGTGATAAACAGGCAAATAAATGGCTTGAGTTTCAGAGGTGCTGAACACCAACAGTTCTCATTGAGTTATGTGGCTCAGCATACTTTGGGTGGAGGGGAATCAAGCAACTTTTTTCAGATACCTAGACATGGTTTTGGTACCTGAACTTTAGGAAAATTTTAGGTTTAAAAATGTTGGTTTTAGTGTACCAAATGCACAAAGTAAAACTGAAGAGAGAATTATTTCACCCTCCCGCACCTGGCTTCTTTCAGATAGAAGTAACACTAAGGATCAGTGTAACTACAGAGAGTACCAAGTTTTCAGAAAGTGTGATTTTTCGAGTTGATAAGGTCCCTTTTAAACAATAAATCTTAGGTGCTCATTTTATCTTTGTCAAAAGGTACAAGGGACCACTTTGCAAGACAGTCAGATCTCCAATTTTGCTTGACTTAAGCATCAAATATCATGCAACCACCGCGCTTCGTGCTCATTTGTACGCTTGTCTCACACACACTGCACAATCCTAGATCTGCTACCTTTCAGGCTTCAGGGCTGTGAATTCAAACACCTTTTCACCAGACCAAATTCACTGCAATTATTTTTCGAAGCAAGGAAAGTTTAAAAATCTCCCAACCAAAAGGAAGTCTTTTCAACAGTTTGCAGAGACTGTATCCTCTGTTGGCAACAGCCTTATGCATCAGTCATGGGCTCAGCAACAGGCTCAACAGTCTACCCCAAAACCTGAAAAACACTTATTGACTAGAAAGTAAATGTAATTAGCAAGATTGTTTCCAGGGTCAAATTAATTTAACCTTTTCTCCTAGCCTGGACTCAAACCAGTTTGATTCCACAGTCTCACACAGATAGCAAAAGAAATAGGGAGAATTTTGACTCCAGCTTTGACTTAACTAATTCTAGTGACTGGGAGTGGATGAGTCATTACACAAAGTAAAACTATTTTCCCATGTTTATTCCCCCTTTTCCTCTCACTGTTCCTCAGACGTTCTTGTGAACTGCTGGAAATGGCCCACCTTGATTATCGCTACAAAAGGTTTTTTTCCCCCCCACTCTCCTGCTGGTAATAGCTCACCTGACCTGATCACTCTCGTTACAGTGTGTATGGTAACACCAATTGTTTCACGTTCTCTGTGTATATAAAATCTCCCCACTGTATTTTCCACTGAATGCATCCGATGAAGTGAGCTGTAGCTCACGAAAGCTTATGCTCAAATAAATTGGTTAGTCTCTAAGGTGCCACAAGTACTCCTTTTCTTTTTGCAAATACAAACTAACACGGCTGCTACTCTGAAACCTAATTCTACTATGCGCATTTAGACCACAGCAATAAGGAGAAAATGAGACAACATACAACTGTCAAGCAGCCCAGAAAGAAGAAGGGATATCAGAGTGCCACAAGACACAGACACTTGCAGCTTCAGAATGGTTCTTAACTATTCTATATTATTGATTTTCGCTCATTTTGCCAAAGCAGCTGTCTACTTTCTTCCTGTACCCAGATTCCTTTGATCATTTAAAACAGAAAAAAGAAAAGGAGTACTGTAGCTCACGAAAGCTTATGCTCAAATAAATTGCTTAGTCTCTAAGGTGCCACTAGTACTCCTTTTCTTTTTGCGAATATAGACTAACACGGCTGCTACTCTGAAACCTGTCATTTAAAACAGGACATTGTGTCCTGATGAAATGCCTTTCCGGACAGTCCATGGAAGGAATTAATAGCGGTGCCAATCCTTTTGAAATGCAAATCTTCACCAAATGGGTTTCATGCCTCTTGCTGTTGTCACCTCCCCCTGAAGAACACATGTTAAGTGGAACTGGGAGCTATTTGCTTATCTTTTCCTAAAATGAGTATCATCCTGCATTTGCGATTCCTAATCAGCCATTTTCCTTCTCCTGCATCCCCTCCCTTCTTTCCCTACTGTCTTTTGTTTCTAAGCAAGAAATTTTCTGTTACTTCAGGACAAAAAAAGCTGATCCTTCAGCAATACAGTCATTAATTCTCTTATCTGCACAGCCAGCATGGTTCTGCAGAATTTCTTCCTTCAAACATTAAAAGACACTTAACTGGAAGAACCTTAAAAGAGTAAACATTTAAACTACTGTATTTCTCTCCACATTATTAACAGAAAAACTCCCCCTCCCTGTTTTTTAACATATACTCTTTTAAAAAAAAAAAATTAAGGACAGGGAGTTGGCCTCAATTTAAAAAAGAGGGTGTACGTCTGTAACACCATGGAATGGTACAGCAGTGGATATACTAGTAGTCTAATAGGAGAAATGAGAATACTAAATTGATGGACCTATCAATTAAGTAGGAGGCAAATCTGCATTCCAGAACTTGTAAAAATCAATGAAACTGCCTCCTTTCCTTAATGCTCCTCCCCATTACCAAAATCAGGACAACGAACATGTTTTGGAAAAAGTAGAGCAATTCATAGATCTTCATTAGGAATTAAAAGAACCTCTGGAGGGGGAAGCAATAGTCAGCAGCACTTTTAGTCTTTCAATATTTCTCTAATTCCCTACATTTAACACTTTAGTTTAAGTAATGATTAAATGAGTAAAGCACAAGCAGCCCCCTCTCAACACAGTAAGGAACCTGGTCAATGCTGTCAGACTGTCCTTCCCCCATACCTCTAACTGTTTCTCCAAGGGCTTATCTACAGTGGCTATGTCTACACTTGCAGAGTTTTTGCGCTATCAGTTTCGATGGAGATAGTGAACTGGTGAAAGAAAAGCGCTGGTTTGTGTACTTACTTACTTCCACAGCACTTCCATCTGATGAGAGCAGCGCACTGAGGGCAGCTATCCCACGGTGCAGCTCTCTTGATTTAGACTATAGGTCTTGTGGAAAGGGTGTGATCATGGGTCATCCTGGGTCCCGGCACAGCCTCCTCTCCCCACTGATCAGCTCCAGTAGCTCAGCATTGCTCCAAGCAGGGGATTGTTTGCTCCATGGAGCAGCCATTGTTACCTGGCCAGATAAGTGAGCACTTGCCAAGAAAACAGGAAGGGGAGTTCCAAAGTTCCTGGGACTTTACAGGGGAAGGGATGGATGTCTGTTTACCTGGCACCAGAGCAGCAGAGCTGCTGGCCAGAGTGGTCACCCAAGCACTCTGAGATATCATGTGGAGGCTAAAAGCTCTGTAACCAGGAAGAACATGTCTTCACTTGCACATCACTGCAAAAGCATCACTTGGAGAGCAAAATGTCATTGGCAAGTGTAGACGCTCCCATGGTTTCTGCGCAAAAAAGGGACTTTTTCTGCTTTAAATGGCAAGTGTAGACATGCCCAGTGCTCTGCAATTCGGACTATGGAGGTGTGAATAGCAGCATGCACCAAAGTGCTCTTCAGGACTACAGGAATGCAAAGTAGGAACCTTTTAGTTTGCACCTACAGCATCCATATGGGGGAATTACAGCGCAGCCCCTTGGGTTGACAGTATCCCCGTGACCACTGTAAAACTGAAACATCTCCGAGAATATTTAACATTCCACCCCTCCCCATTTTAATTCAATTCATGTTTACTAGTTTCTGCAGTGTATCCCACTGAACCTGGTAGTTTAAATTGGAAAGAAAAAAATATATCATCAAAACTAATCTTTTTGGCTAGTATCAGGGGGTAGCCATGTTAGTCTGTATCCACAAAAATAACAAGGAGTCTGGTGGCACCTTAAAGACTAAAGAAGTGGTTTTTTACCCACAAAAGCTTATGCCCAAATAAATCTGTTAGTCTTTAAGGTGCCAGACTCTTTGTAGTTTTTTTTGACTGTTCATTTCTATATCTTAAGGCTCTGGAAAATAAAAAAGTGTAAACTTGGTTGATAGCTTCTATTCCCCTTGAAGGAGAAGGATCCTCTGGATTCTTTAATGAAGAATCCCAGCCCTGCCACATCATATCCTATCCTGTAAGCTCACATATTAAAGGAATTCTCTTATGGAACCCTTCAGTCACATGGCTTGCAGTAGAGCAAGGCAAGGCATTCCTATGCCCAAAAGGGGATTTCCACCTTCTTCTCTTTACTTGCTCACTCCCCATCCCGCCCCCATTTAAAATTCAGCCTTTTCGTTGGGGTCCTGGGGGCAGGCATAGTGCATGATTGCAGCAGGACTACATCAACTAGTGTCTCAATTAGATGAATTTCTCAGTAATATAAAGGTTCTTTCTTGCTCAAACAAATCATATTTGGAATATACACCAATTTTTCAAGCCATTCAGCATGTGTTCATCATCACCCCGCCACCCATTCCTGTTGCTTTGAATTCACCTGTCGAACTCCTCTGAAGTTGCCCAGTTACCACCAAACTCAGACATCCAGGGGTAGTTTTTCCCAACGTTCATTTGAAGCATGCAGTTAGGGGCAATGACACCAAAAAGACTTCTTTTCAGAAGTGCAACTGAAGAACTTAGTACTGTATAACAGGACAGACTTCCTGAGAGTACGATCTATTAGACTGTGGGACAATTTCCCAAGAGAATGGTGGATGTCATCCCTACCTTGACACTTGAAACATTTTCAAACAAGCCTGGACAAGACCCTAGAAAATGTGTATTAATGGACAATCGTGTATTGACTGGGGGTGGAGTAAACAGATCTTTTCTCTCTGTAGTACCTACAAGTCTAGAAACTGAAAATACGAAATTTCTGCTGCTTCAACATAAAGCAAACTTAGTGACATCAATGGCTCATGAAACCTGGTGTCAGATTTTCAACAAATCAGACAAAGGTTTTTATGCTCAGAATTGCACAACCATCAGTGGCTCCTTACTCAAGAATATACATCCCCTCTTATTTGCAACTTTATTCTGTAACAACATTCTACTAGAACATTTTAAAAAAGCAATGAATATGTTCACTAGGTGTGTTACCAACCAAATACGTTCTTCAGAAAAGTGATTAGTAGGAAATGGGGAGGAAAACATTACACACAAAGCACTTTTCCAGTCATCCAGCAACTCTTAAATGTGCACATCTGCTGTGTAAGGGTAGGAATGCAGTTTGCCTTCTGGTGTCAAGTACACTTGGGTAATGTTTTCAAATTTTTCTCTACAACCACGAGGGCTATACAGTTAGATTTAATTTAAAAAAAAAAAAAAAGCGAGACACTCATATAGTCATGACTCCAATAGCTTGAGCTTTAAATAATAATAATGAAAAAAAAAAAAAAAAAAAAGACAGTCACCTCTTCTGTAACTGGTGTTCTTCGAGATGTGTTGCTCATGTCCATTCCACAGTAGGTGTGCGTGCTTGCCATGTGCACCAGTGCTGGAAGTTTTTCCCTTAGCGGTACCGGTAGGGGAGCGCCCCTACCGACCCCTGGAGTGGCGCCGTCATGGCACGGTATAAGGGGCGCTGCGTGCTCCCCCCACCCTCAGTTCCTTCTTGCCGGACAACTCTGGCAGTGGGAAAGAAGGGTGGGATGTGGAATGGACATGAGCAACACAGCTTGAACACCGCCAATTATGGAAAAGGTAACTGTCTTTTCTTCTTCGAATGATTGCTTATGTGCATTCCACAGTGGATGATTCCCAAGCTATACCTCTTGGAGGTGGGTAGGAGTTCATAGACGCTCAGGACAGAGCACTGCCCTGACGAACTTGGCGATCTCCCTGGCCTGGAAGACAATCGCATAATGCAAGGTGAACGTGTGGACTGAGGGCCATGTTGCAGCCCTACAAATGTCCTGAACAGGGACGTGAGCCAGAACGGTGGCCGATGAGGCTTGCGCCCTTGTCGAGTGCGCTCTTACAGTCAGTGGCGGGGGAACTCCGCCAGGTCGTAACAAGTACGGATACATGAAGTGATCCAGCTGGAGAGCCGCTGAGTGGAGATTGGCTGAATCGTCATTTGTTCAGCCGTGGCAATAAACAGCTGTGTAGACTTCCTGAATGGTTTTGTTTGTTCCAGGTAAAAAGTCAGGGCCTGTCTCACACCTAGCATGTGAAAACGGCACTCCTCGCTAGACATGTGAGGCTTGGGACAGAGCACTGGAAGGAAAATATCCTGGCTCATATGATAGGTGTAGACGACCTTGGGGAGGATCAAAGGGTGTGGGCGAAGCTGGATTTTATCTTTATGAAACTCCGTATACGGGGGGCTCAAAGGTTAGGGCCCGGAGCTCCAAGACCCTCCTAGCAGACGTGATTGCCACAAGAAAGGCTACTTTCCATGAAAGATGGGACCAGGAGCATATGGCAAGCGGCTCAAATGGAGGCCCTGTCAGCCTGGCCAGAACCAAGTTCAGGTCCCATTGTGGAACAGGGGGCCTAACATAAGGAAACAGGCAATCCAAGCCCTTAAGGAATCGACTGGTCATGGCATGAGAAAAAACTTTGTGGCCTTGCACAGGTGGGTGGAAGGTTGATATGGCCGCCAGATGCACTTTGACAGACAGGGGTGCTAGGCCTTGGGCTCGGAGATGAAGGAGGTAATCCAGTATTAGCTGGAGCGAGGCAGCCACTGGTGAGATGCTGCGATCGGCAGCCCATTGGGAGAACCTTGACCATTTTGCCAGGTAAGCCTGAAACGTGGAGGGCCTCCTGCTTTCCAGGAGGACTCGCTAGACGCCCTCCGAGCAGTTCCTTTCCTCTTGGTCTAACTGTTGGGAACACTAGGGCATGGCCACTAGGTAACTCGAGGGGATGGAAGACCACGAGTGTCAATGAAGCCCCCTCGCACTAGGCCCCGGTGTCCTTGGCCCCCCCCTTTTGCCTGGAGGCACTCGCAGCAGCTCTGCGTGCTAGGCCCAAGTGTCTTTGGCCCCCCCGCCTGGAGGCACTCACAGCAGTTATGCTAAGAATCTGCAACAGTATGTTGCAGAGTCAGACTGCCTGAAACTAAGCAAGGCCAAACAGGGAAAATATAAAAGAACAATGCTGAATAAAGCAGCTTTATGTATAGTTTAACAAATAATACAAAAAATCAGGGAACTAGCTGGGAACTGGATTGGCTGGCTATATAGATACTTAAAGCAGCTTGCTATTAAATAAGTATGCTAAAAAAAAAGATGTATAAAAGCCTGTGTAACTTTCTGCTCTGTTGTACAGGATTTGAGATTCAAATCTCCCTGTACCTTTTTGAAGCTTTAAATAAACTTTTTTGCTTTTCCACCCCGTTGCAATTATTGGGTGTAGCACACCGAGTAACAAACTAACTCAAGCTGTTGTTCAGCCTCTCAGCACTGGGTGCCGGTAACAGCTTTTGGCATCCCTGGGTGGGCTCGAGGCTGCAATTTAGCCTTGCCTGGACCCCTCCTGGAGGTCGAGGATTGTGGCGAGAACCGACGCCCAGCGCGCACCGGTGAGTTCATCGGGGGCCTCGGAGGAGACGCGATTTGATCGACCCCAGAGGGCACAACGGTGCAACGCACTCATATAGTGGAGAAGCAGTTGTGGACGGCGGTGAAGAACCGGTCCCTTAGACGTGGGGGAGGAGCAGCTGCAGGCCACGGTAAAGAACCGGTCCCTTGGATAAGGTAGGAACCTTTTAAAATCCGGATTATATGCTCTGTTGAAACCTGGGGACGCCCAAAGTTACCCTGTAAATATAGGACAAAAACAAAGCTCAGAGGTTAGGGCACGGTGTACGCCCCTAAAGTGCATTCTAGCAAACTGGAAGGTATTTGGTGCGGATCCGATGACTAAGAGCCAATTAAAACAATTCTGTACAGTTGACTGGCCTCAATATCAACTAGAGGACCAAAAGTGGTAGCCACCAGGAGGGTCAATTAATTACAACACAATCCTTCAGTTACTCCTGTTCTGTCAGAGAACAAGAAAATGAAATAAACATATGTATGCGCATTTGTTTCTGACTTTATGTACTCGACCAGATATTTTACAGCGCTGTAATCTGACTCCAACTGGTTCGGTAGCAGCTAATGTTAGTCCCCAGACCCCCGCCCCCACTGTAATGGCAGAGCCGGTGTCCCCTTCGGCCCCTACACCCACACCTTGTAAGTCCCCAATGGTTGGCCTATACCCCTTAATCACCGAAACTAAAGTCACCCGGTCTGGATCAGACAGGCGTCCTGCCACAACTATGCAGGTTTATACTCATGTGCCCTTTAATCCTGTGGATTTGGCTGCTTTCAAAGCACAGGCAGGAGAGTTTTCCACCAACCCAAGCAGGTTTATATCAGTCTTTGAGGGGTGCCTGGGTGGGCAAGCTAGACTGGAATGATTGTAACGTCCTCCTGCAAACCCTATTGTCTGAGGTTAAAAGACAACAGGTTGTGTCCAAGGCAAGGGAGGAGGCGCAAAGACGGTACGACCGGGATCGTATTAATGTCCCTGACCCGGATGCACAAGTCCCCCGAGCAGACCCCAGGTGGAATCCAAATAATCCTGGGGATATGACCCGCCTTACCTCCTATAAGGAGTTGCTTTTGCATGGACTCCGTCACTCGGCTGTCCAACATAATAATTGGGCAAAGCCATATGAAGTAATGCAGAATTTAAAAAAAAGCCCAGGGGCCTTTCTACAGCGTATTTGGGACACCATTCGACAGAACACTAATGCAGACCCCAATAATCAGGCAACTAAGTCAATTATTAAAAAAATTTTTACAAGCAGAGCAGCCCCTAATATTAAAAAAAAGTTACAAAAAAAAAAATTTAATGGGTATGACCATGGCACAAATTTTAAAGACTGCAAACCGAGCTTATAGTCTAAAAAAACAGAGAAGGAGAGAAAGCAAGTAAGATTGATGGTAACAGCAGTACAGGCCGGCACTAAAAAAAGTGGCCGGGGAGGAAGGGGCCGTGGACGCGACCGTCCGGGCCTGCAGGAGAGACAACTAGGTCACAACCAGTGTGCCCTGTGTCAACAGGAGGGACACTAAAAAATGAGTGCAAAAAAAAAAAAAAAGGGGGGGTGTGCCCCTATAATAGCAATAGTAAAACAAAAATAGGGGTGTCAGGGGAAACGGACCACCCTACCCCCGGAACCCCGAGTAAAGATGCGGGTGGAAAGCTCAAAAATAAATTTTTTAGTGGACTCTGGAGCGGCCCGAACTGCCGTAAATCAGCCTCTTCAGTTGCCAGTAGCAGATTCCCTTACTGTGGTGGGAGCCACAGGCAGGGACACCAAGTGCCCAGTGTATGCCCCAGCGGAATGTGCTTTGGGAGACAGGACTATATCCCACAAGCTGGTATACCTCCCTGAGTGTCCAACACCTCTGCTGGGACGGGATCTACTTTGTCGCCTCGGTGCCACCCTGCATTTTACTAAGGACGAAATAACCCTTACCTTACCCCCTGAGAATGCCTGGATCATGACCCTTGCAGTTGAGCCCTCAGCCATGCAAGCCCCAGAATGGAGCCCGTGGGAAGACCAGGTGTACCCCCTCGTGTGGGCATCAGGGATTCCAGGAAAGGCCACCCACCAGACCCCCATTACTATTCAGCTCATACCAGGGAAAGGCCCAGTGCAAGTAAAACAGTATCCAATCAAGAGGGAAGCCAGAGAAGGTTTACAGGAAACTATAGATCGATTCCTAATGTATGGTATTCTCCGGGAATGTCAGTCAGCCTGGAACACTCCCATTCTACCCGTACAGAAGCCTGATGGCATGTATCAGCTGGTACAGGACCTAAGGGCAGTCAATGAACGGGTTAAGACTCTGCACCCTCTTGTCCCTAACCCGTACACCTTATTGGCTTCTATAGGGGGACAGTATACCCATTTTTCAGTCCTTGATCTAAAAGATGCTTTCTTTACCATCCCAGTTGCCACCCCATCACAGGAGATCTTCTCCTTCGAGTGGGAGGACCGAAAAAGGGTTAAAAAGCAACTTTGCTGGACAATGTTGGCCCAGGGATTTAAAAACTCTCCCACCCTTTTTGGCCAGGCTCTGGCCAGGGACCTACAGGAGTGGGATAATGAGGAGGCTCTCCTTCTGCAGTATGTTCCGCAAGTAACCGTAAGCGGCTCAGGGCATTTTTGGGTATGGCAGGCTTTTGCAAGATATAAATCCCAAAGTTTGGACTGTGGGCTAAACCCCTGTACAACTGTGTAAAAGAAGCAGATCATGACCCCTTCTATTAGACCCCAGAGGCTGACAGGGCATTTAAAATCCTAAAAAAAAAATTGATGGAAGCCCTGGTCTGGGCCTGCCAAATCTCTCTAAGCCGTTTCAGTTGTATGTACATAAACAAAGGGGGGTGGCCCTAGGAGTGCTTACACATCTGTTAGGAGCATAGAAGCGTCCTGTGGCTTATTTTTCTAAGCAATTGAATCAGGTTGCAAAGGGTTGGCCGGCATGTTTACGGGCGGTCGCAGCTACTGCCCTATTGCTTGAGAAAGCCAAGAAGCTAACATTTGGAGGGGTTATGCAAATCTATACTCCCCATATGGTCCAAGCCTTATTGGATGCAAAGGGAGGGCTTTGGCTCACCCAGGCTCGAATTGCTCGGTACCAGGCTAAGCTGTTAGAGAACTCTGAAGTCACCCTACAGCCTTGCCCCTCCCTTAACCCAGCCACTCTCTTGCCAAAAACAGAGAAACAGAAACATGACTGTTTAGAGATCATAGATGTCCAGTACTCCAGCCGTCCGGATATAAAAAATGTACCTCTCCCAAATGCAGATTATAAGTGGTACACTGATGGTAGCAGTACTGTAATAGATGGGCAAAGAAGAGCGGGTTATGCTGTTGTGACCCTCCATGACACTGTGGAAGCTGAAGGTTTGCCTGCTGGGACCTCTGCCCAGCTTGCCAAACTAATAGCCCTGACCCGTGCACTTAAACTGTCAAAAGGAAAGCGGGTCAACATTTTTACTGATTCAAAGTATGATTTTGGTATGCTGCATGCTCATGCTGGCCTATGAAAGCAAAGGGGAATGCTGACAGCCCAAGGCTCCCCAGTCAAGTACGGGCCCCAAATCCTCCGGCTCCTAGAAGCCGTACAACTCCCCTCGGAAGTGGCGGTGGTACACTGTAAAGCCCATCAAAGGGAGGATCAAGATGTGGCCAGAGGTAATGCCCGGGCAGATAGAGAGGCTAAGCATGCTGCCACCCTGCCATTCCCTCAGGCTGAGAACGCCCATATGCATGCCCTTATCCCATCAGTAGGGGAGCTTCCAACCCCTCAGTACTCTGGGGAGGAAAGACAGCTAACTGACAAACTCGGTCTCCGAAAAAAGGAGGGATGGCTCCATTCCCCAGAAGGGAAGGTCCTCTTACCAAAGGGCCTAATCCGGCCAGTGCTGCAGAAACTACATCAAACCACTCATGCTGGCAGGGAAACACTTATCCAGCTAATGAAAAAATACTTTATCACTTCCGGACTCCGACCCCTGGCTGCCCAGGTACAAGCGGACTGCTTAGTCTGCCAAAAGAATAACCCCCGACCGGGACATCCTGTGCCACCAGCTGCCCTAGAACCCACTCCGGGCCCCGGACAAGTATAGCAAATAGACTTTACTAAGTTTCCCCGGACCCAAGGGTTCAAATATCTCCTTGTTATAGTGAATCGGTTCAGCGGATGGCCAGAAGCCTTCCCATGCCGTAACTGCACTGCCAGGACAGTGGCCCTCAAGTTTGTTAAGAAGCTCATTCCTCGCTTTGGACTCCCCCTGTGGATGGAATCTGACAATGGGACACACTTCACGTCAAAAATCATTCAAAGCATCTCACATGCCTTACAGATCCCCTGGAAACTCCATACGCCCTGGAGACCGCAAGCCAGTGGGGTAGTGGAGCGTACCAATCAGACCCTTAAACGGCATCTCTCAAAAGTGTGCCAAAAAGCCTCACTGCAATGGCCTGATGCTTTGCCCCTCGTCCTACTCCGTATCCGCGTTCTCCCAAAAAGTAAATTAGGGCTCAGTCCCTTTGAAATTATGTTTGAAAGGGCATAGCCCATAAATGGCACCCCAGTTCTGTCAGGGGAATGAAAGTTGGGTAATGTTTTTTTGTCACAGTATATGTGTTCCCTGTCTGCTGTTCTCTTGTCTCTTCACAGGTATACCAAGGATTCCCAGCCTCTCCCCTTGGACTCTCCCGTTCACTCCTTACAGCCCGGTGACTCTGTGCTTGTTCGCACCTGCAAAGACGAGCCTCTCCAGGAAAAGTGGAAAGGACCCTATACCGTCCTGCTGACCTCCCATACAGCGGCAAAGATCGAGGGCCACAAGAACTGGATCCATCACTCTCGTCTGAAAGCAGTACCTGCCCCCTCGTCAGCAGAACAGTGGACCGTCCAACCTGCTGACTCCTCATCTAGTGACAATCTCGGGCTAAAACTACTGTTTAAAAGACACAAATGGCGGGCACCTTAATGCTAAAATGGGCCCACCCAGGTATTAAAAACCTTGGGTTAGGAAGACTCTGCTAATAATTAATTGAGTAACATTGTTATTCTTTGTATTAGTATTTCCAAACTGTGCATATCGGAAGCATAACTCCTTTGTTTTGCTTGCGCACCATGTTGCTAATTTAACAAACCAGACTGATTGCTGGGTGTGTGCTCCAACTCCACTATCCCCCAAAACAAAAATGCCCCTTGACATGCTGCCCTTGACCCTAGCAGAATTAGCCACCACCAAAGAGCAGGAAAGAACAAACTCACCGTTCTAGAACAAGACCTCTTTACAGCAAGCCACCTATCAAGACCAGGAGTATTCAGTTGCAGTACTCACTAAAGGAGTGTTATGTTTTACCCAAAACCAATCTAATCCCTATGGGCATCCTGTAAAAAAAAAGCTCCTGTGTTATTACACAGTGGGCTGATGGGTATTAAATAAAGACCAACAGGGGAGGCCAACAATGTGGGTGTAATGGTTCCTCCCCTTTTAGGAAAACACAAATAATCTTACCACAAAAAAGGGGTTTAAAAATGTAACTTGCCATCCAGTTAATATCTCCAATGTAGCAAGCCCAAGTGAGAAAACTCAAAGCCAAGGCTGTTGAGTGTTCTCAAAGGGGGGAGTTGTTGGGAACACTAGGGCATGGCCACTAGGTAACTCGAGGGGATGGAAGACCACGAGTGTCAATGAAGCCCCCTCGCACTAGGCCCCGGTGTCCTTGGCCCCCCCCCTTTTGCCTGGAGGCACTCGCAGCAGCTCTGCGTGCTAGGCCCAAGTGTCTTTGGCCCCCCCGCCTGGAGGCACTCACAGCAGTTATGCTAAGAATCTGCAACAGTATGTTGCAGAGTCAGACTGCCTGAAACTAAGCAAGGCCAAACAGGGAAAATATAAAAGAACAATGCTGAATAAAGCAGCTTTATGTATAGTTTAACAAATAATACAAAAAATCAGGGAACTAGTTGGGAACTGGATTGGCTGGCTATATAGATACTTAAAGCAGCTTGCTATTAAATAAGTATGCTAAAAAAAAAGATGTATAAAAGCCTGTGTAACTTCCTGCTCTGTTGTACAGGATTTGAGATTCAAATCTCCCTGTACCTTTTTGAAGCTTCAAATAAACTTTTCTGCTTCTCCACCCGGTTGTAATTATTGGGTGTAGCACACCGGGTAACAAACTAACTCAAGCTGTTGTTCAGCCTCTCAGCACTGGGTGCTGGTAACATAACCATTGAGCAACCACACTGTGAGGTGGAGGGCTGCAAGATTGGGGTGGAGGAGGCAACCTTGGTACTGACAGAGAAGGTCTGGGTGGGTTGGCAGCGGTCATGGGGGGGGGGGGGGGGAATGGACAGGTTCATAAGAGTCCCGTACCAGTGTTGCCTGGGCCATGCCGGGGCAATCATGAGGATGCGAGCCTTGTCCATCTTGATTTTTTCTAAGGCCTTGCTGATCAACAGAATTGGGGGAAAAGGCATAGCAGCTGACCCGACCAGGACAGAAGGCAGGCGTCGAAAATCACGCCCTTGCCCAGGCCCCTCCTGGAGCAAAACCAGGGGCACCGGTGGTTCTGTCTGATCACAAAGAGGTCCACTTGGGGAGTGCCCCATGTTCGGAAGATCATGTGAGCCACCTCCGGGTATAGCAACCACTGGGAGGAGAAGTCCCAGCTCAGGCAATCCACTTGAGAGTTCCAGATGCCCAGTAAGTGGTGGGCTTCCAAGTCGATATCGTGGGCGATGCAGAAATCCCACAGCCAGAGAGCTTCCTGGCAGAGGGCTGTGGAGCAGACTGTGCCTTGCCTGTTGATGTAGAACATCGAGGCCATTTTGTCCGTGAGAACTCTGACTACCCTGCCCATAAGGCACGAGTGAAAGGCCACGCAGGCCAGATGGACTGCTCGGAGTCTTTAAGGTTGTGTGAGAGTCATCGAGACCATGTAATTCTACGTCTGTTTGTTCTGCGAACAGGACCTTGCCACGAAAGGGGAGGTCCTGCAGGGAGCTCTGTGCCTCGTTGGACAACCCGGACAAGAGGAGCCACGGTGCCCTCCGCATGGACACCTCAGAGGCCATGGTTCTTACTGCTGTGTTCATTGCATCCGAGGCTGCCTGAAGGGTTGCTCTGGCAGCAGCGGTGCCCTCCTCCACCAGGGCCTTATACTTCTTCCTATTACGTTCAGGGAGGGAGTCCATAAACTTTGGCATTGAGCCCCATAGGATAAAATCATATCTGCCCAGCAGGGCTTGGTGGTTTGCCACCCTCAGCTGAAAGCTTGACCAAGTATAAAGCTTCCTACCAAACAAGCCCAGCCTCCTCGAGTCCTTATGGGTGCAAGTGGGCTGGCCTTGATGCTCCTTGTGGTTGACCGCCTCATCCACCAGGGAGTTGGGGACAGGGTGAGTATAGAGATATTCGTTCCCCTTGGCAGGCACAAAATACTTCCACTCTGTCCTCTTAGAAATGGGGGGGGGGGGCAAGGAAGACTGGGTCTGCCACAGGGCAGAGGAGATTTTTGCCACCCCATCATGGAGAGGGTGGGCCACCATAGCCGGTGCTGTGGCTGAGAGGACATCAAAGAGGGAGTCCAAAGGCTCCTCCACTTCTTCAGCCTGTAAATTGAGGCTTGAGACCACCCTCTTCAGGAGCTCCTGGTGGGCTTTTGTTTCTTCCTGGGGAACAGGAGGAGGTGGCGCCGTGATGGCCTCATCTGGGGATGAGGAGGATGGAGGCGTGGTGCTTTGCGTTCCCACCAGTGCCGCAGTCCCTGGCACTCGGTCCCCTTCTGAATGCGGGACCAGGGAGAAGTGCTCCGCTGACCCCCTCCTGGGGGGTTGAGAGAGGGAGGATGATTGTTGGTCTGAGGCCCCAGCTACAGAGCAAACCACCTGTAGGGGCTGCATCAGGGCCCCTGGGGTCAACTGGTGCCAGGGCGCTGGCCAGGGAGCCTGGTGCCATTGCACTTGCTGCGGCACCGTCAGACGGGCTGCCCCACTGGACTCGTCTGTTCCACCGACTGCCGGTTTCGCGGGGAGGCTGGGCTGGTGTACAAGCAACCACTATCCAAGGATGGGGACGAGTAGTGGCGTCGTAAGTGGTGCCAGGCCCAAGACCATGAGTCCAGTGTAGAGGAGCAGGAATACCGACTGTAATGGCTGCTCAGCAAACAGCTCCCTCGGACGGATCTGCAGCAGCCGGTTGCCGGTGATCTATGCCTGGAGCTGTGGGAGTGGTGCCATGCTGGGGACCTTGACCAGAGTGAAGAGCGTGAGCGGTGTCTACGTCGGTACCAAGAGTGGCTACAGCAGCTTCCTGGAGTTGGAGACCTCCGGTGCTGTCGGTCCCAGCAGTCCCGGTGGGGCATGCTCTGACCTAGAGGCCTGTGCTCCCTAGATGTGGAGCAGCGCCTTGAGTCCCTGTTGCTCATCACCCAGCCAGCCAATCGGGTGGGGGTCAACGGAGACCAGCGTGGGTTGCGAGTGGGGTAGTCACTCGGCGAAGAGCGTCGTCGGGATCCTTCCCACGAGCGTGAGCAGTACCACCTGGGTGGTGACTGTGGTGGTCTGAGCGCCAGCTTGCTTCTAGACTGGGGAGCCGCTGGGGTCAGTGCAGCCGGTACCGGAAGAGACATTACGTCTCAAGCTGCCTGCAGGGCCTCTGGTGTGGAGGGCACCTGCATGTGGGCACTGGCATCCGGGGAGGTCAGCTCAGAGTGGGCGTGGCTACTCCACTCCACCTGAGTCAGAGGCCGCGGGGGATTGAGAGCTGCCCAGCATGGGTCTAGTCTCGCCCCCAGCCTTGCCCTGGTGCCACGATGGAGAAGATCGCTTCTTTGTCTTCTTAGAGTGTCCCGTGACCGCTGGGTTGCTGCGCACCGATGCTACGGTGCCGACTCAGAGCAGCGTAGCGATGTCAGGTCAGGGCTGACTCCATCAATATGACTCAGAGCCATATATCTCGCTCCTTTTTAGTCCGGGGCTTAAATGATCTGCAAATTTTGCAGCAGTCACTGACATGGGTTTCCCCAAGACAGAGTAAGCAACTAGTATGCGGGTCACTTACGGGCATAGGCCGTTTACAAGTGTTGCACGACTTAAAGCCCGATGTCCCAACCCGGGTGCGGTTCTTCTATTTTACTACTACTATCTATCTATATTTTCTTTAAACTACTGATACTCACTATCTACAGAATTAAACAGACCAAATAGGGAAAGCTACAGTGAACAACTGGAGCACAGCAGTTCCAAAGCACCATCAATGGTGGCAAGAAGGAACTGAGGGTGGGGGGAGCGCGCAGCACCCCTTATACCGCGCCATGGCGGCTCCACTCCACAGTACCTATGGGTACTGCTAAGGGAAAAACTTCCAGCACCGGTGCATGTGGCGAGCACACACACCGACTGTGGAATGCACATGAGCAATCACTCGAAGAAGAATTAGGGCTGTCAAGCAATTAAAAAAACTAACTGAAAATTAATTGTGCTGTTAAACAAGAACAGAATACCATTTATTTAAATATTTTGGATGTTTTTCTACATATTCAAACATATTGATTTCAATTACAATGCAGAATACAAATGTACAGTGCTCACTTTATTTTTTTTTTTACAAATATTTGCACTGTAAAAAACAAAAGAAATAGTATTTTTCAACTCACCTAATACAAGTACTGTAATGCAATCTCTTTATAATGAAAATGCAACTTACAAATGTAGAATTATGTACTAAAAAAACTGCATTCAAAAATAAAACAATATAAAACTTTAGAGCTTACAAGTCCACTCAATTCTACTTCTTGTTCAGCCAAATCACTCAGACAAACAAGTTTGGTTACAATTTGCAGGAGATAATGCTGCCCGCTTTTTGTTTACAATGTCACCTGAAAGTAAGAATAGGCATTTGCATGCTGGTGTCACAAGATATTTACGTGCCAGATGCGCGAAAGATTCATATGTCACTTCGTGTTTCAACCACCATTCCAGAGGACATACATCCATGCTGACGATGGCTTCTGCTCGATTACAATCCAAAGCAGAGTGGATCAACACATGTTCATTTTCATAATCTGAGTCAGATGCCACCACAGAAGGCTGATTTTCTTTTTTGGTGGTTCAGGTTCTAGAGTTTCCGCATTGGAGTGTTGCTCTTTTAAGACTTCCGAAAGCATGCTCCACACCTCGTCCCTCTCAGATTTTGAACGGCACTTCAGATTCTTAAATCTTGGGTCGAGTGCTGTAGCTATTTTTAGAAATCTCACATTGGTACCTTCTTTGCGTTTTGTCAAATTTGCAGTGACAGTGTTCTTAAAACGAACATGTGCTGGGTCATCCTCCAAGATTGCTATAATATGAAATATGTGGCAGAATGTGGGTAAAATAGAGCAGGAGACATACTATTCTCCCTCAGAGTTCAGTCACAAATTTTATTAACACATTTTTTTAATGAGCATTATCAGCATGGAAGCATGTCCACTGGAATAGCGGCTAGAGCATGAAGGGGCATACAAATGTTTAGCATATCTGCCATGTAAATATCTTGCAACCCCAGCTACAAAATTGCCATGCGAAAGCCTGTTTTCACTTTCTGGTGGCATTGTAAATAAGAAGTAGGCAGCATTATCTCCCATAAATATAAACAAACTGGTTTGTCTTAGCAATTGGCTGAACAAGAAGTAGGATTGAGTGGACTTGTAGATTCTAAAGTTTTACATTGTTTTGTTTTTGAGTGCAGTTATGAAACAAAACAAAAAATATACATTTGTAAGTTGCACTTTCATGATAAGGAGATTGCACTACAGTACTTGTATGGGGTGAACTGATAAATACTATGTCTTTTGTTTATCATTTTACGGTGCAAATATTGGTAATAAAAAATTACAAAGTGAGCACTGTACACTTTGTATTCTGTGTTGTAGTAGAAATCAATATACTTGAATATGTAGAAAAAATCCAAAATATTTAAATAAATGGTATTTATTCTTGTTTAACAGCACAATTAATTTTCAATTAGTTTTTTTAATTGCTTGACAGCCCTAACTTTTTTTAAAGCTCAAGCTATTGGAGTCATGACTATATGAGTGTCTCACTTTTTTTTTTTTTTACTTTTTTTTTTTTTTTTTTTAAATGAAAGCTAACTGTATAGCCCTCATGGTTGTAAAGAAAAATCTGAAAACATTTCCCAAGTGTACTTAAACACCAGAAGGCAAATTGCATTCCTACCCTTACGCAGCAGATGTGCACGTTTAAGAGATGCTGGATGACAGGAAAAGTGCTTTGCTTGTAATGTTTTCCTCCCCATTTCCTACTAATCCTGGCCAATGGAAGCTGCAAAGCCAGCGCTTTGGGCAGAAGCAGCACGCAGAGCTGCCTGGCCACGCCTCCACCTAACAGCTGAGCGAGGGGGATGTTGCCGCTTCTGGGGCCCCCCAGGTAAGTGCTGCCCAGAGCCCGCCTCACCCTGTCCGGTGTCCCAACCCCCTGACCCCTCCCACACCTAAACTGCGCTGCTGGGGGTGTGTGTCGGAGCCCAAGACTGCCCCAGCAGTGGCCGGTGTGCCTGACGCAGGGGCTGCCTGAGCAGCTCGTGAGTCGGGTGCACCAGCCGCTGCAGAAGTCACGGAAAGTCACAGAACATATTTCCCGTGCCCCAATCACTTGCCTACCTCCCACACCAAACCTCTGCTGTTGTTGCTGGAGACGGGAGGCACGAGGGGGGAGGAAAAGGTGTGGAGCCAGGTAGGGAGCCTGCCGGCCCCACCAACCACCCCCTCACCCCCTCCAGCACCAGCAAGGGTCTCGGGTCACGTACTGCCCCCCCCCTCAGCACTCACAGGACTCCCGGACAGCACCCCCCCACACCAAGTTTTATTCACTGGTATTTTTAGTAAAAGTCACGGACAGGTCACAGGCCATGAATTTTTGTTTACTGTCTGTGACCTCTCTGTGACTTTTACTAACAATTCCTGTGACTAAAACGTAGCTTTAATCATGATTGTTTTAATCGTGATTACATTTTTGTAGTTAATCGTGTGAGTTAACTGTGATTAATCAACAACCCTAAAAAAAAAAAATAGCGTGAGATCTGCAATAAAATCATGAGGGTTGGCAACATTTTCAAGTTACATAATCACTTTATCTACCACTAAAATTGCAGCCACCTCTAGGGTGAAACACAGACATCATATAACATTTTAGGATAGGAAGTGCAGAAAAATCCTATACTCAATTCAAACTAATCGGGAGTGGCAGACCATAATTACTTAAGATGGATTCTGTTCAATACACTAAGAATAAAACACCCCAAAAAGTGCCAGGGAACTTTAATGACAAGTGGGTCAGGGCCTCAGATTTACATCTCATTGGAAGATACGGTGATTGCTCTGGGTGCCACAGCAATCAGTTAAAAATAGTTTCTGAGCAGAACTACTTGTTCTAACTTATCATAGAATAGATAGAATATCAGGGTTGGAAGGGATCTCAGGAGGTCATCTAGTGCAACCCCCTGCTCAAAGCAGGACCAGTCCCCAATTTTTGCCCCAGATCCCTAAATGTCCTCCTCAAGGATTAAACTCACAACCCTGGGTTTAGCAGGCCAATGCTCAAACCACTGAGCTATCCCCTCCCCCCTAGCAGAGTTAATTGACTTTCCCAAGTTCAGTGACATAGCCAGGGATAGAACCCAAGCCTCCCGATTCCCAAGCCAGTGTCCTATCCACTGGACCATGGTCTCTCTCTTCCTTCTAATTTTAAAAGTAGCTTGAACCAAAAATGACCAAAGTTACAGCATGAAACATTTTACTGTAAAGCCCCAATTACTTCCTATTCCTCAATATTACAACGAATACTTATGAACTCATGAAGGATTAATGCAGATGCCTGTTATATTTCCATAGTAATCTCATTGTAATTTATCATTCTTGACTACAACTACTAGAGGACTACCATAATGTCTAACCACCTCCTATCAACACAGACAATACACTGCCATCATGTCTGGCAACTGGATGTACACTTTGTGCTGTAAGCAGACGCTAAGGCCTGTAACTTCCATTACGATTGCTATGCCTAGAGAGAAAGTGTAGCTTACTGTACTATCTCACTAGTGATTTTTTAAACAGAGCTATACCAGTTGTCCCCAATCTTTGCAGCCCAAAAGCTGAACGTACTATGCCACCACAGTCCAGAGATGACAATCAATACTTAAAGTATATTCTCTGGGGCTCCTGCAGCACAACAGAGAAACTCATAAATATTCCTCTCCATGGAAATCGTTAGTAAAAGGCAAAAGATTAAGCAGGCAACAGAACAGCCAGAGTAACTCTTCTCCCCCCCCCTGCAATGCAGCAGGCAGCCAGTTGTGGAGTTGTTGAGCAGCTGCTCAGAGTGCTGCTACCTCATCCCAGAGCTACTCCGGTGAAAAAGGAGAAGCAGGAGGCAGGCAGTTGGAGAGACTCCGACCTCCTCCCCATTGTAAAAAGACAAGGGGTTCTGCTTTTAAAATCACTGCGTGTGGCTCATGGAACACATGTTCAGTTTATAATCAGCTACAAATCCTCTTCATCGGATGCATACTGTGGAAAGTGTAGAAGTGAGGTGTAGCTCATGAAAGCTTATGCTCAAATAAATTGGTTAGTCTCTAAGGTGCCACAAGTACTCCTTTCCTCTTAACACAGCTGCCTTCAAGGGTCATAATTTATTGCATTCAGGAACACAAGAGACCTTGGGCAAAGGCTGGATATCAGCAAGTTTCACCTCTTAAAAAAGCCTTATCACACAACTGCAAAGAAGCACAGCATGGGAAGAGTTAAAGAGCAGAGTGGTGGAATGGAAGGAAAGTTCAAATCAAACTCCATAGGACTGGCAGTGTCAACATTTGAACAACCTGTGGGTGGATTGAGAGGAAGGAAGGGAGGGAAGGGGTGCAGTGTAGTTTCTATCAGCAGTAGGAGACACCCTGTGACGGTTCTTGGGGTACCCAGACTGAGAGTCTCTTTGTTACCCTCTGTTTCCAGCGTGAGGGAGTCTTGCTTGTGGTAACCGAGTGTTAGCTCCCTACCACCACCACCCTTTCAGCCACTCAAACACCCTCCTTTGGGCTATGCCAGCTCCGTCTTCACCTTGCAGTTTAACAAGAGGTGCGCCCCAGTCCCCAAGTCCTCTCAAAATGTTCCCCAGCCCCTGACACTGGCAACCCACATAAATCCCAGATCCTTTGTCCCCAAAGGAGCAGTGTACACCAGTTTTACCTTAAGTCACTGCTCTTGTTTATACACAGCTTTTGTTTTAGTATAAGAAAGACTAGAGATTCCACTAGAAACAAAAGAGTGATGGAAATTGGTTACAATATAAAAAAATCATAAAACACGAACTAGGACCTACACTTATTAATAGTTACCTTTCCTATCTAATAAAGTAAGTCGTCCTCCCCTCCCACCCAAGAATGTCATCCTATTGCAGAGAGGGCTGGCTTCCCAAAACCAGGAACTAAACTTTCAGGAAAAACACCCCAGGCTAAATAAGATGTCTCCTTAGTGAAGGGATCCAAGATATCTCTCCCCACTCTGGTATTATACTGAACCAGTCTTTTCATAGTCAGGACAATCTCCTGTTTGTTATAATGTTTCTTTTTTACCTCCAAGTGGTTTCAATCATTTGCAGTTGTCTTTGATGGTTTTCCCCCTGACTATTCTGGGATGGGGTAGGCAAATGAACAACACATCCCATAATCGGCTAGCCAGGGAGGGGTTACAATATGAGACATACGGTTCCCTGACAACTAATCTTTACTTCAAGACCATAAGGCATAATTTTCTGCACAGTTACATTTATTCCTTAAGTATTATCCCTCCACACATCTCACAAGGATTATGAGCAATGATAAGTTACAAACTTTCAATAAAGACCTTACCTGTTACCCTTTACAGACAAATACCCTGTAAGCAATGTATTGTATGAAGCGAGTGTGGCAGGTCTGGGATGACAGTTCACAAAGAGCAGTAGATCCTTTGCCTAGGGACCTATGTATCGCAGACCCCTCCTTGAAATAGAAAGCATACCAAGTTTTTTATTTAGGGGCTCTTTTAAACAAAAATATCTATTAGGATTCACTGGGTTAGGAGCATTGTACCACTGGATTTTATTTGTGTCCCAGTACTGTCGTGAAATGGCAGTCTGACTGAAGCCTGCCATCTAAGCACAAATCTGTCCAGACACGTGTTACCAAGGCACACTTTACATAACAGGCCCCAGAGAATTTGCAGTGTGTGT
The DNA here is from genome assembly GCF_965140285.1 of Lepidochelys kempii. Lineage (NCBI taxonomy): Eukaryota > Metazoa > Chordata > Testudines > Cheloniidae > Lepidochelys > Lepidochelys kempii. The sequence goes on along the minus strand of NC_136380.1, from coordinate 206,738,707 downwards.
TAACTAAATGGGCTTTAGTTCTTCTTAGAAATTACATCTGTTTGAGTTTGGTGCAATCATTTTCCTTTCCTGTTTACAGGGGTTTGCAGTTCATTAGAAAGGAGAACCAATTTACCATGTAATGCCCCAAAAAGGCCTCAAAACAGCTTGATATTACCTAGAAGAGCATAGCGAGTTACACAGTCTTCATATGTTGCTGACCAAGGTTAGCACAATAGATTGAAAATACCACACAAGTTTGAGAGTCCTTTGAAAAGGTGAATTTAAATAATCAGACGTTTGCTTAACACTAGTGATTCAATCTGTCTCTATTGCAAGCATGTATTTTTGTTTTTATTTTGTTTTTTCATCTGTGCTCAGTAAAGATTGCAAGCCAAAAAAAAAGAAACCTTTTGACCCAGTCTTTTCCTTTTCATATAAGGAGTCTTTTGCTCATATTTATATGTATATAAGCTTTGCAGATCTGAGCTGTGATAGTTTTTCAATCTGACCCTATATGAACAAACAGAACAAGGGTAAGGAAGACAGCAACTGTGCAAACAGGACAACACTTTACTTGTAGGATCCAAGAGTCTCTGTCTTTGTAAAGCAGGGTGGAACAATAATTGTTTTTTAAAAATTAAGTTATTTAAATCAGATTGAGACTTTGTAAAACTAATTTGAAAATATGTAATCTGCAACTTCAGTGGCATTTCAAAATGGAGTTATAATTTTGTTACACGTTTTAATCAACTGGTAAGGTATGTGAATTTTGCAAAATTAATAGAGGCTAAAAAAATATTGAAAATTAAAGCCCTGATCCTGTAAACATTTAACCAGGTACAGAACTTTACTCCCAAGAACAGTCCCATTGACCTCAATGGGACTATTTGTGCTTAAAATTGAGCTTCTGCATAAGTATTTGGAGGATCAGGAGCAAAAATTTTATTTGTTAAAAACATCTCTTAGTGTCATAAAACCTTTGTCATTTCAAAACAAAAGTCCTTCAGGGTGATCAAAAGTTATTTAGACTTTGAATATATTAAAAGTTAGTAACTTTTTTATACTCATGCCAACATTTTCAAAGACAGGAGCTTAAATGTCTAAATATAGGCACATAAGAGTGGGATGTACAAAAACAATACTCATTGACTTCAGACTGCAAACTCTGATGAAGTTATAGAGCTTATTTTGGTTTCTTGACTTGCTGAAGTTGAATTTATCAATAGGTGGCGTTCATTGCAAATATAGCACAGGCTACATGGTTACAATTTTTGGTTGGTTTGTATTGTTCTCACAGTAAAGAATTTCAGTGAGGACCTGGATTTTTTTTTCAACATAGATTAACTCTGTGTGTGTGAAACTTTTTAACGGACTTTCAGATTTTATAGTTTCTCTATTAACATTGAGGAAACCAATTAGAAACACTTACAAAATGTTCATTATAGCAATTTAAGACAAAATGGGAGAAAGTGAAGAACAAGCAACTTGTAAATAAAACATGAAATAAAGTAATAAAGTATATTTAAATCAAGATTGTTATAACAATCCTCCCGCTCCCAAAATAAAGCCAAGTTCTTAGAAGGATCTTCTGTTATGCAACTATCTGAAACTGTTATTGAGGGTGACTAACTATTCCGCAGTATGCATGTGGGCAAACAACTTGACAGATGGGCAGCACAGGCATCTTTTTTATAACATTAGCTGGTTTGCATACCTTGGTGAGGGGCAATTTAGAAATACCTAAATAGAGGGGCTGAAGTAGAACTTTTTATTCATAGATTCTGAGGCCAAAAGGGACCACTGTGATCATCTAGCCTGACCTCCTGTATAACACAGGCCACCAAACTTTGCAAAAGTAATTCCTAAGCAGATCTTTTAGAAAAATATCTGATTGATTTAAAAATGGTCAGTGATCGAGAATCCATCACAACCCTTAGTAAACTGTTTCAGTAAATAGTTATCCTCACTATTAAAAACATATGCCTTATTTATGAATACTAAATTTCATGGGCAGCGCAAGAACTGCTAGCTCAGGGAGGCTAGCCGCTGGGCCCACCCCTTCTGCCCAAGGCCCTGCCTCTCCTGTCCCCCTCCCCCGACAGAGCCCAGAGCTCCTGCCTCACGACAGCTGCTGGCCCCTCCGCACCACAGGCCACTCAAGCGCCCCCAGCTCCAGAGCACTGGACGGGCGGTGCAGCCCCCAGCCCCAGACAGGTGGCGTGCCCCCAGCTCCAGTGTCCCCCAGCTCTGGAGCACCGTGCCGGTGGCGCGGCCCCAGCCCCGGCACCTCCATCCCTGGGCCAGGGGAGGAAGAGCAGAAAGCAGGAGGGGGCCTGGAGGTACAGCATGGGCGGGGCCACGCCTGGCTATTTGGGGAGGCTCCGTCTCCCCTGGCCTGTGATACTGTTGCCCGTAAGAAGTTCCAGACTGACAGCCCTGGAGATCAAAGCCCTCTACTTAGTCACAAACAGGTATACCATGGGTAGCAGCACGGCAAGCTGCCTTTGTGCCATCCTTTAAGTATTCCTCACTCCTGACCTGGAGATACTATCGATAGCGATTTCAGTTGAGTTTAGTCTGCATCATCCATTAAATTTCTTAGCCTCGGTTTGAGGCCCACAAACTCCCCCAACTGGCACATAAGTGGTGGTGATTTTTTGTAATGCAGACACAGTGGGACCTGGCATGGATCAGAGTGGTCAAGGTGAAGTATAAGAGCGTTGGAGGGGAGAGGCAGTGCCTTCTGGAGAGCCAGAGACGGAAAAGGGTATTTTTCATAGTTGTAGCTATGTGGGCTCTAACAGCACTGTCTAAAAGGCCACCAACACTGAACGGACATAATCTGACAGCACGAGCCCTCAACAGAGGGTACTGTTATAGAAGAGGAAAATACAAATGCTTCCCTTGCTCCACTTGTCTGCGTTCAGTTTCAGACACTTGCCTTTCATACAGGTGCTGATCCAACTTTCTCAATGCCTAGCTGAGAAGATGGTGCTGGTTATATTGGGTATAAAGGTGATTTAGAGGTAGGTGTCATCCGTTGCCTCAACATTATCCTCCCATACCCTGCATTGAAAAAATAGGGGAGAAAATTAAGCCTTGTGGAATGCCACATAGAGGGTTTTGAAGATACAGTATCTGTTGCCTGTTACAACCCTCTCTTGGTTTGGTATGAGAAGAACCAGAGCCATTTCCATTCACCCTGCAATCTCTTGGAGTCTGCCCAGCAGAATTTGGTGATCAACAGCAAAAAGATCTAGCAGCAAGATCCCCAAATTCACACGTATACACCTACATGCCTGAACAATTCAAATTTCATCTCAGAGCTGGAGACATGCACGCACACTGAACCTTATCACCAGTATAGTCATCTGTATGCCTTTCTTGCCAGAGACATTCAGTAATGGACAACGAAGACAGAGAACATGGAATCCAATAGGTCTTTTAAGGATATTTCAGGACCAATTCCACCAGGCCCACAGGTTACCTCAAACCCACAGAAAGCAGAAAAACCACTCCTTACAGTGAGTTCTCAAATCCAAGGACCAGGTTGTATTTACACAGGTACAGAGTGTTACACCCCAGGGACCAGGTGGAATGTAGCAAGCCAGTGAACTGGCTATATTTACAAGGAGAAAGGCAGAGATTCTCGTTTCTGACATGATCTTTTATACACAATATTGCACAATCTTTTATCAACACTCCTCATTCACTACTCCAAATCTTTCTTTTACTATTGGGACATAGTTATTGCCATACATGACGTTACAAATTACACAATAACTTACGTAACACGTTGTTCCCCTTTTTATCATAAAGAAAATTATCCATCCTATTATTTGACAGGGACTTGACTTGTTTACTTTAGACACTACAAAAACTTAGTAACAGAATGACCAGATGTTAGTATTGTTTCCCCTTTGTTTGCACTTTCCCCATCTCTAAAAGGTTATAACAACCACATAATTTTGCAGGCCTACAAAACTTACTTTTATATAACTCATACATCGCTAATCAGTCATCTACTTTATAAGGATAAGGCCTTTATCATGTTATATAGGGTAATCTCACCTACCCTACCATGTTATATAGGGTAATCTCAATGCTTTACTCCCTTATAGGTCTACTTTAAATTTCAAGATGCTATAATCCTGACTCTGCCATCCTTTCAGATGTTGTATTTCAGGAGCCTCCCATATTTCCTCCTACTGCCAATGCTGGCTCAAATATTTATCACTGTAACAAAAGACCCCACTACTGGCTAAAATCTAGTGCTTTAGTCCTGTCCCCCAAATCTAAGCCCCTTCACAGCACAGTAAGTTTTTAGCATCAGCGCGGACACTGACTAGGCTTGCATGCTATAAGTTTAAATACGAATCCAACAATACAATCTACTGCAACACAAGTAACAGGATTCCATGTGTGTTCTTGATCTGACATCTAAACAGATTTCCATGTCGAAAAGGATGACACACTTGGGAGACGGTATTACCAAGCATGCACCTTCAAAAGAACAGAGTCAGCAGAATAATAAAAGGCAAGAAAGCTGCAGGAACAACCTTTTCCACTGAAGTGGCAATGGCTTAGCAATATTCACAAAAGGGTTGAGGGACATCTTTCCATTTGTGTGTGTTTGGATTTGTAAAGCCAAGAGAGGGGTGTACGTGGCAAATATTTTCTGTGCTTGTGTTGACAAAACTCACTCACACAGACATGGCATGAACACTGTAGGTCATGGCATGAAAACTTTAGCAGATGCTTTATAGCTGTAAAGATTAGACATACCAGCCAGATGTTGTGACAGTCTGTACCCCTATGTTCATCCTTTTACAGGACTATGTTATATTTCGTATAAAGTATGCCTTGTGAGTGGACACAGGGGATGGATCACTCAATGATTACCTGTTCTGTTCATTCCCTCTGAAGCACCTGACTGTCAGAAGATAGGATCCTGGGCTAGATGGACCTTTGTTCTGACGCAGTATGGCTGTCCTTATCTAAGGTATCATTTGAAAACTCATCATTTGCTGACCATTATTGTCCTGGTAAAATGTGTATGGCAACTCTGTTACAAAGTTATAAGATTCTATTGCATGCTATTACTGAAAGACATGCTTCAAGTCTGGGGAGCAGTCACAAACCAGTTCCCCAGAGACAAAACGCTAGCCAACACCTGAGCCAGGTGTCAACAAAACCAAATGAACCAGCACCTGATTAAGTGGCCATTCTTTGGCAGGAAAGAGGGCATGGGCAAAAAAAAACCAAACTACATCTTGACCCAGGAACAACTTGGGGTTCATGTCCACACAGACTTTGTCTCCTGAACCTTAGCTGGAGATGATTCTCGAAGAACAGAAAGAACTGTAAGAAGGGAGAGCAGATGCCCCAAATTATTCCTCCCTTTCTCTCTACCCACAGCATCCACAACAACTAAAGAAGAAAGGAAACAGCTTTGGACCAGGGGAGGGATCCTGACTGAAAGAAAGTCAGCCAGTAAGACTGCAGAAACATGTGGTGAGAGAGACTTTGCTTTGAATTCATGTAGAGTGTTAAGGTAGGCATTAGTTGTGCTTTACCTTTATTTTCTTGTAACTAATTCTGACTTTTATGCCTCATTACTTACATTCATTTAAAATTTATCTTTTGTAGATAATATATTTGTTTTAGCTAAAACAATGCGTTTGTACTGAAGTGTTTGCGAAAGTATTTGAGATAACAGGGTTTACTGTTCAAGAGGGAACTGGGCACTATAAGACATACATTTCTGGGGAAAGTCTGGGACTGGGAGCTTGCTGGTGTTGCTCTGCAGTGTAATTCAGGAGTGGCTAGCTATAGCACTCATATACAATAACTGGGACTAAATTACATGTGGGAGACTTTGTGTGAGCAGACCAAGAGTGGTTGCTCTCACAGAGAAGCAGTGTAAAAGTCACCCGAGGTTGGAGAACTGAGTGGACGCAGCTGTTCATCAGTCCAGATTGTACCCTGGGTAATGTCACAGACATCACTTCAAAATATGAGAGGATGGCCACCAGGACTCTATGAGCAACAGCTCCAGTGAATTATAACTGTAAGGCCAAGAAGGCCATTTGACATTCTGCATAGTGCTAACTATAAACTTGCACCCACTAATTCCTGAATGTCCAATACCTTGTGGTTAAACTGAAGTATATCTTTCAGACAGACATACAATCTTGATTTAAGGATTTCAAGTAATGGACAATCTACCACATCCCTTGAGTCATTCTAAGCATTACCATTAGTGTTAAATGTGTGTGCCTTATCTACAATATGAATTTCCCCATTTGTCTTTAGGTGTAGCTCAGAGATTTGCCAATATGAAGCAGAGTGAAACTGACATGATTACCAATTTCATTTCTGAGCAGTGAAAGTGAGCAGAGTCTCTACCTGCTACCTGACATAGCTCTGATCAGTGACAAAGACCCTTAAGCTGTGGTAACACTGCATTAGTTTACATTAAGGTCACAAATGGAAAGCGATCTTTGCAACCATGGTGGTGAAAAATTTAAAAATAGAAACTGAAGTTCTTCAGAAGGGGAAGGCTTAGAGTCTTTTCCAGGAAAAATGTCTGACATGCCAGTGATGAGCAAACAAATGAATTTTTGAGCCCTGCTGGAGGTTGTAGAGTTGGCTGTTTTTTTTAAAATCATTGATATATAATATGTACATGGCCCTGTACAGTAGAGAAAATACAGCCACAATACCTGCTCCAAAGATCTTGCGGGCTAAGGTTATGATTCAATACTATACTGAATAAAGAAAAGGCTAGATACACAGCTTCATGGAACACATGGGTCTTAGTAATTTTTTTTTTTTTAAAGGTAGGACGAGAGAGAGCAGAATGAAGAGACATGGAGTGAGACGTGGACAAGGGAGACCATAAAAATGAGAAGAGATGAGAATGGGCAACACAAGAAAGGGAAATGGGTGGGTGGGCTTTAGTGCAGGTTCTGAGTGAGAAAGTGGGGAGACTGAATAGTGAGAGAAGACAGAGGCTTTTGGCAGATGTGTTTAGAATACTCTGGAGGGGATGAAGTGAGAAGCTGGGCACTCAGAGAAATTATGGGATTTTAAGAGATGAGATGCTCAAGGCACAACAGGAGTTTGGTCAAAATCCCTTTCCTCAATAAGACATTCCAGGCCACACGAGAGCTCAGTTTCACAGTTACTGCCTTACCTTAGCTCAAGGTGCTTTGAGAAAGCTGGAGTTTGAAAGGTGCTAGAGAAAAGCAAACTAAGTGCGTTATACAGTCGAATGTTGCTGTTAAGCACAAGAATATGCAGTGCAGGACTGAAATTTATTCTTTTTTTAAAAAAAGACTCCAATGATTTTCATTTTAACATTTATATCTCCCCCTCCTTACACAGCTTAAATTTCATTTTACTATATTAACAATATGTCACTGATACCATGCAGGAAACTGACAACACTAAAATACCACCAAGATTATTATTATGAATGCAAGAGCAAAAAGTCAGGGAGGAAAGGGTCAACTACTTCTGATTCCATATAGCAGGAGAATATAGTGATGGAAGAAACCTATCCGGGCATCTACTCCATCCCCTTTCCAATGGCTACCCTTTAGAGTACCTTCTTTAGTGTCTTGTTCAATCTAATTTTTAAAATAAGCCATTGCCTAGTCTATGGGTGGATGTCCCATTCTGTACGAGAACATAAAGCCAACCCAATAATGCAATATGTTTACCTTAAGATTTTTCTCACAATAATAAAAATAGAAAGCAATGTGGTACAATAAAAGGATGATGTGACTATGATGGGGGGGGTAGAGAAGGGGGAAGGAGGAGAGAAAAAGATCTCTCTCTTCAACCACAGGGAACCTTAGATTTGTTTTCTTTCTAGCTTCAAAACCAAATTCAAATATTATCCTGCTAAATACTCTGATATAGCTTAGTTTTTCAATAAAATGCAGTGCTTCAATTGAGTACTATAAATAAACAGAGCCCAACACAAGTCTGTTAAATTCACAAGTCTGTTAAATTCAATGTGGGATCTCTAGCTTCTGTCTCTCCCTCACCACAACCCACTCTCCCTTGCAGTTTCTAGTCACGTAATTTTTCTTTCAGATTAACCTTGAATCTGACAACTGAATGTTACACTATGTCAGATTCACAAATATGATTGGGCTATGAAAAGGGGAAGAAACATCAAAGGTGTGCATCACCCATCCAGACTCGATTAACCTGAGCTACAGAAAATAAAGCTATCAAATGCTTTTCTATGTTGGTAACGGTTAACAAGTTCATCTTCTCCAACCACTGTCTCCAGACAGAACAGAGCATCTCCCTCTACCGGTTAAGAAAACACTGAAGCTTGTACTCTTACATATAGCATGTGGCTAACCCACATGAACAACAGAATGTACTTGCGGATATTTAATGCCTTGTGTTTTCTCTTAAGTACTAAAAAATCCATTTGAGGAGATGGTACTGAGTTATTTAGATTCTGACAATCTTGCAACACTTTGCCTGTAGAAAGTACATTTCTGCAGATTGCATGGTTTTAAAAGGTCACAGAACAAAAGATTAACATTTTCCCCCAGAAGCCTCTGTAAGAGATAGTGCTTTACTTTAGCTATCTGCCATTTTCATCTCTACCTCCAGCTATACTTCAGCAGGGTGACAACCTCATAATAGTTAAGGTTAAGATCAGCTTTCTGTTTAAAGCTCAACTCTTTAATCAGATTGCCCTGAAATTTGATGTGTATCATTTACACATGGGATTCTGTTAACGAGCCAAATTTGGGGACATTTAAACCAAAGAGTTCCCAAGATATAGCCCCTGGCAAAAAACCCAGCCTGTTTAAAAGTTGTGCATCAACAGTGGAATACCATGTGGGCAATCACACAAAGAAAAATCTTGTTTACCCTCAATCATGGACAAATCTGGCAGATTTATTTAATGACTGACTTTAAACAGTAATATATTTATTTTTTTACTTTCCTGACTGGTTCCATTGTTACCCCAATAGACCCTAACAGTAAACCACACACAACCAACCACAATACTGATAAATGCAAAAGTAATGTACATTGGAAAACATAATCCAACTATACACATAAAATGAGGGGGTCTAAATTAGCTATTACCACTCAGAGATCTTGGAGTCATTGTGGATAGTTTTCTGAAAACATCCACTCAATGTGCAGAGGCAGTCAAAAAAGAAAACAGAATGTTGGGAATCATCAAGAAAGGAACAGATAATAAGACAGAAAATATCATATTGGCTCTACATAAATCCATGGTAAGCCCACATCTTGAATATTGTGTACAGATGTGATCACCCCATCTCAAAAATATATATATTGGACTTGGAAAAGGTCCAGAAAAGGGCAACAAAAATGATTAAGGGTATGGAATTAGGGGTATGAGGAGAGACTAATAAGACTGGTACTTTTAAGCTTGAAAAGCAGACAATTAAGAGGGGATATGACAGAGGTCTATAACACATCATGACTGGTGTGAAGTAAATACGGAAGTGTTATTTACTCCTTCTCAAACACAAGAACTATGGGTCACTGAATGAAATTAATAGGCAGCAGGTTTAAAACAAACAAAAGGAAATATTTTTTCCACACAACACCCAGTCAGTCTGTGGAACTCCTTGCCAGAGGATGTTGTGAAGGCCAAGACTGTAACAGGGTTCAAAAATGAACTAGATAAATTCATAGAGGATAGGTCCATCAATGGCTATTAGCCAGGATGGGCAGGGATGATGTCCCTAGCCCAGAGGTGGGCAAACTTTTTGGCCCAAGGGCCACATCGGGGTTGCAAAAAGGTATGGAGGAGTGTTAGATACGCTGGAGGGTAGGGATAGGATACAGAGGGACCTGGACAAATTGGAGGATTGGGCCAAAAGAAATCTGATGAGGTTCAACAAGGACAAGTGCAGAGTCCTGCACTTAGGACGGAAGAATCCAATGCACAGCTACAGACTAGGGACCGAATGGCTCGGCAGCAGTTCTGCAGAAAAGGACCTAGGGGTTACAGTGGATTAGAAGTTGGATATGAGTCAACAGTGTGCCCTTGTTGCCAAGAAGGCCAATGGCATTTTGGGATGTATACGTAGGGGCATTGCCAGCAGATCGAGGGACGTGGTCGTTCCCCTCTATTCGACATTGGTGAGGCCTCATCTGGAGTACTGTGTCCAGTTTTGGGCCCCACACTACAAGAAGGATGTGGAAAAATTGGAAAGAGTCCAGCGGAGGGCAACAAAAATGATTAGGGGCCTAGAACACATGACTTATGAGGAGAGGCTGAGGGAACTGGGGATGTTTAGTCTTTAGAAGAGAAGAATGAGGGGGGGATTTGATAGCTGCTTTCAACTACCTGAAAGGGGGTTCCAAAAGAGGATGGCTCTAGACTGTTCTCAGTGGTAGCAGATGACAGAACGAGGAGTAATGGTCTCAAGTTGCAGTGGGGGAGATTTAGGTTGGATATTAGGAAAAACTTTTTCACTACGAGGGTGGTGAAACACTGGAATGCGTTAGCTAGGGAGGTGGTGGAATCTCCTTCCCTAGAAGTTTTTAAGGTCAGGCTTGACAAAGCCCTGGCTGGGATGATTTAGTCAGGGATCGGTCCTGCTTTGAGCAGGGGGTTGGACTAGATGACTTCCTGAGGTCCCTTCCAACCCTGATATTCTATGATTTTATGGAGGGCTGGGTAGGGAAGGCTGTGCCTCCATAGACTGCCTGGCCCCCGCCTCCCATCCACCCCCTCCCACTTCCTGCCCCCTGACTGCCCCCCTCAGAACTGCTGACCCATCCAACCCCCCCTGCTCCTTGTCCCTGACCGCCTCCTCCAGGGACCCCCCCCCGCTCCCTGTCCCCTGACTGCCCTGACCCCTATCCACATCCCCGCCCCGACAGGCCCCCCGGAACCCCTGACCCATCCAACCCCCCACTCCTTGTCCCTTGACTGCCCCCTCCCGGGACCCCCATCCCTAACTGCCCCCCAGAACTCCTATCCAACCCCCCCTGTTCCCTGAGCACCCCCGCCCCAACCTCTACCCCATCCAACTGCTCCTTGTCCCCCGACTGTCGCCCAGGACCTCCTGCCCCTTATCCAACCCCCCCTCCCCCTTACCACACCATTCATATGAGCAGGACAGGCTTATTGGAAAGCCTGGGAGGTGGGCGGCCGGAAGCCACACTGCCCGCGTGGCGGCGTAACTCCAGGGGAGAGGGGACGGCAGGGGAGGGGCCGGGGGCTAGCCTCCCTGGTCGGGAGCTATGGGGCCGGGCAGGACGGTCCTGCAGGCCATAGTTTGCCCACCTCTGCCCTAGCCTGTTCGCTAGAAGCTGGGAATGGGCAACAGCAGATGGATCACTTGATGATAACCTGTTCTGTTCATTCCCTCTGGAGCACCTGGCATTGGCCACTGTCGGAAGACAGGATACCAGGCTAAATGGACCTTTGGTCTGACCCAGTATAGCCGTTCTTATGTATGGGCAAGAGCAGCATGCGATGAAAGGCTACTTACTACCAACAAGGATACACTGCTTTCTTCTCCTTTGAATTTGATTGTGATACTGAGCTTTCATTTCTATACTGCCTTTTACCCAAACATCCTTACAAGTATTTACTTTATAAACACTGCTCCTTGATTGTACAACTATATAAGTAATACTGCATCCATCACCAAAACACAGCCAACCACTGGGGCAAAAGGTGGCAATTGTTTAATATCTCCCAGCAACACTACAGAACAGTTGAGGTCAGGAAGGAAAGAATACCATGTTCTATTCAAACTGAAAGGGAAAAACTAAAAAGACCATGTAATTACCCATGTTGAAATTTCAAGAAGCAACATGGAATCTTTGATTACAAACTATAAGGACTTTGGGTTTGACTTTTGTACTTCATTCCAATATTAGCACCTCTTGAAGCACAGTGCCCCCAGCTCCAGGAAAACCCAGGAGAAAGATCACAATCACCGAAGTATGTTTCACTACTGAAAAGCACTGCATTTCCTGAAATTCTGGACCCTAAATGATGAAAGAAAAAACAAAAGCATTTGATGCTTGCACCATACCTGTCATGGGATCAAACAGCTGATTGGCCTCCAAGTCTGTGAAGGTGCTGAAACAAATAGGACATTTGAAGGAGGCACGATTGGTGGAGTCTCTCTCGTCTGTCTCAATCCTCCTCCTCATGTGGTCCAGCTTGTACTTCACCACATTGACCAGCAGACGATAATTGATGAAGTAGTAGTTGTGCCGGGTGGTTTTGCCATCCGGAGCTGTCTCCACTCTCATCCTGCATTTGATGAACTTGTCCCCCTTCAGAGTGTTGAGAACTGCCCGCAGTTGCTTCCGATCAAACTTTAGCAGCTCCAACATGTCCTCCTCCTTTACGCAAGGATTCCGGATGAGGATGTCCAGCGCCAAAGCATGTTCAATGCCATAAAAACCACGCACCACATACTTGGCAAGGCGCTTCAGAGCCGCTGGGACTTCAGTGAGGACGTCCGGGTCTGTCATATCAGGTACGACACTGAAGCTTCATGTATACTGCAAGGAAAAGAAGATGGACTATAAATTATTTCCCCTCATTTAAACAGTTTTGATCCAGGTTACCAAAACCTAAAAAAGGAAGGACCACTAAAAATAATAGTTTTTCATCTTCCCTTCCCCATCCCTCAACACTCTCTTCAGGTATTAATAATGCAACTAACAGCACAGTACGATTAGACAGTGCACAATTTCCACTGCAAAATGGGAAAATTTTGGTGATTTTTTTCTACCGTACCACCTAATAGATTTCAGTTCCACCTACTCTGCTGTAACATTAAATATCTCTTCCCTTTGAGCTTTTATAGAGCTACACGATCAGCTGAGACTTACAATTAGGAAGCAAGCACCAAAAGACTACAGCGAGACACATCATCACACAGAAATAAGTCACAGTTTGACATTTGGAGAGAGTTTAATGAGGGAGTTCTCCAGGTGAAGGAGGAGTGATAACATGATGATTGGGGTGAGTTTGTTGTCTGTCTGTGTGCTTGCAGTGTGCCTGCCTGCCTGCAGTTTATAGTGTGGTCTGGTTGGAGCACCATGTGCTGAGCCTAAGGCTTGCCAGGCAAAGCTGAGAGCTTTGATCCCTAAACCCTTTAGGATCTGTAAACCAGTGGATGGGTCTACTCAGGGAGAATTGGGGGTTAAAAAGCCAGCTTCTAAGCAACCAGAGGACTAGCAGGGGAGTTTAGAGAGGGAGCGTGAGAGCCAGATACATCTCCATTCTCTAAATGTAGGCCAATAAACACTCTCCCCTTCCCCCCCCCCACGCCCAAAAAATAGTTGCAGGAGTAAAACTAATGCAGGCAGAAGCCTAGCAGCTAAGCGGAGCCTGCCCATTTTATTGCACTGAATACAGCATGTACGATTACCTGCGTTATGGGCAGGAGGCATATGTATGTAGTCAATACAAGCAGTTTGTATCACAGGCTCTTGAGGCCAGAGTAGCTGAACTGGAGGAGCTAAGAGAGGTACAAAGACAATACTTTCCGGGACACAGTAGAGTGGTTCTACTGCCTCTGTGCTGTTGAGGAGGATGAAAGTCTCAGGGAAGGAGAACATTAAAGTGGAGCGGAGGGAAATGATGTCATAGTTGGGACCCTTCTTCCAGATGATGTCATGGTATTCTCACACACTGGGGGAGGGGACCTCAGTTGTTCGGCAGAGACCAATAATAGTAATGGGGGATTTGATCATTAGAAATATAGATAGTTGGGTTTGTGATGACCAAGAGAACCGCATGGTGAATTGCTTGCCAGGTACGAAGGTTGCAGGTCTCTCAAGACATCTAGACAGACTTATGTGCACTGCTGGGGAGGAGCCAGTGATGTGGTTCATGTAGGCATCAATGACAAAGGGAAAAGTAGGAGACAGGTCCTGGAGGCCAAATTTAGGCTGCTAGATAAGAGATTCAAGTCCAGGAGCTCCATGGTAGCATTCTCTGAAATGCTTTCAGTTCTACCATCAAGGCCAATTAGACAGGCAGAATGGCAGGGCTTCAATGCGTGGATGAAACAATGGTGTATGGAGGAGGGTTTTAGATTTATTAGGAACTGGAGAACCTTTTGTGAAAGGAGGAGCCTATCCAGGAAAGATAGGTTCCACCTAAACCAAAATGGAACCAAATTGCTGGCATATAAAATTAAAGAGGGTCACAGAAGAGTGTTTAAATTAAGGGCGGGGGAAAGCTAACAGGTACAGAGGAGCACACAGTTTGGACAGAGACATCCCTTAGGGGATCTTAACGGGGATCCTCTGTATCCTACTAACGAAGAGAGGATAGAAGTTGATAAAGTACAAATGGGAACTGAAGAGAAACATTCAAATGAAAAGGAGTCCCATTCAATTACATCACATGAAGGCAGACAACTAAAGATTGACAAATTCTATAAGTGCTTGTATACATATGCCAGAAATCTAAATAGTAAGATGGGTGAACTCGAGTGCCTGGTATTAAATGAAGATATTGCTATAATAGGCATCACAGAAACTTGGTGGAACAATGGTAATCAATGGGACACTAATACCAGAATTCAAAATATATAGGGATGAGAGTAGGTTGTAATGGTGGAGGTGTAGCATTATATGAGAAAGAAAGCATAGAGTCAAATTGTCAGGGTTCCCTCCCCACTCTGAACTCTGGGGTACAGATGTGGGGACACGCATGAAAGACCCCCTAAGCTTATTTCAAAAACTTCCCCAAGGCACAAATCCTTCCTTGTCCTTGGACGGTTTCTGCTGCTGCCACCAAGTGAGTTAGACAAAGATTCAGGAAACGGACCACTTGGAGTTCCTGTTTCCCCAAAATATCCCCCCAAGTCCCTTCACCCCCTTTCCTGGGGAGGCTTGAGAATAATATACCAACCAACTAGGTAAACAAGGTGAGCACAGACCAGACACTTGGGTTTTTAGGACACTAAAAACCAATCAGGATTCCCCTCTAGGCAAAACTTTGAAGTTACAAAAAACAGGAATAAACCTCCTTCTTAGCACAAGGAAAACTCGCAAACTAAAACAAAAAATAAGCTAACACATTTCCTTGCTATTACTTACAATTTTTGTAATCTTGGATGCTTATTTCAAGTAGGGTTTTAGGAGATGGCTTTTCCTACCCTGGTCCCTCTCTGTCCAAGAGAGCGCAACAAAGAGAGCGCAAAACAAAACCTCCCCCCACAGATCTGAAAGGATCTTCTTCCCTGATTTGTCCTTTTGGTCAGGTGCCAACCAGGTTATTTGAGCTTCTTAACCCCTTACAGGTAAAGGAGGGATTTTATACTACCCTTAGCTGTATGTTTATGACACAAATATCGTAAAAATCTTAAATGAATCAAACTGTACCACAGAAACTCTATCGATGGACATTCCATGTTTGATCAACAAGAGTATAGCAGTAGGAACATACTACTGACCACGTGACTGAGATGGTTATGGTGACTATGAAATACTCAGGGAGATTAAAGAGGCTATATAAATAGAAAACTCACTAATAATGGGGGATTTCAACTATCCCCATATTGACTGGTATATGCCACCTCAGGACATGACGCAGAGATAAAATTTTTAGACACCATTAACAACTGCTTCTTGGAGCAGCTAATCCTGGAACCCACAAAGGAAGAGGCAATTCTCGATTTAGTTCTAAGTGGAGCACAGGATCTGGTTCAAGAGGTGAATATAGGTACAGCTTGGTAATAGCAACAAACCTGGGGGGGGGGGGGGGAAGGAGGTAAAATACCAAAGAAACCCACCACAGTAGCATTTAACTTCAAGAAGGGGAACCACACAAAAATGAGGAAGCTACTTAAATGGAAATTGAAAAGAACAGTCACAAGAGTAAAATGCCTGCAAGCTGCATGAAAACGTTTTTAAAAACACCATAATAGAGGCTCAGATTAAATGTATACCCCAAATAAAAAAAACAGCAAGACCACCAAAACAAAACAAAAAAAAACAAAAAACAAACAGAGTAAAAGAGGCTGTTAGAGGCAAAAAGGCATCCTTTAAGAATTGGAAGTCAAATCCTATGGAGGAAAACAGAAAGTTGCATAAACTCTGGCAAGTCAAGTGTAAAAGTATGATTTGGCAGCCCAAAAAAGAATTTGAAGAGCAACTAGCAAAGACACACAAACTAACAGCAGATTTTTTTTTTAAATACATCAGAAGCAGGAATCCTACAAACCAATCAGTGGAGTCACTGGATGACTGAGGTGCTAAACGAGCACTCAGGGAAAACAAGACCAGCACGGAAAAGCTAAAAGAATTATTTGCATCAATCTACACTGTAGAGCAGGGGTTCTCAAACTTTAGTGCACCGCAACCCCCTTCTGATAACAAAAATTACTACATGATCCCAGGAGGGGGGAACTGAAACTTGAGCCCACCCAAGCCACACCGCCCTGGGATGGGAGGAGGGGGGCGCAAAGCCAAAGGGCTTCAGCTCCAGGCAGGGAGCCTGTAACCTGAGCCCTATTGCCCAGGACTGAAACCCTTGGGCTTTGGCCCCAGGCCCCAGTAAATCTAATCCAGCCCTGGCAACCCCATTAAAATACAGTTGTGACCCGCTTTGGGGTCCCGACCCACAGTTTGAAAACAGCTACTGTAGAGGATGTGCGGGAGATTCCCACACCGCAGCCATACTTTTTAGGTGACAAATCTGAGGAACTGTCCCATATTGAGGTGTCAATACAGGACGTTTAAGTGATAAATTAAAAAGTAATATGTCACCAGGACCAGATGGTATTCACCCAAGATTTCTGAAGGAAGTCGTATATGAAATTGTATGTAACCTATCACTTAAATTAACTTCTGTACCAGATGACTGGAGAATAGCTAATGTCATGCCAATTTTTAAAAAAAGCTCCAGAGGCAATCCTGGCAATTACAGACCAGTAAGCCTAACTTCAGTACCAGGCAAACTAGTTGAAACTATAGCGAAGAACAGAATTATCAGACACATAGTTGAACACAATTTGTTGGGGGAAGATTCAACACAGCTTCTGTAAAGGAAAATCATGCCTCACCAATCTATTAGAATTCTCTCAAAGAGGTCGACAAACATGTGGACAAGGGTGATCCAGTGGATATAGTGTACTTAGACTTTCAAAAAGCCTTTGACAAGGTCCCTCACCAAAGTCTCTTAAGCAAAGTAAGCAGTCTTGGGATAAGAGGGAAGGTCCTCCCATGGATCATTAACTGATTAAAAAGATAGGAAACAAAGGGTAGGAATAAATGCTCAGTTTTCAGAATAGAGAGAATAAATGGGGGGGAGGGTCCCCCAGGTATCTGTACTGGGACCAATGCTGTTCAACATATTCGTAACTGATCTGGAAAAAGGAGTAAACAGTGAGG
This sequence comes from Lepidochelys kempii, assembly GCF_965140285.1. Classification (NCBI taxonomy): domain Eukaryota; kingdom Metazoa; phylum Chordata; order Testudines; family Cheloniidae; genus Lepidochelys; species Lepidochelys kempii. The sequence continues at coordinate 206,721,322 of NC_136380.1, read as the reverse complement.
CAGCAAAGTTTGCAGATGACATAAAATTACTCAAGATAGGTAAGGCCAAAACAGACTGCGAAGAGTTACAAAGGAATCTCACAAAACTGAGTGACTGGGCATCAAAATGGTAGATGAAATTCAATGTTGATAAATGCAAAGTAATACACATTGGAAAACATAATCCCAACTACACATTCAAAATATTCTAAATTGGCTATTGCTAGGGTTGTCAATTAATCGCAGTTAACTCACGTGATTAACTCAAAACAAATTAACTTGATTAAAAAATATTTGTGATTAATTGCAGTTTTAATCGCACTATTAAATTTAAATGGGTATTCTATTGTTTATTACAAATATTTTTGATGTTTTTCTACATTTTCAAATATATTGATTTCAATTACAAGACAGAATACAAAGTGTACAGCGCTCACTTTATATTCTTTTTATTACAAATATTGGCACTGTAAAAACCAAAAAAACAAACAAACAGTATTTTTCAATGGACTGTAGTGCAGTCTCTTTATCCTGAAAGTGTAATTTACACACGTAGATTTTTTTGTTACATAACTGCACTAAAAAACAAAACAATATAAAACTTTAGAGTCTACAAGTCCATTCAGTCCTACTTCTTGTTCAGCCAATTGCTAAGACAAACAAGTTGGTTTACATTTGCAGGAGATAAATGCTGCCCACTTCTTAATTACGTCACCTGAAAGCGAGAACAGGCATTCACATGGTACTTTTGTAGCCAGCATTGCAAGGTAAAGAAGACATTTTACATTGTTTTATATTTGAGTGCAGTTATGTAAAAAAAAATAAAATAAAAAAAATCTACATTTGAAAGTTGCACTTTCTCTCTGCCCCCCCGCTACAGCCCTGGGGCTCGAGGACCTGTCAACCTGCATGCAACCCCAGGACTGGAGGACGTCTCAAGCCCCCACTATAGCAGGCGGGGCTGGAAGTGGGATCCAGGGACCAAGTTTGTTCCCCAAGGGGGCCCACAAATATGTTTGGCACCAAGCCCAAAACGGTTAATCCGGCCTTGCTCATAAAGATCTCTTCTTTCCAGTTAAGGAGAGCTACTTTCCAGCTGATGGCTGTTCATAAACTTAATTAGAATAAATGTCTCTGCACCCCCTACCATGGCCCTGGGGCTGGAGCTCTCTGTGTCCCTTCTCCTGCCGCAGCCCCGGTGCTAGAGTCATTACGGGCCCCTTCCCAGGGTGGACCTGACATGGGCGTCATAGTAAACCTGGTATTGTTTATGAGACATTTTCTTAATCCAAGGGAATTTAAATTGGGATATTTCACCATCAGGAGACAGTTTTACCTGTCTTGGTGTTCACTTCCATGAGTCCTCTCTGTCACCTTCCACTTCTAGAGCGGACAGACCACAATTAAAGGAGGAGGACGAAATATATAGAGAGAAAGCCTGCACTAATATCCTGTCTTGTCATTACTATCACAAACCCCTACTCTCCCAAACCATGAGATCCAGGACTCATATTCTTCAGAGCTGACAGGGAGCACCATCACCCTGGCAGCAAGAAAGCCTTCGATGTTCTTCATCTGAGCACACTAATGAGCCATCACTGTGCAATCACTAAGCCCTGCACGTGACTCAACAGCTGCTGAATCACCTGTCAGCTGAGATTGCTTAGGATTTTGCTCGCAATTATTTATAGAACAATACCATGCTCTGCAGCCCAAGAAAAGCTTGCAAACAGTGAGTTCTTGGTACCTGACACATGCACAGACCCCCTCTCCTTAGTGACAGCTGCCTTTCTGCCATTACCAACTCAAGCGTTGCCTCTTTTCAATCCCCCTCCAAACCCCACTGTATCCCTTCCCTCCCTCATGTCTTTGCTGCAGCTGAAGATTATGCTCCTCTCAGTTTACCTGACCTGATGATCTTGGTGGCTGAGTAATTAGGCTTTATATGGTACAGCTCAATAATAAAGAAGTTAAAATTGGTCTATCCCTGGCCTCCTTCCTCCTCCTCAGTTCTTGCAGAGTAAAAAAAAACAAACAAAAAAAATCATTCCCCCATTCTCTCCTGGCACTCCCTTCCCCCATGCTTTTTTCCTGACTCAGGGCTGTATCCTGCCCTCAGCTTGGATACCGAATGCCCACCAATGTGAATAGGTTGCATGCTACAAATGGCAGAAAGAAGGCAGTGTTTGGATATCCATCTCCAACTCCTCTGTGAAAAGTAAACCCATGCCATAAAATCAATCAGATGGGGCATTTTAACAGTTAACTCTCCACATCCCACATAAAAAAAGTACTACACTGAGTAAATTTTTAGAAGTTTCCTCTTACTAACATTATTTATCTCCACTAGTTAGCATTGATAGGAGTCTTAGTGTAAATGGGCCATCAGTGTTCTCCACCAGCATGGAGTCAAAAGGGGGAAAAAAAGTAACACTCTCATAAATGCATATCTAGAACTCACTTTTTAGGTCTTCCTTCTCTGTGTTCATTCCCATTTTATCTGTTCTCTTTAGAAAATCAGTTTGTGCTTGATCCAAACTCTTGACTCTTTATACTTCAGTGGACAGCCCCACCTACTCAAGTGCCAATTTCTCTGATTTCTTCTATGCCATCCTCTCCCACACAGTTCTTCCATCTTAACAAACCTGCTCAGCACGTGACAATATGAGTTCTCCTAACGCACTCTCACACTTTCCAAGAATTGCAGCCACGTGATGCAGAGATGTCAGCATGACATTGTCACTAAGGCAAGGGAAGATGCCTTGCAACATATTTATTGCTTTGGGGGAGAAATATTGTCTTTGAAGAGAGTGAACACTTGAATGAGCCAGTGAAATAGCTTGGTTTATACCAACTACAGAGCTACAAAGTTCAGCCCCTCCCACAGATACCAAAAAGCAGGGAGTCCGAGCAACCTTTCAATACAAAGTCAGGCCACTAAGGCAAAAGCGGTGACTTGGCATTTCCTATCCATGCTAGAAATGAGGTCTCTGCCCTTTCCAAGGAGATGACAACATGTGTTCCAAGTCACCTAGTGATGAGTTCTTCCAGTCATTCACTCATTAAAATGGGAACAAGGTGAAGGAGGAATATAACTGGGCTCTTGGAAACTCCCTTTGGTAACCTAACAGTAATTTGCACTTGACTGAATGTGGCATGGGAAATAGTTGCCAGTGACAAATGTGTAAAGACAAAGCTGGCATTAACCCATAAAGATCAACTCCACTTTTCAAACAGCCCTGTTCGCATGCCCAAATAGACCATACTTGCTTTAATCCCTATTTAGCCTCCTATTCACAGTATTCCCAGATTACAAGAGGATCCCTTAATAGTGAGGGGCACAGGCAGGGGGTGACGTGAGTTTTGACCCAACAGAGGTAGCCCAGAAAGGTGGTTTAGGTCTCTTAATAGAGTATGGCAGGAGCACAGGAGGTAGAGTTCAGGCAATTGCTGAAACATTAACTGAAATATTTACTGCATTTTAAGCACTTCATTGCTCAGATACAGATTATAGTAAATGTAGATTTCTGCTGGAATAATCAACTACTTGCTCCATTAGGGCAGGGGTAATTCATGGCTATCAATGCTTAGAGGACACCTGTTTTTTTATCCTCATGTTCAAAGAAGTATCAGACAACTTCCCACTTTCCTTACTAAGGGATGAGAGTGGAAGCAAGAGACATCAGACCACCTATGATAGTCTAGTGAAAGTGACACTGTCACTCCCATTAATGTCTCAGTTTCTCCAGGAGTTAGTGACATATTTTAAAAGGATTCAGGTTTTGTAAAATGTAAAATGTAAATGTAAATGTAAAATGTAAAATTTCTTTACATAGGTAGACAAAGCAAAATATTTTGTAACAATAAAATGCTAAACAACCCCTAAAACTGGGCTGTGCCATGGTTGTTTTAGAGTGAGAGAAGTAGGAAAAAGTTGCATGTCAAACAAGAATGATTTATCAAGACAAATTTACAGTTGCATGGGACTAAACTCTACTTTTGGATGAGCCTGCCAAGTTCAGGATGGATAAAAATAGATTAAAATAACATTTAAAAATCAGATTTTTAATTTAAATTTAATACAGGTTTATGTTTTAAAAATAAAACAATTTAAAGTTAATTTGAAATTGACAACCTACTTTAACATCTAACATTATAATCTATTAAAATCATTTAAATTAAACATAAAAAATAATATTAAGCAGTACGTTTGCTGCCAAGTTTTAAAGAAAACTAAACCACTGAACTGGTGGGAAGTCACTGGCTAAGCACCAGAGTTTGTTGAAGTGCTAGCCCAGTTTTTGATAGCAGTAGCCTTTTCTGCAGGTGCAGAGAGAATATTTTTTTCATTTCTGTTTATTCAACCAGTTCAGTTCAATGACTAGTTCATTCAGAGTTAAGAAACCGATTAGGAATTGAAAAAGTGGAAAAGCTTATTTTCCTTTTCCAATCTAAGAATAAAAACAAAGTGTGAGAGGATAAGATCCATTAGTTCTAAAATCCTGAAGGAAACAGTGACCAGAAACAATCAGTTCAACTCACTAACTACATATAATGCTTCCTTTGTTTAATAAGTCAGTTTTAAATGCAAAACATGTTTGATAAATTTCTTACGTGCCTAGCTTTTTAAGGTAGTTTTATTAAATAAAGAAATAAAATAATGTTTTTGTGCATTTGACTGAATTTGAATTTCCATCCAAATAGAGCTTGACACAAAATAATCACCAAAAAACCCCCAACCAATCTAGTAAACAAGAAATGCATCAAAACTTGAATGTAAAGTTTAAGAATCTTAATAAATGTAAGTTAAACTGTATAACTGTTTAAATAAATGTGCTAAGGTATAATGCATTAGGGATGTAAATACCATTTAAAAAGTTAACCGTTTAAATGATTAAAATATGTTATTTAAACAATTAAGCACCTGGGGACGATCCTGCCGGCTGGCGTGGCTGGGACTGGAGCTGATCTGCCTGAGGCCTGCTCCGGCCAGCCCGGGGCCACTGGGGCTGGCGCAGGGTTAACGGTTAAGAGAGGTGAACCGGTAAGACTATTGCTTACCGGTTAACCTTTTACATCCCTATAATGCATCCTCCTGGTTAGCAAAAAGAAGCACCAAAATTTTGTGTTAAGACTATATTCAGTTGCAAAAAATTAACATTTAATGGCTTACCAACTAATGAGAATCATTAGGAAAATAACTAAAAAGCATAAATGCAAAACAATGAAAACTATTATTTAAATCAATGTTTCCTGCTTGCTGGCTTAAATCATAATTAAAATTGGTGATTTAAATTGCTTTGATGTCAATCAATCCACCCTGCCCAGGCTCTCCCTTAAGTCACTGTAAATCAAGGGTGCATGTGAAGGCAGACTCTGCTGTAGGCCTTTATTTATTCAAATTCATTAATTGTGCTTATTTCAGGCTCTAGGCACCTTATCACATTTCTATGAAGACCTATTTTAAATAAAGCATGTCAGAGCTGAGCGAAGGGCGAAACCCATAGTTTCAAAAGAAGCAATTCTTCCCTCCCCACAAAAAAAAATCTGACCTCAAATATCCGCTCTCATAACCACCCCCACCCCCCTCCGTCAGCAAAAGACTAGCTGGGAGGGGAAGTATCTAATGACATGTCCAAAAGTCACTAAATACAGGTTGCTGTGGAACAAGGAGGGAACGGAGTTCCAAGGACAAGAACCCCTCACCTAAAGTATCCTGCCACCAGCCCCCCTCCTTTTTGAATCAACATATTTGCAGTGTGAGTGTGGGTCACTTGCCAGGTTTATCTGGGTATAACCCATTTAATCATTTCCCTGTCCTTGGAGGACCTCAAGGTACACCTTGGTCCCTCCTAATTTCTGCCCATACCAGGTAATAGTCTAGTCTCCTGTGGGCTCATTTACTTGGGCGTCTTTTCCATTGTTGTGTTTAGTGTGCTGATGGCCTGTAATATACAGGAAGATAGACAAGCTGATCCAGTGGTCTCTTCTGGCCTTCAACTCTATCGATGTCTACACAGCAATTAAACACCCATGGCAGGCCTGGGCTACCAGGCTATAAACCTGCGCTGTAGACGTTTGGGCTCAAGCTGGAACCTGGGCTCTGGAACCAGCCCCCTTGCCCAGCTATGGCACCCCAAAAGTTTTATAGCCCTATAGCCCCAGCCAGAATCAGCTAACCCAGGCCAGCCACGGGTGCTTGCTTGCTGTGCATACCCTATGACAGGGCAGGGGGTGGAGTCTCAAACGTTTTTTTGCTGGGCCCACCTTTAAAAATATTTAAGGGTGTGACAACCCCTCCCAAAAAATGACAACCCCCCATGCCATCCTTACTTTTGCACTACTTCTGGCAGTGGTACTGCCTTCAGAGCTAGGCATCCAGCCAGCAGCCACCGCTCTCCAGATGCCCAGCTCTGAAGAAAGCGCAGAAGAAAGCGTGGCAATACCGCGACCTATAATAGCCTTGTTACTCCTTTCTGGGTTAGGGCCCCCAGTTTGAGAAACACTGCCCTATGATTATCACAGAGCATAGGTGAAAGACATTTTCTCCACAGACCCTGTTCAATAAGTGGGCTGCGGAATTCTGTACTAGGTACAGTTTCAAAATGCTTTTAAGGTACAGCCTCATGTAGTGCTTAAATTTTAAATACAGTAGCTTAAACTTAGAGTTGAGAAAGGTCCAAATAAACACAGCCTTCCTAAAGGAAAGGGCACAGCTTTCTTGCAAGTACAGATGATAAATGCATGTGGCAATCATTGGTACTTCAATATGCAGTAGCAACTAGGGATCCAACAAGATTCCCTAGATTGTACACACTGAAAATGATGGACTTAATTTAGCAAGAAGGGCCAGCAGATTTTCCACTATTTCCTTTAACTATTACCCCTCATCTAGCAAATATACTTTTGTGTAGGCTGAACCTCACCCGTTAACCGTCCTCTATGCCCCAAATATATAACCCTGAGAGACGTAGTTAAGCCATCTTACGTCCAAGTATAGACATCGCTAGTTCAACAGAAGTATTATTCTGTCTGTCAGCTACCGCCTTGCAGGGAGGGACCCCTTCCATTGCTGTAGCAAGTGCCACTGTAGTGCTTGTAGTGTAAACATAGTCTTAGACTTTTTCAATGCAACAGTGGTCACTTTCAAGAGACAGAAATATAAAGCTCAGACGTAAGCTTACTGGATACTTTGCAGCCCACACTCTTCCTCACTAACCCCCCATCCCAATAAAATGTTAAGGACTAAATAAATTTCTGCAGAACAGCACCTTTGTGGTAGACAGGCAATTGTCCTGTATCTCTTTCAGAGAAGACCCAGATAGTAAGAAATAATATCACCAAAGGGAGACCTATTCAACCCCCCCTACAGTATGCAAATTAGTTGACAATACTGAAGGCAGATGACAGACCTAAAAATAATCATGGACACTTGATCTTCCACCACCACCAATGCAACTTGCATATTATACTAAGCCCTAAAACCAAACTGCTTATAGGCAGGAACATGAAAAATCTATATGCAGCTGGAGTTATTTTGCCACAGACTTCTCAATCTTGCCTCAAATATATGAGATTTGAGATAGAGCAATGGTTAGAGAGCATATCAGTATCAAGAGAATTCACTGAGGAAGGGTCTAATGAATTTCTTCTTTAAGAGAAGTTGGCACCTTGCTCTCCTGCCACAAATAACTATCAGTTCTAGTAATGGTCCCCAACAACTTCTTGCTGACTGTTGCTGACTCGAAGGACATGGATCCAACTCACAGTTGGTAGCACATGCATCCTCAGTACCTCCAAAGCCCAAACATCCATCACAGGTTAAAATTCAAGTGAGCAAGACCACTGCCTCCACTTCCAGTTCTCAAGCGTACACATGCAGAAGCTAAGCTTGAATTCATTATACATGCAAAGAAATCTGAAGAAATTTCATAACAAGCATAATGGACATGGAACTGTTTTGTAATAATTTATGAATACTGTATACAAACCTAATTATTGGGGATGTTTACGTATGAATCTGTTGATTTAATAATGGGAAAAACAATGGCTCCAGATAAGTCATTGCTTGGTAAGCCCGTAGCAGGTTAAGAAACAATGCTGGACAGGAAGAGACATGGAAACACAAGATCAAAAGCACTCTAGAAGTTTAAAAAGGGACTCAAAAGAGAGGGAGGCAGTCGTTGGGGAGATCTTCCAGGAAACCAGGCTGATACAAACACCCACTGGCGTATATGAAGTTAGGCCTGCCTAGGTGATCATCAGGGGGTAGCAAGCCTTTGGTATGATAGACATGCTTGTAGACTGTTTTAAAATCCCCCTTTGCTCTAAATGCTTTGTTCTTATTGTGAGAATAAACAATTTTGTTTAAAAAGACTGTCTGGTCACTATATACACCATTGGTCACAGATGCTCAAAAGGGAAGAACCACAGATGCCTAACCCAGTAGGACCAACTGTGTAGGCCTAGTGGATACATAGGGTGCTGCAGTCCATGACCTAATCTAAGAGTGGGAGAATTGTGGAATTCCCCCCCAAGTGAAGTGAAGACATGAGGTCTAGCACTTGGAGAGACCAGAAGGGAAGAGGGACAGCTAGCCCTTTAACAGTTACAGCAAAGAACTGTCATTGGGTGCAAAGAGCCCAGAACAGCCAGCATATAAACCAGATGGAACAGTTCCACCACCCAGGACTTTGCCAAAGCTATGCAGGAAACAGTGAAGCCTTTTTTCACCTTATTTCAGCCACAACAATTATTTCAAGAACTCTTTGCCAAACAGAATTTCTGCCAGTGATGCCTCATCCATCTTCCTTCCCACTTTACTTGACTAACATGGGAGGACATAAGTGAGGATAACAGCATTTAGAAGCCAAAAACTTGGGACAACAATGTCAGCAAGATCAGTGACTTTAAAAGAAATATATTTATTTTAAAAGTCAAGTGGCCATTTTTATCTTCAACTTTTATTTGGTTACTACACCTGTAACTTCTCATTTATTTTAGTCTACATCATTGAGGTTGATAAAATACTAGAGTTATACTGATTCCTTTAAAAGAAAAGGAGTACTTGTGGCACCTTAGAGACTAACCAATTTATTTGAGCATAAGCTTTCGTGAGCTACAGCTCACTTCATCGGATGCATACTGTGGAAAATACAGAAGATGTTTTTATATACACTGACCATGAAAAAACTGATTCCTTTAGTGACTTTCACCTAGGGGTCTCATTCATTAAGCCTCATGCTGCTCATACGTAGAAGAGAACAGAAGGAGAAAACTGAGGCAAAAAGATGAAATGACTTGTCCAGTCACAGGCGAGTCACTGCGAAAAAACAGAGAACCCAAAGTCCCAACTCCATTTTCCCCCAACCACTAGACTTCAGTCTCTGCTTATAAATATTAGAACTTATGACTGACTCACAATATGACTCACAGTTTATTTTAATCCTCTCCCCATCTTTCACAACCTGCTTTCTGCATCTGTTATATTCATATTTTAGATTCGTTTAATACAGATCAAAAATCCAGAGGCCAGGGACCATGCCTTTTTAAAAGTCTCTGACAGCTGATATGCAAAGTTATGGCATTACATAGATAACAATACACACTCTCCCTCCATGATCCAGGTTGTCCAGTATCCTACTTGTGCAGCCATGTAAGAGTCCCAGATTTGATTGCTGGCTTCTTCCTCAGCAAACCTGGTGAAGTTTAGCTTGAAGTCTTCCAGTGGATGAAAAGCTGAAGCTGATGTGACCATTTTTCAATCCTCCTTCACAAGGAGGAGTGAAAAGAGGGAAAATAAGCTGATTCCACAGAACGGCAGTGGGGAAAATTCCATTCATAGAAATGTCTAATTAGGATATGTAACTTCAATATATTACCCTCAAGCACAAATCTCCACCAGCTGCCTATTTCAGAAGCAGGTAAATGAGCATCCTTCCTAATCTCTACACTGTTCTATCCTTTTCTCCACCATGGGCTACAGATCCTTCTTCTTGTTCCCACCATACAAAACTGCCTCTACACCAGACTAGTTTTAAATACCATAGCTTCTCTCTGATACTTCCTGGAGCATTCCAAATCCGACTTCCTGGAGGCTCCAGCAAACCCTGTGCTCAGTCTCTTCAAAATGTGATCACTGCACCTCCTTTCTCCTGCTTTTCCTCATCTATAGACACCATGAGAGATTAGCTGACATACTTTTTTATATTTATGTTTACTAGAGGACTCCTCTCAGCAGAAGTGGAAATTAGAGGGGGGGAAATAATAGATTAAAGTGAAAACAGATCAATTTCTTTTAAGTCTGCCATCTCATAATATAAAAGCAAATGGTCACATAAGTTAATGGTATGTGATTTTAGAAGAAATAAAAGGGAATATTTTCACTGCAGTACATAAAGATCCTGTGGGATTTGCTGAAGATGGTTAGAGTCCGATACGGTGATTGGAATTAAGAAACACCTGACTAAATTTGCAATTAACATTTGGAACCAGAGGCAGTAAAATGACACAAAGGTAATGAAGTCCCCACATTTCAGGGTATAAACTGAACACTGCAGGATCAGAGTGTAATTCTTTCACGTGTATGCAAACTCAACCCTGTGCAACAGTAATGCTTAGCACATATGCAGCACTTTTCATTCCACAGATCTCAAAGCACTCCTCAGCGATGGAGAAACATTACACCATTTTGCACATATGGACACAAGCAGAGAGAGAGAGAGAGAGAGAGAGAGAGAGATTGATTTGCTCAAGGCCACACTGAGTCAGTGACAGAAACAAGGAACAGAACTCAAGTCTTCCCATTCTTATTCTTGTGTTCTAGTCCCTGCAGCACTGTACAACTGACCAGCTTTCACGGCCGGGACTGTCTATTTCTCATGCAGCAGATATTGATAGCCACTGAAGACAGGTTACCAAACTAAGAAGACCAGTAGTCTGACACCGGATATGTATATGTTCCTAAGGATTGTATAATCGCATAGGAATCCATGAGTACCTACAATTATACTTGACAGGTTTCAGAGTAACAGCCGTGTTAGTCTGTATTCGCAAAAAGAAAAGGAGGACTTGTGGCACCTTAGAGACACTGTAGCAGATGCCAGCAGAAGAATCTAATCCTCCTCCACCAAAAGTATAACTCGTGGGACCACAATGGAATAAATTAATTACTTCCAATGAAGTTAACAATCTGGTGGGTCAATTTGAGTAATATGTTTCTCATACAAATCTCAGAATCCTTTCTAAAAACTCATATGATTTCACTATCACAGTCCAAAGAGCTTAATACGTTCTCCTTGCACAGTTTCTGACAAACAGGGAGATAATGCCTTTTTTAATGCCTCAGACACAACTGGACCTAGAATGCTTTATTTGGTATTAGGCACCACATTACCAGAAAGAAATTGACAAACTGATGAGAGGTCAGAGAAAAGTAACAAAAGTGATCAAGAGGCTAAAGGAACCAACTTATGTATTTTATGAGGAATGATCTGGCTCTTCTAATAGTGTAGCTAAGCAACAACTAAGTGGAGGCATAACAGCTTATGAACATTGGGTGTAAATACAAGGAAGGGAGATAAAATTAAGGTGGTTGAAAAGATGTGCTATGAGTCTTAATTTCATGCCATTACTCCAATCAGGGAGACTGTACCAACCACAAGAACTAGCTAGAGAGAGGGGTAAGTCCTATCATTTGGAATCCAAGATGTTCATTTTTGCAGCAACATCATACTGCAAACTTATGGCTCCCTTGCTTTCTATCACTGCCTCCTGGTCTTTTATGGCATTCCTTCCTCCTATTGTATATTGTTTCTGATTATTCCCCTCCCCCAACTATATTAGCTGAATTTTTCCTAACCTGAATCTCCGAGTTTTCAGTTCATGATTCTAGTCGCCCAGCCTAGATCCCCTTGTATAATTTCTCTATCCCCACTATGCCTTCCCTCCCATCCCGCTGCTTTTTCCATGTCTGTGATGTAATTTTTTTTTGTATTTTTAAAACGAAACGCCTACATCTTGGGTCTGGAACGACTCAGCAACGTCTCTCCAACAACAAGGTGTAACCAGAGACTAGGAAAGGATCGGGTATGAAAGCGATCAGTCCCCCCACGCAAAACATTCATGAGCTGGGGGAGCCGGATGCAAGGCAGAGTTCACCGGCCAGCAGACGCGTGCAGGACTGATGATGAGCACGGCATCAATAGGGCCCAAAGGGGAGAGGGGGGCCTGCCGGGGGTCTGCGAGGACACTGGGCCGAAGCCCGCTCCCCGCAGAGAGCCCAGCCAGCCCCGCACAAAGCACGTGGCGCGTCTCGCGGGGCGGCCGCGGCAGCCCGAGGATGCCCCGGCGCCGTTTAACCCCCTTCCCCGCGCGCGCCGCGGGCCGGCTTTAAAAGCCAGAGAACGACGCGGCCCCGCTCCCCCGGCAGCGCCGTCCGGGGAGGGAGGAGGGGGGGGCGCCTCCGCCTGGAGCCAACCGTCGGCGCCGGCGCCGGGAACCCAAGATCTCAGCACAAGCCGCCCCGCGTGCCCGGGGGCAGCGCGCGGGGAGCAGCGGCAGCGGCAGCAGCCGCCCCCCGCGCTGGGGCACGGGACTGACCTGCCGGCCGCTCCGGGCTGGCTTCGTCTCCAGGCGGCGCTTTCGGCAACTCCGTCACCTCACGTCATACACAGCTCTCGGCGCACACCTATGGTATCACTCCGCCGGGCCGCCCCTTCCCCCACCCCGGCGGCGCACCCCTGTGACGGACACCCGAGGTGACCCACCCTCGCCAGGGCGCGAGGAGATCGGCTCCAACCAAGCGGGAGGGAGAGCGGGGAGCCGCTGCCCAATCCTCGGCTGAGAAGGGGATTGACAGGGCGGCGCACCAATCGCTCTCGGAAGAGCGCCTCGACCCACATGTGCCAATCAAAAGCGAATGCGGCAATATAGTGGTGCGCGGGAGGGAGAGGGCAGCCAATTGGTTGAGTGAATGGTCCGAGAAGAGGGGGTTATGATCGGCTGCGCCGGGAAGGGGCGGTGCCGTGTGAGGCTGTGTTGCTAGGCAGGGTAAAATGGCTGCGTTAGACAGAGTGAAGGTGCTGGTGCTGGGGGACTCAGGTGAGTGACTGAGTGAGGGTCCTCCCCACCCCCTCACCCGCACAGGGGCGGTTCCGCCTGTCGCGTGAACGAGTGTCCCAGCGACACGCGGGCAGCGGGGACCGCTCCTCCCCGGAGCGGTTCCCTTCGGCCCCGCCCTCCCCCCTACGCCAGGCCAGCGGCACCCGGCTCGCGCCGCGGGTGGTGTGAGTCGCCGCTGCCGAACCGCGTCGGGACCTGCCACGTGCCCCGGCTCTGACGCGGCGGCCGACGCACGTGTCTTGGCAACAGCCCTGGCGCGCGGGCCGCTCGCGGCGTGTGTTGTGCGGAGGCCGCGCGGGTGCCCAGGGCGGCCCCGCCGGCTCCCTCGCCGCGAGGCGCTGCACGGAGCTCACCTCTGAGCTGCGGCTGGGCATGAAACGGCCGGAATCCCGCTTTCCAACGTGAACCTTCAGCAGCTTTCCAACGCTTCGGATCAGCGCAAGGCGCCGACTGGTTCCCCTTTGGGCCCTGAAGGTAAACGGGGACAAGTCCAGCCCCAAAGGAGACTTCCTGTAAAAGTGAAAAAGGGGTGAGAGTTGGGCCCGACAGTCGAAACTCCTTCGGCCTTCCCATAGTGTCTGCCCTGCTGTGTCCTCATCCTCACCTTCAGAACAGCCCCCTTGTTCCCACCCTTCACTAAGTACATGCGTTTCCAGATTGGCTTTTTCTTAGTGCATCCTTTGACTGAGCTCATGATCGCCAGAAGAATCCTGTTAGTTTCAGGTTTCAGAGTGGTAGCTGTTCCTCTGTATCAGCAAAAACAAGGATGAGTCATTGTGGCACTTTAGAGACTAACAGATTTATTTGGGGCATAAGCTTTCCTGTGATAGAACCCACTTCATCAGATGCATGGAGTGGAAAATACGGGAGTAGGTATAAATACATGAAAAGATGTGAATTACCTTACCAAGTGTGAGGTCAGTCTAATGAGACAATTCAATTGACAGCAAGCTACCAAGGGAGGAAAAATAACTTTTGAAGCGGTAATGTGAGTGGCCCATTTCAGAGAGTTGATAAGAGGGTGTGAGTAACAGTAGAGGGAAAATAGGGCTGGGGAAATTAGGTTTAGGTTTTATAATGACCCAACCACTCCTGGTCTTTATTCAGGCCTAATCTGCTGGTGTCCAGTTTGTAAATTAATTCCAGTTCTGCAGTTTTACGTTGGAGTCGGTTTTTGAAGTTTTTTTGTTGAAGAAAGTACCAGCAACACCCTTCTGCCATGTACGTTGGTCAAACCGGACAGTCTCAATGCAAAAGAATAAATGGATACAAATCTAACATCAGGAATCATAATATTCAAAAACTAGTCGGAGAACACTTCAGTCTCCCTAGTCACTCAATAACGGACCTAAAAGTGGTACTTCTTCAACAGAAGAACTTCAAAAACAGACTCCAATGTGAAATTGCAGAAGTGGAATTAATTTGCAATGTGGACATCAGATTAGGCCTGAATAAAGACCGGGAGTGGTTGGGTCTAGCCCATGAAAGCTCATGCCCAGATAAATTTGTTAGTCTCTAAGGTGCCACAGGGACGCCTCGTTATTTTTGCTGTTAGTTTCATGATCTCCCTATGGAAGGGTGCAGCAATTGGGTAGCTGTATCAGGTGTGTTCTGATACTATGGTTTAACTTCTTATGGTAGGAAGCGATTTTACAAGTCAAGTCTTCAGTAAGAAGCCAGGTCTAATGGGATTGGGTAGCAAATGAGAATTACTGTAAGAAACAAAATCGTATCATTCTAGTTTCCAAAGGTTCCACTACATATATTGTTACGTAGTCATATAAGACCAGATGAAGGCCATTAGAATATCTGGAATGGTTTAATGACACTCTCTCCCCAAAAAAAAAAAAAAAAAAAATTAAATTAAAAAAAATATAATTCTTTGAGTCAGAGGAGGACAAACCTTTCCAAGCAAAAGAAACTCAAACAAACCAACAAAAACCATGGGAACAACCAGAGGATGGGGATGTACAACAGCCACTGTCAAGTATAAAAGCAACTAATTATGCTTTTAATTTTATATGTTCCATAGTCATCCAGTTTTTGCTTAAACATATTTTCGCAATCTTTGACTGAAAATCCATTCTATCTCTTCACTATTCCTTTATAAAATTCTCTTTTGTCTTGTTCTGGTCTGTCCAGAAATTTCAAGTAGATTGTTAAGCTATGACCTATGTTAAGTTACCAGATACCATGAATGATGAGCATGGTGTAAATTCTTAAAAGTAAGCTTAATTTTAGAATAACTTAGTTTAAATATATTAATCATGTCCCTTCTTCATTGTTTCTCCCCCCCCCCCCCAGTGTTATCACTCTCACGGCTATTTAACACCCACTAATCCTTTACTATTGTAGTTGCCTAATGCTGCACTCTCTCCAATTCAGTTAGATTTTTTTCAAATAGGGTGCAGTAGATACTATGGTTCAAATGTGACTTACCCATTTCTATATAAGCAATAGCACAATGTTTTCAGACTTATGTATTCCTCTTGACAAAAGCCTGTATACTATTATCCTTCATTTTACAAACCTCCATATTTATAGGGTATGTCTACAGTGGAGCTGGAGGTGTGATTTCCAGTTCAGGTAGGTGTGCTAAAAATAGTGTAGCCTGAGGCTGTACAGGCAGCAGGATGGGCTCGCCACCCTGGTTAAATATCTAGAGCTTCAGACGGGATTGTGCTTGAGGCAACTAGTGGTTCCCACAGCCCGTGCAGCCACAGTTATACTGCTATTTTTAAGCACGCTAGCTCAGTCAGCTAGCACATGTACATCTGCCTGAGCTGGAAATTTCACCTTCCACTCTAATGTAGAGATACCCATCGTGTTCCTATCACCAATATTTTCTTTACTGCTGCTGCACACATAGACATAGATGTCTAACAATACATCTAGGTCACTACCCTTTGCTATAGTAATTAGTTCATTGCCATTTAAGCTATACTTAGCATCAATACTATTTCTACCCAAATGCATCATTTTATACTAAAATGTGTTATATTTAGAATTCCACTGTGGAGCCTTTTTGCCAGATTTGCCAAGATTATTCCAGCCTGTTCAATTGATCTAAGATTACGCTATCCTCACTCTTGAGTCTTAACTATACTCCTATTTTGGTATCACTGGTAAATGTAAAGATCATGCATTGTCAACTATGCAGCTTCAATTTATGTTTGTTTTTTCAGGTGTTGGGAAGTCTTCACTTGTTCATTTGTTGTGCCAAAACCAGGTGTTGGGAAACCCATCTTGGACTGTGGGCTGCTCAGTGGATGTCCGAGTAGGTGAAACTTTCTAAACTTGTAGTGCATAGTGTGTCTGTGCTTCAAAAATTAGAAGAAGTGAACCATCTAATCTCTGACACTGTGGGCAGTTCTCTCTGGAGTCACAGGTTCAGATCTCAGCAGGATACTTCCAAGGCCTCTAAATTAAGTTTACTGTAAGTGGGTCTTTCAAATGATATCTTAAATACTTATGCTGAAGTCTTGTCTATTTTGTATCGACATTAAAGGGTATCATGGCATTTTCTTAGTGGAAGGGGTTTACCTGGTGTCTTTGGTTAAAATTTCCTCTTCTCTCACTTACCTATAATGAACTGACAGCTGCCCTCCACCTCCTAGGTAGCTGCATTTCAGTGATGATGTATGTAAATTGTTTAACACTTTGGGATCCTTTGGGATAAAAGGTGGTAAAGGAAGGTAAGATATTCTCATTATACATTGAGCATTTTTGCTTCCAAAAATTGGGCTTTACAATGGTACCCTCTAAAGAATCCTATGTAAGCATCATATTATAGTGGAATCCTATCCTAAGCATCATATTATAGTGGATATAACTGTATTGTTACTAGTGTTCATTGAGTGGTGAACTCCGTATCAGTAGGTAAATAAATTAAACTAAACTCTTCAAAATTCCCTGGAAATCAATTGCCACATATAGCTTAATTCCCCACTCATGCTGCCTTCCAAACATATAAAAGAAAAAGATTGAATTTCATTTGTTTATATCATGTAAGAATGTTTTGCTCATGTCATTAATGAGCAGGATGTCTGAAATGCTGCCTTTTTTTACAGGCGCTGAGAGCAGACGCTAATAGCTTGGGTAATCTAGAAATTTATGAGGAAGTTTTCAGTGATGAGCAACCATCTGCATGGCATGGAGAGAAACATCCCCTTCCAAGTCTATTGTATATTTCATTCTTTCCAAGGTGTCATGCTTTTCCTGAGGCTAGTGATGATACTGTCTTAATGTCTGAACAGCATCTTTCATTCCAAAGGATCCCAAAGCCCATTTCCAACTTTTTGGGAAAAGAAATGTGGCATTTGTTTTTAATAGTGCACAGCAAAACTACGCATCAGACTTTAGGAAGAAAAATTATGGATATTGAATTCAATTGAAACTTCAGGGAGAATATAGAGAGGCAGAAGATAACTAGATCTGGACTTTTGCCAGGACACCAGTGCTAATCTTAATCATACTACTATTACCATGTGTCCTTTAATGACCACAAGAGGTCGGAACCTCACTTTTTTCATCTGCTCTAGCAGCAGAGTGCCCCTAAGCAACACAGTGAGGATTTAGCAAAAAGAAAAGGAGTACTTGTGGCACCTTAGAGACTAACCAATTTATTTGAGCATGAGCTTTCGTGAGCTACAGCTCACTTCATCGGATGCATACCGTGGAAACTGCAGCAGACTTTATATATACACAGAGAATATGAAACAATACCTCCTCCCACCCCACTGTCCTGCTGGTAATAGCTTATCTGAAGTGATCATTACCAGCAGGACAGTGGGGTGGGAGGAGGTATTGTTTCATATTCTCTGTGTATATATAAAGTCTGCTGCAGTTTCCACGGTATGCATCCGATGAAGTGAGCTGTAGCTCACGAAAGCTCATGCTCAAATAAATTGGTTAGTCTCTAAGGTGCCAAAAGTACTCCTTTTCTTTTTGCGAATACAGACTAACACGGCTGTTACTCTGAAACCTGTCATTAAGTGAGGATTTAGGTTCACCAATATCTCTGAAGGAAGAAGGCCTTCTACTGGCTCAGCAAGACTGCTTCTTGAAGCACCCTTGGTGTCCATTGCAGGTCTCCTAACCTGGCCCAGACATACGTAGTTTGTGATGAGATCTGATAGCCTCACAGTACACTGTGACTTGATTCCAGTACTCTGATTTAAAAGTTACTTTTCCAACACTGGGAATTTTTGCCCTTCCAGCTGAGGTCAGCATTGTGTGGATCACCTTCTGCAATTGATACTGTGATTATTTATGGATTCCCTTCCCCCCCCCCCCCCCCAGATTCACGACTACAAAGAGGGGACCCCAGAAGAGAAGACCTACTACATCGAGTTGTGGGATGTTGGCGGTTCGGTGGGCAGTGCTAGTAGCGTGAAAAGCACACGGGCAGTGTTTTACAATTCTGTGAATGGTAAAGTATGTTTGGTGTAAATCCATTTTTGTTTCCAACTGCTTTCTCTTGTGAGGTGTCACTATTGGTTTTGAGTCAGGATTCACCCAGGTCTTGCTGGTTTTATTATGATATCTGCACTTAAAAAAAAAAAATTAGACAAAGAATTCATATATTTCTTAAGTCAAATATATCTGTGTGGAGCCAGCTGTGAGCTGGAAAACCATTCTGAGCAATGTTCTGCAAATGAGCAGAATCCAGTATCTCACTCTGTTTCAGCCTTCCTGTGTTTCAGAACTAACACAAGAGGGGGTCTTTGAAACTTCAGTAGGGTTACCTCAGGCTATGCGTGCAGTAATGAAGACATGTTTCACTCTTCCACACCTCATAAATATACAGGGACTTAAATCTTTTCTTTTCCATTGGCTGGTTCAGGACCTATGCTAGGAAAAATTTATTGGTCGTAAAATCATTTGCACTAGTCCTGCCAAGTATTTCCAGCCCTGGCAGACTGTGAGATATTATCCCATAAAACATTCTGATTACCATCATGCCTTTTTTCACTTCATCTGCAAAATAACTTTTAACAGCTGAATCTCACAACCACCTACAGGTAGAAATTAATACTTTATATCATTGGGAAAATGGTATCCTAGCTTTGAAACATTGATTTATATCCATGTAATTCATAAAACATCATCCTTTAAATTCAAGTCGGGGAGAAAAAAGGAAGGTGCTAATTGGAATACACCTCAACCCCAATATAATGTGGTCCGATATAACGTGAATTCGGATATAACTTGGTAAAGCTGCGCTCCGGGGAGCAGGGCTGCTTTACCTCATTATATCCGAATTTTGTGTTACCGCAAACGGTTCCTCTGCATGTGCCCCCCGCTTTGCTTGCTGCGGGCCCCCAGCTCAGCTCCGCCTCCTCCCACAAGCGCGCCGCAACTCCGCTTCTCCTCCCTCCCAGGCTTGCCGCACCAATCAGCTGATTGGTGCGGCAAGCCTTGGAGGGGGAGAAGCAGAGCTGCGGCGCGCTTGTGGGAGGAGGCGGAGCAGCGGTGAGCTGGGGCTGGGAGGCCGCAGCAAGTAAGGGGGGGTGCAGAGGAACTGCTCCCTGCCCTAGCTCACCTCCGCTCCGCCTCCGCCTCCTCCCCTGAGCGCGCTCCTGCTGCTCTGCTTCTCTTCCCCCCCTTCCTTCCTGGCTTTCTGCGCCAAACAGCTGATTGGTGTAGCAAGCCTGGAAGGGAGTGGGAGAGAAGCAGAGCGGTGGCGGCGCACTCGGGAGGAGGCGGAGCGAAGATGAGCTGGGGTGGGGAGCGGTTCCTCTGCCTACCCCGATATAACACGGTCTCAGCTATGAGACGGTAAGATTTTTTGGTTCCCAAGGACCGCGTTATATCAGGGTAGAGGTGTAATATGATATTTCATGTCCTGTATCTCATTATTTTATGCATTTGTTGGAAACAGAGTAGGAGTGTTCACTGAAAAATTTGAGGCAACCAAAGTTAATGACCACTTCCGAAAATTTTGTCCCAAACATCTTACTTTATTCAGGTTCTTAATCTATATTCCTTATCATGGTATCTGAGTGCTAATCAGTAGTACCTTAAGCAATGTGATCGTCATCTGTCACGTATGGTTCTTAGCATTATTTTTCTCTTCCTCTGCCCGGGAGGAAAATTGTATGGGGATCCTTATTTATTTATTATGTAGGTACCAGTCAGGGTTCTGTAGTTAAGATTTAGTTGATTTTTTTTTGCCCTTAAAGCAGGGTGAGACATTGCACTCCATATGCTTTATGAAAATATATTCATAAATGTGAATATGATGTAACTGGAATATGCTTTATGCAAAAGGTCTCTTGTAAGGTATCATTACAAAGCTTATAATCTACTGAGTGTGTTCATCCTATTTGTTTGTATGTATTATTTATACGTCTGGAGTTAGGAGAATAAGATATAAACTTGCATTACTGATGTAAATATATTAAGTGGAAGCCATTAAGGGTGACTCCGAATCAGTGAACTGTAAATGGCTCTGTTTACTTTCAAACCTTCCTGTGTACATGTGGGCCAGTCCAGGAAGAATGGCGGCTGTGGTCTCACAGGATATGTGACCATGTCACATGATACTGGAATCCATCTTAATCCTTGTACTTTTCTGTTGATGAGGCGGGGCTGGGGACAAGCACAGACAAAAGATTCCCGCCTTGTGCCAAAGCTATAAAAGGGGATGGAACAGGACAAAGGGGGCTGCCACTCATGAGAAACCCCCTGCTTACTACCTGAGATGTCTGCTGGAACTAACAGGGACTGTACCGGGGAAAGGATTGGGCCCAGACTAGGAAGGAGTCTAGTCTGTGAAAGAAGCTTATTGAAACATCTCTGAGAGTGAGAGATTACCTGTAATCAGGTTTCAGAGTAACAGCCGTGTTATTTATTTGAGCATGAGCTTTCGTGAGCTACAGCTCACTTCATCGGATGAAAAGCTCATGCTCAAATAAATTGGTTAGTCTCTAAGGTGCCACAAGTACTCCTTTTCTTTTTTACCTGTAATCAGTTTCTTAATGTTTTAGGATTAGACTTGCGTGTTTTTGCTTTATTTTGCTTAATGACTTATTTTGTTCTGTCTGTTATCATTTAAATCCTACTTTTTATACTTAATAAAATCACTTGTGTTTATTAATAAACCCAGAGTAAGTGATTAATACCCAGGGGAGCAAACAGCTGTGCATATCTATCAGTGTTATAGAGGGTGGACAATTTATGAATTTACGCTGTATAAGCTTTATACAGAGTAAAACAGATTTATTTGGGGTTTAGGCTCCAAGAAAGGCTGAACACTGCGTGCTGGGAAAGTCCCTGTTAACTGAGAAGCCCCTGGGCTGAGCGAATCTCAGTTTCAGTGAACTGCAGAGAGGAGGCGTCTAACCTCTGGGTCTGTGCTGGAGCTGACTGGAGAGTCTAACTCAGCAAGACAGGAGTGGAGGGGCCCCTGTTCTGGCAGGAGGGTTGTTCTCAGTGGTATCCTAGCTCATCGAGTGACAGTCTCGAGGGGAGTCTCTGTGACCAAACCAGTCACACAGGGATTCAGCCTCTTTGTTAGATATGAAAATACAGCATGTCCTCTCCAACACCAAATCCAGGATGTGACACCCTATGTAGGTTAGACTGCAGGTGTCATAGAGAACCAAATGAGGAAATGAAAGTTTGGGCTTTTCCAACTGAAAGATGTTGAAGTCTCCTCAAAAGTCTGAGGTATTTCAACACCACTCTCGATAAAGTATCAGTCAGCTCCTTTATGAAACCTTTAGTCTTTGCTGGTCTGTAAATGAGCATGAAAGCTATATTAGCATTGGCTATGGTTTAGATCAGACGTGGGTAAACTGTGGCCCGCGGAATCGTCCTGTCCAGCCCATGAGCTCCTGCAGGGTAGGACACTCCTACTGTCCCCCTCCCCTGCTGTCCCCCTTCCCCAGCAGCTACGCCGCCGCGCGGCAGTGCTCTGGATGGCGGGGTTGCGCGCTCCTGCAGGGTAGCACAGCAACATGTCTAGCTCCAGCCAGATGGCACAGTGGCCAGACATGCTGCTCTGAGTGGCATGGTGTGGGGGCAGGGGGCGCTTGGATGGAGTGGAGGTTCGGGGAGGGGTGGTTAGGGAACAGGGGGTTGCATAGGTGTGGGAATCCCAGGGGTCATGTGAGGGAGCAGGGGTGTGGATAGGGAGCGGGGTCCCAGGGGGCAGTTGGGACAGGGAGCAGGAGGAGTTGGATAGGGGGTGGGGTCCCAGGGGAGCAGTTAGGGTCGGGGGGTCTCAGGAGGGGGCAGTCAGGGGACAAGGAGTCGGGGGGGGTTGGATGGGTCGGGCATTCTGAGGGGGGCAGTCAGGGGGCAGAAAGTGGGAGGGGTTGGATAAGGGGCAAGGGCCAGGCTGTTTGGGGAGGCACAGCCTTCTCTACCCTGCCCTCCATACAGTTTTGCAACCCTGATGTGGCTATCAGGCCAAAAAGTTTGCCCAACCCTGGTTTAGATCATCAGACAAATGAATTCCATTGACTTTGTCTGACTGAGGCGCCTCTTGGATTTGATATGAGAAGAGAAGATGAATGCAGTCCTGACTTCTTGTCCTTTCTGGGCCTATGATGGGCAGAAAAACTTCAGATTCAGGCGCACTGGGCTTGCAGTTTAAGCCATCCAGGCCTTGATTATGCAGGCAGTATTGGGTGCTTCATTGCTGAAGTGTCTGTAGTTTGCTGTTTGTTTACTCCAGGTCTGGTGTTAATGAGCTTCAACTTGAGTCCTTGTGGCTTTGTTGCATCTGCTGGTTTGTGGACAGGTGATGGGTTTTGAACAGTCAATAGGTGGTAGGTATAACTCTACGCCCCATAATCTTCATAGAAATATTATGATATGAATATGGCATAACTAAGATGGGTCATGTGTGGTATCATTGGAAAGGTTATGATTTACTGAATGTGATTAGCCAATTCGTATGCCTGTATCATTTCTGTATCTGAAGTTAGGAATGTTGAGTATGTAACAATTACAACTGTAAAAAGAAAAGGAGGACTTGTGGCACCTTAGAGACTAACCAATTTATTAGAGCATGAGCTTTCGTGAGCTACAGCTCACTTCCTCAGATGCATATCGTGGAAACTGCAGCAGGCTTTATATATACACAGAGAATATGAAACAATACCTATTCCCACCCCACTGTCCTGCTGGTAATAGCTTATCTAAAGTGATTTCCAGCACAAATCCAGGTTTTCTCATCCTCCACCCCCCCACACAAATTCACTCTCCTGCTGGTGATAGCCCATCCAAAGTGACAACTCTTTACACAATGTGCATGACAATCAAGCTGGGCTATTTCCTGCATAAATCCAGGTTCTCACATCCCCCCCACCCCCATACACACACAAACTCACTCTCCTGCTGGTAATAGCTCATCCAAACTGACCACTCTTCAAGTTAAAATCCAAGTTAAACCAGAACATCTGGGGGGGAGGGGGTAGGAAAAAACAAGAGGAAACAGGCTACCTTGCATAATGACTTAGCCACTCCAAGTCTCTATTTAAGCCTAAATTAATAGTATCCAATTTGCAAATGAATTCCAATTCAGCAGTTTCTCGCTGGAGTCTGGATTTGAAGTTTTTTTGTTTTAAGATAGCGACCTTCATGTCTGTGATCGCGTGACCAGAGAGATTGAAGTGTTCTCCGACTGGTTTATGAATGTTATAATTCTTGACATCTGATTTGTGTCCATTTATTCTTTTACGTAGAGACTGTCCAGTTTGACCAATGTACATGGCAGAGGGGCATTGCTGGCACATGATGGCATATATCACATTGGTGGATGTGCAGGTGAACGAGCCTCTGATAGTGTGGCTGATGTTATTAGGCCCTGTGATGGTGTCCCCTGAATAGATATGTGGGCACAGTTGGCAACGGGCTTTGTTGCAAGGATAAGTTCTAAGTAATAAGGATAATTACAACTGTGTGTGTACTTGGGGAATGCCCACCAGACAGTAGGCAATCAGCCTGGATGGGCCATGGGGAAGGATAATAGAACTTTAAAGATACTAATCTCCCTCCTTCCTGAGAAGTTTCCTGGGATGCTGCTTTGACACTGCAGGGTCATGTGATCATGTCACCTGATACAGAATACCTTCTTGAAATGCTGTTACGTTTCCATGGGAAGGGAGGTCAAAACTGGGAAACAAAAGATTCCTGCCACATGCAAATCCTGTTTAAGGCTGGGGAGAGAGTTAATCTTGGCTCTTCTCCACTGCCTCCCTGCCCAAGAAGGAAGACTGCTGAAAATGCCTGAAGAAACAAAGGAATTAAGCTGGGGGAGGTAGGGGTTGAGCCCAGGCCAGACAGATCAGCATGTAAAAGGAATCCCTGGAAATCTAAGCTGCAAGCAGTGCAGTTTACCTTCAAGAAACTCTGCAACCTACTTGAAACAATGTTTAGGGTGAGAAATTATTATTTGTAGCTACTATTTTTTAGTGTATTAAGCTTAGTTTGTGTGTTTTTGTTTTATTTGCTCAGTAATCTGCTTTGTTCTGTTGTTGTCCCTTGTAATCACTTAAAATTTACGTTTCCTAGTTAATGAGTTTTTTGTTTATTCCAAAACCCAGTTTGTGCAGTTCATGACTGGGGGAGGCATAAAGCTGTGCGTATCTTCCTCCATATTGAGGGAGGGGGCAAATTGCATAAGCTTATGCTATATAAATCTCTATAAAGCGCAAGACAATATAATTTTGGGTTACACTCCGGGGGGTATGCACCAGAGTGCTGGGCAATTCCCTTAGCTGAGTCCTCCCACACACAGCTGATTGCAAACTCTGTGTGATTCTACAGCTGGGTGTGTCCCTACCTGTGTGCATGATGGAAGGGGGCTTGAGAGCCTGTCACAGCAGCATAGAGTAAAGATTATCCAGGCTGGTGGGACAGGTGGGCTCAGTGGGACCCCAGCACATCAGGTGGCACCCTGGATGGCGGGGGCCAACCCATCACAGTAGGTCTCTCTCTTGTATCAGGCTTCATGTCTCTGTACTATACTTTTTTTGAGTAGTTCTTCCCAGGAGAATGGACTTGTGCAGTGGGCCTCACTGGATAGAGAGAAGGTTGCCAAATATCTGGGTGGAACAACTCTGTTTGATCCTGTCTGGCACTGGTGGGAAAGGTCCTTTGTAGCATGGTCCTGGAGTACTGGCAGGTGTGTTGATGGAAAGGTGGCATAATGTTAGTGTGTAAGATGGGTGAGGTCTGTGGGAGATCAGGTGAACACACATGAAAGAAGCTTTCCACAGCTGTGGATTGTAGAGCTTATGTTGTGAACAAATGGAAAAGTCATAGCATGATGTGTGCATGTGGGTGTGCAGTGCTTTCTACTCATTTTTAATTAAATTACATATTAAATAATTCTGGAGAAACCTAGGGGCATTCCACAAGTACTTGTCTCCTTTAGCAGGAGGTTGAGAGACGGAAAAGGTGCTGGCTGCTGCCAGGAATTGCTTATTGAAGGAGGAGCTCCAGCTGTGAGATCTGGGTGTCTGACAAGAGAACAACTATTGATACTGGCCTGTAATTTTTCGTACCACAGAGTTTACAGTTTGAAGGATCTTGGCAAGGAAAAGGACCAGAAGCTTAACTTTTTTAAATACAGGAAATCTTATTTATGCTTGTCTCTACCAGCCATTTGGTAAACTGTGAAAGGCAGGAGAGGGTGGCAGAGCAGATGAAGGAGGTGGTTTTGCCACTTCCATCTCTTTTGCACAAGAGATTCCCCCTACACAAGGGGAATTCACCATGAGGAATATCCAGCAGGATATGTTCACCTTTTGCTGCATAAAGTGAATGTAGCAGACTGGAAAATCCAGCCCATCGTTTTCTGATGACCCAGCTGATTCTGAGTTATGGTAAATTCACCTCTTATTTTGGGGAAAATTCTCTTCTATCCCCAAACTCCCACATTTTTCTAGAGTTGTAAAAGACTTTTTAGGAGTTTGGGGGCAAAAAGGGAGCAGCTTATTGTGGAAATGTGATTGCGACCTTAACAATGATCTGCTAATGAAAAATTGGGGTTTTGCCCTTTGTGATGTATGAAGCAAGGCTGAAAGGTTTTTCTTTAACAGTAGAAAATCAGGTCTTGTCTGCTCTGTCACTCTATGGAAGAATGGAGAATTTTTGGGAGTATGAGGACGTATATATTACATATTAAAAGCTGTTAAAAAAGACTATTTTTTAAGGTTGTAAAGTCAAGCACACAGACGTTAGGAAATTCCAGAATTCAGGTTGCCTGTGCGACATTAATTCAGCCCACTTGTGCATATGCATTGATACAGTCTTTAATTACATGATCATGTACTATTTTTTCTACAACGACAGGTTTCAGAGTAACAGCTGTGTTAGTCTGTATTCGCAAAAAGAAAAGGAGTACTTGTGGCACCTTAGAGACTAACCAATTTATTTGAGCATGAGCTTTCGTGAGCTACAGCTCACTTCATCGGATGCATACCATGGAAACAGTCTCTAAGGTGCCACAAGTACTCCTTTTATTTTTTCTACAGGACTCCTGGCTCATTCAGGGTGTAGAATGGACAGTGCTTACCTAGTGAGCAGCTATTCAATATTTTATTTTTTTTCTCATTGTTCAACGTGTGGCCATAGGCCTTATTTACTCCATGCTATTCAAACTCTGCTCTGAAGACTGAATTATTTATTTCTTCGTGTGCTTTTCTTTGGTGTTCATCACAGATATCACACACATCTGAGTGCTTCACAAACATTAATGAATTTATTTTCTCAACACTCTTGAGACAAGCGGGTATTAATATCCCCATTGCACAGCTGGGGAACTGAAATACGGTGAGATTAAGGTAAAAAATATCCAATAATTTTGCCCAGTTGGAGATCCCTAGGACTTGATTTTTTCAGAGTACTTCGAATTACATAGCACTTAGTATGTTCAAAGCACAGCTCCCATTGACTTGAGTTGCAGCTGTGAATGCCCCGCACTTCTGCAAATCAGACCCCAAGAACTCAATTCAGTCACCCAGAACGTGAGGAACACATGCCTTAATAACCACTTATGAAAAGTTTGGTTAAGTGACTTGCTGAGTACCACGCAGGAACTCTGTAACAGAGGCAGAGCTAGAGTCCAGTTCTCAGGGCAGCATCAACTGCCTTAACTATGAGACCATACTGTCTCTTCCTGCAATCTCTTGCCTAATTCACCACACACCTTCTAGGCTTCTGCAACAAATGAAGCAGGGGCCCAACAGACGATAGTCTCCATCACTGTACAGTCCTGCTTCACCCTCAGAGAAGGTCCTTCATGAGAACTGAATCAGGCAGGGATCCTGTGGAACAAACAGTATGTGATCATGTAATTGAAGACTGTATCATAATTCATGTGCACAAGGGGGCTAAATTATGATTGCACAGGCAACTTTAATTCTGACAATTCTTAACTTTTGGGTCCTTGACTTTGTAACTGCCATAAATATTCATAGGTTCTGAAGCCAGAAAGGACCATTGTGATCATCTGGTCAGCCCTACTGTATACCACAGGCCTTAAAATTTCCCCCCAAAGTAATGCTATTAATTATGTTTTTAATGCAGTTTTTTGTGTGTAACTTTCTAAATTTAAGAAGAACAACAACTGAAAAACAGAAAATTCATCATGTGGCATATTTACACCCCCATGGGTCTTGAGCAGGTTGAAACCTTTAGATCAACTGCAGAGTTCTGCCACTTGAACTAATGGAGTAATTGATAGCAGTAGTAGGTTATTCTCCTCTGTGTGGACCAGCACTAGAGGAGAATGGGATACTTTGCCAGTGGATTTCACAGATATTTGCTGACAGCAGAGGAATGGTCCCAGTTTTTGCTTCCAGTCACAGACTTCTTGCCGAGCAGTTCCTAGTTACCTTAATTGTACACCCCAGCTCCTTGTCCCCAAGCAGGTTTCCATTTCTCCATCTCCTGGCTCTTCATCTGATCTGTCTCACTGACCCCTCTTCCCCATGCACATTCCCTGTATCCACTGGCTCCCAGTCCCAGTTTTCCTCCCCAGCTCCTTGTCCAATCTCAGTATCACCTTTCCCCTGACTTCTTGTCCAGCCAGTTCCTCCTCCAGTCTGTCTCCCTCCCCCCAACTTCTGTCTCCCCATTCCTTTCCTCATTAGCTCCTAATCCTAGTCTCCTTCTGGTCTCCACATCTGAACTCTCAGTCCCAGTTTCCATTTCCCCTCCTACCATGCTCCAGTCTGTTTCCACCCACATCAAGGCTCCTAGTCCCAATCTACTTCCCCCCACACCCTTCCCCCGAAAGTCTGTCCTGTATCCCCTGTGCATTTAAATCAAGCAGCTTCCTCCTCCATGCTGCCTGTGGCCAGCAGGAGGGTCATTGAAATCCCAGGAGAGACAGGCTCCCTGCTCAGTTCTGGTGCTCAGACATGGACCCAGCCTGTAGCAGTCCAGAGCTGCAATTACGGGGAAGGGTCCTGCTCAGCCTAGGCTCATGCATGCCCTGTGTGGATGAAATCGTCAGGGAATTTAGCTACTAAAATTTAAGAAGTCTTTGTGGAGTATGTGCGAACTATGGGTTGGGGTGGGTTTGTGTTTGTTTTTTTTCAGAGGCTTATAGTATGGCCAGCTTTGGGCAGATTTTTCACAAGAATGACAAAAGGCACATCCCTTCCAAATTGCAAATTCCTGCTCCAAAGCGTGCGGGCACTAGAGTTGTTCAAAGAAAAGTTCACCAGGTATTTTTTAACATGGGCAAAACAACATATTTTCTCTAGCCTTGTTCTTGGAAATTACTGAAATTGGTTGAACTTATTCAAAATTTATTCTACATTCAGCCTGAGGCAAACGCCCAGCATGGAAAAATTCAGCCCAAATGGTTAAAGTTTGGCAAAATTATAAGCAACTGAAAACAGGGTCTTATAAAGGAAACTGTCAGGTAATCTTCATAATGGGCAGGGCTACAAGCCTTGGCTGTAAAACAATTGCAACTTAATGCATTGTGAAGGAAGAGGATTTTTAGATGCATTGTTTAAAACTCTGATTTTTGTTATGCCTTTTTAACTCAAATGCCTAAGAAAAAGACAAGACAAAAATTGGCATTCCTGATACTTCTAAAGTTAACAAAACAACCAAGGTTAAAACAAAAAGGGTGGAGGTTCTTTTAGCCCTTCTTTATACACCATTAAAAAGCAAAAAAAAGGGCACAAAACCAATCCCTCCATTCTCTTGCTTCAGGTCACATTAAGGTGCCACAAGTACTCCTTACCTTTAACCATGTCTCCATAATTACAAGACAATTTAAAGTCGTACCAAACAGCTCCTCCTTACTAATGTTTTGAGCCAGACTCCATGTGAGGCGCTCTCGGTTCCAGAGCATCCTGGTCTGTGAATCCTGTATAGGTGAGGTTAGGAAAATATCTTATGATTAAGGAATGCCTTGTCTTTACTCTCTATTTAGGCATAATATTAGTGCATGATTTAACGAACAAGAAGTCCTCCCAAAACTTGTATCGATGGTCATTGGAAGCACTTAACCGAGATGTGGCTCCAACTGGAGTGCTGGTGACAAATGGGTGAGTGTACACCATGCACACAGCATCAGACACATGACTCCAGCTGTCACATTTACTCTTCATCACTTATCACTAGGGCCACTTGAAATCCACGGGAAGTTTGACCAAGTGCAGAGTTCTCAGGCTAGGGTGTACTTGGGATGGCTGAGAAGAGCTATGTAACTGTGGAAGAGAAATGGTACCGCTATTCCATCTCCAGATCCACTGTTGCTAGATCCTTGGGTTTTCTGGGAGTAGTGTGGAGTCAGGGGAGCATGTCTCTGTATTGCTCCTTCCATATTTGTTGAGGCTTATGTGGGAACAGGTACATTTCCTGCTACCTCAAAGTTTTCCATGGCTGCTTTGTGGCATTCAGGGCCATCTAGCAGGAATCCTCATGAAAATGTGGCTGTTTCCATGTCCTACCTTGATTTTTTTTTTGTGTGAGGAGTAATGAAACTCACTAAATCTTGCAGATTTCTTTAGTGGGATTTTTTGGGGCCTTGCTAAAGAATATGTTTTCAGCAGTGCTGTGCCATCTAACTGTTGCTGTTTTCCCCTGTTACTTGTTACAGGTATAAGGGGAAAGATTTTCAAACCGGAAAAATCACACAGATGAGAGTGAGAGAAATGGAATGGGGGTGAGGGCGGGCAGAACCCCAATTATATGCACACCACAGACAGATACACATCTGCTATTTTAAAAACACAGGGTGGAGGCTTGTCTTCCAAAATCCACATTCTGTGTGGCTGTAAAGAAGAAGGCTCTCACCAGTTTATGTGGTGGGACAGAGAAAAGGCCTGTGAAGCCAGTTGAAACAAATTAATGGAAAGTTTCAAAGCTATGGCAGGAGAGTTTTGAATTGGTCCTGAAATGAGTAGGGAGTCAGGTTAGTTCTCTAATGATGGGAGTGATATGGTATCATTCCTTTGTTTGTGTGAACATAAGAATGGCCATACTGGGTAAAACCAATGATCCATCTAGCCCTGCATTGTGTCTTCCGATACTGTGGGATTGTGGGCAGCAGCATTCTGCATCGCATCCACCTTTACCCTCCCTTTGTTTCCTTTTCTCTCTGATTTGTAACATGGTCACATTAGCCTGCTAGCTACTTCTGCCTTTTCCTTTCCCACACTGGAGCCCTGACCCAACCCAGCTGCTGGTTCCTTTCTTCTCCTCTCCCTTTCAAACATACAGCATGACTCAACCAGCCTCTCAGCTGCCATTTCCTTCCTGCTCTTCTCCAGCTCATGCATTGTGATCCAGCTCATCTCTTAGCTGCTGCTGCTTCCCACCCTGTCCTCTTCAGACAAAAGCCTCAACCCATGTCTCAGGTGCTAGTTACTAGTTCCATATCTGTTTCCACTCTAAATCTCCCAACAGGCAGTGTGATTTAACTCCAGAAATCCTCCCACAAGACCCAGACATAAACACTCTTGGCCGTCAGAACACAGTATCCAACAATCTCCCACCCACCTAGAGTGGAAAGGATAGGGCTGTCACATTCATCTATATTTGTATTATTCTGTTTTTCACTGCACAGGGACTATGACCGTGAACAGTTTGCGGATAACCAGATTCCGCTGTTGGTTATCGGAACCAAATTGGACCAGATCCCAGAGACTAAGCGCAATGAAGTTTTGACCAGAACAGCTTTCCTGGCTGAGGATTTCAATGCAGAAGAGATTAATCTGGTTAGTATTTTTGCCAGAAGTTTTGTTTATCTTTGACTGTGCATGATGCTTTCCAGCAAAGAGAACTGTGCAATCCCAATTACAGGAACTAGGCTACTGGTGATTGCCTGGTCAGTCACACTGAGGTCGCTTACAGTGTTGGTTAGCCATACGCCTTGCTAGCATAGTGGAGAAATAGTAGCTGTCTTTCAGTTATAGAAAGGAGCTGGTTGTGGGAAGTCAACAGGATGGCCTAGGGGTTAGGGGATTGGGAGTCACTTGGTTCTGCCACTCACTTTTCTTGAGCACATACAGACTACACCCATTTATATTTATACCATTGCCTGGGCAAAATCGGTGGCTGGATGTATAATGGTTGGCTGAAGTTAAATCTGGGGAATGCAGATATAGTATTGAAGTTTTCAGCCTGCTTCTCTGCTTTGGAATTGGACTTCCCTCTTAATGCTTTGAGATGAGTCTTTAGTTCAGAATTGAGACACGTCAGCAGGACATTATGGGGAAAGCTTCCTCTTCTTTATCTTTTGTGGGAACAGAGGGTTTCAGTCTCCAGGGCTATAAAACCAACACCTTACCTTAGCACCTAGCTCACTTAAAAAAAATTGTCAGCACTTTTTTAATAGGCAAGTGTCAAATTCTAGTTCATGTTTACAAAGCTGATGCTTCAGGACTCTACAAGAAATTCCTGGCTGATTTATTTATTTGTGGGGAGAAGTGACTCAGTTTCCCAACCCCATCAGTGGCTGAATCATTTGTCTTGTATTTAGCACTGAGGACCTACTCCTCTAACATGGATTAGAAAACTGCTCTGATGTATTTGCTTCCCGGCGCCTCTTGGGTTTTGAAGAGGATAACATCCAGAGTGACTTCCTTTGTTGGTAAACTTTATGGTGTGAGGCACTCCAGTTGTAGTGGTACAAACAGGGAATCTGGATTTCTGTCTCACCAGTCACATTGATGATTTCTGCATTTTAATGTGAGGAAAAATCATTAGTTGGTCTGAGAATTATCTGTTCCCATTATCATTAAATTGTTTCTTCTGGAAGTTGCAGCCAGTGCCAGGAAAGAGTCTTTCCCATAGACTTCCTCAACAAGAAGGCTTCCTTGTTTCTGCTGATTACTAGGCACCCTTGTTATTTTCGTAGTATTCTTACAATGCTGCTGTTGTTGTGAATTATGAGCTGATTGGTTCCTCAGCACAACATCCTGGGAGCTACCTTAGCCACATCATTCTGCATAGCTTGTAGCCAAATGGTTCACAGCCTACTCAGGCCACTTCAGACTATGACATCAACTGTGCCCACAACCACCCATTCCATTGTGTGTATTTCAGCCTGCAAAGGAGCTTGAGCTTCCCTAAACCCTAGAACAAGGAGTCCATGTTTTGTTATAGGAGTACATGTAGTCAAATGGGAAGTGGGTAACAGTAGTGCTCTGAGGCCTAGCATAGCAACTCAACATAAAGGGAGGAAGGAGAGACTAGAGTGCCAGGAGTTAGAGCTTGATGCCCCAGTGCTAGTGGTTGGGAATGACTGCTGTGGAGGGCACCTCTTGCTGTACTACTGATAGACCCCCCTGGTTTCTGTTCTTGTGCCTTTAAAAAATGTTAGGCTGGTGCTTGTTATAAACAGCTTAGTTTAGATTTTGCATTTGAAAGTGGGTCTTCTAAAGTTCCCTTTAACATAGAGTTTTGGGAGTGGGGTGAAGCCACCTCTTGTGAGTAGAACCCTATTTAAAAGAGTGAAACTTTTATTTTTTTTAACATTTCCCAATCCGTTTTGTCCTCTTCCATTTGGAAGTCACTGATATCTTCCCCGCCCCCCATGTCCTTCCAAATGGCTTTGGAACAGAAGTCAGTATGGGTTTGCCATGTTTGCTTCAGTGGTCATGTCTGCATGTTTCTGGGAAGGGGGCTTGTTGATTTCCTTGTATTCCCTCTGCTGGTTGACTAATTGCAGCAAAACCAAATATTTCAGCTGTTGTGGCTTGGTTTTCACCCATTTACGTCTTATTAGGTAATCCGTTCTTAAAGTGACACCAATATGGCCTGTCATTGCATGTCCTTGCATTCTATAAAAATCAAGCACCTTGAGAAAACATTTTGTTTAAGATGAAGAGTTGTGCTGAGTACCTGGTTATTTTCAGTAGCTTTCTTGCTCCTTAAAGAATGTTGCATAACATGGTTCCTAATTATGAGTTGCTTTTTGTGTGTTCTAGGACTGCACCAATCCCCGCTATCTGGCTGCAGGCTCATCCAATGCTGTCAAGCTCAGCAGGTTTTTTGATAAGGTGATGCAAATTCAATTACGTTTGTTGCTTTTGATTTATGTAATTAACCCTGTCTGTATTCTGAGAGCTAACGGCATAGTTGGGCTCCTGCTTTCACTTGCCACTTCTTGAGAGCTGGGTTCAAATCCTGTGTGGAATTGCAAGTGAAAATGGCTTTGGGTAGTTCTCAGACTAATCTCCCTTAAATTATTATTATGACTGTTATTTACTATTTGTATTACAATAGCACTTTGGAGCCCTATCATGGACCAGGGCTAGGTGTTGTGCTAGTTGCTATACATACACATTACTCCTATGGGAATTCTGCACCACTGCGCAATGCAGAATTTTGCAGAAATTGTTTTTTGCACAGATTTTCCTTTCACCCACAGAAATAGGCTGCGGTGCTGCTGGCCGCCACTAGGGGCTGCTGGACTTGGCAGAACCCATCTTGCACATAGAAAACACAGAGGGGGAGAGTAGAGAGTTCTTAGCAGCTGCAGTTCCCCACATGCCCTGAGGGAAGGAGATGGCAGCGTGCAGGAAACTCCACACAAACCTGGGACTGAGCATCAGGCTGTTTCTCCCTCTGGGCTCTGAGGGGGGAGGAGGGTAGGTGCCTGGGCTGGGGCGAGCCGTGCCTGGGCTGGGGTGAGCCATGGCTGGGCTCTGTGGGGGAGGGATTGTGGGTGTCTGGCCCCCTGGCTGGGCTCTGCGGGGGAGGGAGCAGAGAAATAGGAAGTGAGTTATCATAGGGATTTCTTTAACACTCTACTTTTGGGGGAATTTTTGTGTGTGTCTATATTGTTACAGACATACTTGGTGACGCTATTTTGAAATAAATTACCAAAATAATTGAAACTGGCATGATTATATAGTGTTATTTTGACAAAATTTGCAGAATTTTAAAATATTGTGTGTAGAATTTTTAATTTTTTGGTGCAGAATTTTTATTTTTTTTGGCACAGAATTCCACCAGGAGTAACATATAACAAAGACAGTCCCTGCCCTGAAAAGCTTTTCAATCTAATACTGGTCTGCATTACAGACTTGCCAAAGAGTTTGTTAGTTTAACTTAACTAAGTCACGTTTTAGATGAGACTGAAGACTCTGACAGCAGAGATTGTGTAAATCATGGAGTTTTGTTGTCTGAGTTATATGGGGAGCCCAGAACATGAAAAAATGGTGAATGGGAAATGTTCTGTCGGTCCCTACTGCACTATGCCTGACTCCTAGCTAGTTCTATCCCGCTAATCATTCCCACTTCTTGAAATTCACCCATGGGAACAGAATGGGTATGGGGGCTGGAGTCTGGATTTGATGTCTGATTTTGGCCTTTTGCTCCTTGAGCCAGGAGCACTGCAGAAGCAGCAAAAATTGGGAGAGTCGTAAATAACACAGAAAGTGGGTCACTGATACATCATGATCTGGATGGCTTGGTAAGTTGGGTGCCAGCAAACAATATGCATTTTAAGAGGGCTAAATGTATATATTTAGGAACAAAGAATACAGGCCACCTAAATTCCCTCTAAGCTGCACGGTTGCACAGCAGGCTATCAAGGGCCATGCAGGCGCGCAGCCACAAGGGCCTAGACTGGAGAGGCGCCCCAGCCCTGGAGCTGCCACGGCCAGGGAGAGGTGCCTCTCCCCCGGCCCCAGCACTGGGGCAGCCTGCACCCCAAACCCCTCATCTCCAGGCTCACCCCAGAATGCACACCCCCAGCCAGAGCTCTCACCCTCCCGCACCGTAACCCTCTGCCCTAGCCCTGAGCCCCCTCCCAAATCCCTCATTCCTGGCCCCACCCCAGAACCCTCACCCCCCTGTAACCCAACCCTCTGCCCCAGCCCTGAGCCCCCTCCCACACACTGAATCCCTCGGCCCCACTCCTGCCACACATCACCTCCATATTGGTGCACATCAAATTTATTCCGCACGTGGATGTAAAAAATTAGAGGGAACATTGCAGGCCATAATTACAGGAGTGGGGACTCTGATCTGAGAAGCAGTGACTCTGAAAAAGATTTGGGGTCATGGCGGATAAAGAGCTGAACACGAGCTCCCAGTGCAACGTTGTGGCCAAATCCTTGGGTGCATAAGCAGGAATCTCAAGATTGAATAGAGAGATTATTTTATCTCTGGTTTCAGAGTAGCAGCCATGTTAGTCTGTATCCTCAAAAAGAAAAGGAGTACTTGTGGCACCTTAGAGACGAACAAATTTATTTGAGCATAAGCTTTCGTGAGCTACAGCTCACTTCATCGGATGCATTCAGTGGAAAATACAGTGGGGAGATTTATATACACAGAGAACATGAAACAATGGGTGTTACCATACACATGGTAACAAGAGTGATCAGGTAAGGTGAGCTATTACCAGCAGGAGAGCCTGGGATGGGGGTGGGGAACTTTTGTAGTGATAATCAAGGTTGTTGACAAGCACTACATTGATGACCTCTTCATCATCTGGAATGTAGTGCAAGTAGAGTAGGGGCATTAGGGAACGAGAGCTGAGGACAGGCCCAACAAAGAAAATAACAGAACACCACTAGCCATCACCTTCAGCCCCCAACTGAAACCTCTCCAACGCATCATCAAGGATCTACAACCTATCCTGAAGGACAACCCATCACTCTCACAGATCTTGGGAGACAGGCCAGTCCTTGCTTACAGACAGCCCCCCAACCTGAAGCAAATACTCACCAGAAACCACACAACAGAACCACTAACCCAGGAACCTATCCTTGCAACAAAGCCCATTGCCAACTGTGTCCACATATCTATTCAGAGAACACCATAATAGGGCCTAATCACATCAGCCGCACTGTCAGAGGCTCGTTCACCTGCACATCTACCAATGTGGTATATGCCATCATGTGTCAGCAATGCTCCTCTGCCATATACATTGGCCAAACTGGACAGTCTCTACGTAAAAGAATAAATGGACACAAATCAGATGTCAAGAACTATAACATTCAAAAGCCAGTCAGAGAACACTTCAGTCTCCTTTGGTCACTCGATTACAGACCTATAAGTGGCAATTCTTCAACAAAAAAACTTCAAAAACAGACTGCAACGAGAGACTGCTGAATTGGAATTAATTTGCAAACTGGATACAATTAACATAGGCTTGAATAAAGACTGGAAGTGGATGGGTCATTACACAAAGTAAAACTATTTCCCCATGTTTATCCCCCCCCCGCTGTTCCTCAGTTGTTCTTGTCAACTGCTGGAAATGGCCCACCTTGATTATCACTACAAAAGTTCCCCACCCCCGGCTCTCCTGCTGGTAGTAGCTCACCTTACCTGATCACTCTCATTACAGTGTGTATGGTAACACCCATTGTTTCATGTTCTCTGTGTATATAAATCTCCCCACTGTATTTTCCACTGAATGCATCCGATGAAGTGAGCTGTAGCTCATGAAAGCTTATGCTCAAATAAATTTTAGTCTCTAAGGTGCCACAAGTACTCCTTTTCTTTTTATTTTATCTCTGAATTTCGCTCTGGTGCAACCACTGCTGGAATACTGGGTCCTGTTTTGGTATCCACAATCAAAGAAGGATGGAGAGAGTTCAGAGAGATAGAAGAATGATTAAAGGATTAGAAAACATGTCTTGCATTAATAGACACAAGGAGCTTGATTTAGTTAGCTTAACAAAGAGAAGGATAAGGAGTGACTTGATTACAGTCTATAAGTGCATGGGGAGCAAATGTTTAATAATGGTCTCTTCAGTCTAGCAGAGAAAGGTATAACAATCCACTGGCTGGAAGTTGCAGGTAGGCACATTCAGACAGGAAATAAAATACAAATATAACAGTAAAGGTAATTAACCATTGGAACAGCTTATCAAGGGTCATGGTAGATTTTTCATTGCTGACCATTTTAAAACCAAAATTGTATGTTTTTCTAAAAGATCTGCTCTAGGAAGTATTTGTAGAGGAAGTTCTATGGCATGTGCTGTACAGGAGGTCAGATGAGGTTTCTGAATTGACACCCTGATTCGACTTATGGCGTTGGTTTCAACTTTAAGACGCTCGGTCCTGTAATGGAGTGGATTGCGGTTCCGAGTTGCAACATTTTGCATTACAACACAATTTTCAGGAACCAACTGTGTCATAAGTCCAAGGACTGCCTATATATCAGGGCAATACAGGGGACCTCCATCAAGGACGTAGAAACACTCTTTCTCTTGGAAGAGAGAGTGATGAAAAAATGGGATAAGTGTCTGTAACCCCTTTTTTAAACCAGTTAGATTGGGGTAAAACCTAGCATCCTATACCGTGTACATGTGGTTTGCTGTCACTGAAACTCCTCTCACTTCTGGGTGAGACTTTGCCCCAGCTTGCTGGCTCATGACTTTTTGGATTTCATATCATCATCTTCAGCCTCCTGTGACTTTTCCCCAGCCTTAATGTTCATCTCTGTCTTTTTCCTCATTCATTTACTTTGCAATTGATGTCTTGAGATTTGATTACATCTGGGATTGTAATTCTGTCATCTCTAGGTGGGGGAGGGGACTGGGTAGCTATTCTTCAGTGTTGGAGATTTCCTGAGAACAGTTATTCTGTGTGAAACATTGTTCTAAGCAGATACCATGGTCAATGAAACTGGACTAAAATTTAAAGTGTTGTAGTACACTAGCAAATATCCATTGTCCCTGTGCAGGCTGGTGGGTTTGCAGTGCACTTTTCTAGCACTGAAGTGAGTGCTAAATGTAGGTGCCCACCATTGCTTTTCCTGTTTAAAACAAATCTGGGGGAATAAAACTTAGTGCTTTATTTCCCACCCATCTTCCCCAGAGAAAAAACGTCAGGGTAAATCTGGAAAATAGCCAAATTGGAAGTGGGAATGCTTTGGTCAAGCCACTTAGTGGTCCCCTGGGAGGGGATGGAGATGGCATTGGCGACCCAGGGGATCACCTTCTCGTACAAACACCAGAATTTGGCCAGGATTTTTTTTTTTTTTTTAGGAAAGGAGGGGATAGGGATTTGCAGTAGAGCAATATCAGCTACTCCCTCTTGCCCCTTATAGTGAGGGCACTGCTTCCACGGCATCCTCCAGCACAGGCAGTCTGTAGTCAGGATTTGTCATTTGAGAATGTAGTATCCCAATTGTTGATGTCTTTAAAGTGTTAATCACATTATGATGGTATGTACATGCCACACCTTCTAAATTCTTTCTCTGATTGCATCCCCCAGGTCATAGAGAAGAGATACTTGTTACGAGACGGTAATCAGGTCTGTGTTTTTTTCTCTGTGGTTTTTTTTTGTTTGTTTTTTGGGTACAATGCTACCTGTGGGTTTTGTTGGCTGACAAGGCCCTGACCTTTAAAATATGAGCTCCTGGTTGCCCAAACATAGGAGATTGTGGTTCAAATGCAAGTGATGATCGGTAGTTGGATGCATGGGAAAGATGGTGCCAATATTTACAAGTTTCACCCACAATCTGGATGTTTTGGCTATAAAATGATAAGCAGTGAAATAATTAACAATATTGACATTTAAATTGCCACCCCTGGAATCCGATGGAATTGAGATGAAAGGGGGCTCAGTTAGCAACTCCCTCAGAGCTGTTGTTTCAGGCTGTTTTCTGTGGAATCACATGGCACCATTTTGAATCGCAGTCAACAAGTTTCCTTCACAACCAGGGCTAACGATGTACATTTTTAATGATAGTTCCACCAGCTGCGGCAGAAATTATCAGAGAAGTACCAGGATGGTACCAACTTAGTTGGACCGTGAATGCTTAACTAATAAAAAAAAGTTTTGGAAGCACTAAGTAGAATCTGGGACCTGGACTCTCCCACCTAGGACAAGTCACTTCATCCCTCTATGCCTGACAGTGTTTACATCTGTAACATGAAGGGGAATAATAATACCTGGCTCTTAGATAGCACTTTCTATCAGTTGATGGCAAAGCCCTTTACAAGGCAGGGTAGTATCATTATCCCCATTTTACAGCTGGGAAGACCGAAGCACCTATGAGAGTGACTTGTCACCTACTAGGCTAGTGTTGAGCTGGGAATACAATCCAGGACTGACCTACCTCAGAGAAGTGTAGCATAGGCGCTGAGTTTCTAATCTCACTGGCTCCACCCAGGCCCTGCCCCACTCCACCCCTTCCTGCAATGCCCCACCTCCGGCCTGCTTCTTTCTGTCCCGCTTCTGCCCCGCCCAGTTCCGCCTCCTCCCACAAGCGCACTGCGCCCTCACTCACCCTCCCACCCCCACCCCCCCCAGCGCCTCCTGATGCCACAAAACAGCTGAGCCGCGGTAGGCGCTGGGAGGAAGAGGGAGACGATGAGTGGGACCCGCCAGCAGGAAGGAGGCTCTGAAGGGTTGTGCGGGAGCTGATGGTGGGTACTGAGAACCCCCCATATTTTTCCTGTGGGTGCTCCAGCCCCAGAGCACCCACGGAGTTGGCACCTATGAAGTATAGTGAGGTTTAATTCGTTCATGTTAGTAACAAATGTCATAGAAAAACATGTATATTAAAAAACTATACTGTGCTGTGCTCCCTTCCTTTTAGGGAGGGAGAAAAAGTGAAAATGAAAGCCGGAAGTGTATT
The DNA here is from genome assembly GCF_965140285.1 of Lepidochelys kempii. Lineage (NCBI taxonomy): Eukaryota > Metazoa > Chordata > Testudines > Cheloniidae > Lepidochelys > Lepidochelys kempii. The sequence goes on along the minus strand of NC_136380.1, from coordinate 206,681,187 downwards.
ATTTTAATTTTTCATGAGAATTTTTTAAAGCAAATCTATTTTCTCCTATTTCAATCCTGGAAGGCTTTTTTCCTCTGGTAAAAGAGAATCTCTGTTCCATGAAGATAATAGCTTAATGCAGGAGCCTGGTTTTGTTTGTTTGTTTTAAAGCCATGATGCAAGATTACATTATTGTGTATGATAGGTTTTAGTGGCTAACCAAGGATTAACTGTCTATTCTTTATGGCCAAGGGCCAAAGATTACAGTTCACTGCCAACTACTCTGACCTGCTCCCTCGATGACAGTGCAGAAGCTTAAACAAGTCAGCATACATATTGTAGAGAAACAAACCCAACAAAGACTTAGGAGCTTCAGTATACCCCCAAGTGTTACTGTTTGAAATTATCTGCTCCTTGTGCATATAATGGGTTTCATGGTATTCTGCAGTGAGATCTGCTCTTCCCACTCCTGTTTTTGTGGAGTTTACATGGTAAAACTCTCCTAAGCATGGATGGACGAATAGACACTAAACTCATTTTGTGGTTTTTTAAATCATGCCTCAGCATATGCATCTTGTCTTTAGCTTGCAGCCATAGCGTCAGTCAGATCTCAGAATGTGGTCAGACCAACCCAGCGTTGATGGGAAACCTCCACAGAACACAGAGAATGCTCTAGGGAATGTGCTGTTGAATCTGGTTGTTGCAGTCTGCCTTCCGAGTCAACACCCGAGTATAGTGCTGGGATGCTGTGCTATCTTTTGGTTGAGATATAATAACCACAAGTGAGGTAGACCTCAGTTTTAAGGATCCCATAGCACTTTTGACAAAAGTTTGATTGGTAGCCCTGGTGTGCTGCTACATTTGAACTCTAATAATTACATTTTGCCTCTATAGCTTCCCATTGCAGTTTCAATTGGATATGCTATTCTTAACTGTTGTATAGAGTTGCCTAGTTTCCCTCCAGAGCTGACTGCATTTTAGTGATTCCTATGTATCCACTTTGTCTATCATTGTAAGTTTGTGAAGCACTTTGAGCTGAAAGGCCCAAGTCTTACAGTTCTCCGCTGAGTTGACATTTCTGCTAAGATCTGTGGCTTTCTCAGGGCTTGTCTACACTTGAATGCTTCAGTGGCACAGCTGCACTGTTACAGCTGTGTGGCAGTAGCACTTCAGTGAAGATGCTATCTGTGTCGACAGGAGAAGTTCTTCCATTGGCATAGATAATCCATCTCCCCAAGAAGCAGTAGCTCGGTCAATGGGACAGTTCTCCTGTCAACTTAGTGCTGTCTACGCTAGGGGTTAGGTCGCTTTAACTGTGTCACTCAGGAATGTGGATTTTTCACACCCCCGAGCAACATAATTGTACTGACCTAATTTCCTAGTGTAGACCAGGCTTCAGTCTACCATTGTAGGGTATAACCCCAGCAGGCTGTTTTACTGTGAAGTCTAAACTACCTTGTCCCCCACCCCCTGTTTCCAGATGTACTGCTTTTGGCCAGTTCTGATATTTTTCTTGATTGGGCATCACCATATATTTTGATGCTGCTTTTATACAGTAGGTTGACTGTCCGGGGTTGTTGTGACAGAGCAGTGAGAAAGGTAGCATGTCCTGTTGAGTGAGTACCTCAGCTCTGCCCATGTGTAGACAGAGGGGTGAGGTGACTCCTAAACCATAATCTCGTGGATAGCTACAGGAGATGCTGCCATGAGGGGAGCTACGTAGTACAGGATTAAAGAACCATGGACCGCTTTCTGTTGTGGGATGGTGTGTTTGTAGGCACTCTGCAGTGCAAATCTGTTTGAAATCCCATTAAGCAAGGAAGCGTGGGGTGGTTTTGAATAGACTTTCTTTGTAAGCGCTGATTCTCACAGGGTAAGCACTATGTGCACAAGCACTGTCTGCACATATGCAGCCGAAAAATGAGTGCCGATACCTTACTGCAGCTTTTTTCATTCTGATGGATTTCACAGAGCTTCACAACTTGATAAAGGCTGTTAGGTCAATTACTGCAAAACTGCAGCCATCTCTGGGGTAGAACACAGCAGCTGTTTAGTAGAGCACAGTAATGGTGTACAACAGTTTAGAAAAGGAAACAAAGACTCCTGTATACAATTGAAATTGCTGAGGGATTTAGTGAGGAACAATGTAATAAACCAAGTTGGAATTTGGCCAGGACAATAGTGCTCACACTGCAAGTCTTACATAAAACCCCAAAAGATCTATAAGGCAAATGGTCAGGATCTCACTTTTACATTTCATTCAAAAGATGGCACATCTTAGAAGCATGCTGAAGCACTTGGTCTGCCCTAACTCAGAAGGAAGAGTGTGATGGGAAGGAGGTAATGTTGTCAATTTGGTAACCTACATGTTAATGTGGCCTGGAAGGAATTCTTGCTGGTTCTGACATGGTGACATCTTCCATATCTACAGATTCCTGGCTTTTCTGATAGAAAAAGATTTGGAGGTGGTGCACTGAAGAGCCTTCATTATGACTGAACACTGCTCAGTGTCCAGAGACTGAATGGAAGATGAGTTCTCTCCGTTTGCAGCAACATTCCTGTCCCTGTTGGACTCTTAAAGGCAACAATCATCATGCCAGGCAAAATACATTTTATTAATTGCTTTGGCCACCAGGACTATGGAAGCTACCAGTGCTGATGAAGGCACAGGGAAGAATCCCCAAAACCAGTTTTGGGGTTCAAACTCTCTCCTAGGTTTAGGAACCTTGTGGAAATACTGGATCTTTTTGAATTGAGGCAATAAATTCAGTGTTTCCCATGCTGCTGTGGGAAACATTATCATGCACAGCATGTATGTGTAACTTTTGCCCCCCATCTTGGAACATTTATGAACACTCTTCAATGAATTATACTAATTTTACCTCTAGCAGAAAGGGAATACTAAACAGTTTTCTCATTTACACTAACATAAAGCAAAGCAAGCAAGCAAACTATAAGACTATATAAGAAATAGGATGGAAAACAGTAGAAAGCCATCATATAAATCAGTGGTACAGCCTCAGCTGGAACTCTAAGTTCTGCGTCACCCCATCTCAAAAGGGCCATAACAGAAATAGAGGTTGTTCAGAGGTAGGTGCTGAAAATGATTAGACGCCTGAAAAACGATTCCCCATGAAGAGAGCGTGGTGTTTATATTGCTGTTTAGTTTGGTATTTGTAGTTTGGTGAGTACAGAGAAAGTAGATCAGATACTCCAAGAAACTTAAAATTCATGAAGGGAAGGTATGTTTTTACAATGTGCATGTGGAACTCAATCTGACAATCTATGTTTGAAACCATAAGCTTAGTGGATAAGACCAAAATATAAATCATAAAAACACCCACAGTTAGAATAGAGTGGGTAGAAAATTATAAGAGATATAAACCCATATGCTTAAGTGTTGGACCTAACCATGAAGTTCTGGGGGTTAGAAAGAAAATTCTCTTATGGGAAAGTAATTCCTCTGAAGCATCTGGTATTGGCCATTGCTGGAGATAAGATACTAGACAAAATGAACCACTCGTCTGACCTCTTACAGCAATTTCTGTACTCTTAAATATAATGTTTTTTGTATCCGGGAGAGAGAAAAAGTGTTTGAGGTAATTAAATGGGCATCCCAGAGCTCTAGTATTAACTGCTTTCCTTTCCCCTCTCTCACAGTGGATTCTCACGGTAACCTTATAATGGTTTAGCCTGGGCTAGAGGCTGACTAAGAGCTAGTGTTGATATAAATACAAATTAATAATAAATGAGGATAGAAGAAAGTAAAGCATTGGTGTGAAATTGACAGTAGGCTGAGTTCTGCGGATTCCACATTACATCTGCATGCAGCTCTTCTCTGGCTGTTGATTGGGAGTAATTGAATGCTGCCTATTGGTCACAAAGCAGGAATGACATATAGGATCACCAAACCTAACTTATGAAAAGTAAAAATACGAACACTTCTTACTTTCCCTCTCTCCAGCACCTTTCACCAAAGAGATTCAAGAACATTTTACAAACCTGAATGAACTAAGCCACCGATCATCTGGGTAAGGTACAGTGAGAATCAATATCCCTATTTTACAGCCAGGGAAATGGGTACAAAGACATTGAGACTAAAGTTTTCAACATCTTCCAGTTTTGGGTGCCCTATTAGAGGTAGCTGCAGAAGTGCCATCGGGGCACCTTTGAAAATGAGAATCTGAGTGATTTTTCCCAAGGTCACACTACAGGGTCAGGAATAGACTCCATGAATCCTAATTTACAGGCTTGAGCTTTTAACCATGAGACTGTTGTCTTTTAAAATAGATCACTGAAGTCCCTGAATTAGTTGTGGTATGTTCAGTGAAACCATAGGTTTGATTATGAACAGAACACACAATAGATTCCAAATTTAGCCTCTCAGTATCTCATTTAAGAGTGACAAGATGGGAGTCACTAAGCAAGAGCTTCGTGCACTGCTGATTTATCAGCCGCTTTCTCAGCAGGGATGGCTCAGCAGTTTGACCTCTGTTCCCAGGGGTTGTGGCTCCTTTCCAGTTGATAATGGAAATTAGTGGTCTGATTGGGAGTGGCAAACTTCATGCATCTATTCCTTATGTATAATCAAGTTGCAGGGGCAATTTAGGGAAGGAGTATGATTGAGTGGTTAGAGCATGAGACTCAAAGTCAGGAATTTTAGGTTCTATTCTCACCTCCCTTGAAAGCCTTAAGCAAGTCACATTACCTCTCTGTCTCTGTTTCCTCACCTTTAAAATGGTGGTAGTTCTTCACAAGATGATCTGAGGATTATTTAGGCTGAAATGCTCCCCATTTCTTCTGTGAGCAGAAAGGAGCACAAACCTGTAGAAAGGGGCAAGCAGGTTATTGATTCTCCTGCCTTACTTTCTCTCTCACCCTGTGGAAGTCCCTCTGCAGCAACTGGGATCCACAGTGTTGTGGGCTGGAGGGAGCCACTTCCTGTTGCATCTGATAGCAGATAAATTACTGTTGCAAGAAGTAGTAACAAGTTCTGCCTGCAACCAGGGCTCAGATTGGGGGGAAAACAAGTTATGGAACTCTCTGAAGTTCTGTCCACCGCCAAAGGGCTGCCTGCTCATCACATCAAAACAAGACAATCCCAGATTACAAATGATCAAACTGTGATCATCCTTTCTGTTGTGTTCTGGTAAACAGTTAACTAGGTTTAGTTATTTTTAGGCTTTGATGTCAGCAGCCAGTTGAGATACATGGGAGTTGTTTACACCTCTCAGCCTGAAACATCAGGTCTATCTGCAGATTAAGGCAGCCATCACTATGCCCATTAATAATAATAATATTGAGCAATATTGAGCTGCAATCTGCTCTAGGTGTAGACTTCTAGATCTCAATCAGTTGCCAAAACATCCCTCAGGTACATTCTGATTAGTGCTCAACCCATCATTTCTGATGATCTTTCTCCACTGATAAGAATGCGTCAGAGTTTACCAGCAGAACACCCTGAATAGTTCTTCTGCAAACAAAGGAAGCTTTGCTTTTCTGCTATTTTTTTCTCCTCACTAAGTCGCTATTATTTGGCTTTCCCCGACAGAAGTCATGCTTCTGTCTGGCTCCCCTTGTTAAGATGCTGGTGACTTTGATTCCCTTTCAGCATAGAGTGTTTCTGTGGCTCTGAGCAATGCTTTTCATTGACATGAATCCATTATAGTTATTGATTAACCCATCACCTGCTGATGTATTTGTATTACCTGAGGGAGCTCGGAGGAAAATCTTGCTTAAGCATGTTCAATCCAGCAGCACTGTGCTCTACGCCCACAAATACAGACTGTACTCTTTGAAGAACATGGTAAACACAAGGGCAAAAGTAAGGGGGCCATAAAATACCCCCAACCTTTTCTAGCACCAAAAATCCAACCTGCTGTGAGTCCTACAGCCCTTTTACCTATTAATTTCAGGTCTGTCTACATAGCCAAAATGTAGCCATGCAAAATGAAACATTATTACCAGTATTATCACCAATGGGGAGTTGTGCAAAAAGTTTTATAATGTAAAGCTGGCTTGAAAGTGGGGGTGGAGGGAGACTGAATAGGTGCCCTTTTTTGTTTCTTTGTGATGTATAAATAGGGCCTTGAAGATTTTTGTGGTGGGGGGTGTTAGTGTATGTGTTGTGGAAGGTAGGAGAGGGGGTTTTGTGCTCAATTTTTGCCTTAGAAATACCAGCATATCCAGTCCTGTCTTCTCTTCTTTTGTTGAAAGACTTGTGGGCACTCTCTGAAATGTGGGTTGTGAGCTTTCTCAGAGCTTAACCAAAGAGGCAGGGGTGTTAAATTTTAGGCATCCTTATAACCAAGTGCTTGTCAGTCATTTAAGTGAATAGGTGTTAACAAAAAAGCCACAAAAATGTGTCGGCACACCCAACTGCCACAAGCTGGCCCAGTTTGACCTTTGAGAAGCAGTGTCTATTAGTCAAAATGCACCCCAGAATTCTTTGCATCAGCTGCCTTGGCAGTGTGGTGACTCTGTGGGTGCTCTGGGGCTCAAGCACCCCCAGAAAAAAACATGGGGTGCTCAGCACCCACAGACCGTTGCCCTGCCCATTGTTCCACCTTGAGGTCCCATCCCTGCTCGGCCTCTTGCCCTGTGGCCCTGCCTATAGTGCGCCGCCTCCTCTTCTCCTAAGGCCCCCGGCCACTCGCTCCTCTCCACCCCCTCTTCCCATCACTCACCCTTAAGGAAGGAGAGGACAGAAAGAAGCAAGCGGGAGGCGCTCAGCAGTGGGGGCAGAGAGGAACAAGCACCAGGCATGGGAGGGGCCTCAGGGGAAGAGGCGGAGCAAAGGCGGGAAGCGGTGGAGTGGGGGCAGGGCCTTGAGGGATGAGGCTGAGCACCCACTGGCAAAAACAAGTCAGCGCATGTGCTTGGCACCATTTTTAAGCACCACTGTAGCTAGTGGAAAGGATTCTAGGGGTTATTGGTAACTAAAAGTGCCTGCTGCACAAAAAAAAACACAGATAAAGGGGATATGCTTTGGGAGGAGGAAATTATATAAGGGACTGGCTATGTCAGTGACAGTACAAGAGCAGGCAGTGATGGGCGCATGGGCATCAAATTCCATTTTCAACAATGCACTTAAGGTCACCCCTGCCCAAAGAAATCCTCTCTAGGGTGAGAGAGGAGTTATAGCTTTATGGCCCATTCAGTTCTTGGTCACTGGTTTGAGATTTCTTAATGAGAGGGCCTGTATTTTAATGATAGTTTCCAAGATATGGACATCTGCCTCACTTCTCACAATGACAGTACTTTTCAAGTGTACTCTCTTATACCTAAATCTCCCCATCCTGATCCCAAGCTCTTACTTAGAAATATTGAACGCCACAAACTTCTGTTGTGGTCTAGCTGCATAGCCAAGATTAGCCTCAAATACTGGTAAGATAGGGAGACTTTACCTGCGTTCTCTTTTTCCTTCTGCGATAGTATTATTTAATTGAGTTATGCTTGCTATGTCCTCTGGTTTGAACAATATACTGACTATAGTTCCCTACCCACTGAAACTGAGCAAGCAAATTCTCACTCAGGCCCTGCACTGGACCTATGCAGAGATCAAATTCAGGAAAGAGAGTAGGAAATGAAACACACACGCTCTTCGTAAACTAAAGCAACCAACACAAGGCCTGTGTTATATAGGAGGTCAGACTGTATGATCACAATGGTCCCTTCTGGTTTCAGAGGCTATAAAAGAGTGTAAGAGAAAGCAAGCTTGGACACTTCTCGTGCTCTCCTACTTCTACTTTGACCTAAAAGTTAATATGTTTACAAAGTGGAAATGCGCCAGTCACTTTGGGTTAAAGATTTATAATAGAAGGAGGGCTGATGGCTCTGGGACTAAGATCTGGAGCTTTTCATAACTCCTCAGATCTAGTGTCCATCAGCGGTGTAAATTCCATTCTCATTATCCAGTGGCCCATGTGAACTGAGTGGTGGTTTACTTCTATTGGTGAGGAGTGTTCACATCACAAAAGCCCGCACGCATCATAAATTAGCTGCCTCGCTAGCAGTCACACTAGAGAGGTTAAGGACTGAGTAGGCCATGGAGACTGATTTCCCCTCTCCCTCCTAGAATTGGGGACAGGTCAAAGCAGAAGCACATTGACAGGCTACAGTGTGGGAGCAGTTTGCCCTCCAGCTACCCGTCTTTTCTCTGGCTCAAAAGAGATTGTGATCTCCATTGCTGACCTCTGGGGACCTTTCACAAATAATAAATGATAATAATTAACTTCCACGGCACCAGCTGTGGGGTAGCCCCAGAACAGTGACAGGACAATTTTTCACAATAATCTATCTTAATACATGTGATCTTTTTAAAAATCTGCTGCAAAACAAGGGGCTACATTCAAAAAGAATGAGCAATACATTTGCATTAATATTATTGTTTTGTTATTGTTTTGTGGTAAGGACCCCAAACAGGGCTCTGGGCCCCATTTTATAAGCACTGTACAAAGAAATCACACAAGGGAGTACCAGCTGCCAGAGAGCTCACAATCCAGGATTTGGCAATATATGAATATGCAGACAAATGGTTTGGAGGAAGAGAGGACGAGGTAACAGAAACAGGTGTGACTGCATAAATTAACAAATGTAGTTAGTACATTTTAGTTGGACAACAAGAAACAGGAGAAAAGATCTCTCCTTTTGTAAACAAAATATATCAGCATAAACACTATAATCATATACATGACCCTTTCAGGCTCCAGATTGCGTCTCATGCATGTTTTGGATGTGCAAAATCTGGCAGATTATCAGAGTAAAGTTCCCAAACACATTTTAAATCCTGTGCTACATGATGAAATTCCCTCTGGCTCCTACTGGCATCTCTGCCTGTGACATATGGTGGGAAGATGTCATGTCAGATTTCCAACAGGTCTTGTTGCCTACCAGTGACAAAATCCATCACAGTTACTCCACATGGCAGTGCTAACATATTCCCAGCTAGTCTTGTTCTTGCTAGTCTATTTCCCAGGCCTTGTGATTTTGTTCGGCTCATGACAACATGCATCCATATGGTCCTGTGCTCTGATTCCCATTAGTCTTTGCAAGTTAGGCAGGACAGGGCTGCATCAGCGTTTAGACTGGAGATCTTCCAGAACATCTAAGTGGTACATGTAGTGGTGGTGGATGGTGATTAAGTAGGTGGGGCTATTTGTTGTTGTTAAATAATTATGTTGCCATAAGGTCCAGAGACCACAATCAGGATGAGGATCTGCTTGTGCAAAACACCGTACAAACATGTATAAAGATATGATCCCTGCCCCGAAGAGCTTACAACCTAAGAAGACAAGTAACACATGAAAGCTCTGGGAAGAGGGATACACAATAATTATGTACAATATATAAATTAAAATATATTTGATTACTATAGATAAAGTAAATGCCACCTATCTCCATCTGCCCCGGTGCCCAGACAGCCTGAACTGACTGTTTCTTGTAAATGATGTTGCATGGGAAAAAAACAATTGATTTTAATAGAGCTGGTTGAAACTCAGAATTTATGTTTTGTGGAAATCTCATTGAAATTGTTACAATCTCAGGAAAATTTTCAGTTTTGTTAAAATGGCATTTTCCAGTGAAAAACTGTTTTGACAAACATGTTCTGGCAAGCTGTGATGTTTAATACACATGTTATGAAGCCTAGTTTCCCATAAACATGCAGCAGATTTACTGCATAAACTGCTTGTCTACACTCTTTTGGGCCTTCATGTCTTTTCCTCACCTTATCTATCATCTCTCATTCATTATCCATGTGTGGACTCCCACCTCTGATCAACCCATGCTGCCAACCTCCATCAGCCACTTACTGAATTTTAAAACAAGCCCCTTTGTGCTTTCTCCCAGGCTGCCCCTCACAGTTGGGAGATGCTCCCCACAAACATCCACAGAGCAATCTCATTATCCAACTTCAAATTCCTCCTCAAAACTCTTCTTTGACAGGATGCCTCCAAAAACCAGAGCCACTGGTGTGCCGAGACCACTGCCTAACATGCTGACCCATAATGTCTCATTGTTTCTTTGCACCCCGGTCTGCTTGCATCCAGCTGTTGTCTCTTGTCAGATTGTCAGTTCTTTGGGCCAAGGATCATCTTTCATTCTTTGTACAGCACCTAGCACAATGGGGTCCCAATCCATGACAGAGGCATCTAGGTGCTACACTAATACAAATAATAATAATAATTAATAATAGCAGTTACGGAAGATATCAACTGAAGTCAGCCAGGCATCAATGGAAAAACAAGTGCCTAGATTTCAGTGCTACTAAACTCTGGTCTGGCTTGTAAAGCAAAACACAATTGGGCACAAATAACTGTGCATGATATAATACAGCCTGGTTAATGAGATTTTTTCCCTTAGGCTAATATGCAACCAGAGGGACTGAATTCATCCATTGCATATGCACAGATGCAGCGAAAGGGGTGGAGGTGCCAACTTCCTCCAAACTATTTCAAAATCACCCAGTCTGCGCTTATAACTCAACTGGAGTATTGTGTCCAGTTCTGGGTGCCACATTTCAGGAAAGATGTGGACAAGTCGAGAAGAGCAACAAAAATGATTAAAGGTCTAGAAAACATGACCTATGAGGAACGATTGAAAAAAATGGGTTTGTTTAGTTTGGAGAAGAGAAGATGGGGGGATGAGGCAGGACATGGTAACAGTTTTCAAGTACATAAAAGGTTTCTCATTAACTTCTGAGGATAGGAAAAGAAGCAATGGGCTTAAATTGCAGCAGGGGCTGTTTAGGTTGGACATTAGGAAAAACTTCCTGTCAGGATTGTTAAGCACTGGAACAAATTGCCTAGGGAGGTTGTGAGATCTCTGTCATTGGAGGTTCTTAAGTACAGAATAGACACACACCTGTCAGTGATGGTCTAGTTCAGGGGTCGGCAACCTGTGGCATGCGTGCCAAACATGGCACGCAAGCCAGTTTTTAATGGCACGCTGCTGTCTGCCAGGGACAGCAGCGTGCAATTAAAAATCCTGCCCAGCCCAGCCCACTCTTCTCCACCTCTGCTGACCACTCTCTCCTTGCAGGGCAGGCAAACTTCCCCCTCCCCCCCGCCTCTTCCCCCAGTGTGCTGGGTTCTTGCCACTCCTCCTCTCGCCCCCTGCGGCTGATCAGCTGACAGCCCTTGCTATGCAGGGGAGAGGGAAAAGTGGAGCCGCAGCACTCTCGCCTCCAGCCCCCTGCTGTGAGCCGCTCACAACTCCTGTACCCCCCCCCACACACACACACACACCCAGCCCTCTGCCCTCACCCCTGCACCCCCACCACAACCGCAGCCCTGACTCCGGCATCCCCCACACATACCCAGCCCCCCCAGTCCCCTGCCCTGACTCCCTCCTCACACACCCCCAGTCCCTTGCCCTGACTCTTGCATCGCCACATCCCGACCCTCACCCTGAGCACCAAACAGGAGGTCCTGCACACACACACCTACGTTCCCCCCTGCACCCCTCGCACCAAATGGGAGCTGCCCAGGTAAGCGCACTATACCCAAACCTCCTGCCCCAACCCTGAGCTCCCTCCCTCATTCTAGCTCCTGGCCAGACCCTGCACCCCAACCCCAGCCTGCTCCTTTACCCCCAGCCCTGTTCTCAGTGCACTCCCACCTTCAGCTCAGTGCAGAGAGAGGAAGAGAATGGGCCAGAACCAGGGAGAAAGTAGGTACCTTCTCTATGTGGACAGGGCTGGGACCCCAGACCGGCAGTGGAATGAGCGGGGCCAGCAGCCGGGACCCTGGCTGGCAGGAGCCGGCAGATGGAACTCCAGATCGGCAGCGGGCTGAGCCGCTCAGCCCACTGCTGGTCTGGGGTCCTGGCCGCCGGCCCTGCTCAGCCTGCTGCCAGTCTGGGGTTCTGGCTGCCGGCCCCTTGACAGTTGGGGTCCCGGCCGCAGGCCCCACTCAGCCCGCTGCCGGCCTAGGTGAACAGAACCCCAGGCTGGCAGTGGGCTGAGCAGGCCGGCGGTGTAAGATCAGCATTTTAATTTAATTTTAAATGAAGCTTCTTAAACATTTTGAAAACCTTGTTTACATACAACAATAGTTTAGTTATATAATATATAGACTTATAGAGAGAGACCTTCTAAAAAACGTTAAAATGTATTACTGGCATGCGAAACCTTAAATTAAAGTGAATAAATGAAGACTTGGCACACCACTTCTGAAAGGTTGCCGACCCCTGGTCTAGTATGTAGTCCTGCCTTGAGTGCAGAGGACTAGACGAGATGACCTCTCAAGCTTCTATTGATTCTATTTTTCCCCAACCATCACAAAAGCTCCAGAAGGCAACGAGCCAAAGATAGTTGGATGCAGCTTGTCAAGCTGATTCCCAGTCAGCCAGATGAGGTTTCTGGAGTGTAATGAGGCACTTCCAGCAGATGTAGGTGAAATTTTTTTTTGATTAATTGTTGCATTTTTCAGGCCCTGAACCTATTTGCCAAATTTGGGTCAAATTCAATTAATAGATTTGATGCGGGGAGGGTGGGGGATGTTTAGAGTCAAAACATTTTTTTGCTAAATGTTTCATTTAGATGGAGTTGAAATGTTTCATTTTGAATTTTTGATTCAAAATGGCATTTTGATTTCAAATTTGGCCAATAAAAAAAACACTTGAAATGGCTGAATCAAAATGCATTTTTAAAAAATTTTTCAAGTCAACTGAAGCATTTTGGTAGATTTTAAATTGAATTTTTTTGAGTTTCAATTGATGGAAAAAAATTGGAAAAATGAGTTTTAGTTTCAGTTTAGCCAGAGTTTTTTTCTGGATTTTTCCGTTTGTCCCCCAAACCAAAAAATCCATTATTTTCTCAGCTCTAACTCCTACCCATTGCGGGCCCAGACAGTGAGATACTAAACTCTGGTCCAAACTATTTGGTAGCTGCCAATAGAGAATGCTCTCTGCTCCTCAGATGTCTCTTTTCTATCTTTGCTGTCTTTTGCATGTCTCTATCCTTTTCCTGTTGTGTTTTTTTTCTCCTTTTCACCAGGATTTCACTTAGAGATTCATAGATTCCAAGTCTAGAAAGAACCATTGTGGTCATCTAGTCTGACCTCCTGTATAACAGGCCATAGAATGTCCCTGAAAAAATTCCCAGAGCAGATCTTTTCGAAAAACATCCAGTCTTGATTTAAAAATTGCCAGTGATGGAGAATCCACCTGAATCTTGGTAAATTGTTCCAGTGCTTAATTACCTTAACTGTTAAATATTATTTTGTGTCTGAATTTGTCTAGCTCCAATTTCCAGCTATTGGATCATGTTATACCTTTCTCCGCTAGATTGAAGAGCCCATTATCAAAGTGTTGTTCCCCATGTAGGTACTTGTAGACTGTAATCAAGTCATCTCTTAACCCTCTCTTTGTTAAGCTAAATAGATTGAGCTCCTGGAGTCTATAACTATAAAGGCATGTTTTCCAATCCTTTATTCATTCTCATGGCTCTTCTCTGAACCCTCTCTAGTTTATCAGCATAATTCTTGAACTGGAACATCCAAACTGGACACAGTATTCCAGCAGTGATCACACCAGTACCAAATACAGAGATAAAATAACCTCTCTACTCCTACTTGAGAAGATTTTCTGTTTATGCTTCCAAGGATCACATTAGCCTTTCAGCCACAGCATCAGACAGAAAGCTAATGTTCAGCTAATTGCCCACCACAACCACTGTTCCCTCTAAGGTGGCCTCCCAAGAGTCAATCAAGTGCCACGCACATCTGCTCGTGCCCTCTGCCTTGGAGCCCCTGGCCAGCTGTTCCCTGGACGGGGCCCTCCTGCTTGCTGTGCAGGGCGGAAGGGGGTGCTGATGTCAGGGTGTCCCCCTTCCTCCCCACCAATGTACCCCATCTCCACAGAGCTGGAGAGGGGGACAGGGCTTAGGAGTAGGACAGAACTGCTTATGGCTGCTGCAGTCTGAATGAGCCTTCAGAATGCCTCTCTGCTTAAAGAGACAGCGCATGGTCTCTCATACACTTCCCCAGCAGATAGCACACACACGCTCTGTCTTTGTCTCATACACATACACACACAGTCTCTGTCTCACACACAAGTACACACACTGTCTCTGTCTCACACAGACATGCACGCACGCACACAGTCTCTCTCTCTCTCACAAACACACACACACTCTGTCTCTTTCACACTCACCTCCCAATGCATTTCATAATTTTATTTCTCTCTTATGCTTACATTTAATTCTTCGAGTAGTGAGTTCTAAAATGCCTAACTTGTCCTGGCTGGAGTAATTATCCCTATGGTAACTTTTAAAAAATATATATTAAATCTAAGGTTTTTGTTTCCACTGGTGATGCACATTTGCACATCACATCGATATTGTTGTACAACAAAATTAATTCTGCACATGGATGGAAAAAATTAGAGGGAACATTGACTACAACCCTCAATCTTTTTCAGAGTAACTGCTTCCCAGGATTGAGTCTCCCATCCTGTAGGCATGGCCTACATTCTTTGTTCCTAGATGGATAAATTTACCCGAATTTATATGCATATTGCTTGTTTTCTCCCTATATACCAAGCGATCCAGATTGCTCTGTATCAGTGACCTGTCCTCTTCATTATTTACCACTCCGTCAACTCTGATGTCATCTGCAAACTTTATCAGTGATGATTTTATGTTTTCTTCCAGGTCACTGATCAAAATGTTAAATGGCATAGGGCCAGGGGTGAAAGTAACACAGAAGACTTACTGGTACGGGGACCCGGCTCTGGGCCCCCAGAAGGGGCGCGGCCTAGGGAAGAAGGGCCAGGTGGAAGGGTCCCTACCAGCAGGGCTGCTGACGGAGGGGGCAAAAAGGGGCAGCGACGTTAAAGCGCTGCCGCAGCAGTACTTTAAGGAGGGTCCTTAAAGCACTGCCATGGCAGCGCTTTAACGTTGGGTTGGCTGCGTATGGGCCGGTACTGGTGACCACTTCTCACCAGTACTCCATACCAGCCTATACCAGCCCACTTTCACCCCTGCATAGGGCCAAGAGCCTATCCCTCTGGTACCCCACTAGATATTCACCTGCTCGAGGGGATGGGTGCCTGTTTACAATTACTTTTTGAGACCTATCAGTTAGCAAACTTTTAATCCATTTAATGTGTATCATATTAATTTTATATCATTCTAGTTTTTTAATCAAAATATCATGCAATCCCAAGTCAAATGCCTTACAGAAGTAATTACATCAACATAATTACCCTTATCAACTAAGCTTGTAGTCTCATCAAAAAAAGATATCAAGTTAGTTTGCTAGGATCTGTTTTCCATAAATCCATGCTGATTTGCATGAATTATATTACCCTCCTTTAATTCTTTATTAATCAGATCAACTGTATCAGCCACTCCAATTTTTTTGACTGATACTGATGTCAGTCTTTCAATTGCCTAGATCATTCCATTTATTTGTTTTAAATATTGGCACAACAGTAGCTTTCTTCCAGTCTTCTGGAACTTCCTGAGTGTTCCAAAACTTTTTGAAAATCAACATTTATGGTCCTGAGAACGCCCCAGACAGTTCTTTTAAAACTCTTGCATGCAAGGTATCTGGACCTGCTGATTTAAACCTGTCTAATTTTGATACCTTCTGTTTAGCATCCTCCTAAGGTGCTAATAGAATGGAAAGTGTTATTTTATTATATGACATCTGTTTTTTCCCAAATACAAAACAGAAATATTTATTGAACACTTCTGTCTTTTCTGCATTGTTCTTGATAATTCTATCATCTACACCTTGTGTTCTTCTTTCTGGATCAGTATGGAAACAATGAACTATTATTATTCTTTAGTGCTGACAACATTCTTGGTGCTGTACAGTGCACAAAAGTTTAGATAGTCCCTGCTTTCAAGAGTTTACGGTCTAGAATGGTGGTTCTAGATTATCTCCCTCGCATGGTGTGTCTGAGAAAATGCCAACTTTCAGATAAGATTTAAAGCTAAGGGGTGAAATCTTACTCCTGTTTAAGTGAGTGGCAAAACTCCCGTTGACTTCAGTGTGTCCAGGATTTCACTCAAGGGCCTGACCACTAGTGGGAATAAAGGATTCCATTGCACTGTCCATGAGAGTGCAGGTAACTCCAGGGTCTTTGCCCAAATTCCAGCTAGTGCAAATACATTCTGTCCTCCCAAAATTCATCCCCCAGTACTCAGGCTAGAGCTGATCCAAAAAATAAAAGGAGAAAATGCTGAAATTTTTTAAATGCTCCCCCTATAAAGAAAAATCAAAACCAAACATTCACATAATTTCAGCCAGCTTCTATGACTGGCTGAAAAGCAGGGAACATTTTTCATGACCATTCTGTTGAAAAGTTTACCAATTATTTTTTTTTAAATTGTCAAAATTCGGAAAGTTCTGACCAGCACTAATGAGTAGGGTACAGAATCCTTCACTTCTCTCCCTAGCCTGCTGTGTAGCATTACTGTACACTGATAAACAACTACCACCTTTCACACCAGATCTGGGGAAGTGATGCCTTTTAAATCCCACACATTGTGAGATCTGTGGATTGAAATTGCTAGAGGTATTATGAATAAAATAGTCTTATAAATCAATTTCAGAAAGGGCTTTTTCTTGTTCCTGAAATGCCTTATTGATCTTAAAGTGTACCCTTTTCTCTCTTGTACTTGAATAACTACTCTCTCTAACAGCTAATAAGAAAAAGGAAAACTAGTGGAACAGAGTCCTTTCCCCTCTTCTCGTTTTATCTTCCTCAGATCAATCCCTGGATTGGTTCAAAGAAGAAAGGCCTGTGTTTGATTAAACCCAGACTGAGTTGAGTAAACAGCTGGGAAACTCTTTTGGACTTTCTCACTTGCAGGGCAGACAGTTTGCAATCAGCCTGACTTTGTCCCTGCAGCTGCTCCAACAAGAAAATCAGCAAGAAGAGTTTGTTTTTAGGAGACCACAACAGACCATTTTGGCCAAACATCTCATTTGTTTTTGTATTTGCCAAAGTGAGAAAGCAAAGTGAGGAAAATGGCACAGTTGAAGGTAAGTGATACTGTGACACCCAAGAGCCTGTGTGTGTGAGAGAAAGAGAAATATGCCATCTCTTTCTCCCCCCCTGCTCCTCCACTTTCTTGTTAGCAGTTCCATAGCTCTTTAAAGCCCAAAAGAGTGGGGAAAGGGAACTGCTAGAACATGTCTGCAATGAGGTGCTTAATGTGTGGGGTGGAGCGCAGTAACTGGGGAGGTTTGGATAATTAGGGTGATGTAGCAGGATAGTTGTTTATTGTCTAAACCTGAAGTCCACGTGTGAGTTAGGGGTGGTTCTCTTGACAGAGATACCAAGTCTCATTTAAATTTAAAGTTTCTCATTTTTAAAAATTCATTTCAAGGCAGGTTATAGAGTCTCCCTTTCTTGGATGAATGATTTTGTTGTGTTTAATTTGGGATGTTGTAAATCTCACGTAAGCAGATTGTCCCAGTTCAGGAGTCTTTCCATGCGAACTTTTGTCATCCCCCTCCCCCAGCACACCTCCTCTTGCTGATCTAGCTGCCTTGGGGTGTTTCCCAACCAGCCAATGGCATTTATCTTGCAACATCTGCCCTGCTGTTGCAACCCTCTTAAACTAACACCAAGCTTTATATCATAGAAAAGTAGTTAGAGCAGGGGACTGTTAGGACTCCTAGATTCTAAACCTGGCTTTATTACTGACTTTCTAGTTATCTTAGGCAAGTCACTTCACTTCTCAGTAAAAAGAAAAGGAGTACTTGTGGCACCTTAGAGACTAACCGCGGCTGTTACTCTGAAACCTGTCACTTCTCAGTGTCCCTCTAGGTAAAATGGGGAGAATGATACTGACTTATCTCACAGGGGGACTGTAAAACATTAGTGACTGCAAGCTTTGGGAAAGATAACCAGGCTGTTTGGAGATACAGATCTCTGAGACAACAGTGGCTTTTATCCTGAAGAACAGGATTTCCAAGTAAGTGCCTAGACAGTTTAAGAATGAAGTTCCTGAACCAGCTACCCCCTTTCATGAAGATCCTGTTCTTCAGGGAAGGAGATGTTCCTGTGTCAAAGATCCTCGTCCTTTCAGGAGGAAAATTAATCTTTCAAAAACTTGGAAATCCATACTTCAAAATATCACAGTATGTGTCTGTTAAGGGTGATCTACATATACACAAAAGTTAAATAATCTAACAGCACATACCATCTACTCTTCCACCAAGAGATATGTACTTCACTAATAGCATGACCATTTTTCATTACAGAATGAACCACCACAACCTTAACTCTGCCCCATGTGCAGGGGAAATCTGGAGTAAGGGGACAGCTGGAAGTCCCGCATCAAACAGTGGCTGAGTTAAAGTTATAGTGCATTGACTGTGGCATAAGAAAGCTGTGCTCTAATGAAATGTTTAGCTCTGGGTGAAGGAGGAGCGGTTATGTCCTGTTATATGCCTTACCTGTTCATTTCCTTGCTTTTGTGGTTTTATATTTGGTGTTGTGTAGACCAGTCTTAACTGATGCACAATGTAATGTTTTTGTGTCTGAATTAATACATTATTTTTTAGTATCATCCAGCAGTAGTTGAAAAATGTATTATTCACAACGCTTGAAGAGGGGCATTAATTATATTCCAGTCTATGTATTCAGACTTCAAAAGCATTTTTCCAGGCCTGCTGTCTAATCTCTCCAGCAAAAGGTTATGGTTTATAGAGAACTCCACTTTGCATCCCAGTCATTCAAATCCATGGATGTTGTTTAATTTTTTATATTGCACTGGGCTTTTATCTCCCCCATTTTACACTTTGTCTTTGTTTTTACATTTTTTAAGTAATCAAACGTATTCTTAAGATCACATTTACATAGACTGCTGCAGGATTATGAGAGAAACACACATACACTAGAAACTTTGCAAACTTTTCTTTTCACAGAAAAACCTTCTCCCCAGTTCCCCTGAGCTCTCCCCTCACCAACCCACCCACACAACCCACTGGGATGGTTAGAAATAGTGGTAAGAATAATGAAAACAGACCAGGAGTGCATCCCAAGGGAGGTAGCTTGTAATAATTATCTTGTTTCATCTCACATATAAGAACTTGGTGAAGGGGAGATTTCAAACAGATTTCAGAGTTGTTGTTGTTGTTGTTTTTTTTTTTTAAACCTTACCATCTTTTCTGAAGAAATTACCTACATGGGTCCCAGTCCTGTAACTGGATCTATGGAGGCAGATCTTTACCCCTATATGGAGTCCCACTGAAGCTGGGGGCTCCACTCTCCTGGATCAGATTGTTCAGGCTGGATCAGAAAAATTCAAGCCAGGGAATCCACTACAGTTCATTGCTGTGTTATTTGTCTAAACTTTTGTGAATTCAGAGTTGGTGAAAGATGCTGGAGTAACAGCCCTGGAGAGTGAAGCCCTCTGTTTATTCACAGAGCTGATACAGCACGGACAGTGGCAGGGCAAGTTTCCCAATGGTGCCCTGACTGTGATTCTTAGGGTGTGTGTCCACAGCAATGAATGTGCGACTGTAGTACAGGTATGCTTACTCCCAGGAGCGTTAATCTAGCAGACACATGTCACAATAGTAAAGACAGGGTGGTACGGACACTGGAACAAGCTAGCAACCCAAGTAAGTACCCAGGGCTCCTGGTGGGTTTGTACTGGGGTGGCTAGCCTATGTCCCCACATCTTTACTACTGTTGTTACCTGTGCTAGCTAGATTAAAGATAGCGTGGGGGTGCCTACCCACAGTACAGTTATATCTTTATTTGTGATGTGGATATGCCTTTGGTGGTGAGAGGGGAGTTGGGTTTCAACGGCCCGTTCAGTCCTTGGCTGTTCTGGTGAGACTATCAACATGCAGCCCAGTTGGTGCCTGTGACAGTGCTTTGTAACAGGGCCGCCTGTCCACTCGGACTTGGACTTAGATCCACCAAACTAATTAAACATGGACCAAACTACAGTCCCACGGTGACAGTTATTGTCGTCGCTATCGGTATGGATTGGATTCAAACCAGTGATAGAGCTCGTATTGCCAGAGCCATCTGCCCCCAACCCTCTTCAACATGGTTTTATTATTTTTGCCAGTTTGAGAAATGTGCTTTAAAGTAACATTCAAATAACTGTCGTAGTGTAAAAGACTCTGGGGTTATACATTCATCTTGGTGTAGCCAGAGGGAAATGCTGCAGAGTTATAAATTGATCTCTAAGGGAACAAGTCGTTTGGAATTTGCTATAGCAAAAGGCAAAGTACAACTAAATAAAATACAAGTCCTTGAAAGCAAGTCAGTACTAAATAAATAGCAGGACAATGTCTCCCTGCCCACAGCTACAGCCACGCCAAGAAGAAGCCATTGTCTTTTGGAGGCCCTCAGTACAGTTACCTGTGATTTATTCTTTTTTTCTGTAGCATCTGGAAAACTCATTTGACAAACAATGCCACAGCAGCAGCTTCCCTCACTTCTGCCAGTACACTGCAGCTGAGATGGGGAAGCTTGAGCAGGGCTCTGACAGTGCTTGTATGACAGGTCTCTAAACATCAACTCCTCCCTGACTCGACTGAATCCTATAAAACCTGCAACCCCCACCCTGGAATCTCTGGGCTCTGTGTATTGATAGGGGATGACTAATGCCTCTGCAGCTACCCACTGACTGCGTAAAGCATGAGGGGAACAGACAGTAGCTCAGCCTGTCCGAAATCTGCCTGCATCCCAGCGCTCTCAAGTCAGTCCCATGCTCTCGGCTGTGTTAGATGCAGTGCAGCAGATTGTGGACTCAGAGCAGATTCAGTCATGAGCTGCTTTTGATATTTCATTTCACAGAAAACAGGAATGAATAGATTTTTTTAGGGTATCCTAATTTGGGTGCAGCTGGGATTCTGTCCAGCTGATAGATTGGGTTACCTGAGAGGGTTTAAAGCTTTTTAGATTTGAGGGAGCTGATGGAGTCTATTGTAATAAAAATTTCACACAGCAGAGAGCTGAACAATGAGCTCATCTCTTTTCGCCATATGTTGCTGCACTGTGGACATTATGCGTCTGAGGATTTTTCTAGCTAGATTAGCAGACCCACGAGCTAATCATGTCTCTGAGAACCACAAACTATCCCACCCCCCCCCATCAGTTTTAGTTCAGAACATTTTACAGGCTCATATAATATTCTACACATAATCACATGGTATCTCTTCCATATACAGCAGGCTTTTTGCATTAACCCTCCCCTCACTAAAAGAAAAGGAGTACTTGTGGCACCTTACAGACTAACCAATTTATTTGAGCATAAGCTTTCGTGAGCTACAGTTCACTTCATCGGATGTAGCTCACGAAAGCTTATGCTCAAATAAATTGGTTAGTCTGTAAGGTGCCACAAGTCCTCCTTTTCTTTTTGCGAATATAGACTAATACGGCTGCTACTCTGAAACCTCTCCTCACTGTGGAGCTGACGTTGCATCAGGCCTGGCCCACCCTGGCCCTGGAAGAATAAGGTGCATTCCTCCCTCCCCATCACACATATCCTTACCCTACCATGAAGTAAGCTGTAGCCCACGAAAGCTTATGCTCTAATAAATTTGTTAGTCTCTAAAGTGCCACAAGTACTCCTTTTCTTTTTGTGGATACAGACTAACACGGCTGCTACTCTGAAACCCACCATGTTTGCATCTTTGATAAAGGTGAATGCAGTGAGTAGGGCTGGTTTAATTCTGGAATTGCTGCAGTCCCATCAGATCTTGCTGCAGTTCTGTTTCGGGGGCGGGGTGGGGGGGGGGGAAGCTCCATTACAATACATTTGCCAGGACTGCCTCTGGTGACCTGCTGTTTTGCATATCAATATGCATCTTGCAGCACTGCTTGCGGAAACACATGGAGACCAGAGTCCCAGTGATTTATTCATCTGCAGGAGGAACAGGGAACTTTCTTCCTATAAACCACTGGTTCCCAACTGTTTGCATCTTTAGAGCCAGCAGGGTTGGATTAAGGTGATCTGTGCCTCCCTGCACATAATGCCATTGGGAGCTTCATGGCCCCTTCCCTATGCCATATACCTGCCCCCTGAGCTGCAGTAGCTGTGGCAGGGTGCTCCCTCTACCATTCCACAGAGATGCCCCCTGTCCTGTCATATTCATTTGTTTCCCTCAGGTTCCCTTCCTGACAATAGTGGAGAGTGGCAATTTTTGATTAATGGCAACATTTCCTGAGGTTTATCTTGATCATCCCAAGATCATGAGCAGCTTTTAAAAATCATTGGATATCGTGAGTTCTGTGATCATATCACGAGAATTGCTGTCTCTGCCAGTTTCAGCGCAGATTGAGATTATTGTGACAGCTAGTTGAATGCACTGATAAGACCATCTAACCCCTACTCTTAAGTGTTGAGTATTTCCACATCCACCCCCTATGAATTTTTCTGTAGTTTGCATTATCATTTGCTGACTACACGGTGTTAGGACATAGTGTTTACTGTCTTGAGTGGTTTTCCACTTGGGACCCCTAGAAATGTCACAAATAAATCTCTGGAGAACACATACACACACACTCTTTGCAAGCCAGATGCTTTAAGTGTCACAGGATGCAGGTGAGAGGATTGTTTGAGACATTTTTAATCCTTCCAACCCCAAATGTCAGCTGCCTGACCCAATATCAAGAAACCTGAGGCCTTGTCTACAGGGGGTGTTCAGCCACTGTTGTAAGATGCACTGATGTATATGTACTGGTTCAAATATTCCCTTACCACCTGTAGCGGGAGAGGTAGTGTGACTTGACGACAGGGAGTGAGAGAAGTCCAAACAAATGTGTAGCAAGGTGGGGGCTACAGCTAATTGCTGATATTCCTAGTAGCTGGTGTCCAGTGCCAGTAAAAACTAAAAAGGCCGGTTCCCAGAGGTAAATGGGATCCAGGATTGTGCAGATGGACCTTGTGCTCACGGGGGAGGGGAAAGGAAACTGAAGTCTTTGCAGACTGAGCTTCCCTCTACACCCCCCCCCCCTTATGTGGAGTGGGGGAAAGAGATTGCACAGCTGAACTGAATTGCTTGGTTTGTGACCAAAGCTCTGTAATCCACACCTGAGCCAATGAAATGCCTGGTACCTGAGAGCTGGGGTGGGCAAAGTAGCTCCCTCTCCCCAAGGTATAATTAACAAACTTGCAGCTTGCTGTTTAAACCCATCCCATGTGCCTGTCAATCATTCACCTGCTACCCTAGTCAAACCCTAAAGTACACTTTCTGCACTGGTGTGAATGGTGACTTGCAAGAGTGCAGTTTATCATGGTTTGAAACTGGGGTTAGCCCACTGGGTAGGAGTAAGGGCTGTGAGGAGCCCAGCTCTCTTCCCCCCTGCGCTTGCAACAGGCAGGAGCTGTATGCCTGAGGAGAACCCAGGACTGAAAACTCTGCCCCCTGCTCTGGAGCCCATGCAGGCAGAACAGGCCTACGAGGATGTGCAGATCACTTTCTCTAGTGTGGATCCCCTGTGTGCACATCAGCTTAGAAAACAAGATAAAACTTTTAAAATATTGCTCGTCTAACATGGCAGTGGGTGCTGGACATTAACTGAGCTCAAACCCAGTCAGACGATATCAGTTTGGTGCATATCAGTGACATAGTTTGAGCTCCAGGTGTGTGTGCGCATGTGCACACACAAAATTACTGCCAGGTCCTTTAACGGGGGGCACTGTATGTCAGACCCCCCACTACCCAAATGACTTCAGATTTGCTTTACTAACCATGTCCTGGAGCCCAGTAAGTCACCAGTTTATAAGACAGCATGGGCATACAAGCACTTAGAAAAATCACCTTTGACAGAGTAACCTTGTCTCAACATTAACTCTGGTGGAGCTAGCTCTCCTCCATAATGTCAGTGAAGTGCTTTGATTTCCTTGTGTGGAAGGGGCTACCCAAAGGTATTATTATTCCTGCACCCGGGCGTGCTGTTATTTTGCATATCTAAAAAGTGCCGTATCGGGGTGCATTCACATGTGCAGACAGATTAGACTGAAAAGGAACCCTGGCTATGTCTGCCAAGATCATTGTGGGTTGATGAAGATAGCTAAACCCTCGTTCACATATTGCAAAGTCAGTCCTCTGAAATAACCAAACCGAAATAGATCACTTGGCAAAGTCAAACTGTACCCAAAGAATTTGGAAAAAGCACATCTGTTTATTTTTAAACATTTAGGAGTGAGTGTATGTTTGTGTTGTTATTTCATAGTACATGCCAGGATTTGGTAATGAATGTGTCTCTGAAGATCCACGCTGCCCTGGAGCTTTACCAGAAGGACAGGTACTGATTTATTAATTTTTTTTAATAGCAAGGAGTAGTGTGAGCACCTGTTCCCCTGCTATTTTGAGTCTCAAGATGCAACTATGAATCTCAAGCCTGCCACTACAGAAACGTCCAGGAGCCTCCTTTTTGCAGCATTCGAACTGTGCATTCGTAAAAGTCATAGTTCAGGGTTTCCAGTCAAACTTCCTATTTTCAGTCATTCATAACTTTCCAAAGTTTTCACCTTTGGGGCTGAAATTTCCAGGCCTGGTCTCTGTCCCAGAGTGATTTTTTTGGGGAGGAAGTTGGAATGAAAATAGTTCAACTACGTTTGAGAATGAAGGGCGGGGGGAATGAACATTTTCCTCATTTTAAAAAAAAAATTCATGTGACTTTTTCTCTCAGCTCTAGCTCTGATGTGGATTGGGATAGAAGCTTGAAATCTGGGAGAGAAATAGCCCTACAGAGGAGAAGTGTTTCACTCAAAACTGATTTTGATTAGACTGAGCAATGAGTCCATGATAGGGCTGTGTCTCCTTTCTAGGGATGGGGGCAGGGAATAATTAGCGTGTCATGAGATGACAGGCTCATTACAAAGATGTTAAAAGTGAATAAAATAGAATAATTTATTTCCAAATATATTAGATTTTTAAAAAATTATGTTATCCTTGTTGTTTAAATGAAGGTCTGCAGGCCTCACTCTTACTATCCAACTTAGAGAAATAAAAGCAAGTCATCAGAGAATTAAAGTCTATGGATCCAGATCTGGTTTCATTTACACCAAAGTAAATCCACTAAGCCTGATTCTCCACCATCTTGCATGTTGTATAAGTGCTTATACTTGGGCAGAGTGGGCATAAAACCCACCTGCAGCAGGATGGCAGCATTTTACACCCTGCTCTGCACTCTGTAAAGGTGTAAATGCACAAGGTGCAAAGATGTGGAGAATTAGGCCCTGGAGCATAAACTGTATGCATATGAGGGAAGAGTTAAGTTTGTATAGCGAACCACAGCTCTGGCATTTCCTGACTTTTGAGGACTTCTAATACTATTGTTTTTTGCCAGGAGTGTATACTGTAGACAATTAAACACAAGTCACGGATGGGTTAAATGCAGTCAAGAGGCCCACTCACCTCCACAATGCAGCCTACATAACTGTAGGTCTCACTATGCAGTGCTCCATCCTGATGCCTCGCATGCTCATTACATGCTGGGACCTGTAATCTCCAAGGACTGCTCTATTCAAAATGAGGGCAACTGCAACCTGCACTAGTTTATGCAAATTAGATGCAGCCCTCAGACTCCTGGTTGCCTATGCAGCACCCTCAGCTGGGCAAAGTTTGGTTGCCCCAGACAATACACAGTGTCAAAACAGTTAATACAAGATTTGAGAATGAGTAAAAAATACCAGGTCCCAAAGGTCCCCTCTGCAGTATTTATAAGGCAGGCATCTGTAGTGATGCAAGCTAAGATAAATACTACGGGGGCTGTTGATCCCCCCGCTTCAGAGCCTGCCATACTCACAAGGTGAGGTTTAAGGATTGAAGAACTAGGTGCATTATGAAGGTTTTACATTTTACTCTCACACACCTGACACTGGATGCTGTTAGGGGAGAATGGGAGACTGCGTGGACCACAGGTCTGTTTTGGTACAGCAGGGTGGCAGGATACCAGGCTAACTGCAGGTGGACTATAGGTCTGATCTGGTACAGCAGGTAGCTGGAGATACCAAATGAGATGGACTATTTGTCTGTTCCACTAGGGCATTTATCTGGGTGCCTTTGTTTCACACTAAGTTCACAACAAAGAGATGTCAGTCTAATTAGATGAAAACCTTTAGCCCCTTTCCTTGAAGAACAAATATTTCACCTATATACTCATAGGAATTGTTTCACTCTACAGCAGCCAGAACCAAGGGAAAGGCAGAGCGAAGTGGGGGAGTTTGCACCCTGCTGAATCACTGAGCTGATTGTTCTGAAACCCTGCACAAATTCAAAAAATTCCACAAAAGCCACCAGGGGGAGCTAACCCCATTAGCATCTGGAGCCACCAGGGGGAGCTAACCCCATTAGCATCTGGAGCCACCAGGGGGAGCTAACTCCATTAGCATCTGGAGGCACCGTCCCATTTTTAATGTCCACTGTATGGACCCATTCCCTAGTTGAGGGGTAGTATAGTTAGGAGAATCAGGGCAGTGATGGAGGAAAATATTCATTCACTGTGCAGTGATTGTACACTTACATACATTTGCTGCAGCTTCCTTAGGGCTATGGGCCAGGGGCCTTTACCAGCACTCTGCAGACAGTGCAGCTTTCTTACCAAGAGCCAGGTAAACATAAAGCATGGGACAGGAAATCCCAGTTGTGGGATCCTGATCAGCCCCTCCAAACATCTTGATGATAAAACAATGTGCTTGATAACCTGATTGATGTTTTGGTTGCTTTATTGATAATTCCCCTTTCCTTCGACAGCCTCCATAAGTGTTGCTCCTTAGTGGTTGCTCTAGAACTTGGTGTATACTCTAGCCACTTCTGTTGATTCCTTAGAGCTCCAGTGTATAGGGAAATTGATCTCAGAGGCTGGCTGATACCCACTGTATCTCTAACCTCATGAGAGATGGAGGCACCATGCAAATATCCTCACTGGTTAATCCTGTTATCAGTGAGCAGAGGGTGAGGCCATTGACAAAGTCCGTACCATTCTGAGTGAGTGGACCAGGCTCCAGACCACCTAGAGGAATTGGGAATTTTCTTTGTGCTGATGAGACTAATGCTAATACTTGTACAGTCGTCTTTAACCTGTTTCCATCATTTTCTCTTTTGGTTTAGAATAACCCTCAGGTCTGCCCATACGGTCTGTATGCAGAACAGCTCTCGGGCTCTGCCTTCACCTGCCCCAGGTCCACCAATAAGAGAAGGTACCATGATACTGCCCTGGGACAGCCATGATGTATTGCTGCATGCAGGCAGCAAGGCTGGTGGTGAGATCTGACTGTACATATTCAGTGTTTCCTGAGCTTGTAAACAACTGCACTGCATGCTGGGAGGGGGGAACTGTTTGGAAGGAAGAGGAAAAATCTCAGTGGAGTGAAGTAGGAGGTGGATCGTTTATGGGGGATGGGAAGGCCATGCTGGGAGTGGGGTGGGGTGCAGATCAAATAGTGAAGGGAAGAGGGAAGGTTTCAGTAGGATCTGGAGAAAGGGACAAAAGGTCTCAGGGGAGACTGATGAGGATGAGCTGGTGAGGAAGAGGAAGGTCTCATGGAATGGGATCTGTGGGTGAAGAGGGAGGGATAGTTTCTCTGAGAGGAGGATCTGAGAGCTCTGGGATATGAGGTGAGGGTCTCAGTCCAGTTGCTAGTGGCTATCACAAAAACACACCCTCAGAATGGCTCCTTGTTGGCAGTGTCAGAAGATGGGCTATGGGACTTGAATTTTCCTCTCATCCTAGAGAACATCCCTGTGGGTCAGGGTTGAGGCTTACTGGCAGTGGCTGGTGTGGGGGAAGCTCCCGCTGCCGCCACCAGGCTGTATTTGATCTGTGGATAAGCAGAGGCGTCGGTCTGTGGGCTGTCAAACTGGCACCTGGCACCAGCATGCAATTTACCACAAAGAATTCTCATCAGATGCTGGAAACAGTGAGTTGCTGCTTTGAAGAAAAAGTCCTGAAGTTCAGGCCATTGTCTGATTTCAAGAGATTGGTTTATCATGTCACTGCTCCAACAGAGGCTTTCTGTCGCCTCCATTGTTCCATCAAATGAAAGGCAGATGCATCATCTGAGCTGCCTAGCAGTGCTCTGCTCTCAAGGCTGGTGCCATCTCTCAGGGTACGTGGAAAAAGGGATGACTCATTGTTTCTGCAAGTAAATGTCCTTGATGGAAATTTTCCATCTCCCAAGGAAGAGCTCCTTCCCCCACCCAAACTGCAGTGAGCAACCTTAACAAGGGAGAGAGGCTGTGGCATCCCTGTTTGTTGCCTTCCTGAATATCTCTGGCCACCGGCCTGGTTCAAAGCCCATCTCCTGGCTTAGCCCATTTTCTGTGTGCATGCTAGCTCAGGCACCAGGTGTAGAGAGGAAGGGAGGCTCAGGAACTGGCATAGCGGACAGAAAGGAAGTAGAGTGCAGATCCATTTATCCAAAGGTTCAGGGCCTTGGGTTATATCAGGGCTTCATAAGAAGGGAGGCCAGTGGCAGAAAGCGGGGCTAGGCTGGAACTCAAAGCCCAGGCCTGACTCCCTCTGAAGTGTTCAAAATGCAAACTCAGATGTGGCTCTTGAGCCTCTCTCTAGCTGAATGGGCGTGCTCTGAGCTCCTGACCCCGTAGTGCAGTACAGAGCAGGCCAAGTGGTTTTTCAGGATTGCCAGCTTGAGAGGGGCTGTGCTTGAAGAGAGACATTAGAAGGCAAAACAATCTCAGGAGACAGAATATCACCCTTTGGTTTCCTGGAGTTTGGTTAAATGGGTTTGCACTGAAATTCCCATGCTGCATTTACCCTCTAAAGCCCGGTTACCTCAGGGGAGCAGGTGTGTGTGTTAACCCTTTCATCGCTACCCAGCCAAGACTGTGTTTCTAAAGGGGAAGTGGCAGCACTAGTTAAATATCTTCTTCAGGGAATGCTGGGCTGAGCTGAACAGGCTGGATCGCAGAGCATGTTGCACCTGCCCTGCTTTGGATGTCTAACATCAACAGACCCCGGTCATCATTGAACCTGGGACCTCTGGAGCTCAGTGCATGAGCCTCTACCGCAGGAGCGAAAAGCCACCTGGCTGTTAGCTACAGCTGCAGAGCAGGCTCATTTAACTCTCTCTCCAAGTGGTCTCAATGCCACTAAATGGGACAGAACACCACACCCGGAAGTGTGTGGGTCACAGATGTGCTGCCTTCCATATGAGGTGTTGCTGTTTCTGCTCCACATGGTGGCAAATGATGCATTGCCCGAGGCCGGTGACCCAAACAGTTTCTGGAGCACAAGTTGATTCTGCTACAAGACAAAGGCTCTGGGGAAAGTAAATCAGTTACATCCTGTGCAGCAAAGCCTGCAGCTTTGGGCTGGGATCTCATTAGGTTTCATAAACTAGGCAGGGACATGTCTGGCTAGTGCTTGGATAGAGATCTCTGGAGAAAACCCACATGGATTCGGGAACTGCTGTTGATGAAAGAGTAAGTGATAGGTACGGCTAAGATTTTGTCTCGGATATTTTTAGTAAAAGTCCTGGGCAATAACGAAAAATTCACGGAAGCCGTGACCTGTCCCTGGCTTTTACTAAAAACATCCATGATAAAATGAGGAGCCTGGACAGCTGTGGGTGGGTTGGGAACTCCAGGGTCCCCCTCCTCTGGGGGCTCCAAACTCCAGGGGTTCCCCCTGCCGCCACAGAGACCGGGAGCTCCGGGGATCCCTTCTGCTGCCCATGGAGGCAGAGAGCTTCAGGGCCCCCGGGGCGGCATGGAGCAGCAGGGGTTCCCCCCGCCGCCCACAGCAGCTGGGAGCCCTGCCGGTCCTCACTGCCGCCTGCGGAGGCAGAGAGCTGTGCGGGTCCCCCCTGTCGCCTGCGGTGGCGGGGACTATTGGGGTTCCCCCCTGCCTCCCGTGACAGTGGGAGCTGTGGAGATCACCCTGCTGCCAGTGGCGGCCAGGAGCAGTGGGAGTCCCCCCTGCCACCTGCAGGAACAGTTCATGGTGGGGGTCCCTTCTACTGCCCGCGGTAGCCGGGAGCTGCAAGTGGTCTGCCTGCAACCTGTGGCGGCAGGGGACCCTGCAGCTCCCAGCCAAGGCTGCCTGAAGTCACGGAGGTCACGGAAGTCACGGAATCCATGACCTCCGTGACTAAATCACAGCTTTAGTGATAGGTAACCCAGTGTGGTACTAGGTGGTGGTCATCTTTCAAGAAACCTAGGCCCTGACTACCTGTGCTCACTAACCATCCCGTGGCTCTATTTTCAGGAGTACGATCTTACTTCCAGTAACATGGCCAAATGCAGACTCTAGGAATTATCTTCCGCCTGCCTATAACTCCCCTGTAGTTTCAGGATGTGTCTTCACTGCACAGTCAACACGGGCTCTTACCTGAGTTGTAAGCCAACCTCCCTCCCATCCACACAGAAACTCTCTGACCTGGGTTTGTAGGTACTGTAAGACCAGGCTAGCTGACCCAACTGGAGTGGGTGGGGGAGGATTAGAACCCATGCTTTGCTTTCACTCTGGCTACAACCCAGGACCTAGGCTAAATTACTCAAGTGTTAATAGTCCTCCAGTACCTCCCACAGTTCCCCAGGAGGTATAGACAAGATTTCCTGCAATTGACAGAATGGACTAGGAAACAATTCCAGAGCATCTCAGTACACAGAACCGTGGGCTATGCCCCCAGACACACACAAGCAAGAGGAGAAACAGTGAGGACACAGTAACAGGGATAGGGCTTTGCAGGGTGGCTTCTCACATCCAGGCTAGGCTAACCCTGGTGCTAGTCGTCCCCGTTCACTGGGCAGTGAAGAGACACCTTTAGTTAGATACTATGTTCTTTAATGCCTGCTCTCCACTATTGTGTACTGTTGCTGTGTGCTGTTAAACAGCTGCTGAGTTCAACCCCAGATGTGGCTGCATTTCCATGGGAGAGGTTATCCATATTCATATGTCTGTGTGTAATTATGGCCCATAAAGTACTTTGGGATCTATATAACTGTGAGGATTGATTGGAGAATTAACACACTAGAGGTCCACTTGATCTCATTGAAAATTTCATAGGTGCTTGTCAAGAGCACAGAAACAGCTATTTGGAGCATCTGGGCTTGGTCTCACTGATGTTTTCTCTCTCTGTAGCTGGCTGTATAGAATTCTACCCTCTGTCTGTCACAAGCCCTTTAAACCCATGGATCAGGGCCACCTGACACACAACTGGGATGAAGCGGAAGCTGACCCCAACCAGGTAACCAGATCTGAAGAGAGGGAACATCAGTATATGGAAACTCTATGACTGTGTTCATTGCAGCCCCACCATGCCTAAGGCACAATGGGAACTGCACTTTTAAAATGTTTATTAGCATGAATCCAGCACTGAAATAAAGACAAATGTGTCTTATTAAAATCCCAAAGACACATTTTGATTCTGACAATACTAATAACAACAGATAGCTGCTCTTCCTTAGTCTCTTCCATCCAAAGATCTCCATGCGCTCTACAAACAGTACTCAATCCTCCCAACACCCCAGGCAGAAGAGTAAATATTCGTATCCCCATTTTATAGATAGGGAAGCTAAGGCACCAAGCAGTTAAGTGACTTGACCAGTCAGTCACACAGTGAGTCCCTGTGACTAGGGCCCAAGAATCCTGACTCCCAGCCCTGTGCTTCAACCACTAGAGCGTGCTTCTTCACATACATGTTAGCAAATTGGGTGCTACCCTTGGTCTCTTGGCTGGTAATTAGCACAGCCCTTGTAATCACCGAATTTGGGCAGTGCTCTCTCCAGGCTTTCCCCAAGCCACAGTCCCATGCTTGCCACCTCTGCTGCTGGTGCCTGGTCTTGCCACCTTCTCAGCAGGGCCGGATTAACCTTTTGCGGGTCCGGTGCCAAACATATTTGTGGGCCCCCATGGGGCCAATGGAGCATGGCACGGGGAGGTCAGTCCCTGGAGTGAAGGGCCAGCCAGAGGCAGTGGGGCATGGCATGGCAGGGGCAGCCCCGCTCTGCCCAGCCCCGTCCAAGAGCACGGTTTACAAACCAGCAGTTGCCAGATGCACACTGGCCCACCAGGCCCTGTGCTGCCAGCGTGCCCCTTTCCCTCAAGGATAGGCCCATGCTGCGCCACACAGTCCCCCCAATTCTCTATGGCCTGCACCCCCCAGACTTATTATGCCCAGTGCCCCCCCCACTGACTCCTCCACTACAACTGCCCAGCACCCCACACAGAACCCCCACTTCCTAGCACCCCAACACACACAGACTTCCCCCATCACCCAGCGCCCACCCAGCAGACCCCCCCCATTGCCTAACACCCAAAACATACACACCTACCACTGCCCGGCGCCCTTGCCCATCACAGCCCCTCACTCCCCACTAGGGTTGCCAATCTTGGTTGGATGTGATCCTGGAGATTTAATCACATGACATAATCTTTAATTCCTGGAGACTACAGGCCAATCCTGGAGGGTTGGCAGCCCTACTCCCCGCAGGCCCCCCCAGAGACCCACTCCCCAGTGCAGAGCAGGGATCCCCCCTCCCAGCACAGTACTAGGGAGCAGGACAGCTGAATCTCAGGAGTGGCTCCATCTCCCGGGGCCCCACCCAGCCCTGCCTGCCTGATTGCAGGAGCGGGTGGGGGAGGGCAGCCACCGACTTCCCCAGCCCACCACTTCTGCAGAGCAGTAGAGAGAGGCGAGCCCCACCCCTGGGGAGCCCAAAGGGGATGGTCACTGGCCCGGAGCAGCAGAGATTGAGGGCTCTTCAGGCCGTCAGCGGCTGGCCAGTGATGGGGGTGGAGAGGAACCCTCAGCCAGCAGGCCAGTGAGAAGAGCTAGCAGTGTGTGGGGGAAGGGGCAGGGGGTAGAGAGGAGCCAGCAGCTCAGGGCGCAGTGCAAGTGGAGTGGGCCAGGCCGGGGCCCCTTTTGAACGTGGGTCTGGTCCCATGGTGCTGCTGGTGCCATTGTAAACCCAGTACTGCTTCTCAGTTTTCCCAGTCCAAAGGTCGTCTGACTCCCACCCAGCAGGCAGAGGAGCAGATAGTCCCCACAAGCATTCCCTCCGCTTGTTTTTGGAGATGTTACTCCCTTTCCGTGTGTTTCTCCTCAGCCCTCCTTGGAAATCAGGTTTTGTTCTAGAGAGTCATGTAGAGGGATTGCATTTGTCCTCCTCTTTTATGGCCTTGCCATCATCTTTAATCATGATTTCCTCTCCCCATCAGCCACACAGCATTTAGTTTTGCTAATCTGCCTCATTCCTCATGCCATCCTTCCCTCTCTGTGTTCTTGTATTTATTGGCTCTAGCTTCTCTCAGGTTTTATCCTTGATGCATCATCATTAGCTAATTTCCAGCCATCCGGTGGCCCCATTATTTATCTCAATATTCTCCCAGTTGTGCTGAAATATGTTTTCCAGTTACTGTGACAGGATCATATTCGTGTGTCTTTGTCTGACGCTCCTTCCTAGCTGATGTTTTGATGGTTTCTATTATAGCCTCATCCATCCCTGATCCCCTTTCACAAACAGAACTTAAGTTGATGATTATTTATTATTATAGGTATCTCTATGGTACCCATCCCAGAAGTATCTGGAGCTATTTATTTACATTACATTGGTTCCCTGAAGGAAGAGTGACAAAACTGCCATCCCCTTAAAGCCACCATAATCAAATCTAGGAGGATAATTTCCTAGAGCTCAGAGGGAGGAACCATTTTTCAACGACATCATAGGAGAACGAGAGGAGATTCAGTTTCTCTGACAAGGAGAATGTCTTGCTATCACTATGGTGTTTTCTATAGCACCCATAGTGAAATTAAACAGAAATTTAAAGGTACAGTGACTTGAGTGAAATCCCTGCAAGCTGCATTGACACTTTTCAAAAACACCATAATAGAGGCTCAACTTAAATGTATACCCCAAATTAAAAAACACAGTAAAAGAACTAAACAAGAGCCACCATGGCTTAACAACCATGTAAAAGAAGCAGTGAGAGATAAATAGGCATCTTTTAAAAAGTGGAAGTCAAATCCTAGTGAGGTAAATAGAAAGGAGCATAAACACTGCCAAATTCAATGTAAAAATGTAATAAGAAAAGCCAAAAAGGAGTTTGAAGAACAGCTAGCCAAAAACTCAAAAGATAATAACAAAATGTTTTTTAAGTACGTCAGAAGCAGGAAGCTTGCTAAACAACCAGTGGGCCCCCTGGACAATCAAGATGCAAAAGGAGCACTTAAAGACGATAGAAACTAAATGAATTCTTTGCTTCAGTCTTCACGGCTGAGGATGTTAGGGAAATTCCCAAACCTGAGCCGTCTTTTGTAAATCACAAATCTGAGGAATTGTCACAGATTGAAGTGTCGCTAGAGGAGGTTTTGGAATTAATTGAGAAACTTAACAGTAACAAGTCACCGGAACCAGATGGCATTTACCCAAGAGTTCTGAAATAACTCAAATGTGAAATTGCGGAACTATTAACTATGGTTTGTAACTTGTCCTTTAAATCAGCTTCTGTACTTAATGACTGGAAGATAGTTAATGTAACGCTAATATTTAAGAAGGGCTCTAAAGGTGACCCTGGCAATTACAGACCGGTAAGTCTAACGACAGTACCGGGCAAATTAGTTCAAACAATAGTAAAGAATAAAATGGTCAGACACCTAGAAGAACATATATTGTTGCGCAAAAGTCAACATGGTTTCTGTAAAGGGAGATCATGTCTTACTAATCTATTAGAGTTCTTTGAGGGGGTCAACAGACATGTGGGACAAGGGGGATCCAGTGGACATAGTGTACTTAGATTTCCAGAAAGCCTTTGACAAGGTCCCTCACCAAAGGCTCTTACGTAAATTAAGTTGTCATGGGATAAGAGGGAAAATCTTTTCATGGATTGAGAACCGGTTAAAAGACCGGGAACAAAGGGTAGGAATAAATGGTAAATTTTCAGAATGGAGAGGGGTAACTAGTGGTGTTCCCCAAGGGTCAGTCCTAGGACCAATCCTATTCTACTTATTCATAAATGGTCTGAAGAAAGGGGTAAACAGTGAGGTGGCAAAGTTTGCAGATTATACTAAACTGCTCAAGATAGTTAAGATCAAAGCAGACCGTGAAGAACTTCAAAAAAAATCTCACAAAACTAAGTGACTGGGCAACAAAATGGCAAATGAGATTTCATGTGGATAAACGTAAAGTAATGCACATTGGAAAAAATAACCCCAACTATACATACAATATGATGGGGGCTAATTTAGGTACAACTAATTGGGAGAAAGATCTTGGAGTCATCATTGATAGTTCTCTGAAGATGTCCAAGCAGTGTGCAGCTGCAGTCAAAAAAGCAAACCGGATGTTAGGAATCATATAAAAAGGGATAGAGAATAAGACAGAGAATATCTTATTTCCCTTATATAAATCCATGGTATGCCCACATCCTGAATACTGCCTACAGATGTGGTCCCCTCATCTCAAAAAAGATATACTGGCATTAGAAAAGGTTCAGAAAAGGGCAACTAAAATGATTAGGGGTTAGGAACGGGTCCCATATAAGGAGAGATTAAAGAGGCTAGGACTCTTCAGCTTGGAAAAGAGGAGACTAAGGGGGGATATGATAGAGCAGGGGTGGGCAAACTTTTTGGGCCGAGGGCCATATCTCGGTGGGGAAATTGTTTGCAAGGCCGGGGCAGGGAGTTGGTGTGCGGGAGGGAGTGTGGGGTGTGGGAGAGGGTATGGTGTGCAGGAACAGGCTCAGGGCAAGGGATTGGGGCAGAGGAGGGGTGTGGGGTGCATGAGAGGGCTCAGGGAAGGGGGTTGGGGTGCAGGAGGGGTGCGGAGTGCAGGAGGGGGCTCGGCAGGGGTTCAGGAGGGGTGCGGACTGGGGGAGGGAGCCCAGGGCAGGACGTTGGGGGGCAGGAGGGGTGCAGGGTGTGACGGGGCTCAGGACAGGGAGTTGGGGTGCAGGAGGGGCGTGGGGTGCGGCAGGGGGCTCAGGGCAGGGGGTTCAGATGCATGGGGGTGCAGGACGCAGCAGGGGGCTCAGAGCAGGGAGTTGGGATGCAGGAGGGGTGCAAGGTGCAGGCAAGGGGCTTAGGGCAGAGAGTTGGGGGGTGGGGTGCAGGAGGGGTTCAGGGTGCAGGCTCCCGCCCGGTGCCGCTTACCTAAAGTGGGGTGCTCTGGGGTGGCAGCGGCGCACATTGGGGCCAGGACAGGCTCCCTGCATGCCTGCTCTGGCCCCATGCCGCGCCAGTCTGGGAAGTGGCCGGCACCACAACCCTGCGTGGCCCCTGGGGGACGGGGGTGGCACAGGGCTCCGTGCGCTGCCCTTGCCATGCCTCCAGGTACTTTCCCCAAAGCTCCCATTGGCCGTGGTTCCCCATTCCCAGCCAATAGGAGCTGTGGGAGGCGGTGCCTGGAGGCAAGGGCAACGCCTGGAGCCCTCTGCCCCCGCCCATCCCGGGGCCCCAGGGACAGGATGCCGGCCGCTTCTGAGAGCAGCGCGGGGCCTGCGGCACCACATAGGGCAATTCCGCGGGCCGGATCCAAAGCCCTGAGGGGCCGGATCCGACCCGCGGACCATAGTTTGCACACCCCTGTGATAGAAGTATATAAAATCAGAGTGGTGTGGAGAAAGTGAATAAGGAAAAGTTATTTACTTGTTCCCATAATATAAGAACTAGGGGGCACCAAATGAAATGAATGGGCAGCAGGTTTTAAACAAATAAAAGGAAGTTCTTCTTCACACAGCATACAGTCAACCTGTGGAACTCCTTGCCTGAGGAAGTTGTGAAGGCTAGGACTATAACAGGGTTTAAAAGAGAACTGGATAAATTCATGGAGGTTAAGTCCATTAATGGCTATTAGCCAGGATGGGTAAGGAATGGTGTCCCCAGCTTCTGTTTGTCAGAGGGTGGAGATAGATGGCAGGAGAGAGATCACTAGATCATTACCTGTTAGGTTCACTCCCTCTAGGGCACCTGGCATTGGCCACAGTCAGTAGACAGGATACTGGGCTGGATGGACCTTTGGTCTGACCCAGTATGGCTGTTCTTATGTTCTTACCCATCACTTTAGTACCTAAGTACCTCTGGAAGCACTCCAGCTAACTGTACCAAGGGCCTTTGGGTACTGGGAGTCAGAGACCAATAGGTGCCACCATTCCTTTGCTTTCTCAGGCTCCGATATCTGAGCTGGGAATATAGCCATGGTCAGTGAGTTAGTTGCCAGAATCTATTGGTCATAGACACCACAAGGCCAGGGTGTTGTTTGTCTGGGTGCTCACAGCCTGCCAGTACAATTGATCTTAGGTTTGGCCCCAGGGCTTGCACAGTTCACTTCAGTTTTCTGTGGAATCTCTTTTATTTATATATTTATCCATTTATAAGGAGCCCACAGTGAGTCATCTAAGGACCTGATCCAAAGTCCATTGAAGTCAATGGAAGGTTTTCCCTTGACTTTCATGAGCTTTGGATCAGGACCCAACACAATAAAACCCAGACATAACAAAGAATCACCCAGTTGTTTGAATACAACTCAAAGCCAGGCGGTAGCCTAACATCTAGCACAGGGTGTCAAACTCCTTTGGAGGAGGGAGCTGAATTCTGTGTTTCATTATGGTCCATAGGCTGGGCTATAATTTCAGGATGTTCTACTCCCCTCGTTCCAAGGTGGACCTCCCACTAATTTCAGTGGAGGTTTGCACCGATATCAAGGGGAGAATACAGCCTTTAGGTGGGAGCTAAACATTATTATTTACTCAGTAACTTGTCACATTCAGTATCACTCAGTGAGAAAATCTGCTCTCCTTTAAGCCACCTATATTTCTGCCTTTATTTCTTTCCCTTTCCCATCTCTCTTTCTCCCCCTCTCCTCTGTTTTGTGTCTCTTCTCTGTTCTTCCGTCTGCATTCCCTTGCCTGCAGTGACTGTCAGTTCCCAGCCATCAAGAGCTTAAACTGATCAGCCGTGGACACTTGAAGTTGTCACACTGTTGCCACTGAAGTATCATCATTGCCCTTTAGAATTGTCACTCCCAATGAGATGAATAGGGGACAGGGAAGTTCACACCTCTGAGTCATTGCTCCAGGCTGTCTGCAGACTCAGGCAGACATGTCATCACTTTGCATTTACACTAGGTTCACATTTAGGAGGTTATTGCTGAAGCAATGAGACCTAGCCACTTCTATATTTTAAAAAATGAAAGTTTAGAGTGTCCATAACCTAATTGTTTCATGCTGGTCATAGGAATACATCACGAGGGCCACATCTGGTCTGCAGACCATATGTTTAACACCCTGACCTAAACTGGTAGCTCCTTCAGAAATCTCTCCCTCTCTGACATCTAAATATCTCCTCCCCCAGAGGCCCCCTTTTTTGAGCAGCCAAAATCTCTTTGTGTGGAGAGCCCCTTGGGACGTTGCTGCATGGCAACAAACATGCAGACGGTTCATCCAGATGCTCCCAAGGAAGAGCATTGTATCCAGTGGCCTGGGCTATTGTATCACTCATAGTTCCCACCCTCAGTCAGCTGTTGCATTGTGTGTTGATCCCTTGCCAGTTTGGTCTGTTAGCTCACTCTGCCTTGCTTGTGTATCGTATCTATTGTTATTATGACTATTATTAATAATAAATAACCCTTTGCTCTTATCCAACCCCTTCTGTCACTGGATCTCAAAGTATTAATGAGATAAGCCCTACCCCTTTTGTAAAGCAGATAATTATCATCCTCATTTCATGGATGAGGGAACAAAGGCACAGAGCTAGGTAGTGGGTTGCTTAAGGTTAGACAGGCAGCCTGTGAACCTGGACCTTCTAACTTTGAGCTCTGTGTTTTAAACACTAGACCATCCTTTCTCCCCTGTATATCAGTCTATCCACACTCTCTTTAAACTGCCCCTGCCACTTAAAAAGTATCAGACTTATTTAGTACAAGAGAAAGGCAATTCATAATTATTTCACTCAAATCTTTTTCATTTATACTTTCTTGATCCATTTGATTACCTTTTAAAAAAAATTAATATCCTGTAGCACAAAGACATACAACACTTACTTCCCTGTGTTCAGTAGGAGACTCTGCCAGGAGCAAGAGCTGCCCGGCTGACCCGACCTGGCTGCCCATGCCAGGGCTTGAACTGCAGGACTTCTTTGTAAGCAGATGGCTTCAGAGAACAGAGCAATTATCTGCCAATAGCAGTGCCAAGCCTGGTGTGCAGCTGATTAATAAGTGATGAACTCCTGCACTGTTTCACTCAGAGGTGCATCTGGCGTGGCCCAGCACACCGCCACTTTCTTTTCCTCCTAAGGTTAATCTTCAAGGAGACTCTGACAAGTCATTTAGGCTCAAAAATTAGATTATGGTTTATTTTTAACTGTTACAAAATGATTTACATGATTTAAAAAGAACTGTCAGCAGAGAGCCTGACTCTTCCCTCAGATCCACCAGTGTTAATCAGGAATAACTCCATTAAAACCCAGACACTTACACTGGAGTAAACTTGGAGTACATGCCCAGGAGTCTCAGCGGGCATGTAGTGGGGTGGCTACCCTGAGCCACCACCCATGATACCCCAGCTACACTGCTATTTTTACTGTGCTAGCTCGAGCAGAGCTGGCTCAGGTACAGTTATGCTGGCTGGGAATCACACTTCCCAGCTCAAGTGTAGCTATATCTTCAGTGTCACTGAGATCACAATTGGGGCCCAAAGCTTTATGGTTGTTGTAGAGGTTTTATTTAATTGAAACCTGTCTCCGCAGTGTTAGAAGCCTTGGCTCGTGCCGCAGAAACAGCGAGCGAAATTGACTGCCATTCCAAATAATATATACTTCTCAAGCACCTTTTATGTGAACAACTCCACAACTTTACCAACAGCAGTTATCTGAGCCCGCAGCCCCCCGTCTAACAGGTGGGGAAACTGAGGCACAGAGAACAGACATGAGTAGCCCAGGGTCATTCAACAAGTGAATGGTCGCAAGCTGAGCAGAGCACAAAATGACACAAACAGCATCAGTGATGACGAGTCAGTTAATCTGAAATTCTTTGCATGTCAGGTGGTGTTAGTAACACAGAGAAGGACAGTTTTTAAATAGGAATTTCAAGCTTGGCAGCTCCCAGGTCAGAAAACTGGTTTGCAAAATAATATTTTTAAAATCTCCTGCGAAGAAGAAAACCCCGAAAATACCCAGCAGAGGGCAGGGTGAGGGCATGGAGGCCCCTCTGTTCTTTTTAGCTAGCACTGTTCATATTATAATGGCTGGCATTTCCTTCCTCACTTTGTGTTTGCTTGATTCCAGCTGAGATGGAAGCCTTTTGAGATCCCCAGAGCCTCTGAAAAAAAGCTGGACTTTGTGAGCGTAAGTCAAGCAGCTGGAGCCTCCCAGGCCATTTTCCTTCTTTATAGGGTTTAGTAGAGCAGATAGCAATAATGTGCAGTTTACAGAGGGGGAAACTGAGGCACAGAGAGGCCCACTGACTTGCCCAAGATCACACAGTGAGTCAAAGGCAGGGCTAGGAATAGAACCCAGGAGTCCTGCTCTTACTACGAGACTGTACACTGGCAATAAACAGAGTCTGGGTAAAGAGCAGCCAAGCCTCGCATATAGTGTTTTGGTACTGAAAAGTTGGAAGGGCTTTTTGCAGCCGTAGCTCCCTAACTGAAATCAACCAGGCCACTCAAAGCCAGAATTCCCTACCCTCCCAAGCTGGGTCTGACGCCTGAACTACCGAGTGAGAGATTCGCTGCTCCCTTGGGATAATCAGAGGAGTTCACTCCAGCTGAGTCCAGCCCCATTCCCCTTACGAGCTCCCTGGCAAATGCTGTGAGGAGGACAGACACCCGGGGTAGCTCATCTCCTCAGGGAGAGGGTTTTCCCCACTCCCTACCAGTGACTATTGAGCTGGGTCTGTGCCTTCTGCCATGGTTTTCGAAGCCCCCCCTTTACTGGGCTTTAGAGAAGCTTTGTGCGCTGTTAGCCACTGGCCTGCTGCTCTGCTGCATATTCAGCTTTGAGAGGTCTCCAAGGATCAGGGTTGTTTTAAACAACGGCAAACAACAGTCACGCAGAGACAGGGAGCCCAGCCAACAGAGGTGGGATCTCTGAGGAAGGAGGGAGTCCAGCCAGGGTGCACAGCCCCATCGAAGGGGATGGAGGGATCTTGTCTCCATCCAGCTACCGGCTGCTCTTTCTAACTCAGTGTGTTTGTCTCCTAGGGTTTGCACACATTGTGTGGAGCTGGGGAGCCCAAGTCACGGAATGGGATTGCCATCCACATCTTCACCTGTAACACCTCTATGATTAATAGGTCAGTGACTATTAGATTTGAGGTCCAGGTTTTCCAGGGCTGGTAGTTTGCAAGTTAGTTTGCAAGTGTGAGGCTTTGTCTACACTAGCATTTTTGTTGGCAAAACTTTTGTCAGTCAAGGGAGTGAAAAAACCACACCCCTGACCAACATAAGTTTCACCAACAAAAGTGCTGGTGTGGACAGCGTAATGTTGGTGGGAGACAGTCTCCTGCTGACATAGCTACAGCTGCTCATTGGGGGTGGTTTAACTATGCTGACGGCAGAGCTCTCGCCCACCAGCAAAGAGCGGCTACACGTGAGACCTTACAACGGCACAGCTGTAGTGGTGCGGCTGTAAGGTTTGTAGTGTAGACGCAGCCTTAGTGTTAGTTTGCAACCATCCCAATAGCATCTGTAATTCATTGCAAATGCTCTCTGAGAGCACAGACCACATAGCAACTATTTTGCAAATAACAATGCCTAGATATCCCCTAAATTCACGTGCACTCCACAAAAGTACTTAGATACTATGGTGATGGGTGGTATAGAAAACCCTAACAGATTGCACTCCCTTGGGTAAACATCGTACAAAGAGATGGGATGCACATTGATCAGCAGGGAGGTGGGAATGGTGAAGGGTTGGGGCTGCAGAGATAAGAGGGGCTTTTCTGCAGGGTTCATAGATCCTTATCCCACAGACCAAGCTCACCCTTGGAGGTCAATAATACTTAGTATCACACCTGACAGACGTTAACAGTTTCTCACAACAATTCTGTCAGGTGAGTCAGCATCATAATCTCCATTTTACAGATGGGGAAATGGAGGCTCAGAGTGGGGAAGTGATTTGCCCAAGGTCACGGAGGAAGGACGTTAGCAGAGGCAGGACTAGTCCTCAGGAGTTCCTAGTCCCGCGCTTTGTGCATTAGATCATCCTGCCTCCTGCGTGCCTCTATGTGCTGAGGCTCCACCAACCCTGTGAATGGGGCTCCCAAGGTTGCCTCTGTTGGCATCACTGACTCTCTACCTGCTCAAGAGACCCTCCTATTACAGCCTGTAGTATGTGTGTGCCTGTGCTCCTTTTTCTTTAGGTGCTTTTACAATTCAGATGGAGACTTCCTGATTGGTGAGTTACTGATGCGACTTCTATTTCCCCCCATCATTGCTAATCTCTGTTGCCATCTGCCTTCCTCTCTGTTTCTCCCAACACCTGGTTCGTTCTTCCTGCTGGGAAGGTTTGGACTGGTGGTCGGTGAGAAACATCACTCCTGGACCATCCAAAATTAGGTGGTTTGGTAACGGTTAAGTTGCCTACCACATTCGGCTTCTCTCTCTCAGTCCAGGATTGTAAGTCTCTTTTTTTAACAGGACCCTGATTCCTTGGCTAGCTAGTCAGTGTCCGGTTCCTAGTGCTCTGCATCTGTAATGCTATTGTGGGAATCCTATTAGGCATGTCACAAAAGTCCTTGAGGTTTTCTGGAAACTATAAACCCTGGGATTGATAGACCGCTCACAGCTTTGCTTCAGTCCAAGACTAGTGAGTCTTTGACAGGGGATCTGTGTTCCTGAGTTCCACCAGGCTGGGGTGTCCAAACTTGCAACAATAAGTGTTGCATTGGAACTTGAAATGCATGCACATTTAAATATTTTATTTCACCAAAAATAAATGCATGTGACCCTGATATTTGTTTGTATCTTTCTTGATTGATGAATAGAAACGACTTGGTGACTGAACTCATTCATCAGCAAAAACCCCAAAATACCAAACTGCGGTTCCTCTGCTCTCTCCCCACCGTGAGGTGAAAGGGAGAGGGCCCGAGTAGGGCATACTGCATGACTTCACAGGCCTTCCGGTTACGGTGTGGGCCATCCTGGGCCAGTACATTCAAGAGAACGAATGCAAATGTTAACTAAAGACCATTAGCCCCCGCTCTAGTCGAGTGGAGAGTTAACCATACTTGGCCTCTGCTGTGTATCAAAGAAGTGAAGGGGTAACCACATGGAAAGCAGGATCCTGTAGCTCTTGGAGACACAGTTTGCATCTTTGGTGAAGGGGAGAGGCTCCTCACATGAAAGAATGTGTTGAGTAATCCCCAGAACCACTGCCCTGAGGTATAGTGCAATAGTAACCTCTCCCCCTTTCTTTGTATTCTCAGAGTTCAGAAGTTTGGACTCACTGCCACTCAATAATTAATTTATTCTCCTAGTGGCATAGGTGCAAGGGAAGAGGAACTGACTGGCTGGCTCTGGGGATTGGCATACAGAGCCTTTTGCATCTAGGTCTCTAGTTTAAATCCATCCTCGGCTGCTAGGCCCAGATCCTCAAAGATGTTTAGGCACCTTGCTTCCTTTGGTTTCAGTGGGAGTTAGGTTCCTAAATATTTTTGAGGAGCTGGGCCCTAGTAACTGAACACTGCTCCCATCTAATGGCTCTTCACTGGCCCTTAGGTGAAACGAATCTGAGGAACTCAGGCCAGTTCTTAGTGGATATACAAATCAATCACAGCTGTCATTAACTGGACTTCTTGCTAGTTTAACCTGAGACCAAGTACTGAATGGCTCAAGAAGGCTGAATTTGTATCTTACCTCTCAAGATGATCCCACTGGCGGGAGAGCAGTGAGAAGCACAGTTGCACTACTGTGGCCTGCTCTGTGGATACAGAGCGGTCAGTCTGGCATCATTCATCAGCAGTTGCTTCTTTGAACAACAAAAGAACGTGTTTCTGTGTTTTTTTCTGTCTGAGCGATTTGTTCGCCTGTAACACTGATCTGCTTCTGTTTGCTGCTTACACACAACATTTCTCCCTAGGCCACAGTGTGAGGGTGATGGTGGGGTCAGGAAGGACAGAGAGCATCTGCAGCTAAGAGAAGCAAGAGCCTTCCTAGGAGGCTGGTAGCATACTGGGGGGAAGAATGAATTTGCAGATTGAAGCTTATAAACCGTGACTTTTGGTGACAGGAAAACCCTCGGGTTCCTCAGTGTCTGCTGCTTATGTTTCCTTCCCACAGTGCCACAGCAAGGGAAGCTGCTCATCACCACCGAGTTTGGCAAATTGCTGGTGGAGCCCAATGAGATCTGTGTCATTCAGGTGAGGACTAGGCAGGATTCCACCTCCTGCTGGCT
Source organism: Lepidochelys kempii (assembly GCF_965140285.1). Lineage (NCBI taxonomy): Eukaryota > Metazoa > Chordata > Testudines > Cheloniidae > Lepidochelys > Lepidochelys kempii. Next base: position 206,636,921 of record NC_136380.1, on the reverse strand, counting down.
TATTTTTGGAGGGAACCTCCGAAAGCATGCTGCTGACGTTGAAACAGTGAGTTTTGCTCGACCTCAGTCGAACCCCAGAGAGCTGGACTAACCCAGGGGGCCTTAAACTTTGCTCAGCAGAGGCTGCATTAGGAACTTGCCACGAACCCCTGGGCTGACCTAATTTGTGTACAGTGCACCAGTCACAGCCACCCTAATCTTTAATAGAAAAGCATACAGTGTGGCATGGGCTGCTTGAATCCAGTTTGAGCATGGCATGCTGGGATATGTAGGCTCAGCAAGCCATGCCACCATGTTCAACTTGAGGGCAGCCCTGGGGGGCACCCTGTAGAAGTCAGTTGGCTGCATTTGGCCCACAAGCCGCACACTGGCCACCTCTGCATGAATCTTTTGTGGGCTGTAACAACCATCTTGAGCTGCTCTTGGTATCTACTTTTATTTTTTCCTTCCTAGCAAGGGATGCGTTTCAGTGTGGAGGTGTTTGGAGAAACCAGGGGCTACGTCCTGGAGGTGTATGGCGCGCATTTCGAGCTACCTGACCTGGGACCCATCGGTAAAGATTCATCATCAAGTTTACAATGGGTTCTGTGGGGCCAGAGTGCTACAAGAGCAAGGGACTGAGAGCCAAAATCCATTCCTCCTTTCTCCTCAGGCTTTCCATTCACATGGGATACAGAAGGCCAGGTCCATCCTCTTCTTGTAGCAAACTCCCTTTTACGACATAGGAAGGCTTAAAATTTCAGAGACCTCTCTGCTAAGAATGAATTGGAAGCCTCAGTATGAGACGCTCAATAGGAATCCTGGAGATGCTCTTCAGTTGCTCCCTGACAAATGGACACTATCATTTCAAAGAGTAGCCCCCATTCCCAACAAAAAACTTGGAAGGCCATTAATTCCCTGATCCCCCAGGAGTAGAGAAAGGGATCTTTCCCCCCACCAAAATGCCCTCTCCTGTGTGATGTGTGCTCTGCAGATCCTTCGCCTTGCTCACTGCTTGCTCTGGAGTCCTGTGGACCTGTGGAATGAGATTATAAGAGTGATTCTTCGGCACCCTTAGCTGTAGCACTCCAGCCAGGATACGGCGATTTCATGTCGTTACAGTCAATGCCTGTTTTATATGATTATTTATACCATTTTGCCTATGTATTTGTAACAAGTTTTTTCATTAGTTAGCTTTTTTCAGAGACACTTTTGGAATTCTTGAGTCTCCAAGAAGGGAGAAATCTATTCTAACGTTCACTTTTTGAAGAAAAGTAAATGACTGTACTTGCCTGCAATCCTTCTTTTCAGGAGGTAGCAATTATAGGAGATCCTCTCCCTACCAGCCACCCCACTTCCCCCCAGAGATCATTTATATTTTATTCTTGTTTAACTTCACTTTTCACTTGAAAACTGACAGCTGGAGGAAAGTACTGACTGTTAAACCTCAGCAGCAGGTAGTAATGCCTGGCACATTTATCCAAGGAAGTCAAAGTTCTTTGTAATAAAAAACAATAATAATCATGAGAAGAAGAAGACTGCTTAGCACTCATGTGGTGCTTTACACTTGAAAATGTTCTACAGACATTAACCAACTCTTACAATACACCTAAAAGTGAATAAGTATCATTAGCCTCATTTTATTATTATTTTCCACACGTCCAGAAATGTGCTGGTGCCTGATGGCTTTCTAGAGATCTTTCCCCAAGGTTATACAACCAGTCAGTGACCGAGCCAAGAATAGAAAGTCCCTGATGTCTAATCCTCTTCTGCCACCCCAAGGTAACACTCCCCGACTATTGAGGGTGGGTAATAGTGTAGTAATCAGAGCTGTGAGAGTTGTCTGACTCCCATGATGGGAACATGGACTTAAGTGCCAGAGCGTGTACCAGTGACCCCTGTCTGAGAGTAAGGATTACAGGTAAATAGTTTTGTTGAGAACAATAAGCCTCTTTATGGAGTACAGTGAAGTGCCTCTAAAGTCATTCAAACTCCAAAAGTACACCGGTATAACCAGGGAAGGACAACAGTCCCCACCTTGTAAAGACATCACTCAGAATCTTGCTGCTTTTTTTTTTTCTACCCGAGGGGCCAATGGTCTGGCTAACCCACGAGATTTCTTAGTGCCAGTTGCCTGGTATGAAGATTGCCAAGTAGCAGGTGGCTACACAGTGATCAGCAAGTACCAGGGCAAGTTGTTTTCAGCCCAACAGGTAAGGAAATCAGAATCCTTTTCACAAAGACTGGATCACACTGAAGCTCTATTAGTTATAAGTGCACATTATAGGATGTACTATTTACCAACATGGCAAATAACTTTGGGGACCAATACTTCTCCCACTGAAGTCAGCGGCCAAATTCCCATTGAGTTAAATGAAAGCAGGATTGAGCCCGTTGTTTGTTGGCACATTTCACCCTCCAGCTAAAATGCTCTCCATCCATAGTAAATGTTTCTTAAAGAATTGTTTGACTCTGAAGTTAGTAAAAAGTTAGTGATTCTTTGCCTCTAGGTGATGATTTTTACCTCACTGCTTCCAAGTGCTATTCAGTGGCCTATGTGAAAAGACAGGAGTGTATTTCTGTGGGGGGGCATTGGTCTAATTTCTATTGGGCAGGTGTTCCTGTTACAAAAAATTACCATTACAACTATTTCCTTATGGGTGGCGTCAGCAGTGAAGCCAAGGAGTAAATGGGCCTTGGACACCGAACTCCCCTCTCATCACTAGAAATGGGGCAGAGCTGAGGCCCATTGGCAGGGTATGGCGAGGAGGAATGTGCCCTGCCACTGCCCAGGCAGTACCTGTTCTGTGGATACACAGGGGGCTTCGGCTCCAGGCTGTCAACAGAGCACCATTTACTAACACTAAATGCATTTTGAATAACAGAGCAGTGCCCTGTATGTTAGCAGCATGTTGGAGAGTGCTGGGGATAATCTTCTGCTGCCTTTGTTCTTCTTGATTTGATAGGATTTCTCCCCATTCAATGTGGTGGCCTGGCATGGGAACTACACACCATACAAATACAATCTGGATAACTTTATGGTCATCAATTCTGTTGCTTTTGACCATGCGGTAAGTTCTAAGGCTGTCAACATAGGCATGTATGAGGTGGAGCAATGAAATTGGCGCTTATGAAATCTAAAACCATTGGGAGCTGTGGGTGCTCAACACCACTGAAAAACTAGGTCTCTTATTAGGAGCCTAAATATAGATTTAGGAGCATCACTGGGGTACCTAAGTTTGAAAATGTTGACCTAACTTCTCCAGTGCCACACAATGTATCAGTGGCAGAGGTGGAAATAGAACCTGGGACACTCCTGTTGCCCAGTCTCCTGCCACACGCTACCCCTCCTCTTCGTCTAGTCATCTGCTTGCCACACCACAAGGCCAAAGTCTAATTCAGGCCAAATGTCTGTAAATCCTTGGAGTTGGGGACCAAATCCTGCAGTGGTGTAAATGTCAGTGTAAGTTGCACAGCAGGTAACTGGTGAATTAGAAAATGGATGTCAGTGGAAAGTCCGTGTAGCTTGCACCACATTGGCATCTCAAGCACCTGTGACGTTCAGTCTCTTTGAGATCAGCTTGGAAAGCACTGAACAGGGCTGTGCAAGGCAAGACAGTTCCCACACAGAGTGGGCCCAATTCTCCAATCCACTACACTTGTTTTACATTGAAACACGGTGAAGCTGGTGAAACAGGCTGGGAACTCAGGCCTTACGTCAGGGAATCTTACACCCTCCTGGTTGTTGCTTTTCCTGTTATACCTTGAATAGGTAAAGGGGGGAATATAAGTTACAGTCCTTTTCCACACCTGCTAAATTGATCAGACTTAGTCTAGTTTACCACTTACTCCTGATTTCTGGCAGACTTACAGCAGGCATGTCATTGACAGCACTGTGTGTCCCTTCTGCGTTTGGACCACAGCTGTCTTTTGGTAAATTATATAGTTATTATTAATTACTATTATTATTTAACATTTCTGTTGTCAGAGTATTTGGAGTCTACAATCAGGTTGAACTCCATTGTGCTAGGCCCTATACAAACATATAAAAAATGCCAGTCCCAGTGCCAAAGAGCTTGTGCTCAAAAAGACAAGACATAACAGGTGGATGAGACAAACAAGCAGGCCAGGGTGGGGAAGACAGAGTAACAGCTATAGTAGGATGTGCATAGTTCCAGACATCATTTGTGTCATCGGAAATCTGCTTCAATGGGTGATTCTGACCTTTTAATTTGAACAGCCAGAGGAAGGAGATGGAAGTAGGTAATATGGGACACTGGGATAATATAGTCCCACAGGCATCCAATCACTGCTAGGAACTGATCCAGCGGGTAGTGTAGACGTACACTCAGATTTCCAAACCAGTTATCAAGTGTAAACTATTCAGTCACTATAATGAAGTGGTTCACGAAAGCTTATGCTCAAATAGATTTGTTAGTCTCTAAGGTGCCACAAGTACTCCTTTTCTTTTTGACAATTCTTTAAGTAACCCTCAGATGAATTTAATCAGATCTTGCCAACTTGAATATATCTAATGTATCTAAATATTTTTTTAACCTGTCCTTTCCCTATTTTGGCTTACATTTCTTCCTTCTGGTTGTTAATATTGTATTGAGTATCTGATCACTATTAACCTTTTTAGTGAAGACTGAAGCAAAACAGGCATTAAACACTTTGGGCTTCTTGATGTCATCAGTTATTAGCTCTCTTTCCCCCTACACTTTCCTTTGTCTTTCTCTTGCTCCTAATGTACTCAAAGAACCTCTTCTTATTGCCTTTTATGTCTCTTGCTAAATGTAACCCATTTTGGCCCTTCACCTTTCTGATGTTGTCCCCAACATGTCTGTGCTATTCTTTTGTTTTCATCCTTAGCAATTCATCCATGTTCCTACTTTTTGTAGGATTTCTTTTTGATTTTCAGATCATTAAAGAGTTCCTGATGAAGTCATATTGGCCTCTTTATTATTCTTCCTATCATTCCTTCGCATCAGGATAGATTGCAGTTGTGTCTTTAATATTGTCTCATTGAGAAACTTCCTAATTCCTCTTTCCCTGAGATTTTCTGCCCATGGGACCTTACCTGTCTTTCCTTATCATTTCTGATCTATCATTTCATGAACGCTTTCACCCAAATTGCCTTCCACCTTCAGATTCACAACCAATGTCTCCCTGTTGGTCAGAATCAAGTCTAAAATGGCTGTTCCCGGGGTTACTTCCTCCACCTTCTGAAACAAAAAGTTGTCCCCCATACATTCTGGGAACTTATTGGGAATGTTGTGTTTTGCGATAGTAGGGTCACTTGGGGGAAAGGAGAGGAGCAGAGTTGTATGGTCTCCTCTGAAGCCAGCATTCCCTGCGGGATGAGGAAGTGCTGCAGCATTCTGGGCTCAGGACAGCCCCTCTTCCTCTCTGCAGTCAGTGCTGCAGTCATATGAGGAAAAAGAAAAGGAGTACTTGTGGCACCTTAGAGACTAATCAATTTATCTGAGCATGAGCTTTCGTGAGCGACAGCTCACTTCATCGGATGAAGTGAGCTGTAGCTCACGAAAGCTCATGCTCAAATAAATTGGTTAGTCTCTAAGGTGCCACCAGTACTCCTTTTCTTTTTGCGAATACAGACTAACACGGCTGTTACTCTGAAACCAGTCATATGAGGGAATCAGCAGGACCCAGACAAGATGGTGGAAGGTCAGGGGTGGCAGAGTGCTTGTCATGGGAGAGACAAGAATTAGAGCTCTTCTAGGCCAGCCAAATAAGGAGGCATCTCCTTCCTCCTATGCCCAGAATGGGATCTGGTGCATGGGTGGCCTCACACCAGCCAAGAAATCCCACTCACCCTCCAAACCTCTTCTAAAATACAGATGGTGAAAATGTTTCAGAGGGTGAGAGGCTGAATTGGCAGGTGTGGCTCACAGGATGCAGCTGAACTGACAGGTCTGAACTTAGCCATGCTTTCTGATTTGCCATCCTGTTTTGTTTTGTTTTTTGTAGGACCCATCTATTTTCACTGTCTTGACAGCCAAGTCAGCTCGACCTGGAGTGGCACTTGCTGACTTTGTCATCTTCCCACCCCGATGGGGGGTGGCTAACAACACCTTCCGGCCACCTTATTACCACAGTATGTCTGCCCTTACTCAGTTACCCTTGAGAAGTGGGTCGGGGGTGGGGGTCAAACAAACCATGCTTCCTGTTCTCCACAGGAGCCACAAGGAGAAAGATGGCTTTGCCTGCATCCTCTCACTCAGCTAACATGGGCCACTTGCAGCCAGCCAGTCTTTCTTGGGGCAGGAACCAAAGGAAAGCTGTCCCCATTTACAGCAACTGAGGACAACTGTACAGGAGGTGACATGGCTTGTGGTTACACACGTACATTTATTTGTATTAGAGAAGCACCTAGAGGCCCCACCAAGGTTGGGTCCCCATTGTAGTGGCACTGTGCAAATGCTTAGTAAGGGTATGTCTGCATTGCAAGCGAAGATGTGAGTGTAGCATGGGAAGGAAGACCCACACCAGCTTTCATCTAGGTAGAGCAGGTAACAGTAGTAGTTAGTAGTAAAGACATGGTGACCCAGGCTTCAGTGCAAGCTGGCTGCCTTAGTACAACGCCATGGGGAACCATGGATATGTATTCAGGTTGCTGGCCTAAACCGGAATCTGTGCCTCCATATCTTCCCAGCTATTTTTAGCTGCACTACCTAAATTAAAGCAAGCATGGGTGTACCTACCCAAGCTATAATTGCATGTTAATTTGCAGTGTAGATGTACTCTATAAATAGTCCCTGCCCGCCAATGCTTACCATCGCACCAGAGAAGAGACAAAGGGCGGGAGAAAGCAAGTATTATTCCCATTTTATAGATGGGAAATTGAGGCACTGAGTGGTTAAGTGACTTGCTCAAGATCACACTGGAAGTCTGTGTCAGAACGGGCACTGGACTCTAGATCTTCTCAGCTCCTCTCCAGTGCCATAACCATAAGGCCATCCTTCTTCACCACTTCATGTGTATCTAGTTGGAAAGTGGTGCTGTTGTTACCTCAGCAATATCTGGGGTGCTTACAGGCAGAGATTTGGAACCAATGTCCTTCTCAGCCATGTTCTTAGTGGCAGGTGACTACATCATGGAAGAAAAATAACCCTTTGCCACCATCACTGTCTGCTCCTTGTTGGTTGGCCCTGCTCTCGTTTCAAATAATGAAAGAAAGGGAAAACAGCTGGACGCCAATTATGCCAGGTCACTCAGAGTGTGTTTGAGAAACACTAAGTTCATATTTATAGGATTGTTTTTCACCTGTGGAATGATAGTGTCTAACCTGGCTGTCTGAACATATTACATTGGCTTAGGAAGTGCCCAGTCTTGCAAAATGCTGAGCATCTTCAAATCCCATTGAAATCTGTGGTGCTCAGCACCACTGTAGAGGGATAATGAGTTTAAGCAGTTCTTTCTCATACATTTTACATGGGATCTAGTCTTTTACCTGTAGAACTGTTGTTGTCAGTTCTTGTGTCCTGTCAAAAACCTGCATTCAGAGAACATGAAGGCTGCACAGTTCGGTACTCAGATCATGAAGTGGCAAAGTTATGATTTCCCACACAACCTTAACTTTCTCCTATGTATGAATGCATATTGAGGCTTTTATTACATGGGCATACACAATTTCTCTGTCTTTGAAGGTATTTATATGACCCTCATCCCTGTAATATCCAAATGTCTGAGAATCAGGAATGTATGTGTCTTCCCAGCACCCCACTCAGGGAGGGAAGTGCTGTTTTCCCCATTTTACAGATAGGGAACTGAGGCACAGGGTGGAGTAAGTGACTTGCTTATGGTCACACAGGAAGTCTGTGGATGAGCCAAGAATTGAATCTGGGTCATTTCAAGTCCCAAACCTGTGTCCTAACTGCTAGGCCAGCCTTCCTATGATATAATATATTTTACAGCCTTAGCTACACCTATGTAACATCTTACACTTCTGTGTAATACCCTCCTAAATGCAGTTCATGAGCCATTTATATGAAAAATTTCTCAGTAAACCATTCATACACACGATACTGCAGATTAAGGATGAGTAGTAGTGAACATGTGCTTGCAGATATAGGCTACCTATATTTTTGCTAAAGTAGTTTTGTAATTGAATGCTTCATCCCCGAATTGCACTGAAGAAAGGATGCGCTGCTGATGCAAATGGAAATGTGAAGAACACAGCTACCACCATATGGCTTGAGCTTACAAAAATGTGTAGCCAAGCTCACTAACTAACTACACTGAGTAAACCCATTCGAGGTGAGTGGGTATGACAAGTGGTAGTTGTCTGCTGAACTGGGACTAAAATACATACTTAGAGAGACGAGAACATACCTTAATGAGAATTCAAGAGCCAAATTCAGCAACCCTTATTCCAGAAGAGCTTACTGCGTTGCTTTCAGTGGGACTAGTGCTCATCATGAGTACTGGTGGCAAAATTTGGCCCATAACCATTAGAGAGAGATTGGACTTTTATGACCAAGAAAATAGAGTGAGTATAAAAGAATGAAACAATGTCACAAGATGTTAGGGTACACAAGTGGCTCAGAGCTTGTACAAAAATGAGTAGCACTATGATCTAATCCATAAGGCACTGGAGTGGGCATCAGCAAGTCTGGATTCTGTTCCTGCCTCTGTCACCGGCCTACTGTGTGGCCTAAGACAAGTTACTTCAGATCTCTGTCTCAGTTTCCCCATCTCCAAAAGAGTGATACTAATACTGACCCTCCTTTATAAAGTGCTTTGCGGCCTATAAACACGAGGTAGTATTATAGGCTTCTCTGCACAGTTTCAGTACCAATATAATTAAAGCAGTGCAACCCCCTAGTGTGGCCGCAGTAATACTGGTTTAAAGGTGCTTATATTGGTATACAGTATGAACTCCTTACCTACCTGCATCCAGCTGAGCAGGTTGTACTGCTTTGACTATATCGGTTTCTGAATCCATAGAAATGTAGTGGTACAAAACCTGCATGTAGAGCACCCCTAAGTGCACCACATACAGCATCACCGACACTACATCTTGCATCACTCCTGCATTTGTCTGGAGGTCACTCATCCAAATACCGAGCTGGTCCAGCCCTACTTAGTTCGTGATCTTCAGGGGGATGACCGCCACACCGCGATGACTGCAAACGGTGTTGCGTTGTAACATCAACTGTGTCTCCACTCCTCTAGGGAACTGTATGAGCGAGTTCATGGGGCTGATCAAAGGGCGCTATGAAGCGAAGGAAGAAGGGTTCCAGCCAGGAGGGGGCAGCCTGCACAGCATGATGACACCCCATGGGCCAGACGCTGAGTGTTTTGAGAAGGCAAGCAAAGCCAGGCTAGCGCCCGAGAGAGTTGCGGAAGGGACCATGGTAAGAGCCCTGCAGAGCACGTACAATGACTGCCTGGCCAGGTAAACGCTCTAGCAGCAGCACAACATGCTACCAACATGGGTCTCGGAAACGCAGCTCAGACCCTTGCTCTCCGGCTTGGACGTGTGCCCAGGGAGAGATTTGAAGAGCTGAACACCCAAAATTGGAACTGGATTTTCACAGGGGCTCAGCTCCCCTATTGTGACACAACATGCTGAGCTCTTTTGACAATCTGGCCACTTAATTTGGTGCTTAAAGGGGGAGCTGAGCTTTTTGGGAAATTCTGGCCTTATCTTCTGGAACAAAAGCACACTCCCCTCCACCCCCAGTTCCTCAGACCAGCCAAGGCCTAACAATGACTTGCTCTAGAAAATGGTCCTCCAGCAGGCCCTGTCCCAGATTTCTTGGATGGTCTTGATGTTCCAGGATGTTCCCAGGTTCCAAAATCCCTTTTGGGACCTGCCAAACACCAGCGTTGCCATGGTACATCTCCATGGGCATTATGGACACTTTTAGTGGTCTTAGTTGGAAGCTTTCTCCCCTTGACTGAGCAGATAGGAGTCATGCTAGGCTGGCCTCAGCTGGGAACCTCCCCAAACTGAGAAGCTAAGAGCTAGAGTCTGACCAACGCTGGACCTTTGGTGTGTTTTCTGTGTATACCTAATAAAGCATGATCACTATGCATGTATTCTCTCCTCTCCTTCCTGCCCTAATGTACTTGCTGTGGTTCCCAACAGGCCTTCATGTTCGAGTCCTCCTTCAGCCTGGCTGTTACCACGTGGGGCCTCAAGACCTCCAACTGTCTAGATAAGACCTACTACAAGTGCTGGGAACTGCTGAAAAGCCATTTTAATCCTAGCTGCAAGTAAACAAAAGTGAACTGCTTGTGCGCGCTCAGACCTGTCACTCTGATGGGAAACAATCAATGATACCTACAGGGGCAAGGGCTGGCAAAGGAGCAAGCATCTGTCAGTGCAGCGAGCGCCATTGCACTGCAGCCATTCCAACAGCGATTGATTAAATGAATTACTCTTGCAAACCTGCGTATCTAGCCTTGAACCGCCCCCCAGTTCTGAGCTTTCAAGTATCCAGTTAAAGTGTCAGAGCTGCAATGCCCATGCCTTGGGACTCCCCCAGCGGGTGTGGTGGGGTGAAATCTGTGCCTTGTACCGAAGCGAGAGAGTGGTAGACTTCCTCTCTCAGGACACTTATGAAAATATGACACGTTCTTCACAGGGGGGATGCTCAGGAGCAACAATTTATTAAACAATACTCAAGGAATGATCTTTCAGCAAGAGGGTAAGAATGAAGAATAGGAGTTAGAGGAACCAGCCAGGTCCAGTCTTAAATCCAGCAGACCTACTGCCAATCAAGGGAAGGTTACCCTTCCAATGACACATGGCCCAACCTTCAGCACCTACTAACACATTATCCTTTCCCAGCAACTTTTGTCTGGGTTTGTCAGCACTCAGGATGGGATCTACAGAGCAACCTAGGCACATAAACCTCAGTTCTAGGTACCACTGTGGTGCACAAAACTCCTTGGCTGCTGCTGAACCCTGTAGGTGCCTAAACTCACTCAGTGTCTGAGTTTTTGCAGGCAAAGTTCCCTAGGCACATATGTATCTGCCACTGGGCCCGTGTTCTGCTGCCTCCCTCTAGGCATCTCTCTTGCCTAAGCCTCAGAGCAATTCATGAATTGGAGGAGGGATAAGCATTTGGCCACCTAAATTGTGTGCGGGGTGTGACCAGGTAGGCATGCTCAGAGGCTGCCGAACTCCACCCAAAACAGGTGGGGGGGGAGGGGGGAAGGAAAAAAGACAAGTTCTCTTAGCCTAGTGGTTAGGGTACTCACCCAGAATATGGGACACCCCAGATTCAAGCCCCTCCCCCCTTCATTGGATAAGGCTTTTAACAGGCAGTGAATTGGTTATTACAACCTTGACTCCCCATTGCTTTGTGGGAAGGACCTTATAGCAGCTTAGCTTGATTCTTTACCAATTACTGGAGAACATGCAGACCAAACAAGTGCCCCCACAAGATGTTGCACCCATTTAACTAAATCTGTTTCTAAACCAATTCAGTTAAATCGGTACAATTTTCCTATGTAGACAAAGCCTGATTTGTTAAGTCCACTAGAGCAAGAGGAGAACCCAGAGCACATATCTGGGATTGAAACAGTTTAACAAGCCCCCTTGACAGCAATAATTTACACGCCTTACTTTGAGAAGAGGGGCATACACATATCACAACTTATTTGCCAGAAGAGGGAGAGAGAAATGTAAATGGTCTAGTGCGTAGAGCACAGGATTTGGCATCAGGACACCTACGGCTTTTGTTTGTTTAGTCACTGCCAACAATGAGCTTGACCCTGTGCAAGATGTTTGGTTAGAATATGTTTTGTACATGCAGAGTATTATTACATAATATCCCCCATGCAGCACGTGTGCTAAAATAGAAAACTCAGAAAAGGCTGTTTACTAACAATCAATTTGCCAGAAGGATTCAATTCACTGAACCTGCCCAGGGTGAAACGAAGGACTTGTCTACAGATGGATTTGTTCCAGATTAATTTTGAAAGTGGGTTAAGCCAGGAACAAGGCACTCTTGTTCTGGAATGAGTGTCCACACATGGCATTGTTCAGGAATCGCTACTGTACTTTAAATTCATACCCTCCCTTAATCAGCGTTAACTTTCAAGCATAGACACACCCTAAACCAAAATGCTCTAGGGACTGAATGGGAAGTTTTTGTTCTCTCATTGCGGGGCTAACCCATGAGAGCCATAGACTATTTACCTGCTTGAAACTCCCCTGCTATAGGCACATCTCTATCGCTGACACTGGAAGTTATGGGCACATTAGGCATGCAACAAGGTGTTTTTACACTTGCTCACTCTCCTCCCCAAATTTCTGATCGGAAATATCTTTTCTAATATCTCCACCTCAACTGCAGCCTGGCAACAAGTCAAGCTCTGGCAGCACAATGTGCTCCTCACAAGGAACTGAAAAGGCAGCTTGGAGAACTCTGAAAATGAGAAAAACAACAGGCCAGTCTAGCTCCAAGCACCAAACTCCAGTTAATGGGGAGTAACCTCATTCCCTCTGAGCTATGCAGAGAGGGGCTAAGGCACGTGTATTAGCAAACCAATTGGAAATGCTCCCTCCTCGAGTGACCAGAGGCATCATATTCTTCTGTAACCCCTACTGAGCAATTTGTACAGCTGGCCTGAAACAAATACAGCTGCAAGGGAGAATTTACATGTGGCAACTGAAGGCCCAATTAGCTGAGGAAATGGGTCCTGAGAGATCATATCAGTTTGTGGCAGCAGGTGGTGGATCATTTAGCATGCTCAGACAAGCACTGTGGGCAAATCTTTCTTTCCCTAAATACCATTTTCTTCATGCATTCCTACCTTTCCTTTCACTGACCCTCGGCTATATTTTTTCATGTCATGTGGGAGGGGGAGTCTGTTGTAGAAACAGTTTTGGAAAGGGAATGATCTGCATTTGCTTTATTTAACCTAGCTGGAGAACATAGGAGGGAGCCGGGTCAGAGAGAATAAACTAAGGAGCAGACTAGAGCCAGGCTACAGCTCTGCATAGCTGCTGAACAGCTCCAGTGCCTACTAATCAAGGAGGAAGAGCACAGATTTCACCTCTGTCAAAATGGGAAATACTACAAATCTCAGAAGAGCAGGCTTTTGATGCATCAATGCGGTGTAACATGAGCAGGAAAGGGAGAGAAGTAAAAGCATGTTCAGCCACTTCTGGCAAAGGAGACTGCAAGGGACTTGCTCCTTTTTGCTGCAGGAAGAAGCAGCACAAGTGTGTTCTTGCTTGTCTTTTACCTTAGTAATATCAAGGGCATCAAGTCTGGTCTTGCTGTAGGGCCTCTCTCAAGTGTTTAAATCAAATAGGTGTTTTCTATTGTTTAGACTGGGGTGATAGCATCTAGAGGCCAAACAAAAAAATTAAGTTATAAAAAGTCAATTCCTCTCAATTTTCACTCACTCAGTATTTGCGATTTCAGAGTCCTATTAGTTCTCAAGTCATCCAGGGCCAACTACACCTGTATTTCTAATATAAAGAATAAGCTGAAAAGACACTATTTTCAGGCCTTTTATGTCCACAATGTAAGGAAGCAAAAAGGCACAAAAACCCACTTTTCCTCAGCATGCCCTGTAACTAAGCTGTTTTTGACGCAGCACCGTTATCCATAGATTTTAAAAAGACTTTGCACATATTTGTTCACAAAACCCTCGCAAGGCGTCCTCTTTACCTTCTGTAAAGATGAGCAGAGGTGAAATGACAGTGAGTCAATGGCAAATGGGAACAGAACCTGCATCTTATTTCTTGTCTCACTACTTTAGTGGTTCCTGTGAATGAGAAAGTGTGGTTGGTCAAAATGTGAAAGTTCTGAGCTCACGCCAAGTTGGACCCAGCAATCCTTATGCAAGAAGAGATCCCATGAAATCATTGAGAAATTTACCAGTGTACAGGCTTCTGTTTTACTGGGGAAAATAATGGAAAATTAATCTGAGTTGGTTTAATGTGAGGCTGGCTGCTCTGAGAGAAAGCAGCCAGGCAGTTTTCTAACCTGCTCAGCCCATCTAATGAATTGTTCAAAATATGAAGTTAGAAGTTGCCCATTATTTGATTACAATGAATACAGCTACATAACTAAACTGAGTCCAAGACAAATTCTAAAAACACAACGAGACAGCCACTCAAATAATTTCTTGGACTTACTTGATGCTTTAATTAATTTAGCTATACATTTTAAAATTCATCCTGAGGCTACTCTTAAGACAGAGGTGTGTGGGTCTCACGGATTAAATGGAAACACTGAGCATGCATCCAAGGGAACGAAGTAATGTATTTTTAAAACTCTTGTACATTCTGTCTGTAATTCGATGGATTTTAGTGTTAGACAAGAAGATGCTACAGTAAGTCATGACCCTATGACTAATAATATAAAGTTTATTGTGATAGAGGATTAGTCTTTTCATCAACGTACAATACACAGCGCTTTCTATGAATAGCCCAACTGTAGCACGGCAACATCCAGTTCCAAGGGACTTAGGAGCTGAGAGCGAATGGTCGCTGGTACTTGCCTTCCTGGATAAGTTTCTCTTTACGATCCTGTATTGAGAAGGAAAAAAAAAATCACTATCCCGTGAAAAGAAGAGATATGCTCCATGGCACAGACTGATCTGCAAGGAGAAAGGGCTCACTAGTTCTTAAACACAGAAACTAGAGACAGCACCAATTAAACAGCACTCTAGAAACAGCTGTGAGGACAAAACATCCTGGCATTCCCCTGTGCACATCAGCCAGGAATGCAATACATCCAAACGCAGAAGCAGCTGTGTGGCTCATCTCCTCATAAACAAAGTGATGGACAGAGATGGAATAAACCTCTATTAAGGCACATCTATCCCACTTCCATTAGCCAGTGAGGACCGTTCCCTATAAAGTATTCTCTCCAGGGCTTTGTCCTGACTAATTTAAAACATCTTAACTTGATGGGGCTTCCACCCCTTCACTTGGGTGAATAACCAACAGTTTAATATATTTCACTGTCAGGAAACAAAACAAAATTACTTTATGTTCTTCCTACATTTTTCTTTGTCCACTTTTCACCCTCATTATATCACCTTGCACCACCTTATTATTTATATTGTGTTAGCAACCAGGACCCCATTGTGCTAGGTGCAGTACAAACAGAGCAGAGAGACTGTCAACTTTTTGGGGTAGGGACAATCTAAGGAACCAGAACCAATCACCTCCCATCTTGGTGTTTACACCCTTAGTACTTTGGAGAAAGGGGGTAATTTGCTGCCTCCCTCCATAAAGGAACTGGCAAGGTAACCCACAGAACTATTTTGTGATAAAGTTGAAAGCTTTAAATATCCCGTCAGTGTGTGCAGGCTTCAATTATATTCAGCCAATTTCATATTACAGTTTCCTGTGCCTGGCAAATGCTGAAGCATTTGGATTGCAAGACACTGCAGGGGATGTTCATATTCAACCAAAAAGTGTTTGAAGTTGCATAACAATCCACCAGCAGGTTCTGTAAAAACTTAGTATTAGAGGGGTAGCCGTATTAGCCTGTATCTGCAAAAACAAGGAGTCCAGTGGCACCTTAAAGACTAACAGATTTATTTGGGCATAAGCTTTTGTGGGTAAAAAACCCCACTTCTTCAGATGCCCAAATAAATCTGTTAGTCTTTAAGGTGCCACCGGATTCCTCACTGTAAAAACTTAAATTCTGTATTTTGGACTCCACCTACAAGATACTGTCCCTTTAAAAAAAAAATTATGGGTAATTTAAATGTGCACTTCTTCCCAATCAGTGATTTGACAGGACAATCAGGGTTTTATTTCCTTTTTTAAGATACACAACAGCTTTTCACATCAGTGGCAGCTTTGGTTAAACATTAGATGTCACTTTCCCCAAAATCTGAACATATTGGAAGTATTCTAACACTGGTCAGAATTTTACAGTGCCAATTTTCGGAGGCAAGAGAGGGATTAAGGTAGCAGCTCCTAAAAATAAATAAATAAATATATCAGATTAACAGAGAGACCTTCCCTAAATTATTTCACGGGATAGAGGAAACGAACGAACGAACCGTCCAGAAGGTCCTTGCCAGCTCGGTCATCTACGAGTTGACAGATAAAATACATGTGTTCTAAAAACTCAATTAGCTGCTAATTATTCTTAAAAGCCTCTCTTGCAGTTTGCTTACATAAATGATATTACGAGCCCTCTTACAACAGAAGAAAAACAAGCCCCTTGGCCAAACAAAAACCGCCCACATCTGTGGGCATAAGACAGCACTCTTAGAAGATGCAATCAGTACCTAGTGCTTCGGGGTAGTCCTCCCTGCACTAGTTTTCCACCCTCAGGAACAGGTGTTCTACTTAGCTACTCCCCCATGTATGCACATACATTATAGCTTTGTTTTTATTAAAGTTGTACATGCCTTGTCAACAAACTTACTCTGTCAGCTTTGAGGACATACCACCAGAAGAAAATGGGTCCTAACCCAAACAAGGCACCCAACAGGGAAGTCTTGGGAGTGGGCCGGAAATTGGGGTAAATGTTGTACGATCTAGCATAGGTCCAACGGAGCATGGCAGGATCCTCCTAAATTGAAGGCAATGCACAGTGAACAATATTAAGTTGCAGAACTATGAACATTAGCAAGCTTAGGGTTGGACATTTGACTGATTCAAAAACAAGTAGTCAGTTGGCCAGTCAAACAATGTTAAAAATGGTCAAATATTTTAAACACACTAGTTTATTAGAACAGTAACTAAAAGGAGTCAGACTTCACTGTCTCCAATAGGATTACCATTACTTATGCCTAATTACAACATATAATTTACTTAAACAGTTATTTTAACTCAGAAAAATGCCAAATGAAATTAATTTCTGAACCTTTTTAGCAATAGTAAATTAGCATTTAAATGTGAACAACGTTATTCTAGACTGAATAGTGACAAAAGAAATTAAATTAAAACAGAAAAAAAACCCAGCACCTATAAAAGGAAGAAAGGCACTTTTAATTGCCCTTATGCAAGCCAGGCAGCAGGCCAACTCTTCAAGCATCTTGCTCTATCTTTTTTCTTTGTCAGCTTCAACTGCTTCTTCTTCTGCCATTTTCTCTTCTAATATTAAATTGTGATACATGGTTACCAGCTTCCCAGCAGTGTAAGTCTTCAGTTTATTTCTGGCTGTTAAATGGATGATTTTCAAACCAACCAATTTCTTTCTGGACATGCAGTCATACACAGAAGTACGAAACATTTCTGCCACTGTAATTAAGAGTGCATGGAGGACAACTCTCTCCACTCTGAGGAAGGAGCAAGCTGTTTTGATTCAACTTCTGGAATTCCACTCTACATTGTTTTACAACTGAACAGGCTGCTTCTTGCTTTATAAATTTGCTACCTTGTCTGTTTATATAGCCTTTACAATTTGCACAGCCACAACATCACAAGCTGAATCAAAATTCATCATCAGAAAGCTCTTGGCCCTGGAAGCATGGATCAAGAAGGTAGGCAGCATTATGCATGTGAGTGATGACTTGATTTTTCTGTGGTATTATTTAGTCTATTTTCTTCTTTTCAGCTGTCGTGACACTTCTGAACCAGTCCACTTACAAATAAGTTTTTTTTAACAGTCAGAAACTGTTCTTTGCATCACACAGTTTAGCAATATCATTTTCTGTATTCTGCAAGGACTGAGCTACAGTTCAAACAGTGAAATAGTTTTGAGTTTGGCATCCAAAAGATAGTCATCAAGAAACTCAGTATGGATTACTTGGGGTTGAAAGCCAATTACCCCTTCTTCAACAGTAGCTGATTGAAGAGCCCTCTTGCATACATGAAGATCTTTGAGACATTTAATAGAAGATACCCACTGAGTATGACAAGGCTTATTCTGTGCGGATGAAATTGTCAGATCTTTAGTATCACCAGTGAAAAGCTGCATTGTACAGGCAGCAGCACATCCATAACACAGAAGGCGTGGATACATATTTATCAACAAAGCCAAAGCAGTTTTCATATTAGCCGCATTATTTATTGACCGATAGCGGTGATACTTTTGTTTATTAAGGGAGAGGCTTACTGGCTGTACATCTGTTGCAGGAGAAGTTTTAATGACTGTGAGCCCTCCTTTCCTTCCCCCACTCCCGTCTTGATTTAATTTCCGAATGTTTGTCTAATCACTTTAGAGTGCTGGCTCTTTGGGGCAGGGACCCTGCTTAACTTGTTCAATGCGCTCTGTAAACTGCCACGTACAGTAGTGGCCTGGTATCCACAAAGATACACACTGTATGCATGTTTGTTCTAGAAGATTCTAGCAATTCAAGATGCTCAACTTTCAGTTTACCTCCGACCCCCACAACAGGTGTCATTAGTATGTAGTAAAGAGAGGAATGAACACATTTAAGTAGGCTTGCTAACAAATGGCACCATGATGTAACCAAAAAGGTAGACCACCACCTACATCAGGTCATTCTTGTTGGAATATCTGACAATATTTGACAGTGATCAAATAATAGGCAGTCAACTGACTGGCTTGCCAACCCTAAGCCAGCCTTCTCTGGCAAATGAGAATTCTAGTTAAAACAGAGAAAAATTAAAGTCCAACTGACTTTTCACTATAAATGCATTTACCTGTTTCATTACTCTCAGCATCAGAGGGTGAAGCTAAAACTTGTTAGTTCCACTTTTGGGTTCTCAAAGCTTTGGGGTTTCAATTCTCAACATTGCTGGGGTGGTTTATATAGAAACCAGAGAACTATTTTAAAATTAATTTTTTGTTAAAGCTCATTCATAAAGAGGCAGGGGCTCTGAGGATTCATTAGTTCACATTTATACAGCCATCTTGAAGCTGAAGAGCTAGGTAACAGCTGTGTATTTTTGTGGTTTATGATATATAGCCAATGAAACACAGTTTATCATTTTAACCCCCACTCTTATTGAAAAGGATCTTATTGAAGGAGACAAATCACCTAGAGGATCGAACAGTCCGCTGGAAGTCAATAACTAGCATTCTAGCCTCTGCTCAGACGCCAGCTCTATAGCACTGGACATTCATTCCCTCTACATTTGTTTTGTCCACTTAACTACAAACACAAAGCGGTGTACTGACATGGCCAAGGTCACACAAAGGATCAGTGATATGCCAGGAAGAGAACACAGGTCTGACTATTCCCTGTTCTACATCTTAGCTTCTTGACCATTTTGCCTCTAAAAATAAAAACATGAATGAGGCTTAAAAGGCAATCTCCAGGTCTCCTTGAGTTCACAAGAGATGGGGCAGGGACATGAGTGAAAATGAGTGAATTTGAGACAGCCCTTTTCTGTGCCTAAAAGGGATGGATTCTCCCATTGCTTTGACGGATAAGTGTTCAGCTAGTGCTGACTTGAGTTCTGAATTTATTTTTATGGCTTCTCAGTGGGAACCAAGTCTAATCCTGAATTTGCAAACGTAGTTGCATGTCTTACAAGTGTAATTATTGTCGGGGGGGGGAAGAGTTAGAGGCATTGTCCTTACGATGTGCTCTCTTCTCCAGCAGAGAGCTCACACACCACTCCTCAGAAGCGAACATAGGCTTATGGCACAGACCTCTCCATCTGGGCCTGTCCAGCGCAACAAGTTCCCAGGTTTTAATGTCTATCTTGCATACTTTGAGATTGGCCTTCAAGGTGTCTTTATATCTGAGGATAAGCGGACCCTTAGAATGGGCTCCTATGCTCAGCTGGCTGTAGAGCACTGCTTTCGGTATACGGGAAACCTCCATGCAGACACATGTCTCACCCAATGAAGTTGAACCCTGATGAGCATGATCTTGATGCCAGGGATTTGTCACCTCTCAAGGACTTCAGTATTGTGGATTCTGTCCTGCCACTTGATGTTGCAGGTGGATCTTAGGCAGCCAAGGTGGAAGCTTTCCAGCTGTTTGATGTGGTGTTGGTAGAGCATCCACGTTTGCAGCCATAAAGGAGTTAGGTGAGTACAACAGTGGGGTAGATTTTTACCTTGGTTCTGAGGCAGACTCCATGCTCCCTAAGGAGCCTGCAAAATGCCAGGCTGACCTTTGCCAGGAGCTGAGTGATCTCATTGTCCAACATGGTGTTGCTGGAAAGTGTGCTACTCATGCATCAGAATTTCCTGAGCTAACTGAGTGGCATGTTGTCAATTGTGATGAGGGGATCACGGCACTCATGATGCTAGCTGGTACATAATCTCCATCTTTTTCAGGCTGATGGTGAAACTGAAGCATTCTGAGGCATAGGCAAAGAGGTCCACAATAAATTGAATGGCCATCAGCGTGTGTGCAATGAGGGGACAGTCATCAACAAACAGGAGCTCTCTTAATAGCTGTTTGATTACCTTGGTGCAGGCCCCGAGTCACTGTAGATTGGCTAGACCCCCATCCAACCTGAACCAGATATGTACACTTCTGTCAAACACAGGTGTGGCTGAAAAGACAATAGTAAAGAAGACCTGGGCCATTGTTTGGTGCCATAGGTGGCATGGAAGACTTCTGATGAATTCCAACACTCCATCACCTGGACATCATGAAATGAACAGAGGACAGCAATTGTCTTCTCTGGGCAACCAAATTTATGAAGGAGTTTCCATATGCCCTTGTGATTCACCAAGCCAAAGATCATAGTTCTGTTCCTGAACCGTCTCTCGCATTTTTCAGGCTGCAAAAATCATGTCCATGCTGCCAACGCCAGCATGAAAGCCACACTGCGACTCTGGATACACTAAGTTCAGTAGGTGACAGATGAGCCTGTTGAGGACAACCTGTGCAAGGATCTTCCCTGCTATAAACAGCAGTGAAATGCCACAAAGATTGTCATAGCCAGATATACATCCCTTCCTTTTGTCTAGATGGACCGTGAAAGCATCCTTATATTCCTGGGGCAAGGTACCCTGTTCCCATATAGTCTTGAAAAGTGAGTTTCCTGATCAGGTGGGTACCTCCACATGTTTATGCTTCCAGTGGAATGCTGTCAGGGCCTGGATGCCTGTGGACAGCTGCTCAATGGCCTTAGTAATCTCATCTAAAGAAGCGGCCATGGACAGCTCCTCCAGGATAAATTGCTGCAGAAATGGGTTGATAGCTTTGCTGGACATAGTCTCCTGAACTGTCAATCCATTATCAAAGTCTAAAATAGGAATTGATGAAAGCTACAATGGGGTTGACATGATTGCACCTAGCTTGCTTTTAATTGCACAGGTGATAGAGCCTGAGGTTTGCTAAAGTTCAACTAAAGTTGTGATGTTGTGCTGATTTAGCTAAGTGGGTGTGAAGTTTTACATTAGTCTAGCACTTCTTTTGCTAAACTGGTGCAACCTGACACCTTTAGTAAAATGACTGGGCTTAGACCATCTCTCCAATCTATTCAAGTGGGGACTGCGGTAGGACTTGCTAGTCAGCACACAGCAGCCCTGCTAGCAGCCACCGAAGGCGCAAAGGCAGAGGGCCCGCAGAGCATGGGCAGGCCACACAGACCAGGGCACAAGGCACCAGGGGGAGCGGCGGGAACCACGGCCCCATTTCAAGGGCACGGTTTCGGAAGGAAGCTCCCCACGTTACACGCACGCAGGGCAGGTGGGCGCCGCGGGCTGCTCTGGGCCAGGGCCCCAGGATGTGGCACTTGCTCTCCCGCGGACGCTGACAGCTCAAGCCGGAGCCGCTCTGGGGGAGGCCCAGGACGCGCTGCCGGCCAGCCCCGCCGCCGGGGTAGGAGGATTAATGCGGCAGGGCGGTCGCAGGCAGAGGCCGGGCTGCAGCCCCACGGCGGGTCCCGTCCCGGCGCGCCCCCGCGGGCGGCCCCGAGCCGCGCAGAGAAGAGCCCCGGGGCTCAGGGCAGTGGGACCCTCCTCCCCGCGCTGGGACCCGTGGCCGGGGCGCGGCGCGGCCGGACTCACGATCAGCTCCACGCGGTGCGGGTCGTTGAGCTGCAGCTGGTACTGGCGCTTGAGACGGGCGCGGAGCGCCAGACGCTCCGCCTCGGCCCGGCGCTTCTCCAGGGACTCGTTGTACTCGGCCGGGTCAAGCTCCCGGGGCAGCGAGGCCAGCGGGGCCGGCCGATAGCCAGAGGTCGAGGAGGAAGAGGGCGCCGCCATTTTTTTTGAGAGCCGCCCACACCGCGCAAGAGCGGAAGTGACCTGTACCCCGGAAGTACTGGCCGCGCCGGGCGGGGGAGGGCGCGCGGCGCGGCTCGTTGCTATGGTTACTAAGCGACGCCTGGCCTCGCGCTGGGCCGGGGTGGGGAGCGCGGCAGCAAACGCTCCAGCGTCTGGCCTGGTCCCCGCCCTCCCCCTCGGCCGGAGCGGGAGCCGCTCGTGCTTCGCCAGACCCCGCCCGTGTGTGACCGGGGCCAGTCACGAGGCCGCGGGCCCAGCGCCCCAAGGCCTGTGAGCCCCTCACCCGACAGGCCGGGGGGCGCTTCGAGCGCTGCTGGTGAAAGGGGGTAGGTGAGAGGCGGGTGTTACTGTTTCTTTGCCCTCTGGTTCCCGGGTCCTTAGGAGAAATCTCCGCCCTGGGCCCCGGCTCTTGCTCTGCGTTCACGGGGGCTGGGAGCTTCCTCTTTTTTTTAAAAAAAAAGCGCGAGAGTCCCATGCAATTGTCTGATTCCAGCGGCTGCATCTTGCATCCGATGAAGTGAGCTGTAGCCCACAAAAGCTTATGCTCAAATAAATTGGTTAGTCTCTAAGGTGCCCCAAGTCCTCCTCCTCTTTTTGCGGATACAGACTAACACGGCTGCTACTCTGAAACCTGGCTTAAAGAGAAATATTCCATAGCCGCGTCAGACTCAGGTCCGGGATAAACTTGCGAGAGTTGGCAACCCCGGCCCCTGACGAACTCTGATGCAGAGCAGGTGACTTGAGCCAGGAAATAATGATCATTCCTGTCCCTTCCATCCTGTGCAGGGCTGTCCCTAGGCATAGGCAGACTACACCGCTGCGTAGGGCACCATGACAGGTGGGGCACCAAATTGCCTCAAACTTCATGGTGCCCTAGGCAGCTGCGTGCTGCATATGTGGCAGCACCAGCGGCCAGCCCTATCCCCCCGCTTGTCCCCCTGCGGGCTGCGCCCACAGCAAGGGACAGGGCCATCCCTATGGGGATGTGGGGCCCGGGACAACTTCCTCTGCCCCGCCTCTTACTCCTCCCCCCTGCCTCACCCCTGGCCCACCTCCATTCCACCTCTTCCCCCAGCGACCTCGCACTGCAGCGGCAGGAAGTGGAGCAACCCAGCACCAGCCCGCTCCACTCCGCCAGCTCCCAGGGGGCAGTCCTTCCCCCTGCCGTAAACAATGCGGCTGGACCAGGGTGGGGGAAGCAGAGCGGGCTGGGGCCGGGTAGCTCCACTTCCCACTGCTGGTGAGTGCGGGTGGGGCGGGCCCCCTCCCTCAAGCCCCATGGCTGGGGCGTGGGGAGCAGAGCAGGCTGGGGCCGAGTCATTCTGCTACTGGCGCTAGCCCTTCCCCTCCCCCCCGCTAATCCCCCCAGGCCGCTCTGGGCCTGTGGGGCCCCCCAAAGTGGCCCCCCACAGCTCCTGCCTCCCCAGCCCCACAGGCCTTGAGCACAGCCCAGACCTCCACGGGGGGTGGGGTGGGGGTGGAGAGCAGGTGCTCAGGCCGCGTAGGGCACCATAATTGGTAGGGACAGCCCTGCTCCTGTGCATCACACCCTGGTCTCATGCAGGTTGTTGTGCTCAGGACCAAGAGGCAGCACACCAGCTTCTATTCTTGGCATCTTCCCATGAGAGTAAGCTGGAGCACATAACATTAACGGGAGAATTATTTCAGTGGGACTTCACCTAAGTAAGGGTTGCAAGACGGGTACCTGTGGCAAGTTGCTTTATGGTTCAGGTTCCCTATCTGTGAAATATGGGTTATTACAAGGGGGTTTGTGAGGTTAGTTAATAGTTGTAATAGTGGTAAATAGTATCACTGATGCGTTGACACACCATGATGATGCACTAAAGTGTTCACAAATAGCATTATGAGACACCCCCACCTTCTGGAATTCATTACCAGACATCCTTATAATATTGTCGTGAATAAGCAACAACCCACAGAGACTGCAACTATATTCATTCTGAAGGATCTCAAAGCATTTTGAAATTTTAATTTGATTATAAATTACACTATAGTGCACACAGAATCACTTCACCCATCACTGAAACCTCTGGGGCAACACACTGCAGCTACTTAACAGATGGTAGCAACAGCACACAAGTGTTTATGACCAGGACGTTAAGGAAAATACTGTATCTAATTGAAGCTACAAGGCGGATTTAAGCAGATAGCATATGCCATTTAAAAAAATGCTGTGGTATGCCATGCGTCCAAATACTGTAGTATCATTGTCAGCTTCAGTGTTTTGGAGCCTTATATCAGAATACTGTAATATTTTCTTGTACTGTTAAATACCAGAGATAGAATTCGGCCAGGATAAACACCGAAGTTAAGATCCCAACTCTTGTCAAAAATGTCAAAGGATCTTTATAATCAGTTTTACTTTTCATCCACAAGATGTAGACAGCACCTCCAGAGCCACTGCACCCCTTAAGTTAGTGATCTGCAGTAACACAGCACCACCTGCTGAATCCCCCAACTGTCTTGATAGTTTAGGAGGCTTTGTAGTAGTATCAGATCTAGCTCCATCCAACCATTTGCTTGAAGATGCTACATGTTGTATATCACAGTGTAGTGAGAATATACTGTATTCTGGTAATATGTAGCACAGAATCATAGAAATGTAGTGCTGGACTAGATGACCTTGAGAGGTCATCAGGTCTAGTTCCTTGTGCTGAGACAGGACCAAGTAAACCTAGACCATCCCTGACAGGTGTTTGTCTAACCTGTTCTTAAAAACCTCCCATGATGGGGATTCCACAGCCTTCCTTGAAAGCCTGTTCCAGCTCTTAATTATCTTTACAACTGGAAAATTTCTCCTAATATCTAATGTAAATCTCCCTTCCTGCAGATTAAACCCATTACTACTACTTCTGCCTTCAGTGGACATGGAGAACAATTGATCACCATCCTGTTTGTAACAGCCCTAAACATATTTGAAGACTTTTATCAGATTCCCCCTCAGTCTTCTTTTCTCAAGACTAAACATGCCCAGTTTTTTTTAACTTTTCCTTATCGGTCAGGTTTTCTTAATCTTTCATCAGTTTTGTTGCTTTCTGCTGGACTCTCTTCAGTTTGTCCACATCTTTACTAAAATTTGGCGCCCAGAATTGGATACAATCCTCCAGCTGAGGCCTCATTAGTGCTGACCAGAGTAGGACAATTAACTCCTATGTCTTAACATACAACACTCTTGTTAATACAGCCAAGAATGATATTAGCCTTTTTTGCAGCTGCCTCATATTGTTGGCTCATATTCAATTTTGATCCCCCAGATCCTTTTCAGCAGTACTACCATCTAGCGAACTTGCTCCCATTTTGTAGTAGTGTATTTGATTTTTTCTTCCTAGAGTGCAGTATTTTGCACTTGTCTTTCTTGATTTTAATCTTATTGATTTCAGACCAATTCTCTAATTTGTCAGCATCGTTCAGAATTCTAATTTTATCCTCCAAAGTGCTTGCAACCCCTCCCAGCTTCATATCATCTGCATATTTTATAAGCGTACTCTCCACTTTATTACCAAGTCATTAATGAAAATATTGACAAGTACTGGACCTAGGACGGACCCCTGTGGAGCCCCAGTAAATATGCCCTCCCAGTTTGACAGTGAACCATTGAAAACTACTCTTTGAGTACTGTCTTTCAACCAGTTTTGCACCCCTCTTATAGTAATTTCATCTAGACCGAATTTCCCTCATTTGCTTATGAGAGTGTCGTGGGACTGTCAGAAGCCTTACTGAAATAAAGTTATATCATATTTACTGCTTCTCCCCTATGCGCTATGCCAGTAACTCTGTCAGAGTTGACCCAGGGGAGGGCTGGAGACTGTTCGCATAACCAGTAGGGCTACCCTGTTGCTGGACTCTTTTTATATCCCAAAAGGGTGGACAGAAATACATGATGTGGCTGCAGAGCTGAGTTGTGAGAGGGGCAGACCATTGTGGGTTTGGAGCAACTGTCAACGGTGCCAGGAAAGAGCCTGTTATGCCCTTGCTTGACCACCAGGGGGTGCCTGTCATAAGCAAATGTCCTTCACAGAGGGATGTGGATACTATACTCCTGCGGGAATTCTGCGCTACTGTGCAATGCAGAATTAATGTTTTCTGCAGAATTATTTTTTCCCGGAGAATTTGTGATTTCTGCCCGGCACTTCTGCCCATGCCTGGCACTCCCACTATCAGCACGGGGCTGACAGCAGGAGCTGTGATTATATTTTGTTAATTTTACAAATAAAATATGCAGAATTTTGCATAATTTTAAAATATTGAGTGCAGAATTTTAAATATTTTGGCACAGAATTCCCCCAGGTGTAATAGTAGATGGGAACCACTATTTTGTACTACTTGGAGATTAGTGTTTGGATGTCAAATTATCCTGTACTGACATCAAATAATACTTTGCCTTTCACTAGCAACTTTGGTCTGAGGAACTCAAAGCACTTCAAACACTGGTGAATTTAGCCACAAGCCCCTGTTTGAGGTAGATAGGTGTTTTAACGGGGACAGAGTCATTAATCTGCCCTCCGGACCAGGAATCCCGAGAAGTGTGCTGCTTGCCTGAAGCTAGAATTCAAGCTGTGACTGAGAGTCTTCCGAGACTCATCAAGCCCTCAGATGGCTACCCCTTCCTACTTATCCATGTGGGCACCAATGATACTTCTGAGAATGACCTTGAGCAGATCACTGCAGACTACGTGGCTCTGGGAAGAAAGTGGGATGGGGCAGAGTGCCCCTGCACTGGTACCATAGGGGTCAATCCTGCCTTTCTTGCAGAGAAAGCCACACCCCGAAAGCTCTGCTGGGCATGCTCCAACTGGAGAACAGGTATAAAAGCCTGCAGAACTGCTCAGTAGGAGCTGACCACTGGAGGTGAAGGAGGTATGCTGCCGGCTTCTGAGGAGAGACTGCCTGTACTCCTGGATCCAGTGGCCAGTCAAGCCGGGATGCACCCTGAAGCGCAGACAGAGGATGTCACGGGAGGAGGGCAGACTGGAGGACCCCGTGAATTGGAGGACCCAGTGGTTCTGGTAAGAAATGCCCCAGGGGAACTCTAGAGACAAACGGCGTTGGAGCCGCAAGGATGCTCGGCGTGTTGCAGGTGGATTCCCGCTGAGCTGGGGCAAGGGAAACCCCATCACTAGTGGGATCCTGTGGAGAGGGCAGGCTTGGGTCCCCCTACTAACCCCTCTGACACATGGGGCAAGTTATATGGACCCTGGCCTTTGGGCCACAGTGCTCTGCGACCCAGGGCAAGCTACATGGTCTCTGGCTGTTGGACCATGCTGCCCTGAGACCTGGGGCAAGCTACGTGAACTCTGGCCATTGGGCCACGCTGCTCGGATACTCGGGGCATATTATGTGGACTTGGGCCATTAGGGCCTACTACCCTGACCAAGGGATGAGTGCGGGGAGACCAGCCATTAGGCCACATCAGGATGCCCTTAAGGGGGTGGGCGTGAGAACTTGAGAGTGGCATGGTACCGAAACCCCACCCACCCCTGCCACAAAGGGCCACTGCGGTGCCAGACCCATCACAGAAGGATAAAAGAGTTTGGGGCACAAGTGCTATACTTGTTCATCCTCCCTGTTGAAGGAAAAGACCTAGGCAGGGACCATTGAATGGTGGAAGTAAATGCGTGGCTATGCAGGTGGTGTTGGCAAGAGGGCTTAGGCTTCTTTAGCCAGGCTTTTGACACAGTCCCATATGACATTCTGATAAGTAAGTTAGAGAAATGTGGGCTCAACAGAACTACCATTAAGTGGACACAGAATTGGTTAAAGAACCACAAACAAAGAATAACTATTAATGGAATGATGTCAGATTGGAGGGAAGTCTCAAGTGGGGTTCCACAGGGATCTGTTCTGGGTCCTGGGTTTAACATTTTTATTAATGACCTGGATGTAGGAATAAAGAGTATACTGATCAAATTTTCAGATATGGACAACAAAATGAAATTCAACAAAGGGCTGGTCTACACTACGAGATTAAGTTGAATTTAGCTGCGTTAGGTCGATTTTATAAGCAATGCAGCTACACAACCAACCCCATTCCGTCAAGCTAAAGGGCTCTTAAAATCGACTGCCGTACTACTCCCCGACGAGGAGAGTAGCACTAAAATCGACCTTCTTGGGTCGAATTTGGGGTAGAGCAGATGCAGCATTGGGCAATTCGACAGTATTGACCTCCGGGAGGTATCCCAGAGTGCTCCAGTGTGACCACTCTGGACAGTACTTTGAACTCTGATGCACGAGCCAGGTACACAGGAAAAGACAAATTTCCTGTTTGGTCAGCATGGCGAGCTCAGAAGCACAGGTGATCATGCAGTCTCAGAATCGCAAACGAGCTCCAGCATGGACCAAACGGGAAGCACTGGATCTGATTGCTGTATGGGGAGAAGAATCTATTCAAGCAGGACTCCGATCAAAAAGAAGAAATGCTAATATATATATATGCCAAAATCGCACAGGGCATGGTGGAGAGAGGCTACACCAGGGACACACAGCAGTACTGTGTGAAAGTTAAGGAGCTCAGGCAAGCCTACTACAAGACAAAGCAGGCAAACGGTCATTCCAGGTCAGAGTCCCATACATGCTGCTTCTATGATCAGCTGCATGCCATTATAGGGGAGTACCCTACCAGTACCCCACCACTGTCTGTGGACACCTGCAAGGGGGGAGTCTCCCGCAACAGGGTTTTGTGGATGAGGAGGAGGAGAATGTGCAGCAGGCAAGCGGAGACCCCGTTCTCCCAAGCATCCAGGACCTTTTCATCACCTGGAGCCAATACCCTCCCAAGGCGTATTGTTCCTGGACCCTGAAGGCGGAGAAGGCACCTCTGGTGAGTGCACATTTGTAACTACTCTACAGGGGTTAAAGCAATTGTGTTTAATGTTTGATTTGCCCTGAAGAATTGGGATATATTTGCGGCCAGTACAGCTACTGGAAAAGTCTGAAAACATGTCTGGGGATGGAGCGGGAATCCTCCAGGGACATCTCCATGAAGCTCTGCTGGACACACTCTGAAAGCCTTTGCAGAAGGTTTTGGGGGACTGCCTTATTTCATCCTCCATGGTAGGACACTTTATCACACCAAGCCAGTAGCAAGTAGTCTGGAATCATTGCAGCACAAAGCATGGCAGCGAATGGTCCTGGGTTTTGGTCGCATTCATGCAACATTTGGTCTTTACCTTTCTGTGTCAGCCTCAGGAGACTGATATCATTCATGGTCACCTGGTTGAAATACAGGAATTTTTGTAAGGGACCAGTAAAAGGACCTGGTTCATGCTGGGCTCTTTGCATTTGGCTAAAAGGGATCACCCCAGAAAATAGCCATGCGGTGGGAGGAGGGATGCGTAGCACATCCACTCCAAAACCACAGCCCCTTCTTTTAAATGGCAAACCCAACCAGCATTGCTTGCTATGGGAAAGAAGGGTGCTGCAGTTTGAAACCATTCCCACATGTTATGAAGGCAGAAGAAGCCAACCCCACGTACCCTTTGGCTTACATGACTGCCTGGAAACCAAATTTTGTTGCCCAGCCGTGTGTGATGTGTCACCATACTGGCAGGCACTCAATATAAAAGGCAAAATGCGACCTTGTACCTAAAGCACGTGTGCTGCCTGCTATGAATTGCTTGATTCACTGTGAAAGAGTCTCCCTTTTGGTCTCAGAAATGTATCTCTTTTTAAATTTTACTCTCCCTCTTTATCCCCCCTGCAGGTGCAAATGTTTCTATGCTCCCACTATCAACTCTGTTCCTGAGGTTATCACAGATTAGAAGGCAAAAAAATGCACTCACGATGACATGTTTTCCGAGCTCATGCAGTCCTCCCGCACTGATAGGGCACAGCTGACTGCATGGAGGCATTCAGTGGCAGAGGCCAGGAAAGCATACAGTGAAGGTGTTGCAAAAAAAGCAAAAGTAATTTTCGGTTGCATTAACAGAGGAATAGCATGCAAGTCATGGGAGCTGATAGTACCATTCTTCTTGGTGCTAGTTAGTACTCCAGCTGAGACCTGTGTCCAATTTTGGTCACCAAGGTATAGAAATTACATAGAGAAACTGGAAAGGATCTAGAGGCCAATAACAAAAATGATCAAAGGGATGAAAAGCAAGCCATATGAGCAAAGGTTGAGGGGACATGGTATGTTTAGTTTGGAAAAGAGGAGATTAAGGGACGATAAGATA
The DNA here is from genome assembly GCF_965140285.1 of Lepidochelys kempii. Lineage (NCBI taxonomy): Eukaryota > Metazoa > Chordata > Testudines > Cheloniidae > Lepidochelys > Lepidochelys kempii. Next base: position 206,606,683 of record NC_136380.1, on the reverse strand, counting down.
CCAATCTTCAGACACTTGAAAGTCTGTCATAAAAGGATGGAGAAAATTTTGCCACAGAGGGCAAGACAAGAGGCAATGGGTTCTAACTACACCAAAGAAGATTTAGATTAAATCTCAGGAAAAAATTCCCAACTGTAAGAACAGTAGGACAATGGAACAGACTGCCTCGGGAGATTGTGGAAGCTTCTTCACTATAGGTTGTCAAAAGGAGGCTGGATAGCCATCCATCTTGGATGGTTTAGACACAACAAATGCTGCATCTTGGCAAGGGGTTAGACTAGATCAGTGTTTCTCAAACTTTCCAGACTACTGTACCCCTTTCAAGAGTCTGATTTGTTTTGCGTACCCCGAAGTTTCACCTCACTTAAATTACAAAATCAGACACACAAATACAAAAGTGTCACAGCACACTATTACTGAAAAATTGCTGACTTTCTCATTTTTACCATATAATTATAAAATAAATTGATTGGAATATAAATATTGTACTTACATTTCAGTATATAGTATATAGAAAGCAGGATAAAAAAGTCATTATATGACATTTTAGTTTATACTGTACTGACTTCGCTAGTGCTTTTTATGTATCCTGTTGTAAAACTAGGCAAATATCTAGATGAGCTGAAGTGCCCTCTGGAAGACCTCTGAGTTGAGAACCACTGGACTAGGTGACCCCTGTGGTCCCTTCTAACCCTATGATTTTCTATCTTACAGATAGGGAAACAGAGGCATGGAGAAGTGAAATGAATTACCCAAGATCACACTAGAAATCAGTGGCAGAGCTCAGAATAGAACTCAGATAATTCTGTGCCTTATCGATAAATCCATCCTTCCTCTTACTATCAAACAATAGAGACACTAGTTTATTGGTATTGTCATAATTTAAGAAACTCCAAATAATAGGCATGAAACAGCTGCTAATGCAGTTCGTAGATCTGTCTTAAGAATATAGGCCTGTCAGGGACCTCATAGGTCACTGAGTGCAGTTTCCTGCTATCACAGACAGTACCAATATATAATCCTGTTAATAAATGTATCAAGCTCTGTGTTAAAACTAGTTAGGTTGTTTGCCCCACTTCTGCTATTGGCAGGCTGTTCCAGAACTCTCTCCTCTGGGGGTTAGAAACCTTCTAATTTCCAGGCTAAATTTATTCATGGCCAGTTTATACCCATCTGCTCTTGGGCCAACAGTACCATTTCCTTTAATTATATATAATTGTATTATAATACATTTACTTCAATTATATTAAAGGAAAACTTGGAGAGTAATTTAGGATATTTTTTACTTTCTCTCACAAACACACACACTTGTTGCCACCCCTCCCCACCCTCTCTGCTGTCTGCCTATTTACTTGCTGGTCTTTAGAGTGTGAGGTCTTCATTACATGGAATAATCCTTCTATGTTTTCAGAAAACACCTAGCACGCTGAATGCTACTGGAAACATAATCATACTGAGATTCAATGGGAGTTTAGAAACATACAGTAACAAAACAGGGAGGCTGGATGGCAAAGGGCATTGGGGAATGGAAGCCTTTTGCTTTTATATCATCTGCCAGATCCAACACAGGCTGGTAGAGTTTGAATCCCATTCCCATCTGATGATAGTCATTTGTTGGCTGATAGTAAACAAATTCTCAATCTTCAGAGGCAGGTGTCCACCTCCAATCTGAAGTTAATTGGTTCCCTGGTTGATAGTCTGAGCAGAGGCCAAGGACTGAAGAAACTATGGGCTTGTCCACACAAGAATTTTAAACCAGATCAAATCAAGTTAATCCTGTTTGAAAACGCTTGCATATACACATCACAATCCATCGCTGTTCACTCACTCCACATTTATTGCAAACTCTGGAGTACTCTTGCAAAGTGAACTAGGTTTGCTTCAAATCAAAGTAGTTTGGTCTATTGTTTGTGTGGGTGCAACTGCTGTGCACCACTTTTGCATGCTTCTAACAGCTATCCCACAGTTCTTTGCAGTTTGACAAATCCCTACCCCCCTTTAAAAGCTTGCACAATGCCAGATTTTGTCCATTTGCTCCTGGATCCCAGTGTATCATTCTGATGATATGACCATGATAGCACTGCAGAAGTCCCACAGCATGCCTCATGCAGCTGTTTGGAGCCAGGCTGAAACCCTGGATCTCCTCACCATCTGGGAAGTGTCAGTTCAGGAAGCTCTCTCTGGCCAGCACCCATAATAAAGACCTTTCTGTGGACATGGCAAAGCTGATGTCCATGAGGAGTCACAACTGACACCAAGCAATGCTGAATAAAGGGCAAGTAGCACAGGAGAAAACACACTGCAGTGAGTGACAAAAGGAGGCAATACAGCAGAAGTCATGTGACCTGTCCATTTTTGATGAGCTCCCAGTGGTCAAACATCCCAAAGCTCTCCTTATAGCACCCCTACCTGAGCCATTTGTTGACCTTCACAATCTTGTCTTGCCTTTGCTCTTCTCCTGTAGGGACAGGTAGAATCCCACTGAAGATCACCTGAGCTTCCATTTCTTTAGCATCTTCCCCTGCCTGGCATAGTGTCCCATGATACATTCCAGTGAGAATCTAGCTGTATCATTTATTCCCATGTGGAGGACAATCAGTGGATTCTTTCCAGCTCCCATTAGGATCCTCTACAGCCTCAGGTCCACATCCCTATATCTTAACCCTGGCAGACAATATACCCTTCTGTTGTCTGGATCAGCTCTGGTAACAGACCTGTCTGTTCTCCTGACAGGGAGTCACCAATCAAGTAGACCTGCCTCTTCCTGTGTTGGTACAATTCCCCAGCCTTCCCCCTTCTGTTCTTTCTGGCTGGAAGTCCTCTTGTCTTTTGTTCACACTTGCAATCTTCTGTGAGTCATCCTCTATCCTCCTGGGTCCCCGAAATCAGGCTATCTCCATTGACTCTTTCCCTCTTCTTGTAGCACTGTCCGCTCTTCTCTTCATTCTTGCTCTCCCACCTTCAGGTAGTGCCTGCTGGGCCCCTTTTTCATTTTCCAACTCAGCAAACTTGTTCCTGAGCTCTTTCTCCTTCAGTAGCCAGTCTTTTCCTCTGCCTGGTGCTAGTAGTCACATGCTTCGCTGGTTACTTTCCTCATCCAGCAATCTCCCCTCACAATTCTCCAGTCCAGCTTGAATTTTCCCTTCAGCCTCCTCTTGCCACTTTTTAGGTAACCACTCCAGGATAATGTACATGCCGCAGCTTTGACATCCAGCTATCTTCATTGTCTCTTCCATTCCTTGGGTCACTACCTCTGTAACTATCATCACCTTCCCTGTCAAGAAGAAAAACACATGCACACAGGCACCGACTTTCCAAAGTGCCGTGGGGTGCTCAACCCCCAGATCTGCCCAAGGCCCCGTCCCCGCTCCACCCCTTCCCCCAAGGCCCCGCTCCGCCTCTTCCCACCCAGTTCTGCCCCCTCCCCTGAGCACACTGCGTCTTTGCTCCTCCCCCCCAGAGCCTCCTGCCTGCATGCCACAAAACAACTGATTGCAGCGGGCAAGGGGCGCTGGGGGCATGTAGTGGGGAGCTGATAGGGGGACTGCTGGTGGGTGCTCAGCCCCCACCATTTTTTCCCTGTGGGTGCTCCAGCCCTGGAGCACCCTCAGAGTCGGCGCCTATGCACATGCACACAAAACACAACACTCCACACTTTCCCCCCACCCCGCCCACCAAACTCTCCTTAGAAATTCCCACGCAGACTTCCCTGATTCCAGCTCTGTTTGCTGGCTCCTGTGCCACTGGTTGGAACACTTTTTGCTGCTGCCTCCAACCTATTCTGTAAATAGAGCCACCTGCCTTTCAGAAGGTCAAATGCACACCCAGCTACCATTTGGCAACCACTCAAGTGATACTTAACATATTCCTTCATTCTGTTCAAGGGGCCTGTGTATGGCTTCATTACCTAGGGTGTCAGAGGATAAACTAGGTTTCCCAGAATAACTGGATGCACCTCCACACCGGGACGCATGTCGGCAGTGGTCCTGGGGAAAAAGTGTCCTTTCTGCATTAATTTAAATAGAACTGAGTTTCAAAAGATCATAGCATCGTGCACTCTTCCAGACCACCCTGCATTTGTTTTTAAACCTGCTGCAGTGGTCAACCAGTCCGTGGAACACCCTGGAGAAATACCCCTTTCTGCGTATAAATTCTGCACCCTGGCTGGGAGCAGGGGCAAAGGAGAGGCACGTAGGTTCCAACAATTGCCCCAATACAGTCTAGGAACCCCATGTTCCTAGACTTCAAATCCAGACTTCAGCGAGAAACTGCTGAATTGGAATTCATTTGCAAATTGGATACTATTAATTTAGGCTTAAATAGAGACTGGGAGTGGCTAAGTCATTATACAAGGTAGCCTATTTCCCCTTGTTTTTTCCTACCCCCCCCCCCCCAGACGTTCTGGTTTAACTTGGATTTAAACTTGGAGAGTGGTCAGTTTGGATGAGCTATTGCCAGCAGGAGAGTGAGTTTGTGTGTGTGTGTCCCTGGGAAAAAAAAGGGGGGGGGTGAGAGAGCCTGGATTTGTGCTGGACATGGCCCACCTTGATTACCATGCACATTGTAGGGAGAGTGGTCACTTTGGACGAGCTATTACCAGCAGGAGAGTGAGTTTGTGTGTGTATGGGGGTGGGGGGTGTGTGAGAAAACCTGAATTTGTGCTGGAAATGGCCCACCTTGATTATCATGCACATTGTAGGGAGAGTGGTCATTTTGGATGAGCTATTACCAGCAGGATAGTGAGTTTGTATGTGTGTTTTTTGGAGGGGGGTGAAGGGGTGAGAGAACCTGGATTTGTGCAGGAAATGGCCCAACTTGATTATCATGCACATTGTGTAAAGAGTTGTCACTTTGGATGGGCTATTACCAGCAGGAGAGTGAATTTGTGTGTGTGGGGGGGGGTGGAGGGTGAGAAAACCTGGATTTGTGCTGGAAATGGCCCAACTTGATGATCACTTTAGATAAGCTATTACCAGCAGGACAGTGGGGTGGGAGGAGGTATTGTTTCATATTCTCTGTGTGTATATAAAGTCTGCTGCAGTTTCCACGGTATGCATCCGATGAAGTGAGCTGTAGCTCACGAAAGCTCATGCTCAAATAAATTGGTTAGTCTCTAAGGTGCCACAAGTACTCCTTTTCTTCATGTGTGCAAAGCCATCAGTAATCTAAGCATTCCCCAGCTTTATGACCCAGTTGGGCAACACCTTATCAATAGCATGAGATCTCTCCATGCTGAATGGTTTGGCTACAAACCTGTAGCATTCTCGATTGGCTAGCTTCCACCAGGCAATGACAACCTATTTCTCCATGGATATGGGGCACCACATATTGGTACACTGCTGCTGCAGCCCCATAGTCAGTTTTGCACAGATCTCAAAAAAGTTGGCTTTCCCCATCCTGAAGTTCTCTTTCCACAGTTTGGTCATCCCATGTCTACAGAGCAATTCTCTTCCACCAATCCACTCTGGTTTCCCAGACCCGTAAACAGCACTGAATATTGTGTAGCTCATCCAGGAACAGATCCTCTAATTTAAGCAGTCCAGCACTATCTTCTTTCTCCTCATCCTGCTGCCACAACTTCAGAATGTTCTGCAGCCAGAGGAGCTGCTGCAGCTGCTGTAGAATAGTTTAGTGCTCCACCATCATCTGCTCAGTGGTGTAACGGACAAAGTCCAATTCTGGATTAGATTAGTTTTGAGTGCTGTTATACCCTCAAGCTGTTTTGAGACTCAAGCAGTCTCCATGTGTTCACGCTGGTCACCACAGCAGTGCGGACATAGGCGGCCGGTGACCCAGCCGTTCGGGGAGGCTAGCCCCCAGCCCCTCCCTTTGGGCCCAAGGCCCCACCCTTCCCCTTGTACCCAAGGCCCTCACCCACAGGAGCCCAGAGCACACCCACCGCGGCTCCCGGCCCCAGTGCCAGGTGGCTGTGTGGGGAGGCCCCAGCCCAGGTGCTCCGGGCAGCGCGGCCCCAGCACCAGTCACCCTGAGTCCCTGCAGGAGACATGCCAACCAGCCCCAGCCAGCCTGGTCCAGCCAGGGCAGAGCACTGGGAACCGTAGGAGGGGCCTGACCTGGGGGTGGGGCCAAGCTAGACTGTTTGGGGAGGCACAGCCTCCCTCTGCCTATGATACCCGCCACCCATGCTGTGTGGAGCATTGTTGGGTTCATGTTGGCTGAGAGCAATTTGAAAATGCTGCTAGCCCGCCCACAAAGGAGGTATGGGGTTGAGACAGTGGAAACATGGGAGATATTTAAAAAACTTGAACCCACCTGGCTTTCTACAATTCACAGAGAAAACAATTGCAGGATGCACCGTGCTCAGTAGTGAAGCAAATGACCATAGGATATCCCCTAGAACGCGAAACCCTCAGTTTTGACACACGTCAAAAAACTTCAGATTAAACTTCCCTTGCATGTACCCACTATGCCCTCAGTTCAGGAGATGTCCCTGCCAGGGCAGAGGTGAGACACACTGGTTTGACTATTGCTCTATATGTTGTATGCATAGCCATGTGGTCTGAACTCAGCTGTAGTGGTATTTTTCACAGCAATGCATTTACAGGCATTGAATAAAAATATTCAAACTTTCATACAAAAAGAATATATAGCAGACACACTGCAAGTTGCTAAATTCCATTGACATTGATTTGCAATTTTAAATTCTCTTTGATTCCTTCTCCAAGGTTAATCCCCTGGCTAGGCTGCTTAGATATTCTGCCAGATAACCTTCAGAATTACCTCATCGTGAGTCACATCTCCAATAAACCATATTGACATGTTCACAAATCAGCATCCTCTGATAAATGAAAGGGAAAATCTTTTCATCTTAGCGGTTTTGGCTTCAGATAGTCATTCTTAAGAGCTTTTGTTTGATAGAGTTGCAAAAACTGAATGCAGATTGGCTTTCCCCTATTTGAATTAAACACAGTTGTAAACATCCATATATTTCTTTCATTAGGGATAAAAGGTAATAATGTCAATTTATACTAGCTGAGGTTTTGGCCTATGGATATAGGGCTATGATCTCATGTGGGGGGGCGGAGGGTGAGAAAACCTGGATTTGTGCTGGAAATGGCCCAACTTGATTATCGTACACATTGTAAGGAGAGTGATCACTTTAGATAAGCTATTACCAGCAGGAGAGTGGGGTGGGAGGAGGTATTGTTTCATGGTCTCTGTGTATATAATGTCTTCTGCAGTTTCCACAGTATGCATCCGATGAAGTAAGCTGTAGCTCACGAAAGCTTATGCTCAAATAAATTGGTTAGTCTCTAAGGTGCCACAAGTACTCCTTTTCTTTTTGCGAATACAGACTAACACGGGTGTTACTCTGCAACCTGTTTCCAGTGGTGTAACTCCACTAAATTCAGTGATGTCTGGGGCAGATTCTAATCTCATTTATACACAGGTAAACCCAGAGTAACTCTAAAGACTTTAATGGAGATACTTATCCCTTTATACTGCTGTAACAGAGAGCAGAATCTGGCTCATGCTATATGATTTAACATTAAAATCTTTCACAAAGCACTTGCAATAATAAGAAAATCAATACCGTCTTACGTTTATATAGTGCATTTCATCTCATTGGATCCCAAAACACTTTACAGTCTGTGCACTGTAATCAGTGCAGGGTCTGCTTCTCATTGACCTTTAAAGCCTGCTGTTCCCCATCCTACATCACTTCTGAGTGGCTGGGCACCTGGGATCAGAAAATGGAGGCTTCCAGGAGATCAGAAAGGCAGTGTTGGAGCTGGAGAGAGAAGGGTGAGCGTGTTGGAGATGACTGAATGGTGAGAGCAGGATTTCTGCTCTGATATAGCTTCATAGATAGAAGACCTCCTGAGCAGGAGCAGGTTACTAGGCTATGTGGCTTCTAAGGTCAGTAGTGGTGGGGCTCTATTCCGGTGAACCTTAGGAAAGATGGTCTTGTGATTAAGACACCTGACTAAGAGTCTTGACTAAAGTCCCAGCTCCCAATGTAATGTTAGGTGGCCTAGTTCACGCTATGCCTTCTCTCCATTTTCAGGACATCCTGCTATGGGTATGAATGTTTGACATGCAAACAGCTCTGATATTCCACTGTGAGAAAAACAAAAGGGGAAGAGATACAATCTTATTAACAATGTCATATGATGTATTCCAAAATCTAAAAAAGAAAAGGAGTACTTGTGGCACCTTAGAGACTAGCCAATTTATTTGAGCATAAGCTTTCGTGAGCTACAGCTCACTTCATCAGATGCATAAAAGTGGAAAATGCAGTGAGGATGTTTTTATACACAAAGACCATGAAAAAATGGGTGTTTATCACTTCAAAAGGTTTTCTCTCCCCACACCCCACTCTCCTGCTGGTAATAGCTTATCTAAAGTGATCACTCTCCTTACAATGTGTATGATAATCAAGGTGGGCCATTTCCAGCACAAATCCAGGTTTTCTCTCCCCCGACCCCACTCTCCTGCTGGTAATAGCTGGAAATCCTGGGCACCCCATCATCTCAGGCATTGGCACCCTGACAGCAGGGTTGCCTGGCTATGTAGACTCCCTCCTCAGGCCCTACGCTACCAGCACTCCCAGCTATCTTCGAGACACCACTGACTTCCTAAGGAAACTACAATCCATCGGTGATCTTCCTGAAAATACCATCCTGGCTACTATGGATGTAGAAGACCTCTACACCAACATTCCATACAAATATGGACTACAAGCAGTCAGGAACACTATCCCCGATAATGTCACAGTTAACCTGGTGGCTGAACTTTGTGACTTTGTCCTCACCCACAACTATTTCACATTTGGAGACCAATGTATACCTTCAAATCAGCGGCACTGCTATGGGTACCCGCATGGCCCCACAGTATGCCAACGTTCTAATTCAGCCATAAAAATAACGCTTCCTCAGCTCTTGTCCCTTAATACCGCTACTCTACTTGCGCTATATTGATGACATCTTCATCATCTGGACCCATGGAAAAGAAGCCCTTGAGGAATTCCACCATGATTTCAACAATTTCCATCCCACCATCAACCTCAGCCTGGATCAGTCCACACAAGAGATCCACTTCCTGGACACTACGGTGCTAATAAGCGATGGTCACATAAACCCCACCCTATACCGGAAACCTACTGACCGCTATTCCTACCTACATGCCTCCAGCTTTCACCCAGACCACACCACACGGTCCGTTGTCTACAGCCAAGCTCTACAATACAACCACATTTGCTCCAACCCCTCAGACAGAGACAAACACCTACAAGATCTCTATCAAGCATTCTTACAACTACAATACCCACTTGCTGAAGTGAAGAAACAGATTGACAGAGCCAGAAGAGTACCCAGAAGTCACCTACTACAGGACAGGCCTAACAAAGAAAATAACAGAACGCCACTAGCCGTCACCTTCAGCCCCCAACTAAAACCTCTCCAACGCATCATCAAGGATCTACAACCTATCCTGAAGGATGACCCATCACTCTCACAGATCTTGGGAGACAGGCCAGTCCTTGCCTACAGACAGCCCTCCAACCTGAAGCAAATACTCACCAGCAACTACATACCACACAACAGAACCACTAACCCAGGAACCTATCCTTGCAACGAAATCCGTTGCCAACTGTGCCCGCATATCTATTCAGGGGACACCATCACAGGGCCTAATAACATCAGCCACACTATCAGAGGCTCGTTCACCTGCACATCTACCAATGTGATATGACATCATGTGCAAGCAATGCCCCTCTGCCATGTACATTGGTCAAACTGGACAGTCTCTACGTAAAAGAATAAATGGACACAAATCAGATGTCGAGAATTATGACATTCAAAAACCAGTTGGAGAACACTTCAATCTCTCTGGTCATGCGATTACAGACATGAAAGTTGCGATATTACGACAGAAAAACTTCAAATCCAGACTCCAGCGAGAGACTGCTGAATTGGAATTCATTTGCAAATTGGATACAATTAACTTAGGCTTGAATAGAGACTGGAAGTGGCTAAGTAATTATGCAAGGTAACCTATTTCCCCTTGTTTCTTCCTATCTCCCCGCCTCCCCCCCCATTCCTCAGACATTCTTGTTAAACCCTGGATTTGTGCTGGAAATGGCCCACCTTGATTATCATACACATTGTAAGGAGAATGATCACTTTAGATAAGCTATTACCAGCAGGAGAGTGGGGGGAGAGAAAACCTTTTGAAGTGATAAACACCCATTTTTTCATGGTCTGTGTGTATAAAGACATCCTCACTGCATTTTCCACTTTTATGCATCCAATGAAGTGAGCTGTAGCTCACGAAAGCTTATGCTCAAATAAATTGGTTAGTCTCTAAGGTGCCACAAGTACTCCTTTTTCTTTTTGCGAATACAGACTAACACGGTTGCTACTCTAAAATCTAAAAACAGTCTCTATGGTCCAGTCCTTTGCAGATCACCTTAATCACAAAACCTCCTGTGTCCCGAAGGAGACTGTTCCCTAGAGAGAGACTTTTTAAAGAGATGCCACTTGTTTCACAGGGGAAGGGAAGAATCAAATTATACCAGAGAAACATTCCCTGACACTGAAGATGAGTCCCTGCACTGCAGCCCATTATATTAATTCTTCCTAAGGTGCTTCTTTGAGACTCCTTTGTTTTATTCCAAGCAGACTTCCAATTATAGAATAGCATCATTCAGTAAAAGATCAAGATTTCAAGCATAAATGTTCAAAACATGCACAAAGTAGAGCAAAACTGACACTGCAGGTTAAAACAGAAAAATCAATGATGGTTTTTCTAATGCAGACTACAACAGCTCCAGCTAGTGGAGAACTTTGTAGTAACATCATCAATCTGAAATGAGTTACAGGCTTTGTTTTCTCCTCCCCAATCCTGCACTTACCCTCATTTGTTGTGTCTCTGACTTTCTAGAATCCAGACATTGCTTATGTTGCAGGCTGGCTGCTGCACACTGCTCTTGAAACTAAAGGTTTAAAAAGGAGCTGATCTATTCCTTGCTCTGTTTCGATCTTTGTTGCTAAAAAATGCAAAAAGCAAAGGTCTGCATCTCCTAGGTCAGCATCTACACTGTGAGTATATAACGGTGGTTTTGTTACTAGCTTCTGACACTCATCTGACCTCTTTACCACAAACACAGATGACTTTTACCCACAACACAGCCATGAGTTAACCAAGTTTGTGCATCCATTTCTACCATGCTTCCTGCCTGTAGTGCATTCTGGGAAAATCTGGGCAGCTCTGCCAGGGCTACCTTAGAGTTGCTGAGGCCCAGGGCTGAAGCCAAAGCCCGAGTCCCACCACCCAGGGCCGAAGCCTGAGGGCTATTAACCCGGGGGTGGGGCTCAAGTTACAGGCCCTGTGTGTAGGGCTGAAGTCCTTGGGCTTCAGATTCCCCGTCCCACCCCCAGGGTGGTGGGGCTCGGGCTTTGACTTTGCCCCCCCCCAACACACACACACACACACACACACACACACACACACACGGCTTTGGCAGGCTCAGGCTTTGGCCACCCTTCTCTCCTCCCCCCGGGATCATGTAGTAAGTTTTGTTGTCAGAAGAGTGTCACAGTGCAGTGAAGTTTGAGAACCCCTGGATTAGATATAATATCAGTTGAATGAAACCTTAAACCAAATCATAGGGTTGTATGCCTATCCTGCTGGTGACTACCACATCATTTTCTCATCAGAGACAGGCAAGTGGTACTGTGTCCAAAACTTTTTGTGTCAGTAAAGCCAGTTCTCATGTCCACCACAGTTGTTGCTGAGTGCTGTTTTAGTGGCTTTAGTTATCAGACTGGACCTAGGTGGTGTTGGCATTGTTTTGCCAACACCGTCTAAATAACCTTCCCCAAAAAAAGAAGGCTAGAGACAGGTCAAAAATTCGTAGATTCTAAGGCTGGAAGGGGCCATTGTGAGATCACCTAGTCCGACCTCCTGTATAGCACAGGCCACAGACCTTCCCTAAAATAATTCCCAGAGCAGATCTCTTAGAAAAAAAATCCAATCTTCATTTTAAAATTGTTAGTGATGGAGAATCTACCACTACCCTTGGTAAATTGTTCCAAAGGTTAATTACCATCACTGTTAAAAATTTATTCCTTTTTTCCTGTCTGAATTTATTTAGCTTCAACTTCCAGCCATGGGATTTTGTTATATCTTTCTCTGGTAGACTGAAGAGCCCATTATCAAATATTTGTACCCCATGTAGGTACTTATAGACAAGTTACCACTTAACCTTCTCTTTGTTAAACTAAGTAGATGGAGCTTCTTGAGTTTATCACTATCAGGCATGTTTTCTAATCCTTTAATCATTCTTGTGGCTCTTCTCTGAACTATCCCCAGTTTAACAACACCCTTCTTGAATTTTGGACACCAGAACAGGACACAGTATTCCAGCAGCAGTCACACCATTGCCAAATAAAGAGCTAGAATAACTTCACTAGTCCTCAGGATTCCCCTGTTTATGTAGTCGTAGTCATATTGCAGTTTTTCTGGAACTATGCAAAAAATGATTCTCTCATTGTGGGTCTGATTGTTTAACCTTGCCTACAGGCTTATGGCACCAGTTGACAGCTCCATGTCATACCTCATCTAAACATACATAAAATAAGCTTTCAAATAATATCTGATATGAGTGTGTGTAGGGTGGGTACATTAAACTCCAAAAATATGGAGAATTGCTCCATGCTTAAGAGCTCAGCGCGCTGTTTCTTTCAACTAAGAGTAGTTTGTACAGAGCCCATACAAACTAAACTTTCCTATGTATGTTTCATGTGATGGTGAATCATTGATCAAGCAAGGTGAGGCCCTACGCTGAATTCACAGGCATTTCTGTTTGTCATGTAATGCAATAACTTTTGAGCACCTTATCGAATCAATTCAGAAAATTTAGAGAATGTTCTAGGCAGCAATGGGCAGAGCTCTATTGCTTTTTGTGAAGATTGGAACACCAGAGAAGTCTGATTTCCATTGGTCTAAGTGAGAGAAAAATCAGATCCACAGAACGCACACTTGGTACTGCAGCCAGAGGAATCTCTCTAATGCCTCCGGCTGCTGCCTACACATCTTACAAGAGAAGCTCAATATGCTGTGTTCTCATTGGGTGAACAGCTCAGTCTACATAAACCGTGAAGAATTTTCACTTTCAAAGAGCCAAAGATTCATAGATTATGAGGCCAAAAGGGACCATTGTGATCATCTAGTCTGACCTCCTATATGATAGGCCATGGGACTTCCTGAATTAATAACTGAACTTGAACATATCTGGTAGAAGAACATCCAATCTTGATTTAAAAATTGCCAGTGATGGAGAATCCACCACAACTCTTGGTAAATTATTCCAATGGTTAATTTACTCTCATTGTTAAAAGTTTGCACCTTATTTCTAGTCTGAATTTTTCCAGCTTCAACTTCCAGCCACTGGCTTGTATATATCTTTGCCTACTAGACTCTTACCAAATTTGTGTTCCCCATGTAGGTACTTAGGTATTTATAGACTGTGTTCAGGTCACCCCTTAAGCGTCTCTTTGTTAAGCTAAATAGATTGAGCTCCATGAGTCTCATGGCATGTTTTCCAGTCTTATAATCATTCTCATGGCTCTTCTCTTTACCTTCCTTGTATGTTTATAGCACTGGTGCCCTCATAGATTGAGGCCAAATGCTATTTAATGTTCTAGATCCTCTCTTTTACTTCTAGATAACTCATTGAACTTCATTCTAGAGTGACAGAGTGAAATCTTGGCTTTATTGAAGTCAATAGGTAATTTTGCCATGGACTTAAATGGAGCCAGGATTTCACCCAAACCGATCAGAAATTTTCTTTGCTGTCTTATTTGAAGTTAGTTGGTTGTTTTTTATTGAGATCTCTGTCACAAACAAAATCACATCACAAGCATGTCTTGACTTTAACTGACCCCTTGTTGGGAGCCTTAGCAGAGAGGACACAGAGACTGAATTCACCAGTACATCTAGCTCTTCCAGCTCAGGACTGAGATACCTTGCCGGGCCCTGTGTGTGTGGAAAGCTTACACAACCACCACGAATGCTGGTGTGAGGGAAGCTTGCACAGCCATTGTTTGTGTTACATCTGTTCTGAGGGTAGGAGGGTTTTACGTTGTGAGGGGCACCCGATCTGAATCCTTTCAACCGCGTGAAATTCATTTTTAAAAAATACAGGCGCAACATTTTAGAAACGACAGCAGAATTTTAAGAGGCCACAGATTGATTCTCTGTGGGGAAAGATTGTTCCTTTTTCTGGGAAAAGAAACCGTATAATATTTTGTACAAGATCAACTTTGAAGGGAGATGCAGTTACACTATAAAGTTAAGTAGGAACGAAGCTGACTTTATGGTGTCACTGTAGGGCTGAAAATTGAAAGCACATCTTTGGGAACATACTGTGAAGCAAACAACCAACATTAATGAAATATGTTACCAGGGATATGTAGATACAGTATGGCAGTTCGGCAGTCACAGTGGGAAAATAGCTAGTAGTGCCAATGCAAAATGTCGTTTGCTAGAGTGAAAGGCAAACAAGGTTGCTGCTGCAGAACACTAGAAATTGGAGAAGATTCTATGGCTACACTGTGCTTTTCAAAGTGATTTAAAACCAACACCACTAAAAATTCCAATTTCTGACCTCTAAACATAAAATGAAAGTGATTCAATTTCAGATGCATTACTCAGCATATCATTATTATGAATAGAGCATTTATTATAACCCATGCAATGTCACACCTATGTGGCTTGCAATACAATAATTAATGTTCTGTTTGTGCTTCACACTTAAACAGCTGATTTAGGGATTTGACATATAGCAGTTAAAATATTTCTTTTTAAACCCACCAATTTGTCTTTTTGAAATGACCATCTAACTATCCATGGCAAGAAATGGCTCAGACACTTTTGCGAACTTCTGAAACTACAATAATTTTGCTGCCCAAAAGGGGTCTTTGCCAATGATTGATTGATTTGTCTGGGGACCGATAAGTTTAATTATTTTTGTGCTTTGTTCAAAAAGTGAATATTAACCAAAGAAAAAGTCCCTTATCATGGTGGCAGCCTTGTTACATTTCAGTCTCCAACAGACTTGCTTTGAGTAGAATGTTTTAGATGACTGGCCAAAGGGGGCTGCCAGCCTTGGAAAATGCAGTACAAATTGGAACATCAAGATTTTATATAGTACGGAGAACATGTTAACAGAGAGATTGCTGCATGGACACCTCACCATCCACAATGGCTTGTCCCGACCTAACCTGTCATTTTACCATTGTTTGGTCTGGCCTGGGCTCCCCTCTGTGATCATTTAACATGCCTGTGGGTAATGCAGTGATTGCCTTCATTGGGAAATGACTTATGTGTTCATAATTGTTTTTAGTGTAATCATTGTTTTGTCCTTCTTTTTCAAAAAAGTGTATCACACTCTCTCTCCCTTTTGCTGTTCATTTAATCTCCCCTCCCATGTGTTCTGTTTTCCTCTCTCCCCTGCCCCGCCCCCCACCCCATATGCTTCTCTGTTGCCTAGTCTCACCCACTCCTCTGCACATGCTGCTCTGCTGACTGGTTCCTTTCTCCCTTGAACATATTTCCAGGCTGCCTGGTTCGCCTCTCCCTGTCACATGATGCTTCTTTCTCTTCTCCCTCTGCCCTGAACATGTTGCCTATTTCCCTTTCCCCCTGCACTTTGGAACATTCCTTTCCTGCTGGCTCCTCTTCTTCAGAGGCTCTGGTCCCTGTTTCCTCTCCTCCTCCTATGTAGAGCAGCCCTTAGGGGAAGCATTTATGTTGGCTCCTTTTCATTTGCTTTACAGGCTTACAGAACCAAAGCAGCTGGAGGCTCCAGCACCATGTTACCTGCCAATCCTCTGTAGACCACAGTCTGAAAACTGCTGGGCTGTAATACCTCACCGTTTCCCAGAAGGGACCATACCAACCTCTTAGTCTTAGGGAACAAACTTTCGGGAAGGCCTTCACTATTTTGGGGTGGGGTGGGTTAAACCCATCAGTTTCCAATCACGTGCCCTAGGTACTTTTTCCTTTGCAAATGTACTGCTGTGAGCTTAGCCTCCTTCAGGGGCCTGGCCTTCCAGAGGTTTCTGTACAACTTCGCTTGGCTGTGGCTGCCAATTGGTGTGAAAAGCAGCCACGTTGTCCAGGTATACAGCTACATCTTGCTGATGGTGACAGAGGATATGGTCCCTCAGTCATTGAAAGGTGGCTGGAGCTCCATGTCACCCCGGAGGCATGCTGACAAACTGGAATAGCCCAAGGAGAATGACAAAAGCTACTTTCCCCAGAGAATCAGGTGTTAGTGCAATCTACCAGTGACCCTTTCTTAAATGTAGGGTGGTGAGATATCTTTATTACAGCTTTTCCTAACCAGCTGAGGACCTCATCTTGTTGGGCTATTGGATACATATTGAATTAGGAGACTGAGTTTTCTCTCCACAAATCGACAGAGAATCGAGTGCTCCCATGCAGCTTAGGAACCAGGACTACTGAGCTTCACTTGATGCTACTTGATTCTTCCCTCTGTTGCGGTCCAAATACAAGACAGCACAAAGCTTTAAGCAAGCAAGCAGGCTGGTCTGCCAACGGGCTGCACTTCAGCTTTCCACCCTCTCCTTTATTCTTTCTCTCCCCCTGCGCATTACATTCTCCAACAGATAAAAGGAATACACTGGCTTTGTTTAATATTCTTATTTACCAATTTCTATCTACTGCATTCCTTGCACTTGGGCCTTGAGCCCAGTCCTGGGAGGCTTCCCACGGTTCATGTCATCTGGGCGAGATTCCAAGGTTCATGCCCTTGAGAGAAGCCGTGTGTGCACTGCTCCTACACAACACTCCGGGTGTGCCCTGAATGTTGCCAAGTGCATGAACCTTGCATGAATGCTACATCCCTCCCTCCTAGTTTCAACATTTCCTGAACCTTTAGTACCATCTCCTGCATTTCCTCAGGGATCCTATAGGACTTTATTTTCTGGTTATTCCCAAGGCTGAGATTGCATCGAATGGACTAATAAGGCTAGAGAACACAGCCATACATGCCTCCATCACTTTGCAGACCTGCGATTAAAGCTGAGTGAAAACTGGAATTTCTGTCCCGCAGGAAATTCTGGTATTTCAACATTTGTTTTTGTTCCAACTTAGGATGAAAAGTTGAAATATTGCAATTTTTGGCTGAGCAAAATGTTCCAAAAAATTTCAACTCAGAAATGGTGAAATGTTTTATATTGGCACTTTTGGAGGTCCCAACAGATTCCGGGCAAGATTCTCATTTGGCCATTAGACCCTTTGCATTGTCCAGCCCCAAAGGAGCTTGTGATAGGGTGCTCAGAGGGCCAGACAGCATAGCAACTAGCACACCTGATGTCCTGGTCCCTTGCTTCCCTGACCAGGCCTTCTCTGACCTTAGGCTGAAATCTTCTCTCCTCCACTCACATCTGGGCCTCATTCCTTAAGAGGGTGTGGTAGGGAGACCCAGCCCTCCCTCTTTACTGGGTCCCAGCCCAGGACCCTGTGTGAAGCAACACTGGGAGTGTCCCCCTGGCAAAGAGTCAAAGTCCACTGCCCTGGGCTACTTCCTACCTATATCTCTTCAATTTGGGACATAGTCCAATTATAGTCCAAATTGTCTGTAATGGCTCACCTGGAGTAGCACCCCCTTGTGGACCTTTTGCAGCATTCTGTCACAGCCTCAGGTCCCTCTGGGTGGGGATGGAGGGGGACTAGCTCCATGACATCCTTATAGTCAAATAGTAAAAGTTCACACACTGCTGGGTGCTCCCTAGTCTCCTCAACAGTCTCTCTGTCAGGGATGCAGTGCTTCTCCACGGTCAGCTAGCCCAGCAGTCTAGCTCATAGTGAAGTTCCCCTCATCTAGAGAGAGGCAGAGCTATCTCCTGCAGAAGGGTGCTGAATCAGCTCCATAACCATTTGTCCTCATCCCAGAGATCAGACCCACTTCACTTAAGGTTGAGCCTTTGATCTTAGGTTCCCACATTCGTTTAATTAGATACGTTGTGAAAATAGTGCACTGTTCTATGAAGTTCTGAGTGGACTTATTTCTCAGTTTTCAGACATGGTTTTTATAGTTGTGTGGCAGCTGTAGATAGAAAAGGTATTTTTGGGAATCTGGAAGTAGTGATGGCTCTAGTAGGATCTCAGGACTGAAGACCACTTTGACAATGGTAGGGCAGATATCCCCAGTTGATGGCTTATAGATTTCGTCAGACCACATCCTGTTTCAGACAGTGTTGCCTCGATCTTGTCTAGTTCGAGCTACAGCCACCTGGCTTTCATCCAGACCTTAGTCTCTGCCAACCATTAGATGAGCCTTGCCAACAGCTATGTCTGGATTCAATGTAAAAGAGCCATAGAACAGATTATTTTTGGCTTACAGCTCGTACTGCAGCTTATATGGTCTCACTGTGTCCCAGCAACTTCACTTCGATACTGAACAGGGTTGAGGCCTGAAGGAGCCCACAGCTGAGACCCCCTCAGAGGGAGATCCCCTCGTGCAGCAGTATTTGCTTGTGATAATTTTGAAAAAAAGTGATGAGAATCCCTAGCTGGTCTTACAGTCTTGTCAACATTTCATGATGAATAGGATTGAAGGTCACTGAAAGATCAAGCAGTTGTCAGCAAGGACATCTGGCCTCTGCCCATTGCTCAGAGCGGAGTGTCAGTCCCTATGATCAGTGTCTTTTCTGTGCTATGGTCCAGCCTGAAGCCCAGCTGCATGGGTTCCAAGACGCCTGAGCTTATCAGATCTTGTTGGAGTTGGCCTGTCACTACCTGCTGCGTTATCATTTGAGGAAAGGGAAAGTTAGGGGGTAGGTAGTACTTGGCCAGGATATTAGTGATCAGTATTGGTTTCCTCTGCAGAGGCCTGACTATAACTTGTTTAAGGGCTTTTGGCAGTTTGTTCTCTGATTAATAAAAAAGGGCCCATACGTTACCAGCAAAGACAGACATGGATCCAAGTTGCTTGAAGCCAGGTGGACAACTTGCTGCACAGCTAGAATGTCAGCTGGGACACTGGTTAAAACTCAGCCACTGGGGGATGATAGCGCAGCTGTATCCTTCTGCTCTGACTCGTCAATCTTGGCTCGAGAGAGAGTTCTCTGAATCCAGGCAACATCCTCTAAAAAGAAGATCAGAAACAAGAAAATGGACACGATTGGAGCCAGTTGAGGGCACCCTGTGATGATAGTAATAACAACAATATATAATTAGAGCTGGTCAAAATAGTTTTTGACCAAAAAATGCCTTTTTAAAAAAATGAAAAATCATTTTTTAGGAATGTTCTGTTTTTTCAAGAAAAAAAGTTTGGTTTGGGTCTCCCCCCCACCCCTGGCCGCCTTTTTCCTCCTCTTTTTCCATTTAGTCCCTGAGAATAGTGGGATGAATAGAAAAGGAGGCAAAAGAGAGAGATGGGGAAAACAAAACCTCAACATGTTTCAGTTTGCATAAATGTGTTTTAAAACTGAAAACTTTTCAAGAAAAAAAGTTATAGACTCAGACTTTAAGAACCATCATGATCATATGGCTTGACCCCCTGCACATCACAGGCCACAGAACCTCACCCACTCACTCCTGTAACAGACCCATAACCTCTGGCTGAGTTACAGAAGTCCTCAGATCATGATTTAAAGACTTCAAATTACAGACAATTGACCATTGACGCTCGTTTGAACCTGCAGGTGAGCTGTGCCCAATGCTGCAGAGCCCTCCCCATTTAGTGTTCCATTGCTAGCTGTTGGAGGTATTTGCTGCTAGCAGTCACAGATCAGCCACATGCCATTGCAGGCAGTCTCATCATACCGTCTGCTCCATAAACTTATCAAGCTCAGTCTTGGAGCCAGTCAGGTTTTTTGCCCCCACTGCTCCCTTTGGAAGTCTTTTTCCAGAACTTCACTCCCCTGATGGTCAGAAACCTTCATCTCATTTCAAGCCTAAACTTATTGATGGCCAGTTTATATCCATGTGTTCTTATATCAACATTGGCGCTTAACTCAAATAACTCCACTCCCTTCCTGGTATTTATCCCTCTGATGTGTATTTATAGAGAGCAATCAGATCTCCCCTCAGCCTTAGCTTGGTTAGGCTAAACAAGCCAAACTCTTTGAGTCTCCTCTCATAAGGTAGGTTTGTCATTCCTCTGATCATCCTAGTAGCCCTTCTCTGCACCTGTTCCAGCTTTAATTCATCTTTCTTAAACATGGGAGACTAGAATTACACACAGTATTCCAGATGAGGTCTCACCAGTGCCTTGTATAATGGTATTAACACTTCCCTGTCTCTACTAGAAATACCTTGTCTGATACATCCTAGGACTGCATTAGCCTTTTTTTTTTCATGGATGCAACACATTGGTGGCTCATAGTGATCCTGTGATCAACCAATGCATCCAGGTCTTTCTCCTCTGCTGTCACTTCCAACTGATAAGTGTTCAGCTTATAGCAAAAATTCTTGTTGTTAGTCCCTAAGTGCATGACCTTGCACTTTCCACTATTATATTTCTTCCCATTTGTATTACTCCAGTTTTCAAGGTTGTCCAGATCTTCTTCTGTGATATTCCAGTCCTCTGTATTGGCAATGCCTCCCAACTTTCGGTCATCCACAAATTTCATTAGCACACTTCCGCGTTTTGTGCCAAAGTCATTAATAAAAATGTTAAATAAGATTGGTCCCAAGACTGATCCCTGGGGAACTCCATTAGTAACCTCTCTCCAGCCTGACAGTTCACCTTTCAGTATGTCCCTTTATAGTCTCCCCTTTAACCAGTTCCTTATGCACCTTGCAATTTTCATATTAATCCCTGTCTTCTCCAATATAACTAACAATTTCCCATGCAGAACTATCAAATGCCTTACTGAAATCCAGATAGATTACATCTATTGTGTTTCCTTTGTCTACAAAGTCAGTTATTTTCTCAAAGAAGGAGATCAGGTTGGTCTGGCACAATCTACCTTTTGTAAAACCGTGTTGTATTTTATCCCAATTACCATTTACCTCTATGTCCTTAACTACTTTCTCTTTCAAAATTTGTTCCAAGACCTTACATAGAATTAGGTCAAACTAACAGGCCTGTAATTTCCTAAGTCACTTCCCCCCCTTTCTTAAAAATAGGAACTATATTACCAATTCTCCAGTCATAGGATATGACCTCCGAGTTTACAGATTCTTTACAAATCCTTTCTATTGGTCTTAGAATTTCATGTGCCAGTTCCTTTAATATTCTTGGATGAAGTTTATCTGGGCCTTCCCCCCAATTTAGTCCCATTAAGCTGTTTGAGTTTGACTTCCTCCTTGGATGTGGTCATTTCTTCCACTATATCCTCATTACCATTAGCCACCCTGCTACTACCTCTAAGCTCTTCATTAGCCTCATTAAAAACTGAGGCAAAGTATTTGTTTAGGTGTTGGGCCATGCCTACATTATCTTTAATTTTCACCCATCCTCAGTGCTTAACAGTCCCATTTCCACGCTCCTTATTTACTTTTTATTTATATGGCTGTAGAACCTTTTACTGTTGATTTTAATTTCCTTTGCAAGGTCCAACTCTGCTTGCCTTTTGGCAGTTCTCACTTTATCCCTACACTTTCTGACCTCCAAGAGGAGGCTTTCCTTCCTGATCCATGCCCTCTTCCATGCCTTGCAGGCTTTCTGCTTTCTCTGAATCACCTATTTGAGATGCTTGCTTATCCAGCTTGGTCTGCATGAATTTTTCCATATGAAATTTCCCCCCCTCCCTTGCTTGGGATGCAGGCTTCAGATAATTTCTGCAATTTAGATTTAAAGTAATTCCAGGCCTCCTCCACGTTCAGATCCTTGAACTGTTCAGTCCAGTCTACTTACCTAACTCATTTTTGCATGCTCTATCCCGCAGTGGAGTGTAGAATGATGCTGCAGTCCTCATTTTCTTGGGTTTGGAACATCATTTAGGGCAAGGTTCTGAGAAATTTAACAGGAATGAAGTCAGTAGAGTTCTAATGGAACTGGATTGGAGAATTGGAGAATGGGGTCCTTTCAAAGAATGTTCAAAATATCCTATGGAATGCAATAGAGAATCGACGCCCCTGCTACAGGAGTCTGTCAGTGTGTTCAAACATTCTGCAGCAAGATTATTGTTCCTTCTTAAATTCTGGAAGGGATTTTCCAAAAGGGAATCTCCATTGTAAGCTGCAACATGCACAGCTGAACAGAGAGAGAGGATGCTGACCAGTGTAACCAACCTCAGCTTCAGAGCCTTCAGATTTCACCTGCCCTGCAGGGAGAATTCTACCAAATTCCTGGCAGAAGACCCCTTGTTTGTTTTGAACTTTATTTCACTTTTAATAATTCCCATTATCTTTTTGAATTTCCACTGGTGGTTGCCTGATAGCTCCATACGTTTGCGGAAAGTTGATGTGTATGCAGATCCAATTTGTCAGAAAAAGAGAGAAAAAGCAGATGTTTAAGATGCCCATTAAAGACTTGCCAGTGCCTTTGGTAAACTTTCAAAAACCTTCTATTTCAAGACATTTCTGCTTATATAAGCAGACCCTTTCTGTTTCTTTATTTCCTCTGGTGTTTTTTTAGCACTATGAGCATTTGCTGGGAATCACAATATTTTTTGTTTGGAAGTTCTGAGTTGCAACCTATAGCTGTAAATCTCGGCTGATTGTCTTATAATCTTTTCCACAGAAACAAGCCCTGATGGCTGGCTCAGGGAATTGGTAAAGTACTATGCAGCTTTTTACCTCTTATATCACCTGTGTGAATCCAATTCAGATCAGTCATAACTATAGCACATAGGATACTGCAAAAAAATAATGTGTTTTCAAGCGTTCTTCAGCATTCTAAATATCTGTTTAGTTTGATCACGTTTGTGTCTTTTAATTATGGCTTTTTGTCCAGGGGAATGGGAAATAGCTAATCTTCACACAAATACTCATATATTCACCTAAATAGTTGTTGATCAAGAGTATTTATCAGTAGTCAGTATAGAAGGATTCTTAATTTATCATTCATTAATAGAAAGAGTCTTCATTAGTCACTATTCCATATTGGTTATTTATTATTCTTTTTGCTCAAAAAAGTTCCAGTGATTTAATCAGGGAGCAGAAACAACACCATGCACTTTTCGTGACGTACGCCTGGTCTCGGAATATTGAACACCTCACAGCCTGAAAAGTTCACACATGAGGAATTTGGCAGAGTCCATGAACAAGGGACAAAAGGCCTATGTTGTTTAGAAGATATATTTTGCACATAAAATGTGACCAGCTGTAGTTGTAAATTAAAGCTCCAGCCATCCATTGGCTGTTGGGTGGCATTTGTGTGAACGGAGTAGGTGGCCCTCAGTCCAGTGCTTAGTGTGACAGGTGTGCATGTCCCAAATAGTAAACCAAAGTACAGCATTGGATATTTTAATGCTGCCTGTAATTAAATTGTATTGTAAATGTACATTAGGGTAGCTAGAACCTTGGATGGGTGTCTTTTTGTTATTTTTACATAAAAAAAAATACAGTTGCTCTCTTTCTGGCAGGTTCAGCAGGAAGGCCGACGACCGAATGGGCTACGGAGACTGAATTCCCCTTGAGGAGGTTTGTGCTAGGCAGGGGAGAGGTACATTGGAGGGGCTGTTGGGTGGGGAAGCTTTCCCTGATGCTGTTGGCGCAGGACTTCAGAATCTAGGGGTATCAATCTGGCACTTTTTGCTATGTATAGTATTTAATAATGGTGGGTGGGGGAGGACAGACAGTGTCGGGGAGGGGAAACTGATGATGTCACAAAGGATTGTGACGTCAGGTGGAAAATAAGCAGCAGTAGCTCAGAGAGAGGAACTTTATTCAGAATCCCATTCTGCCTTATGTGTACCAGCTCCCCTACATGAACTCTCTGGGGTTCAGGCTCTGAAACTAGAGGGGGCTGGGTGGGCAAACCAGCAAGGACCTCCATATTCCTAAGTCCAGGAACTATGCTTTCAGACAGAGGACCCTGAGCCCTACTTCCACCCACAAAGGAGGGGCGGGAATTCCACAGTGCAAAGGGCAAAGCAGCACAAGTTAGTGCAGCTCCAGATTATATTAACTTGCACCCACTTCTTCCGTGAATTTCAGAGAAGAGGAGAAATAAAGAGGAGCCTGGCTGCGTCTCCTTCACAGCTGCTTCCAGGTTCATGAACCCTGAACCCTACGGAGATCCTCCAAGGTCTGCAGGTTAAGGAAGCAAAGTGCAAAATGGAAGGGTGAGTAGAAAATGCATTTAGACTGTGAACTTCTCTGGGCAGGGAACTTGTTTTTAATATATCTGCCAAGTGTGCAGCCTCCCCTATACTGCTAATAAACAGCAGTAATCCTGAAGCAAGGATCTTGTTGCCATGCAAACACCCTGCACGGTGAGAAAGAGCAAATTGGAAACAAGATCTGTGATGCACTGGCAGAGCTGTTCCTAAAGAGACTTCCTTTCAGTTTCCCAAATGATATCAGCTTTCAAGACTTCAAGCCATGCAAAGAGAGACCCCACTTAATTCCCCCATGCTTTGAACACTGTGAGTCAGGCTAGTGCAGGGGTGGGCAAACTATGCCCCAGGAGCACATCTGGCCCTTCAGGTGTTTTAATCCAGCCCTTGAGCTCCTGCCGGGGAGCGGGGTCGGGGGCTTGTCCCACTCTGTGCATGCTGTGGCACCATGGGGCTCCTGGAAGCACCAGAGTGTCCCCCCTCCATCTCCTACACGTAGGGCAGCAAGGGGGCTCTGCACGCTGCCCCCGCTCCAAGTGCCGCCTCCGCAGCTCCCATTGGCCAGCAGCCACGACCAATGGGAGCTGCAGGGGCGGCATCTACAGACAGGGCAGCGTGCAGAGCTCCCTGGCCACGCCTCCATGTAGGAGCCAGAGAGGGGACATGCTGCTGCTTCAGGGTGCTGCTTGAGGTAAGCGCCGCCTGGAGCCTGCATCCCTGACCCCTTCCAGCACTCCGGCCCTGATCCCCCTCCCACCCTCCTAACCCTCAGTCCCACCCTCCTGCACCCCAGGCCCCGCACCACCATCTGGAGCCCTCACCCCCCGCATCCGCACCCCTGCCCCAGCCCGGACCCCCTCCCGCATGCTGAAGTCCTCATTTCTGGCCCCACCCCTGAGCCTGCACCCCAACTCCCAATTTTGTGAGCATTCATGGCCTGTCGTACAATTTCCATCCCCAGATATGGCCCTCGGGCCAAAAAGTTTGTGCACTCCTGGGCTAGTGTCTGTGGTGGTGGTGATTTGCCAAGATTTACACAGCAGAGTTCACATGAACAAATAGTGGATTTGGTTGTGTAGCTCCTGCAATCCACTCTGAAAACGCTCCCTGAACAGGACTGTGAAAATAGCCATCTCAAGACAACTTTTTTTGCCGGGATGTTGCCATTGTGTCATAGAGCCAAATGTTCTTCCCCACTTGTGTGTGCATAGGGGACACTAAGCCAATGGATCTGGGTTGGGGCAGGGAGAGTCGCCTCTAAGGCATGCAGCTCCTTCATTCTAATCCCATAGAAGTCCCACTGTGTGGTCTCTGTGGTGTTCCAGCTCTGCAGGTGGGATGCGTCAGGGCAAAGCGTCACAAGAGAGACTCTATATTAACTTCTGTGGCATCCCCCTCCATGTCCGTGACCCCTTCCCCCTAATGAGGGGCTTTTGGGTGCTGCCAATGGGACTATGCCTTCAAGGAACATGGGAAGGTAAGTGGTAGTGCAGGGGAAAGAGACCCATGTGGAAGTGTTTGCCTCTGGCAGAAGCTCCAAGATCCACTCAAATGTAGGGGTATTCTCAGTATTAACCCCGTGCCACTTCTGCAGGGGAGCAAACCCTGCCCTCTGATGGAAGAATGAGAAATTCTATAAGTTAAACCTTGTATAGACTCCAGTCCTCTGTGTGGTTCATTCCCATGTAGGGAAACATCTATCTATTATGCTCATCACCACAGTATGGAGCATGGGACCCTTAAATAGCATTTCACTGCTATTGAAATTAAAACAGTACCTTGATTTGGTGGACTCCCCAACAGCTCCAGGTATCAGTAAATGTTCTGTTGCCTTGCTACAGTCCTGAGCAGGTTTCTTTGTTTTTCCCAGAGATGTTGCCTTTCATCCAGAACATCAGATTTTGTATAATGCAAATGGTAGCTAATTTAGTGCACGTCCTAAGTCTGAACAGAGATATTGCAGCTCTTAGATTTGTGAGCATGTCTGTTAGCAACCAAGCCTTGCATTATAGAACCTATTTTCCAGGGCTTTACAACAAGCCTTTTAGACTGCATAGTAAGAAGCTTTTAGCAGCCAGAGTGAAGGATTAATAAGGCATGTGCAAAAAGCATCCCTGTGAAGAGGTTCACTGCTAGAGTGGTGAGCTCAAGGGGTTTATTAGATAAGCTGGAACTGTGATGTCTTTTGTTTTCTGTATATTGTACCTGTATACTTCTAAGAACTCCTCCTCTATGTCAAGATACCAGCTATTTTGTTCTCCCTGTTACTGCAGCCTGGTACAGTGGAGACACACACACTGTGCTCTTTCACAGGAACTTGTTCTTTCTTGTTGTTGTCATTTATTTTAATTACAAGTCATTCACGACTGGGTGCATATAGTTGTTTTACTGTATGGAAGCATGGGAGTTGGCATGGTTGAAGCCCCATCTTGCTGTCAGGTGCTACAGAATGCCAGTGCAGACTAGTGTCCCCAAGCATTAATGAAGCTCGTCATGATATTTACACAGTGGAGTTGCTATGTGTCACATTGGGGTGTTCGACTTGGCCACTGAGGAAAAGAGCCAAAGTATATGGAGCTGATGTTACTGCTGCTCCAGGCCTCAGCAATTTGTGTCTCTGCAGCTTTTACACCTTTCTGGCAGTGCTGTCTGAGATACAGCCAGGGTTCAGAAGGTGCACAGATGGCCTAAGGGTTGTAGGAAATGGCTTCATGGTTTCCACAGACCATCAGCCTCCAGAAAGCCATGGCGACTCCACAGCCTCAGTGGCCCTGCCGCAAAAAGAAGCATTTGGCAGATTTCCTCACACCTGAAAGCAGCAGGCCTTGGCTGCTGTATCCTCCCCTTCTGCCCCTTTATCTGCATGAGAGAGAAGGTACGGACCACACTGCTTCATATGCTCTGCCTCATGACACACAGTGATGGAGCAGGAACCAGTGAGCTGAAGTAAGTCCAGAGCATGTGACCTACAGCCATAGGAAGGCAAAAAGAGTGTGATGTTATTAATGAAGTGCATGTCCCTATTACTCTGGGACAAAAACGATAACACTGATACTGGCAATTTTAGAGTGTCCACATTTGCAGATGACTGTTCCAAGTGAGAAGTCCATCTACTTTTCTACCATCTGACTAGTCCTCACCATTTTATGTATGGGCTTGTCTACACTTGACACACTACACCAGCACAGCTGCAGTGCTGTACTGTACAGGGAAGCCATTTAGGGAAGGTGGGGGGGCACCTGCCCCCCCTCAAGTTTCGTAACACATTTGTGTGAAGTTAGCAGCAGGAGGGAATATGCTGCCCCTCCTCTCCCCACTGCCATCTGCAGCCGAGCTGCTCTGCTCCCCTAGCCATGGGGCCACCACTGGCCATGCTGCTCAGGACCAGAAGCCTAACTCCTGATCTGCTGTGCTGGGGTGTCCTTCTTCCCCCATCAGTGTACCTGGTCTCTGCTGAGCTGGGGTGGGAGGATGGGGAGCCTGTCTGTGCGGCTGCCTCTGGGTCAGGAGTGGGAGCTGCAGCTGCACCAAACAAGCATTCAGGCTCCTGAGTGCATGGCTTAAAGAGATAGCTCAGGCACATACCTGCAGTCTCCCACACACATTTCCCCCCCCACCCCACAGTCTCCCTCACACTTCCCCCCCAACGCACACACAGAGTCTCCCTTACACACTCACTCAACTAACTAAACTACTTCTTGGTGCTTCCTGTTGAAATGCGCAATGCACATATATCCTCTGTAATTTTATTCTTTCAAAGTGCTGTTATTTTAGTTTTTTGACTAGTCTATGCATTTCATAATTTTATTTCTCTCTTATGCTTAAATTTAATTCTTTGAGTAGTGAGTTCTAAAATGCCTAACCTGTCCTGGCTGGAGTAATTATCATTATTACTTTTATTACCATATTGTGCTTTGTCATTTATTATTTAAAGTGGTACAATCAAATAATAATATCCTTCTAGAATGTAAATTTAGATTGTACTCACCTTAGCAGTGCCAGTTTAAAAAAGTTAGCTAAACACATAACTTTAGACACTGTGCAGATGAAGGTCACTTATTTGCAAATTGTATTTTTAATTATATCTGTAAAATAACTTAAAATTCGTACAAAAATAAATGTGGTTCCAAGTCTAATAGTAATGATGGAGTCAAATGTTAGCAAGTCCCATGCATGCTTGTGATCGGTAAACACAAATGTCAAAATAATTAGAAAAATTAATTCCCATTCTTAATAAAAGAGAAAAAACCTTAATCGCATATGTTAAAATTAAATAAATATGTTTTTGGTGGTGTGAAAAACAATTGACTAAAATAGAGTAGATAATAGCAGTAACAGAGCGTGCCTGTTAGAGAAAGTAAGCAGATTTTATTTATTGCTACTAAAGATAGTGTACAAAGTATCAAACTTGTGTTTCAATATCTGTGTTAAGGCTCCAAAACTGATATGTCAAGGTTTGGGATTGGGAATATTTTGCAGTATTATCTCCTGATTGTTCTAAATTTACATATAAACTTAAAATATGGCTTTAGTTGGTGTTTGTATATACAAAAAGAAAAGGAGTACTTGTGGCACCTTAGAGACTAACCAATTTATTTGAGCATAAGCTTTCGTGAGCTACAGCTCACTTCATCGGATGCATACTGTGGAAACTGCAGAAGACATTATATACACAGAGACCATGAAACAATACCTCTTCCCACCCCACTGTCCTGCTGGTAATAGCTTATCTAAAGTGATCACTCTCCTTACAATGTGTATGATAATCAAGTTGGGCCATCATACACATTGTAAGGAGATTGATCACTTTAGATAAGCTATTACCAGCAGGAGAGTGGGGTGGGAGGAGGTATTGTTTCATGATCTCTGTGTATATAATGTCTTCTGCAGTTTCCACAGTATGCCTCCGATGAAGTGAGCTATAGCTCACGAAAGCTTATGCTCAAATAAATTGGTTAGTCTCTAAGGTGCCACAAGTACTCCTTTTCTTTTTGCGAATACAGACTAACACGGCTGTTACTCTGAAACCTGTTTGTATATATATATTTTTTCTTTATATAGGAATTAGATATAGTGCTCCTGTAACTGATTTCTAAGTTATCTGCAAAAATACTAGAGTTTTCAGGTGCCTACGTAGTCCCTGGAATCATGGTCAAAGTCTCCCCCCCCCCCCACCAAAAAATCTGAAATGGTGCCCCTGTGTAGTGCTTCAGTGTAGACAGTATTTACACTGATGGGAGGGGTTCTCCTATCACCTTAGATCAGGTGTTTTGAACTCCTGGCCTGCAGGCCATGTGCGGCCCATGAACCTTCCCAATGTGGCCCGCAGGGCTCCAGCGTTTTGGGGCCAGGTCTCTTCCCTCCCTCCACAGGCTATTTAAAATGGCCCGTGGCCCCACTCACCACTGGCAGTGCCGCGGAGTGAGTGGCTTCTGCCTGCTCACTCCATGTGTCTGCCGACCCTTCCCTGCAGCCCCAGGGCGGGGCGGGGCTGTACCTGCGTGCGTTGCCCCTGAGGCCAATGGGAAGCTACGGGGGCAGTGCCTGCGGGCAGCAGCACGCAGAGGCCCCCGGCCTCCCCCGCCCTGCCTTAGAGACCCAGGTAAGCACCGCACTCCCAACCCCCTCCCAGAGCCTGCACCCCACCCCCTTCCCACACACCCTCTCCCACCCCCAAACTCCCTCCCAGAGCCTGCACCTCCTCCCCACACACACACCCAGCCCCCAAACTCCCTCCCAGAGCCTGCACCCCCTCCCCACCCCAAACTCCCTCCCAGAGCCTGCACCCCCTCCCCCTCCTCCTGTACCCCCACCGCCTGCCCCAGCCCAGAGCCTGCACCAAACACCTAAACTCCATCCCACAGCCTGCACCCCAGACTCCCTCACCAACCCAAACTCCCTCCCAGAGCCCAACCTCTCACCCCTTCTGCACCCAAACTCCGCCCCAGAGCCTGCACCCCAATCCCCTACCCCAGACCTTTTCCCCCACCCAAACTCCCTCCCAGAGCCTTAGGCAGGTGAGAGGACCGAGTTTTAGGGGGAAGGTTATGGGCAGCATGAGTGACATTATTGGCCCACTGGGAGGCTTTGAGGACTGGCACTGGCCCTAAGGTAAATTGAGTTTGAGACCCCTGCCTTAGATAATTCACTTCCCCTGAAAGCGGTAGCGAGTCAATGGAAGAATTCTTCCATCAACCTAGCACTGTCTACTTGCGGGTTAGGCCAGCTTAACTATGTCATTTAAGATGTGGATTTTTCACCCCACGTGATATAGCTATGCCAATGTAAATTCCCAGTGTAGACAAGCCGTATGTGAGATGAGTAGACAAATGATCCTCTCTAACATTTAAAAACCCCTTTAACTTGGTGCTGGTCTACACTGAAAACTTACATTGGCATAGCTACATCTCTGAGGGATGTGAAAAATCTACCCCTCTGAGAGATGTTGTTATACCAATCTAACCCCGGTGTAGACAATGCTAGGTCGACGGAAGAATTCTTCCATCTCCCGCCTCTCAGGGATGTGGATTAACTATGGTGATGGGAAAACCCCTCCCTTCAGCATAGGTAGTGTCTACACTGAAGTTCTACAGCAGTGCAGTTGCACTACTGTAGTGTGTTTCAGTGTAGACATAACCTTGCTTTTGGCCATTGTTAAAGTAATGGGAAGTACAGCTCCCCCTCCTCTGCTAATAGCAGAGGAATTGCTCCCCATCCTGTCCCTGACTTTAGCTTGGTTTATACTAAAAAGTAAGGTTGACCCAGCTGTGTTGCTTGTGTGTGAAAAATCCATACCCTGAGCAACATAGCTAAGACAACCTAACTCCCAGTGTAGACAGTTCTACGTTAATGGAAGAATTTTTCCATTGACCTAGCTACCATCTCTCTCAGGAAGGTGGATTAACGACAACAATGGGAAAACTCCTCCCATCGCTGTACACTGATGTTACCCACACAAAATTCTCAATTACTCACACTCTAGGGCACCCACCTTTACCCAGTTCCTGTGGCTCAAGGCATAATCCTCTTAATTTAGACACCCCCACTCTTTCCCTGGTCCTAGGGATCCAGGCAAAAGGCACCTAACTTTACTCCTCCGTGGGCTCCAGGCTCTACTCCTCCATGGGCTCTGGGCAAGCACCCTTTCCCTGTGGGCTTAGAACTTAAGCTTTTGCAGGTTTACAGGGTCTTTTACCAGTGAAAGAGCCTTATACAGTAATATCCTTATCCTCTATTTATTAACAATCACCAAAAACAGAATGCACATACTACACAAACAGTGCTCACCACTCCCAATAAGACAGATGAACTTTTCTTGATGGCTAGTCAGAATCAGGTCCATCTGGGGACTCCAGTTTCTGCACAGTGTCATAGGTAGAGTACTAGGGTCTGCCAGAGCCATTCTTGGGGCTGTGTCCTAGAGCTGATTTCCAAAGAGCTTTCTTTTGGACCCAGTTTATATAGTGAAACTCGAGCCCTGCTTAGCTATACCTTAACCAATTATTTTATTAACCAGTCATACCCCACCACCTTAATTAATTTACACCTAGCAAAATTAATTATGTAACAGACAGAAACAATTAAAGAACCAGACAGAGTCCATACAGACAAACAATATGGAAGTGGGGCCCATAATGACAAAACATTAAAGAAATGAGGATTTCACAACCACAGCTATTGATAAGGCTATCAAACTAAGTTTTCTTTAACCATCTTAAGATCTGTTTCTTTCTCTGGTGATAGTGGGTGCCATTAGGATGGGGTCTTCTCAACAGCCTGCTATTACATTGTTTTAATGTAATTTAGATGGAATGTGAGGATGTGACTTCCTGCTTTTCAATTAATGGCCACTGCTCTTTTAACCTGGCTACAGATGAAGGCTTTAGGCCTTGCAATATGGCTACAGACAAAGTTGCCTTATCCTTGCACTGAAACACTATAGCCCTGCAGCTGTAGTGTTTTAAGTGTAGACATAACCTAACTCACTTAAAGGCACACTGTGGATGTGGAGTTCAAAGCCTCCATTTATGATTGGCTGCTGATTGAGTGAAATGGATCCTGCTTGTTAGGTCTGGACTAGACACTAGGATGGAATTTGGAAATTCTCTACTTTCCTTTGTAACGAGCCTGTAGGACAGGTTCCAAGAGTAGCTGCATGCTTTCTTTCCTGCCAGTCCCAGTAAAGTATCCTCTATTTAATAGATGTGGGTGAATGTTTAATGAGAATCCACCAAAGACTGGAGTCCAGAATAGTGCTATTTGGAACCTGGAATTCCAGTTCCATGGGAAATTCTGAAATACTTTAAAAAGTCATTCCAAATGGAAATAAAAAATACAAATTTTTGAAATTTTTCATGGAATGCAATTCCAAAATTTTGTTAGGAAAAATCTAAACTACACTTTGTTTCAACCTTATTGTAACATTTTGTTAAGGCTGAAACACTTCATTTTGACTTTATTGCCTAGACTTTCAATTTTAATATAATATAATATAGCTGGAACATTTTGACTATTATATTATGTCATGTCATGTAGTTTCATTTAAATCAGTCTTTTCCTATGGGAAACTGTTCAGTTGGAATAATTTTAACCAGCTCTAGTCTAGAGCATAATGCTTGGAGCACATATATCACTAGCACAAATCTCATGGCACACAGGGTACATTAGCAGATATCTGAAAGTGTTGGTGTATCGAACAGTTATAATGACTTACTGCAGTGGAGCTTACTACACTGGAAATTATAGTTAAGTGATTATCAGAATGTTCCTGTTGAGAGACACTCAAGAGAATTTAGCTGTGTTTAGAGCTTTCTTTAAAATAATAAATTATCAAGGCTGAGGGGAGGTTGTGCCTAGTCACACCCAAAATGAATTTCCTGGAGGGTTTAGCGTAATAGTATGCTAACTGAAAAATTATTTCACTCATTCCATGCATGGCAGCTCACTCACTCTGCTAAACCCAAAGAGACTAGAGAAAATTAGTTTCAGATAATAGAATAATAAATTGCTATTTGTTTTTAAAGGTGACCTGGAAATTGGGGGGGAGGGAAGGGATTGTGCATTCTTTATGATGTATAAAGAGGGCCAAAATTAGTTTTGTTTTTGTAGGGAGGTTTTCTGCTTGATTTTATTTTAGGAATATCAGGAATGTCAAACCTCGTTTTCCCTGCCTTTGCTGGAGAGCTCATTAGAAGTTTCAGATATGAACTGCGAGCTTTCTCGGCCCTTAATTGAAAGGATGGGTGTTGAATCTTTAACAAAGATATCTTTTCCCATAAGCATATGTCAGGCATTTGAACTAAATAGGTGATAACAGTCAAAAATAGTTGTATACAATCTGAAGAGAAATTACTTCTCCTCTCAATTAAAATCATGATTCACTTGTATGGTATATCAGATGCCATAATACTGCCAGTTGTCCATTGAGTCTTTGTGATTGGGTGTATACCCCACACAAGCTCTGAAGGGGTTAATGTCGGCCTGAGAGGCAAATTATGGTATCTGGCAGTACCTGAAGGGAGAGCCAGGCTTAACTGATCATGAAGTCCAGCTGGGCAGGAGAAGGCTGGTTAGTATAAAACCAGGAAGTTGAGCGCAGAAGAGAGCTGTAGGGAGGGACTCTGCAGTCACTCTTTGGGATTAGAGAGGTGGAAAGGCGGAAACCTGGGCAGGGGGATAAACCCTAGGATCCTAGCCATGGAAGGAGGATCCACCCAGAGAAGTTACAGGGGGGAAAAGTCTGAGAAAGGGCTGAGTAGGAAGAAGTCCTGGGAAACAGCAGAAAGGTGTAGGACTTTGAAGACCTTGGCTACTGGTTATAGGGTCCCTGGGCTGGAATGCAGTGTAATGGGAGGGCCTGGGTTCCCTTATCAGCAGCACTGGGAAAGTGGCAGAGGACCTGGAGTCTTGGAACAGAAGACCATCTCAGAGAGCATCTGGACAGCTTGTCCAGTTGGCCTTTGTTACCCCAGAATGGGGAGACTATATAGTGACCTGGCTGGAGAGTTGAGTCATGAAGAGGAAGCACCCTAAGTCACTGAGAGAGAGAGGAGTCATAGGGCAAGCAACCAGTGGCAGGATGCACTAGATAGGGTGAGAGCTAATTCCCAGACCCAGCCACAAGGAGGTGCACCTTTTGTGAGTGAGACTTCCACCTCCTTTGCAGTCTTCTAGGAAAAACAGGGTAGAAAAGACATAAATTTCTAATGTAAAAACAAACAGAAAAAAATCATTGTTTGGAAAAAGCTTTCAGGTTTCCTTAATATATAAAAAAGGTACAAATCCATGTCCCCCACTTTGCAGGTCATCTTTAAGGGACCCAACTTACTGTACTATATACAAGTATCCAAATGAGAAAACACAGGGGTAGAATTGAAGCCAAAAGGTGTTTCTATCCATTCCTGTAACTAAGTCTAATAATTACATTGATTATTCATATATTGCATGATGGATTTTAGAGCCTATTTCACAGTCCTAAATGCACAGCTGTCCTATGTAGATTCAGCTTGTAAAATATTGTCATCAGTTCATTGGTCCCAATAGAGTCATATCTATGATGCACTAGCAGAACAACATGGAAAGTCTGCATAATCATGCAGCTGATGTAGAACAGATGATTTCATAGAAGACTACACCTCTTTTATTTAGTGTAAGCTTGCAGTATTCTGAAAGAAGGGTCATTTGTACATGAAACTGAAGTTTTTTACTTAGACAAGCAAGCATAATGTTTCAACAGGAGAATTGCAAGCATATTTTTAACAGCTTCATTCACATGCAGCCCTTTTCAAAGTACCACAGTTGTCACTTAGGGATAGTCTACTGTACACATTGTGTTAGAACATGTGTTAACAGGGTTAAACCCTCAGTGGAGACAGAGACTCTGATATTAACATCATGTCTGGCTTAACCAGGCCCAGATGACAAGATACTAAGTGCCATGTCCTTGTCTACACTGAGTGATAAGTTGTATTTAACACCATGATAGTTACCATGTGTTCTAACATGATATAATTTTCCAGTGTCCCCATATGGGACAACCTCAATTTAAAAAAAAAAAATCACACTTCTGCCTAGACATTTGCATGTGCTCTATGAGTAACACCTGAGATTCCTGTCATTGAAAGATTAGAGCGAAAACACTGGTCTCTATTTTTTGTTGTTGTTGGGTGGGTTTTTTTGTCTGCTTGTTGTATATGTTGGTTTTTCATATAGCCCCAGGGCAGAGAGAAGCATCATAAGAAATAGGAGAATGTGATTGCAAACCCACAGAAATTGGTCAGGGGGACTCAGAGGCAAGCACACCATCTTCAATCAGTCTTATTTCATTATTTGAAAATTGGCTGGACTCCAAATTGACGGTGCCCCCTTAGACCATGACAATTGATTAGGGCTGCAGCCAATTCTAGATCTTCAGAAATTAAACCAGTATCTCAGAAAAATAAAGTGCCCTATGGTTTCTCTGGTGTGCAGCAGCATCACTTCTGAGATGTTCGGGATTGGTTCAGAACCTTCAGAATACCTCCTTCCACATCTCAGTATTGCATGGGAGCTAGTCAAGGAGGAACTGCAATTACACTTTTAGGGCCAAATTCTGTCTTGGATGTGTGCACAGAGGTTTCATTCATTGACATCAGTGGGAGTTATTCTTGTGCATCCAAGAGCAGCATTTGGCCCTTATCATTTATTCTGGATGGCAGTATAAGGGAGGCTTTTTAAAATGTCATTATTTTGTAATCTTGTCCAAATAAGTGATAGAGGTGTAGACAGCAGTATTATGACTGCTTCCTGCTGCCACTGTCTCTCTGCAGAAGTAGGGTGATATTTGGGAGATCTGGGCTGAAGGCACAGCTCTTCTGTAAACTCCTTACATGATCTTTGGCAAATCACTCAATCTCTCTGCCTCAGATATCCACCAGCAAAATGGAGATGATAATACTAACCTGCCTCCTGGGGTGCTAGAAGGACAGATCCATTAATGCTGTGAGGCTCTCACTTATTATGGCAATGAGATCCTATATAAATACATTGATAGATGGCCTGCGCTACAGTGGATGGGTTGTGTCAGCCCCCCTAGGGCTGTTGGCACCTGTGTACCATTGTGTACTCAATTGTGCTCTGAACAAGTCAAAGTGAACTTTGTCAGTGATATTAGTCAATCCAATGGTTTAGCTCATCACCTCATAGCATGCTCCAAAGAGAATGGTGTGAGTGAGACAAGTAAGGAAAGGAGGAAGAAGGGAAAGACCCAGAAAAAGAGGTAGAAAGGAGAGAGAATGAAGGGGACAGGGATACTGCTGCCGTCTGTAACAGAAAAGGAAGGTATTATTTTTTTCCTTCACCAGACTGTAACAGCTAAAAAGAAAGAGAGAATGGAGAGGGGTAAATGAGACCATCTGGCCAAATGATCACCTCAGCACAGGCATGTTTGTTCCTTTCTACATGAAAATAAAGAAATGGACCAATTTTTTTTAGGGCTTTTAAAAAAGTTTTTAAAAAATACTTTTTTAAAAAAAGAAGGGAATATCTGAATGCAAATGCCTGGTCCTAGCTGCATCTGGACAGGGCTGGGCTGGGAGGCTGGGTGTTAAAACATTGGCTTCCCATGCTAAGCTTTCCAACTCCGAAGCCTGACAGCCAAATCTGGATGAGATCACCAGTGACATGAGTTGGGTGGTCTCTACAGATATTAGCACAATGTCTCTATTACACAATTTGGCATAAGTTGCCTCTTTCTGTTCAGGAGGGGCCCAAGGACTAGAAAGGTCAGGAATGAAGTGCATTAACAGAGCCTGGTGAGTGAAGCCTGCATAGTGTCTGCCAACACCATACCTATGTTCCATATCAGCCTTCACACTTTCCTGAGAACTACAGTTGATTAACATCACAAATTAATGGCTTTTTTCTTAATCCATTTTTCCTGTACAGTTTCTCCAGTTTTTGATGAGTAGATAAAATTTGAAGCAAAATCTTTTCCTAGTACAATTTCCTATTATTTTAAAGGTGCCATCCTGCTTTCAGTCTTATAGATTCCCTTTGGTTTGCATAGTACAAAACTTGATTTTTTTGCCTAAAAGCAGAAACAACTCAGAGAAATAGATGTGATTTTTCAACTAAAACTTGGAAATTGCCTAACAAATTGTTATGCTGTAGCACATAAAACAATCACTGAAATGAACATCAGGCTTCCTGTAGACTTTATGTGATCATTGTGCAGTGATATTTATGATGTCTTCTGCATGTTCAGCATTCCTGGCCCACATGCAAACTGAGAACTATATGTCTAGATTCCAGGAAAATTAGCTTTCTTGTCTCTTAATTTTTTTCTTGCAATATATTTATCTTCATTGTTGTTCTCTTTTCCCTAGCCTGAGCTCCTTTTAAGGGCCACATTTTACCTTTGGATGAGCTCCTGTTGAACTCAGATGGAGTCCTTACACTAATTCAAGGGCACACAGAATTTGGACAATCATTTTAACCGTGGGTCCAGTGTAGGTTGTGCCAGTGCTTTGGTTTAGCAGAGCATTGTGACGCTGATGTCCTTTCACATCTGGAAAAAGAGAATATTCACCAGGTGTACTGTTGCTGGCAAAGGCATAGGACTATCTATTCTGATTCAATGAGTGTTGCTATAAGAAGCTATAAAACAACATTTAATTACCAGATACACCGGCACTTATAGGTGCTTCAGTGAAACTAAGGGAATGTCTACATTTGGAGCTGGGGGTGTGATTCCCAGCTGGAGACGACATACTTGTGCTAGCTCTCATTAAACAAGTATGCTAAAAATAGTGTATCCATAGTAGCACCGGCAGCAGCAAGTGGTGCATGGGCTGGCCACCCCTGGGTTCAAACCTGCCTGGATCCCATGGGTACGTACGTGGGCCAACGAGGCTGTGCTGCCGCTGCCCAGGCTACTGCAGCCACACTACTACTTTTAGCTCACTAGTTCAATGACAGCTAGTGCAAGTATGTCTAGGTGAGCTGGGAACCACATCCCTAGCTCCAAGTGTAGGCGTAGCCCTAGGTGACCAGTTAGTCAGCTTGCAGCAGCTAGTGGATTCTTGCAAGTTCCACCTATTCTGATAGTTCCAAGCTGACAACTTTGATCACAGTGTTTGGAAGTTTTTTTTTTTTATTGCTTCCCATTCAGCATTACAAGCACCCAGAACTCATCCAAAGCATAACAAGTGAGCTTCTGCATGGCTTAGATGGAGGTGAGTTTCTGTGGATGACATTTTAGCACACAAGTAGTTTGAGGAAGAACATAAAGTTACAGGAAGTCTGGCTACTGTGCTAAAATTGAAGAGAGAAAATGTATTGTTATCGTTTTTAGGGCTTGTGATTGTAAAGAGTGAGGGAGGTCAGTGTGAAAACCTCAGAGCTACAGTTGAAATGCCACCACCTGAAAACATATTAGAACTGATACAATTTCTGGGTATGACACGATTTTGGAGCAAATTCAAACATAACCTGCCCTCAGAAGGCCAAACTCTTTATGAACTGTTTAAAACAGCCTCTGGGCCTGACCCCACCTTTTATTAAAGTCACAGCTCTCTACCATATTGACCACAACCTCACTACTGGTATTTTACATGTTTCCAAGTCTGTGGCTATTTCAGAAGACACCAGTAGCTGTGGGGTCAGTAGGGTGCAGTTCCTGGTACCTGGCGACAACTGGAAGTTTATCGTAGCATACTGATCCAGACAGCTTTCAGAAACTGAGACTAGGTTCCTCCTAACAGAGAAATAATATCTGGCAAGTTTATGGCATGTAACAGGTTCACAAAATATGTAAAGGTCTTGATAATTTCAGCTAGTGCCAGGCCTCAGAGCACTCGTATCCTTAATAAACAGTAAACCTAGACAAAGGTGCTCCCGAGATGCCAAAGATTGGGTATGCATGTGATGAGATTTAAACCTTTTTCAGAATATACCCGAGGAAATGAGGAACCATATTGGCCACCCAGATATCTTCGGAGGCTCCGTGTGATATAAGAAGGCACATCGGTAGCCTGCCAGCCTCAGCACAGAAATCAGAACTTTAAATCTGTGGAGGATGCCAAGGCAGGAGAGGTCTGGGACAGGCTCTAAGCAGAAGTGCCACAGTGAGGCAGACATAGCTGTGTTAGGAACAGTGCTGTTTTCTTTATTCTAAGTTCCTTGTTCGGTGTTTAAGGAAATTCTTTCAGGAATTCTTTACTTTGACACCTGACGGATGTTTCACTCCACTGGAGGGCACATTACAGCCTCTAGTGCGCATTAACATCAGCTCCTTTTTTGCTGCTGGCAGCTGCATCTGATCCCACAGATCAGCTAAAAGCTGATGCAACTTGATTCTTTCCTGAGGGTTTCACCTAATTAATTTATCTGTCTCTATTTCTGTCAATTTAATAAAACAACAGAAGGCAGTGATTTTGGGCTGCATGCAGAAGTGGGTGCCTCTGTCACTCTCCATCCCTTTCCCTTTCCTGACAATTTGCTGGCTCTCCTGTTCTCCTGCTACTGGTTTTTGGTTTGGGGGTTCATTGATTGCAGAGTTGCCTTTTGAGGTTTGATCCAGTTCCACCTCCCCTTGGCTAAGCTCTCTGTGGTGAATCCAGCTGGCATGCTCCCCCAGCTGTCTGCTCAGGATCAAAGGATTATTATCCCTCTGAAGGTGTGTGTCTGGCACCCTCCTTCAAGGCAGCAAACCCAATAGGAGATGCCAGCCTTGGGCCTTGATGCTGTCACCAGCTGTATCTCCCCTCCAGCTGCTGTTCTTTACTCCTTCCCTGCTTGCCCTGGGGTTTCCTGACTCTCCCACCATAGCTCTGCCTCTCTCTACCCCATTCTAGAGACTCTGAGCAAGGAGTCAGCACCATTGAAGGGGAAATCCCCACTAAGGACCGGCACAGAGAAGGGGTCCATCATGTCATGGTGCCCCTTGAGGCAGCCTGGGTGCTGGTATCAGGAAACGGGGAAGAGAGGTGGAATTGCTGTGCCTTAATGACATCTAGACCTACCCCATCCCGGGCTTCCTAGCATCTGGCATGAGTTCAGCAGCCTCACCCAGCTGGCCTTGCCTAAAGGGGGCTCAGGAGCTCATTAGTCTGTATCAGGATTCAGCTACTTCACAGGGCTCTGTGCCACCTGCATCAGGGTGAGGTGGCCTTACGTCCTCAGAGAAGCCTGGCACCTGCTGATGGACTATGGCCTTAAATTAAACCTAACTCTGCCATGATGCCTACAAATCACTAGCTTCAGGCCCTGGTTAGACAACGGGGGTGCTGTGACTTTTGCTTTTATGCTCAACTCTATTCATCCTGTTACCTCATCCTCCCAACCCAGCCATACCCGTGTGTGTGTTTTGTCCACTTGTGTGACACCTAGCTCTTGAGCACAGAGGATCTTCTCTGTACAGTGCCCAGCACAATATGTGCCCCCAATTTTTGAGTTTTGGCACTGGCAAAATATAAATAATCATAATGGGTAAGATTGCTTTACTTCTGGCTTTCATGAGCTCTGCTGCCTCAAAGGCTCTCTGCCACCTACAACTGGTATCTGCCTCTTGCTTCACCGATGGCAGTTTGGCGGTCTCAGCTCTACCTCTGCTATAAGAAACATCCACCTCGAAACAGATCCACTCACCACCTTGGTACAGCTCTGTGGGTTGTAGCAGATCTGCACCATCTACAGCAGATCTCAGTAGCCTCAAGCTGCTCTGTGCCGTGAGGATCAGATATAGTGTCTTCTGCAGTAAATCCAGATGCCTCATCTAAATCAGGCTGAGTGTGCTCCATAAAGCTTAGTGTCACATGAGATGCACATTCTGCCCAGTACCTCGTCAGATACTTGGAAAGTTTTTCTTTACTGTCTTTACAAGTCATAGCTTAAGACTTCTTCTATGAGTCCAGTTTTCCCTTGTAGGATTTTCAGTACATAGCCTGGATTGAGAGACCCTAACTCTCCTGTCTCTCCTTCTCACATACCATATGTCTTCGGGGTTGTGGGACGTCTGTAGGCTTAGCCATGTTTTGGCTATGATACTTGCTCCTGTGTTGCAGTTGGGTCATTGGTGCACATTCACTCATTGCTTCTTGAAACCTTCCCTAGATGATTCATCCGATGACATCTGACTCATGCTCGCTCTTCTACAGAGAAATCCCTGGAGCCTTTTAGTCTCCAAGGGGGGAAAAGATCCATTAAGGGAGAGAGATCGATTACAACTGGTGCCTTTTAACAAGATATAATCGTGTACCTCTTGTGCTCTGGAAGTGTAATAGAGCCAAAGGAGCCCACGCAAGTATCTTCTCCATAGAGGGCAGGTGTCAAGTATCAGGGCTTGCAGCAGAGCCAGTCTCAGGGCAATCTAACAAAGACAACTGGTCTGTAGGAGGCTGCCTGGTTGGCTACACCACCTGATTGGTGGAGAGAGTCAGCAGACCAGCTATAAAGCCCAGCAACAGCAGCATTTTGGCAGCAGCTCAAAGTATTTGCTCATGGCTGTGTTAAAGCTCCTGCTGGTTTCCAGCCTTGCTCCAGGCCTGTTCCTGCCTCAGATCGAGCCTAGCCCTTTGCCTTGCCTCGGTCCGTGTAAACAGGCTCTGACCTTCGGCTCTGATGCCTGACTTCAATTTTGGCTCTTGGCTCTGGCTCTGGCCTCTGACCCTGGGCTCCTGTTGCTGGCTACCAATTGCTGCTCCAGCTAGTAGGCCTGACTCTGGATCCCACCACTAATCTGACCAATCACATCCTGGTCTCTGACATTTTGAGTAGCTCTAAAAATACAAACAATGAGGGCACTAGAACTGATACAGTGAGCATGGATGATACAAAGGCCAATATGTCTTTGACAGAGATAGTGGGAGCCCTACAGACCTTGTGGGCCAAGGTTGCCACCCTGCAGGTGCAAAATGCAGCCCTCCAAGCTCAAACTGTGCCATCTTCACTTCCGACCTCCACTCCCTGCAAGCCCTCCCCCGCATCCCTCAGCTTCCCTTGCCTGACAAATGGCAATCACGACAAACATCATGGGTTCCTAAATCAGTGTTGGCTCCTATTTCTGCTACCTCTGCAGTTGTACCCCACTGACCAAGCTAGAGTGGGACTAATTATGAGCCTGCTTACTGGGGAGACCCTGGCTTGGGCATTTCTGCTCCTGGAAAAATCAAGCCTGCTTCTGGGATTTGAGAACTTCATTTGAGCTATGATCCAAGTCGTGAGCATGTGGCTGAAGCCATGGTTCAGGTGTCGAAGCAGGGACACTGGCCAGTTGCTATATATACAGTGGAGCTATGACACGTTATAACAGACACTGAGTGGAATGAGGCTCCCCAGCATTCTGGCTGAGCCTAAACAATGATATTAAAGATGAACTGGCACAGGTGGAATCCCCATCCAGCCTGGAGGCGTTAGTCGACTTATGCGTTAAGATGGATGACCGTCTGACCGAATGCTACCATGAAAAAAAATTCGTGCTCCCAGCTCCCGCCAGCTGCAGCTCTGATAACAGGCCCTGGGCTGGGTTGGTGTCCTTCCCCTCTCCCCAGCAGTGGCCAGTCAGTGTCCAACACATCACCATCTCCCTCTCTGGTTCCGGAACCCTGTGTTGCCCAACAGCAACCTAGAGGCGCAGGTGGACTTGGGTGCCTCACGCAATTTCATTGATCTGCAGTTTGCCTGAGCACACAAGATCCTGACCCAGTTGAAAGGCTTCCCCAAGTGAGTGGAGTCCATAGACAGGTCACTCATTTCATCCGGATTGGTAACCCACCAGACTGCTCTCTTGGAGGTAATACCCAGACTTACCTATAAGTTCCCCGAGCACTGTGGATTTAGCCTCCCACCTACACAGAGTGCACCAGGAGCTCAAGGAACACTTGCATTCTGCCAAAGAAGTCTATAAACACCATGTGGACCAAGTCCATGAGGCTGCCCCTGATCAGGCCATTGGGGACGAAGTGTGGCTTTCTGCCCACACCCTTAGATTGATTCATCAGTCTGCCAAACTAGACTCCAACACTTGGGCCCCTTTAAGATTATAGGATGGTGAACCCAGTTGCCTTCTGGTTACAGCTGCCCGAACCCTTGAAGATCCACCCCATCTTTCACATCTCATTTTCAGAGCCCTACATGGAGAACCCATATCCAAACCACTCCAACCCTCCACCCATAGCTGGGATTTGTGGACAGGAGGTGTACTTGGTCAACCAAATCCTCAACCCTCTGCAACTTAGGGGAAGGCTCCAGTGCCTGTTGGACTGGGAAGACTGCAGTTCAGATGATCAGTCTTGGGAATGAGTAGAGAACATCCATGCCCCAGACTTGTTATGAGAGTTCCATCAGAAGTACCCCCAAGAAACCAGGCCCCAAGATTCGCCCTCAGTGAGGGAGGAAGCGGGAGACCTTTAGGAATCGGCCCCTGCGACAGAGCCAGGTTCCAGGCACCCTAACAAGCACAGCTGGACTGTAGCAGGCTGCCTGCTTGACTACACTGCCTGATGGGTGGGAAGAGGCCAGCAGCAGCAGCAGTTCAGCAGCTGCTCAAAGCATTTGCCCATGGTTGTGTTAGCTCCTGGGCCTGTTTGTTCCCAGCCTTGCTCCTGCCCTGTTCCTGCTTCAGA
This sequence comes from Lepidochelys kempii, assembly GCF_965140285.1. Lineage (NCBI taxonomy): Eukaryota > Metazoa > Chordata > Testudines > Cheloniidae > Lepidochelys > Lepidochelys kempii. The sequence goes on along the minus strand of NC_136380.1, from coordinate 206,562,855 downwards.
CCTAGCCTTGCCTTGCTTCACTCCAGGTAAACCAGCTCTGACCCTCAACTCCGATTCCTGACTTCAGCTATGTCCCTTGGCTCTGGCATCTGGCCTCTGACTCTGGTTCTGACCCTTGGCTCCTATTCCTAGCTATTGACTCCTGCTCTAATCACTAGGCCCAACCACTCCCATCCCAATTGTCGGACAGCAGATGATTTTCTCATTTGAATGCATAAGTCATTCCCACCAGACTGTGATCATCTCTGGTACCTAAACTTATTCACAGTGTCTCTCTAGCTCCTGTGCATGAAGGAGCAACTCCAGGGACGCCGCACTAAGCCCAAATAGCAGAAGCCAGGCATTGGAATTCCAGCTCAAAGAAGCTAATTGGAAGAGAATTCCTGCTTGACCTGGGGGGTAGAACATCCCTAAACCCACTCCACAGAAGCTAATTCAGACCAATGTCCGGAAAAGTTTCTAAGGCCCAAATATATCTCTGCAGTGGAGGATCCATGCACCAGAACATCCTCTGTCCCTCCGTGGCCTGCTACTGCCCCATCACCAAATTCCCTATATACTTTGTCTGGGCACCTGAAGACTTCTACGTCACGTTCACCCCTGCATTATCAGGGGACGTACAACTCCTGAATAGCTTCCCCATATCCAGCCCCACTCCCTCAGACAGTGGACAGTTCCATTGCCAGGGGACCTCTGCAGCTGTGGAAGTGGGAGCTGTCTGTGCATTGATCATTATGATCCTTATCTGTCTGGTTGTTCATCAGAAAAGTCTCTCCTACTGAATAAATTTGGTCATGCCAGAAACCATTGGAAAGTTCCTGGCCCAAATACTATTCAGCATCCTTGGTAATACTCCACAATAATGATACTGAATTTGATAGAGTTGCCCCAGATTTACACAGGTTTAAATGAGAACAGAATTGGCCCATGACTTACAAATGACTAAAGTGACTGTTTTCAAATCAGTCATCTGGAGACCAACAGGCACAAAGGGGAGGTCTTGTGGCTTTCTCACTGGGATGACGCTGTTGACATTGAGCAATTCATCTGAACTCCAGTTACATTGGCAAAACAATAGATAACAGCTCAGGGGGGAGGGCAGGCATTAGCAATTTCTGGTGATTCTCTCATTCCAGTTCCTTCTTTGCTGGCAGCAGATAAAATCTTACCTCCTTGCACTTACTGTAAGAAGAGAAAAACAGCTCCTTAAATCAGCACAGCTGAGACAGAAAGGTAGCATATGCCTCAGGTATCTACTTCTGCATGAGTGTAACTTTCATTAATTTCATGGTGTATCTGGGAGCAGGATATGACCACATGAATGTAGAAATATGACCTGAAAGACAGAATAATGTCAACTATCATGTGATTGAATGGTGAGGCCCTGCAGTATTAAGGGCCCTCAGCCAGTTATAACTCAAGTGAAACTCTGTGAGCACAAAACAGTAATACCCAGCCCTGAAAAAATGAGTGTTGTCTCCATGCATTTGCATGATACATATTCCTTTGTCGCAATGACGTAACTAGCTGTACATTGCTATATGAGATCATTTCTTAGTAAATAAAGTTGGATAATCTATGTAATCCCTCAGCAGAGTAAAAGCAGAACAGAATGGCAATGAGAACCTGAGTTTAGCATAGCCTAAAATCACACCCACTTGTCTGCTTATTGCAGATGTACAAATCTCAGCTCCCTGCAAGTGTAGAAGGAAAAAAGCTGTGCTTGAAAACTGCTCTCGTGGCTGAGATGTTTGTTCCAGTACTGATGGCTTCCAATAATAAAACTTTAATTTCATATCAAACCTTTCTTGTTTTTTGGGGGGTTAAATATAACTTTAAAGGAAGGTGATATATTTTTCTCCCTTCCCTTTGCGTTGTCCTTTGAAATATTTAGGAAAAATTACTGTGGTTCTGTCTACTCTGGACTATTCTGAACTGACTTTGTAAGTAGTTAGAGATAGCTCTGGTAAGGTAGCATATCCCACCGTACATTGCCCCAGGCACTGCTCGTTCCACACTATGTGCATGTTCTCTGGACTCTGTCCCCGGCGAAGCACTATGGGAAAGCTGTGCAGGTGTTCCCACTAGGAAGTGGCTACAAACGTGAATAGGCAGCGTAGTCGGGGTGGACGCACAAACCTGGTAACTCCTGGTCATGTTAGGAAAAAGCTACTGTGTGGGTACAAGTTAGCCACGTTTGTTGCAACCAGGTCAGCTGTGGGGTGTGTCACAGATTGGCTATCAAACCAGGGTTGTACTTGTAGCGTGGATGGAGTCTTAGACAATCAGGAGCTGCCCTCTCTGCAGCCTTTAGATGTGGTTAAAACGGACTTTCTGGCATTTAGTCACAGGCTATTTTTAGTTTGCCTTTGTTAGACACAGGGTTTGTACCTTCCATATGGATAACATGAAATGTGCAAAACCCAGACTGCACATTTCAATTAACTCAGTGTTTGCACCAGGCAGAATTACAATGTTGCACTTGATTGAAAATTCATGGAATCCTTGACGGGTGTTAGTTCCTGACCTGCAAGTCCTAGTATTTAACGTGAGCCAGGAAAAAGACCTTTTTGGCAGGAAAACTGCTGCTGCTCAGACTGTTAATGCATCTTAATCCTCCGCAGAAAATGAAATCACGTTGGACTTCTGCCAAACAATACAATGACTTTTCTCTGACTTCAGGGAGGAGTTCTTCTTAAGCAGCCTTTCTAACATGAAGTAAGATTTAAATAGCTAGGGCTTGATTCCGCTCTCACTTTACATCAGTTTTATACTGGTGTGACTTCAGTGGATTTACTCCAGATTTACAGAGGGAAGGGAGAGCTGAGTCACTGTTATTTAGTGTCTATGTTATGGTTCAGGCCCCACATTCTTTGTTGCTGACCCTGGGCTTTATGTTTGCAGATCAAAAGGACATTTTTCTCCCCTCCTGTTTGAGCTTTTTAACTTAATTACTTCTAATCTGCATCACTTGCTGGTCCATTGATAGCGCTGCTTGCAGGAAAAAATGTCTAAGCATCTAATTGCAAGCAGGGGTGCTGGAACAATTTGTATAGTGGGGGGCGCTGAGAGCCATTGATCCAAACTGTAAAGTTTGAGTATGATCAAAGCCACTTCAAGCCCGGGGGTGCTGCAGGACCCCCAGCACCCTAGTTCCAGCACCTATGTGTGCAAGGCAGAAGGCCTGCTGCAGTTGGTAAGGCACTAAAACCAGTCAGAGACATGCGGCTCATCACCATTACTTTGCTTGATTATTAGTAAAGTGAGCCTGATCCAGTCAAACACTCACTTCAGAAAGCACAACAGAAAGTATATGTTGGTCTGTGTTGTGGTTTTTAAGAAACAGCCTGTATTGGAGTGAGGAGAGGGGGAACTTGCCAGTGGTCTTTACAGCCTGGGACTTCCCTAAGGCTTTCTGGAGGACTCAGTGGGTATGTCTACACAGCAATTAGACACCCATGGCTGGTCTGTGCCAGCTGACTCAGGCTCATGGGGGCTCGGGCTAAGGGGCTGTTTAATTGTGGTGTAGACATTCAGGCTTGGGCTGGAGCCCGGTCTCTAGAACCCTGTGAGGTGATAGGGTCCCAGAGCCCAGGCTGCAGCCTAAGCCTGCACATCTACACTGCAATTAAACAGTCCTTTAGCCTGAGCCCCATGAGCCCAAATCAGCTGGCACGGGCCAACCACAAGTGTCTGATTGCAGTGTAGACATACCTAGTGGGACTGCAAGCGCTAATCCCATTTACAGGGTGTAGCTATATGCTCTCTCCAGTTCTACTTCCAATCCACAGACTGGTGCTGAATTTGGAGAGTCCAATGACTGCCACTCAAGGAACACAAAGACTGGGATTGTGGCAGTCCCCTCTGTGGTGTGGGAGGTGTGTGGAAAGCTTCTTGTGCCCTCTCCCCCTTGCCACAATCGGGCACTTGGTGGTTGTTCAGTGGGCTCCTAGTCTGGGGGAGCCAGGTGTATGTTTTATGACCTCCTGGCAAAAATACCAACTGTTTAGTTCAACCAAAAAGTCAACATTAACGTCACAGGCTGGAAACACCAAGCAGGGGGGAAATCTGTTTAGAGAAGGGATTACCCCTTAGGGAACTAGAGAATCTGCCGGTGGGTGTCAGACTGCCTAATAGCCTATGGGGTTGGACTCCACACGGGGCACTACACGAGGGAGAAAGCATTGATCTTTTAGGGCTATTTTTAGAGCCCTGAGTTTTTCGTAAAAGCAAAATAACACAAGATAAAACAATTCAACAGATAAAACAAAATGCCAATTGCAGGTGGACAGGCCAAACTTCACGACTGGTGTTTCAAGCCCATACACAAAGGTCACAGCGTCACTCAGGTTTGGCTAGGGGTGGGGCAGGTGACAACGAGTGGAATTTCACAGGGCTCTAGCTATTTTCTTCTGGAAGTTTCATTCTCACATGCTGTAGAAGAGAGGAAAGTGATAGGGAACAGTCAGCATGGATTCACCAAGGGCAAGTCATGCCTGACTAACCTAATTGCCTTCTATGATGAGATAACTGGCTCCATGGGTGAGGGAAAAGCAGTGGATGTGTTATTCCTTGACTTTAGCAAAGCTTTTGACACGGTCTCCCACAGTATTCTTGCCAGCAAGTTAAAAAAGTATGAGCTGGATGAATGGACTATAAGGTGGATAGAAAGCTGGCTAGATTGTCGGGTTCAATGGGTAGTGATCAATGGCTCCATGTCTAGTTGGCAGCCAGTATCAAGCAGAGTGCCCTAAGGGTCAGTCCTGGGGCTAGTTTTGTTCAATATCTTTATTAATGATCTGGAGGGTGGCGTGGATTACACCCTCAGCAAGTTTGCAGATGACACTAAACTGGCAGGAGTGGTAGATACGCTGGAGGGTAGGGATAGGATACAGAGGGACTTAGACAAATTGGAGGATTGGGCCAAAAGAAATCTGATGAGGTTCAACAAGGACAAGTGCAGAGTCCTGCACTTAGGACGGAAGAATCCCATGCACCGCTACAGACTGGGGGCCGAATGGCTAGGCAGCAGTTCTGCAGAAAAGGACCTAGGGGTTACAGTGGACGAGAAGCTGGATATGAGTCAACAGTGTGCCCTTGTTGCCAAGAAGGCTAACAGCATTTTGGGATGTATATGTTGGGGCATTGCCAGCAGATAGAGGGACATGATCGTTCCCCTCTATTTGACATTGGTGAGGCCTCATCTGGAGCACTGTGTCCAGTTTTGGGCCCCACACTACAAGAAGGGTGTGGAAAAATTGGGAAAGAGTCCAGCGGAGGGCAGCAAAAATGATTAGGGGTCTGGAGCACATGATTTATGAGGAGAGGCTGAGGGAACTGGGATTATTTAGTCTGCAGAAGAGAAGAATGAGGGGGGATTTGATAGCTGCTTTCAACTACCTGAAATGGGGTTCCAAAGAGGATGGATCTAGACTATTCTCAGTGGTAGCAGATGACAGAACAAGGAGTAATGGTCTCAAGTTGCAATGGGGGAGGTCTAGGTTGGATATTAGGAAACACTATTTCACTAGGAGGGTGGTGAAGCACCGGAATGGGTTACCTAGGGAGGTGGTGGAGTCTCCATCCTTAGAGGTTTTTAAGGTCAGGCTTGACAAAGCCCTGGCTGGGATGATGTAGTTGATGATTGGTCCTGCTTTGAGCAGGGGGTTGGACTCGATGGCCTCCTGAGGTCCCTGATATTCTATGCTTCTTTGCGTCTCTTCTCCCCTCCACCAACCAGCCTGAAGGCGTTGAAAAGGACGTGACCTAGAGTTGCCTCATCTGTACGGAGGGAAGGGGAGCTCTCCAAATTCTATACTTGTTGATTGGCTTTGGAGGAAAGGCACAAAAGGTGGGGTTTTCACTCTTTCCCTCAATACTACTTTGTACATTTCTGACCCATCCACTTTCACTGAGGTACTTCAGGTATTATATAGCTGGCATCTACTCGTGAGAGAAAGAATGATTCACAAATGATTAGGGCACCTCTCTCCTAGAACTTGGGAAACCAGCATTCACTCCCTGCTCTGTCATTGATTTCCTGAGTGACCTTGGGCAAATTGCTTAGTCTCACTGTCTCAGCTCCATTTCTTAGTTCTGTGTTACCTGCTCCTCTGCCCGATTTCTGGTCTCTGAGCACATCCCCCAAGGTGTTTGGGCCTCTTGCTTTCACCTCTCATGAAGTGGAATCCCGCCATTCTCCCATTCTCTTTGGCTGGGCCCAGGATTGCAGTACCCAGTGTACCAACCATGGTTATTCAGCAGATCTGACTGAGTTTGGCCACCAGCAACACTTCCCTTCAGCAGCTGTGACCAGTGGTAAACAAAACGACCCCACGCCTTTTTAAAACAAAGTATTGTTTAATCTTAATGGTAGGAACAAAGCATAATGAGAGGTTTTAATATGAAAGGTCTACACGCGTATATGTCTCACTTAAATGCTTAGGCCTTGCTGATTCCAGAGACCCCCACCTCTGGAGTCTGGGATTCAGTCTCCTCTCCTCCCCAACTGTTTCTTTCTCTCTCCCTTCTTAACTTCAGGGGCCATGCTTTTACTCACCACAAATTTCTTTGTTCTAGTTTCCCACCTGGATTCCACCTGTGCCCTTCCAGTCAAAGTCAGACCCAGCAGGATTGCAGGTAAAACTACAGAACAAAGGACACCTGCACTGTACCTTTAAATACTTTTAAATTGACCTATCTGAAGCTAGGGTCCTGCATAAATGCCATCAGCTCCTGCTGGAATGAACCCCTTGTGATCGTACAGCAAACACAGTCATCACCATGCAAACAGACAGAATACATGTACTACAGGCACTCCTCGACTTTACAGCACTTGTGTTACGACAAATGGCACTTACGACATTTGTAAATTGACATCCTGTTTCCGCTTTATGATGTTGGTTTCGACTTTATGGTGCTTGATTCAGCATTGTTCCTATGGGAAAATCAAGTTACGATGTTTCGACTTAAGACGCGTTTTTCAGGAACCAATTGTGTCGTAAGTCTGAGGACTGCCTGTATTTGTAAATAAAATTACAGACAGCTACCATGTAATCCACACACCCCGTCTTTACAGTGGAGATAACAGCACTTCCCTGCCTCCCAGGGCTATTGTGAGGGTAAATTATATTAAAGATTGTGAGGCACTCAGCTACTATGGTAATGGTGACCATATAAATACCTACGGTATCGTTTCTGGGCCATTTCAAACATGTCCTGTGCACTATGCAAACACACTTCATTGGTGTCTCCACTCAGAGCACAATTTTCAGTTCCATTCTTCCAATGGGGACTGAAAGTAGGGACAAGGCTACAGAGACATGCTGAAGCCAAGTGGGCAGACACAGGGGACTGTAGTGGATTCCAGCCAGGAAGAGTGGTCAGCATCATCCAGGCTGCTGTGGAGGTCCCGGAAGAGCACTTGGTAGTTGAAGGGTGTGACAAAATTCCTCCTCTGCCTTGATGGGTCCTGCGCTTACTGGCAGATTTGCTTGCCTCAGAGATTCACGGCAGCCCTGAGTTTGGCCACTTTTGCTAGTGGCTCAAACCTGCCGTTCGCTCAGCTAACCTCATCACTGGCCAGCCTGGGAAAAAGGAAGGAGAACAATCCCCGCAGTCTCTGCTGATCCACCATGTGGGTCAGGAAACAACCTAGAGACCTTCCTCTCTGGTGGAACCCACAGTCCAGGTCAACTCCTCCTGTGTCTGATCAGGAGTTGGGAGGTTTGGGGGGAACCTGGGCCTGCCCTCTACTCCGGGTTCCAGCCCAGGGCCCTGTGGACTGCAGCTGTCTAGAGCAGTGCTACTCAAAGTGGTGGTCCACGGACGGCTGCCGGTCCGCGAGCCATTGGCTGCCGGTCCGCGGCAAGTTTCCGGAAAGATAGAAAGAAATAATAGTATAATTTAAAAATCACACTGGAATTCCACCAAGAATAATTATCAGTCAATAAAGTCAACAATATTAAATAATATTATGTTTTCAGAAGCACATATTATAATATTGATAATTATGCCATAGTGCTACAGCATGTTTTGCTTGAGATGCGCGAGCGCACACTTATCCCACTCCTTCGCATATAAAGACCCTGCCCCACCGGCAGTTACCGTCGAGAAGTTGAATAAAGAGCATCATACGGATCTCTGCACATTTGTCATTTGGGACCCCGTCCGAACCCACTGATCTGAGAATGTAAGTACTAATAATATTATAAAATTTTAATAATGATTTTCTATCCTATTCTGCTGTATCCCTTACGAGGTAGATAGAGATGATTGAGCACCACACACCTATAGCCAAATAGACAGTCCTTGCTTCCTCCATATCCATATATTGTTTCATACATGCTCTCATTGTTCTTACTTACAGCCTTCCCCTCTTCTAGAATCAAATCTATGTGTTTCTGCCAGGAAGTTCTCGAAATTCCTTGCTTTCTCACTTCATATCTTTCAGACAGGTAAATCTTATTTTTGATGTTCATTATCCATTCTTTCCATATGTTCAAACCATCTTAACTTTCCAATTATTATCCTGTTTGCAATTTAATTTTAAAATGTATATCATCTTCTTATCCTAACATTACTTACCCTATTAATCAATGTTCTCCCGCACATATTTCTCAATAAAAGCATTCCCACTGCATTTATTCGGCTTTCATCCTAATATCATAAATTAAGTATATATCCAGGGTAATGGAATTTATCTTCATTATTTTTATGCCTAATTTACAGATGGAGAAGTGAGGCCCAATCAATATATTTATCAAGCAGAGACATCCGGTTGCTGAACACGCAAGTAATTCTGAATCAGATGATGGCAATGTAAATGAATGCGAAGTATTGTCAGCAAAAAGAATTTGTACTAGCTTTACTCAGAAATATGACTCCTCATACATTCAGTTCGGTTTTGTAGCCATGAATGATGGTGGAGTGCCAAAACCGCAGTGCGTTATTTGTGACGATGTGTTGGCTAATGACGCAATGAAGCCGTCAAAGCTCAAGAGGCATTTGAATACAAAACATAATTAAATTAGTTCAAAGCCGAAAGAGTTTTTTGAAAGAAAGCATGTTGATTTAAAAGGCTGTCAGAAACAGATCTCTGAAGTGTCACACATAAATACTTGTGCTTTGCGAGCTTCTTATAAAGTAGTGCTTCGCGTTGCTAAGGCTAAAAAGCCATCCACAATCGGTGAAACGCTAGTGATAGCCTGTTTTAAAGATGTCTGCATGGAAATGCTGGGTGAGCCGGCAGCAAAGAAAGTGGTTCAGGTGCAACTTTCAGATGACACTATAGCTCAATGAATTCACAATCTGGCTCACTATATGGAAGATCAGCTCACAGGACAGATTAAATTAGCAAAGTACTTTTCTTTGCAGCTTGATGAATGTACAGAGGGACCGGGGGAGGATTCAAACAGACAGCTAGCAATTACTTTCTTTTAAATGCATGCTTCTTCTTCGAAAAAGGGATTAGGGTCAGAGTCTTAGCAAGCACGAGTGCACGTCTGCATATAATGCTCTGTTTGTAACTGTGTCATGCCAGAACACTTTTTGAGTTTCATTGCTGCTCGCATTTCCCAAGCTGTCAGGTTTATAAATCCCAATGGCTGGGGTGGGCAAACAGAGCTCCTTGTGGGCAGCTACAGTTGGTTTCCTGGGCCTCTGTCGGGTTGTGGCATGCTGTCCAGGATGTCTGTGCAGTCCAGGGTGTGGGGAGGGAGGGAGCGGGGTTGGTTCCACAGCTGCTAAGAGTTTGCATCCTAGTTCAGCATCTTATGAATATTTGCCCAAATTTTCACCTACTCCTGGCTGGTGATGCTTAAAAAGTTTTCAAGCAATAAAAATTCTAGATGGTGGGTCAGATTCCAGGGCAGAGTTGACTTATAACAGCCTCTTCTAGTTCACTAGCCCCTTCCATTCACTGATATGCTGTTCAGTCACCAGATACTGAAAAAGTTCCTTTTCATAGAGATGGTATTCCTCAGCTGGCCTGGGACAGGAGTCCCTCCTTCCAGTCTGGCATCTCTGGAAGATTTGTCTTCTAAAGCTTGTCCTGACTGCAATAACATGAAAACCAAACTAGTAACAATTTTTAAAATGTAATTCTTACCGTAATGTGTTTGGGCTGGCAATGTGACTGGCCAGAGCTTCTTAGCAGGCCAGTGAATAAAGAATGAATTAAAAAACCCCAAGATGATAAATATCAACCTATACCCTTACCATGATGCTGAATGTAAAAGGGAGGGGGGTCTTTCTTCCTTCCTTTTCTTTCCTCAGTATGCTCTTTCATTGCCTTAGGCCCTTCCACCTCAGATGGACTGAGGAATCCACCCAGGACTTTTGGGAAGTGTGTGCTCCCCATTGTATGAGAAGGAACAAGCTCAGGGACTAAATGCTACAGGACATTGTGGCCAAGGTAGATCAGCCGCAGTACCAGAGAAGGATGGAGGAGTAGAAGGCTCAGAGGGGGACAGCCCTACTGAAGGAGAGAATGGTGGCATGGTTCCTTGACCATGACTGGAGATTGAAGGAGGAGGACAGAAGACACAGCTGTTCAAGAGGCTGCTCAGATTCATGCCATCAGGCTGCAGGACCCAATCAATTTCACTCATAATTTTCTTCATCTTTGGGAAATTAGCCCTTTTGGAGCACCAAATATATGCATCAGCAGTTGGGACTATCCTCTGCCCACACTGAATGTAATCAGGTCACACTAACTGGTTCCTAGGCAACCACCAACTTCCAGTCCAGTGATCAATTCAATTATGTCACTGAAGTCCAGGCTTCGTGTCAAGATATTCTCTGGACATTAAGGCAAGGGCTTTCATTGTGGACTGCCCCATCGTTGAGCGGTCATAGCTCTTAATTCTGCTCATTCTGGAGAACGACAGTTATGCTTCAGTATTTGTAAACAGTAATGGGAGGTAAATGCAAAGAGCGATGTCTAGGTCTGGAAGAGTTGATTCCAGGTGAAGAGCCTTCTGCCGTTTTAAAAGGCAATTTACAATTTTCATTTGTTGTGAAAGAACAAAACTGTTCAAACTCAAGTTGCTTCAAGATCTCAAGGATATTTTGCAACCCAAGTGCAGAATGAATCTCAGAGTGGGGTACCGTGTTGAAATTGGTTAGGAAGCCCAAATCATTTATATAAACAAATATAAGCTTCCAGGTAATTTTGCAGGGACATTTGCAAATGATCACATATGAAATTAAAAGTTTCTACTCTAAACGTTTCTGCCCATCGCAGCTCCACATTTGGTGTATTGGATTCACATGCCTGCTGTTTATGTTTTGGGACTTGATGAGTTTCACTGTAGTAGGTTTGAGATACAATCGGTGTCTTTGACTTTGCAGGTGCTTCCATGTCATCAATCTGATCCCTCAGGTGCAATAAAACCAAAACCAAAAATCAGCCAGTGACTGCAGGAGTTGAACAGCAGAACCAGGCTTTGCTTTTTAAAGTGTGGAACTTATTGACTGAAATTGCTAGAGGATATGATTCCATTGCACTGAATAAATGCAGTTTCAAGACAGTCCATCTTGTCTCACAAGAACTGAGCTTCTGTTTGTGTAGCCCCATATTCAGCAATGTCTTTGCTGATTTTATCCAGAGCTTCTCGTATATTTAAACAATTGTGGCATCGGGCTTTTGTGGATTCAGGGGGCAGGTCCAACAGGTGCTAGACAGAGATTTCAGAAACAAAAGACAATTATTTTCATTTCCTTTAAGCCTCTCTGTAAGGATTACCCAGCAATGAGGCATGGAGTTGCTGGAGGAAGCTAAAAAAAAAAGGTACGGCTTGCAGGTAGCACGTTAGTAACTACGGTGTCCAGAGGTTCAGAGAATGTGTAGCACAAGGAACATTAATCGGCCTAATCTGTGTCTGAAACCCGGCATACTTTCTTGACCTGTTGACAGCATTGTCATAGCTTATTTAGAGTACACAGCACATTCTCCGCAAGACTTTCACCAGAATGACAGTAAATGGGCACAAATTTCAGAAAACATTGGATGCGATTTCTGCTTTTGTTAACAAAATGAACAGCGCATGCCAGCTGATGAACATGAGAAACAGTGGGAATACTGTCAACTGAACAGTAATACTTGGCTGTATTGCTGATAGAACTTTCTTCCCCCTCAGTTGCAAAAACTCATTGCAGATAGTGGAGGAAATATATGATGGTTTTCCATGCGCAGCAATACTGAACTTCTGAACATGATTTGTGAGGAAGTTATCAGATTTGAAAATTAGCTATAAAACTCCCCAAATATTTCCATTATGAACAGATCCATTTTTTCCATCGTCCTCACAATGCAAGAACCTTCTTTCAGCAAGAAATATGATTACCTTCACAATTCACTTTAGCACCTCTCACCAGTACTGTGTCTCGTTTTGAAACTGATTAACTTGATAGCTCAGTATCAATACACTAAAAGAAAAGGAATACTTGTGGCACCTTAGAGACTAACCAATTTATTTGAGCATAAGCTTTCGTGAGCTACAGCTCACTTCATCGGATGCATACTGTGGAAAGTGTAGAAGATCTTTTTATACACACAAAACATGAAAAAATACCTCCTCCCAGCCCACTCTCCTGCTGATAATAGCTTATCTAAAGTGATCACTCTCCTTACAATGTGTATGATAATCAAGGTGGGCCATTTCCAGCACAAATCCAGGGTTTAACAAGAATGTCTGGGGGGGGGGTAGGAAAAAACAAGGGGAAATAGGTTACCTTGCATAATGACTTAGCCACTCCCAGTCTCTATTCAAGCCTAAGTTAATTGTATCCAATTTGCAAATAAATTCCAATTCAGCAGTCTCTCGCTGGAGTCTGGATTTGAAGTTTTTCTGTCATAATATCGCAACTTTCATGTCTGTAATCGCATGACCAGAGAGATTGAAGTGTTCTCCAACTGGTTTTTGAATGTTATAATTCTTGATATCTGATGGAGAGTGGGTTTATGTGTGTGTGTGTGGGGGTGTGAGAAAACCTGGATTTGTGCTGGAAATGGCCCAGCTTGATTATCATACACATTGTAAGGAGAGTGATCACTTTAGATAAGCTATTACCAGCAGGAGAGTGGGGTGGGAGGAGGTATTGTTTCATGCTTTGTGTGTATATAAAAAGATCTACACTTTCCACAGTATGCATCCGATGAAGTGAGCTGTAGCTCATGAAAGCTTATGCTCAAATAAATTGGTTAGTATCTGAGGTGCCACAAGTACTCCTTTTCTTTTTGCAAATACAGACTAACACGGCTGTTACTCTGAAATCTATCAATACACTGATTAACTTATCACACATTAATAAAAGTGATCAGTGCTACTCTTATACTTTTTAATTCAAACAGTAATCTCATCACTAAATCCACCACACGCGTCGTGTTTGTCTGAAAAAGCTTGCCCCTGAAACAGAACACAGCACCAGTTGAAGTTGAGTACAGCAACCATTCCCAGAAAAGTGACTGTTTCTCTGTCAACTGACTTCTGAGTGAAAATAACTTTGAAAATAACCACGCATGTGTTTGTACTGCCATTCAGATGTTTTGAAATCTGCACTGTGACTTTGGCAAAGGGAAGGGCCCCGATCAACCTGTACTTTTAGACATTATAATCGATTACCTGCCATTCAGATAGATGTAACAATAAAGATGATAAAGGTGATTGTGAAACAATATCTTATATGATGAGCTTACTAATATCCATCACAGTCTCGGATATCTGTAGCTGGAGGGGCAAGGGGGCTTTCAACTGGTTTTGCTTCAGACCGTACTGGGCCTTCTACAGCAGCACGGGCTGAACGTGGCATTCCCTCAACTGCAGCATCCATGTGAGTTACCACTTGATTTACAAAATTGTTCTGTTTCGGTACTTTGCGAAAGTAACTCTTTATCCCGCAGTTCCTTTTTTAAATTAATTTTCATTTAGAGGAGCTGCTCGTGTATTTCCAACTAGCCTTTTCTTACATAAAATTAATCAATCAACTTAACTATAGTGTGCATGTATTTGTGCGTGCGTGTGTGTGTGCGCTATATGGAGTCATGTACATTAAGATTAAACAAACCATAGCAGCTTCCAAGAGACAAAGCTTAAGGGGCTTGAAAGCTTTGTGACAAAATGAATATAGCAGAAGGTCCTAGGTTATGATTTTTATTAAAATGCATGTAAACACGATGTGTGCGTATTGGTGATTTGAGTTTGCAGAGGTAAGTTTTGGTTTTGGGTGTGGGTTTTTTTTTTCCTGGTGGGGTCAGGAGCCCCCCTAAGGAAAGGAGCTTTGTGGAAGTGCATATTGGTTAATCTGGGCCTATGGATGGGGAGACTGGAAGTGGCAGGACCCTCACCTGTGATTAACAATCCAAAGGCCTTGGATTTGGTCTCCTCAGTCAGCTGCTTCGTCTTAATCAGAAAGCACAGGACAGAGATATTGGGAATGAGCATGGCCACATTCTGCTCCTCACAGGTGAAGGGCATCTAGAAAGCTGATGCAGATTCTGGGTGGCTGTGCCAAGAATATTGCCTGTGGAAGGGGAGAGACAAAGTGTGAGTGCTGCTCAGAGCATACACCAGATGTAAATATCACAGCTCCATTGAAGTCAATGGTATCTAGACAACACCAGTGTTCAAAGGCTCTGAGACTTGTGGTGGCCAGGAATCCCAGGCTGAAGGGGCCTTTTCATGGAAGCAGAGTTATGTGGATACTTCTCCTTCATATAAGGAACATGTGAGCAAGACGTGCTGCTTTGTGGAGACACTCTGTCCCAGCCATTCAAGACTTTGTGAACACACCACCTTCCCAATGAGACACTTGATGTCTTGAGGTGTCAGAACCTTCTTTTGCCCCTTGTGACAGGGTCAGGCCAGATGGCTACAGGAGAGTGTTAGAAGGCAGATATATTAGTCCCAGATTAAGCAGGTCCATTTTCCCTGAGTAAGGTAACGGGGCAGTTCCAGAACAAGAAGGAACTTGCTGGAATAAATTCAGGCAAGCAGGCTAATTAGGACACCTGGAGCCAATTAAGAAGCTGCTAGAATCAATTAGGGCAGGCTGGCTAATCAGGGCACCTGAGTTTAAAAAGGACCTCACTTCAGTTTGTGGCGTGCATGCGAGGAGCTGGGAGCAAGAGGCACTAGGAGCTGAGAGTGAGAAGGCATACTACTGGAGGACTGAGGAGTACAAGCATTATCAGGCACCAGGAGGAAGATCCTGTGGTGAGGATAAAGAAGGTGTTGGGAGGAGGCCATGGGGAAGTAGCCCAGGGAGTTGTAGCTGTCACGCAGCTGTTCCAGGAGGCACTCTAGACCAGTGCTTCTCAAACTATCTAATGTGGTGGACCAGCAATTTTTTTCCAATGTGCCAGGGACCAGTACTATATTTGTGCCATATTATTATCGTATTCGCATAGGCACGTAGCACATCAGATCAGAAAAACTAACATTCTTCACTGTATTAATTGGAATGGGAGTGAGCATACAAAGTGTAGCGCACTCGTGGAGATGTTCCCATTTAAATATATTGAAGACTGACTGAAAGGCTGTGCATCTGTGCAGATAGTATAAAATGACTATTATTCATTTACGATCCAAGAAAATATTATTTGAACATTCGTAGTAATATTAATTTATATCGGAAACGATATAATGAATATAATAAAAGTTGGCAGACATTTTTATTTTATGTTTATTTTGTAAACAAATAATACATTACAATACAAATAAAAAAAATTAAAAAATCAAACCAGCAAAGTCTCCTAACAAAGATATTATTAAAATAATTATATATAAGTAATAAAATCAAAAATTATAATGAATAAAGCAAAGGTTAAAAAAATTTTAAAAAATAAGATTGAAAGGAATAGGTAACATTAAATTGAAGACATAATAATTTTGAAAATGTGTCATAAACCTTAACCTTTACTATTGTGAAAGGTGAGCCTGCTTCTTCTTTGTCAGCTTATCCAGTCGTGGTTCAAATGAGGACAGTGCCACGCACAATGGAGAATGAATATCCATACTATTCCTGTACTTTGTCTTAATGACACTCATGGTTGAGAAGCCAGTCTCACAGAAGTATGTTGAAGGAAATGGGAGAAGAGTTTTCAGAGCAATTTCAGTAAGCTCAGGATATTCTGCTTTCACTTTTATCCAAAAGGAAGCAAGTGATGTTGTAGTTTCGAAACTCATCTTCAATCCTTCGTCAGCAGCCAGCTCCAACAATTTATCCTCCATAGTGACAGTTAAGTCATCTTTCAATGGAATAAACGGATTTCGGATCCATCCAGTCCCTTTCTGTGGATCTTCTTCTGCTGGAAAGTAAAATTCAAAACGTTCTGCCAAATTTGTCAGGTGTTCACTGGTGACCTTTTGTAGAGATGTAACATTAACGTCTTCGCCTGCATCGGCGATGATTGGCGCTAATTTGTGAAACATGTCATAACAATCTCTTGACACTCGACTCTTCCATGCTTCTAGCTTTTGTTTTTGTCCGTCGATCTTGTCTATCATTGTAAGACACAAAGCCATCGTTCCCTGCATGGAGGTGTTGAGATCATTAAAGATGGCAAAGATATCTGCCAAATAAGTCAGCTTGGCTATCCAATCCGCATCTCGGAACAATTGTGACCAATTTGGTTTTTTTGTCCTGAAGAAACTCGGCAAGCTCGTTTCGGAGCTCAAATACTCTTGACAGGACTTTTCCCCTCGATAACCAACGTACATCGGCATGCAATAGGAGCCGTTTATGATCAGCTCCCATATCATCACATAATGCAGCGAATAGTCTTGAATTTGAAGCTTTCGCCTTTACACAGTTCACAATTTTTATGACCTCACTGAGCACACTGTTTAGTTCTGTTGACATTTTTTTTGTTGCAAGACTTTCTCGGTGAAGGAAGCAGTGCATTGACTTGCACTCAGCTGCAAGCGCCTTAATCTGGGTAACCACTCCAGAATGCCGTCCTGTCATTGCAGCAGCACCATCAGAACATATGCCTACACAAAACTTGAAATCCAACCCACATTTGTTAACAATGTAGTCGCTCACAGTCTTGAACACCTCAGAACTAGTTGTTTTTGTTGGTAGCGAAGCAGAAAACAAAAACTCTTCCTTCAAATCACCCTCATGTTCAAAGCGCACATACACCATCAGAATTGCCGTAATCTTGGACCCCAAGTGGCATGGGGCCGGGAAGTGGCTTGGCTTCAGCCCTTAACAGAAGCGAAATACAGCCTCCTGCATGTAATTTCTTTCCAAACAATAATTGCATTGGTCAGAGCCCAGCAAATCCTCCCATTAATGCTGCGATTCCAAAAACTAAATATATCAGATGCCACTTAATAGGATCTGGATCCTGCTGCCTGCTGCATTGCCACATCCTCACCAGCCCCATCCTTAAACAGGTCTTCTGAATGTGGGTCCCCAGCCAATCTGCCCACATGGCCTGAGGTCCACTCCTGAACCTCCAGCCCCTTTGCCACTGGGTTCTCCTCCGGTGGTGTCCCAGTCCTCTCTGCCTCTGCTCTGAAAAAACATACTGTCCCAGCTCAGGAGATGGTCACTCCTGACTGTGGGCTCTATGCTGGGGGCTGTCGCCAGCACCTGGTTGAATTCCTCATAGTAGGGCAGGTAGCTGGGAAGTTCCCAGACTTATCATTCCCGTTCTTTGCCCTGGGGTAGGTGGAACTGAGGTGTTTAATCCTCTCTCTGCACCACCCAACAGTTTTGTTGATCTCCAACACTGCAGCTCTTGGAGATTGTCATGGAAATGCAGGTTTCTGCTGATTCTGCTAAATGTCATGGGCCTTGCACACTTCACCCCACAGATTGCCCAGAACCTTGTTTCTATCCTCTGGCCAACTAGCAGCACATTGGCTGGTGTGCATCTTTCCTCTGCTTCAACCAGTTAGACATAGCTATGCTGAAAGTTGAGCAGACCACAAGCAAAAAAGGGTTAAACGCCAAGTAGCTGTATTTGAACCAGGAGGTTGCTTCCAGTGCATGGGAGGCAAGTGGGAAGTTGGAAGGGATAGAACACACAGGCCCTGGGAATTGTGGGAGAGCATTGCAGGGCTATCCAGACACAAGCCCAGCTACATGTGCTTTAGCTAAATCTTCACTGCAAGTGGGAAAGCAGAGACATTCGCAACAGCAGGACATGAGTCTATACCGATGTTACTGAAATAACAGGTGAAGAAAATAAGGTATATATCCTTGCTCTTAGTTCGCCCCCTTAATTCAGCATCTATCATCTGTAGGTAAATTTCCCAGCTCTCCCACCCTAAACAGACCCACCTCAGACCTTCAGATCCCTGCTTTAAGCAATGATCCTATCACAGCAGTAAGATCAAAACAGGAAACATTTATTAACAACAGTACTTATATTACAACATCATACATGGTACACTCTATGATATAGTCTATGCTCAGATTAACTTCACAAGGCCTGAAGTCTGGACCCAGATTACCTCACCAGGGGTCGCAACACTTAACAATAATAAAGGATTTCTTCCACCTTATTTCTGCACAGGATACCAGGAACAACATCCAGACAATAGGAATCAGGACTGGAACTGAACCCTCAGGAATCAGGAACAACTGACAGCAGCCAGCGAAGATCTTCTGGAACAGGTAAGTCTTCTTCTGTGTCTTGATCCAACGAGCGGCAATGGTGCACAGGCACTGGCTGGCACTATGACGGACAACACAGAGCAACATGTGCTGAATCCATATATGCACTTTCTATTACCAGGCAGATTACACACTCAGGTCACATGATGTTTCCCCCTCTTGGGTTGCCTGGCAGACTACAACTGTCACTGAGCATTTTTCAAAAGCTTTTAGCCAATTAAACATTAGCACCAAAAAGGACGCCAACCATGGCAACAACAAGAAAGCCCAAGATGGAGGATGAACTGACTGCAGCCTAAACAAAATGGCTAAACCAGGCTACAGATCCCCTCCTTGGTGGCCAAGAGGTTACAAGTTCTTGAGCCACCACATCATTTTAAACACTAGTTGTTAGGATGTACTGGGCATTAACCTATAATTGGTTTTCTTAACACTTTTAATTTGCCTTATTACACAGAACACTAGTAAAATTGTGATACAATTATCACAAATTGAATGAGTGGAACCACTACAACTGGGTGTAACAAGATATTCCAAACCTTGGATTTGTGCACAGACCAATCAAACAACACTTCCCACCAATGACTAAAGGCGGATTCCTTAGATACCAGTTTAAGAATCTTTTCAGTTTGTTTAGTGGAGTGATGGATTGTTAACATCACTTCTAAACCATCCTTTTTCAACTGTTCAGGATGCTTCTTGAGGTCAGGATGGTGCATTATTTGGTTGAGCAAGGAAATATTAATACTCAAATGAACTGGCTTTACAGAGTCATACAAAGCCTAATGTACATTTACAGTCTGCACAGATATCTCAGCTAAAATCTCCATCACACCCCTTTATTGCAATTACAGAACATAAACACAAATTTACATGGAGATCACGTGATACCTTGTAGAAATGGTATACCAAGAATTCAGTACACCAACTGCGCAAGCAAACACATTTGGTATCTGCAAAAACAATGACAGAATGGTTTACATTACTGGGTTTTAAACTGTAATGGCATTTACTTTCAGAAGGGTTCAAACACAGATGCGACATTTCAATGACTCCAGAACCACGTGTATAGCTTATCCCATTCTCTTCAACACAAGAATTTAGGTTGACATTACTATATATGCCATCTTTTTTGTGTACCCACTTATTCAAGTCTGGAGGATTAAAACAGACTGATTCACATTTAGCCCCAATGGAATTAAGGGATAGACCCACTCGTCCTGTGCCTTCACTATGGTTAACACAAAGGCAGTAATGGTGGGTTGATAATTGAAAATGAAAAATTTACCAGCCTCCACCAATCCTGATGTCTTTGCTCAAAGGGAGCAGTGGAATTTTCCCAGAGAGCTTTTCTTATCTCTACAGGAAAGACTCCATTTAAACCTTCTCTAATAACGTTTTTAGCTACTCCTAGGACCCAGTACTGTGCCTGCATACATGAAAGGGCCATGGACACATTTGACTGCAACACATTAAGAGCATGAATGATATGAAGGTGGTCTACCTGTTCGTTGCACCTGTAACCAGCCACGTAATACATTTGCTATCTTGTATTCCATAATGCAAAGCTGATTGAAAGAGGTAATTAAGGGATGAGGCTACATCTTGACCTATCGCCCCAATTTTACTTGCTAGAACTTGCTCTTTATCTATGGTGTTTAGGGTGCTCGATCCTGTGCCCATCCGTCCTAGAATGATAGCTACTGAATTCCTCTTCTGATATTTGGGCTGCACTGGAAGTACACTATCTAGCCAAGCATACTACCCAACATGTAATGTGAAGACATAAGGTACACATTTGGGCTGCACTCATGACAAATCTAACTGCAGAGGCATAATAACCTTTTTCAAGGCATACATGGGATTTACCATTAACAACTTTTTCACATCCCTTTTTACCATTACAGGTCCAATAACACTTTTCTGTGGTTCAGGAACCACTACAATTTCTTTGATCACTGTAGTCCCATATGGACTTGTAACTGTCCAGTTACCAGTGTCATTAACATTAACAGTGATTTTAACATTTCCAGTACACTTTACATGAAATGTTACATTTTTTCTGTCACAAAACTGGTTTAACCCTTGATATTTATCTAAACAAGTTTCATTATGCATTACACATTGCAACTCACTTTCATAGCTCTTAGTGGGGGTGACCAAATTAATTTCAATAGATTCTAAGTAATACTGCAGGCCCATTACTACACTGATATTTCTGGCTTCTACCCGAATCCATTGACCAACCTGGAGCTCAACGTATCAACATTTGGAGGAGTTTGCAGTCATTGCCACATTAGTACAATTATTCATAAAATTGTCATTGAGGAAACAAATACATTTAACATCAGATTTTTGGATAAAGGGGAATACCTCTCCATTACCCTCAACATGGTTACATTTTGTTCCCCTGCCTTCTCTGTAAAGGAAAGGACACTTTCCCCAGTGGCTTTTTCCTCCCACACTGTATAACAGGCTGTGAATTGTTCATACGAGTACACCCATACCTTTCCTTTAAACCGGAGAGGTATCCAGTCTGATACATAACTTTCATTAGCCATACAAGTGAGATGGTCTCCATTTCTAACAACTACAGAGTCTGACATATATAACAATACCCAAGAACATATCCAGGTATACATTCTGTAGTCATTCCTAAAAGAAAAAGGAAAGAAAAGAACAAATACCATACTGTTCACTACACTTAAGTTACAAAGCCTTTCCAGGTCTTTAACTGGCTCAAATGGAACCATTTCAGCACTCTTTTTCTTTCCTTTAATTTCCACTTGATACACAGTGGGACTTGCTTTATTAGTTATAACTACAGGTCCCAACCACTATGGGCTCAAAACATGGTTCTTCTCTGAAAAGAACCTGTACAACACCTTGTCACCTATATTCAATTCTTTAGGACTTAGGTCATTTCCTAATATTTGTTCCATATGCTTTACATTACTTTTAAAATTGATTACCACTTGCGTTTGGATAGTGATCTTTGTTTGGTACCCCCCACCCCATCCCCTTCTAAAATACTAATCAGATAAAATTAATAACCACACGCCCCCTGGGCATGCTTTTGAGACATGTGACTCCTTTGAGGAAAAAGAGTATAAGAATCAAGCAAAATAAATTACTGTTAGAGAGAGTTGGGGGATTCCTTAATTGATGCTTGAAGAAGCTACTAGACAGAATAGCCAAAACTCTGCTCCGTGGGCTCGAGTAGGACTGTGACCAGAGGGGTTTCCAGGCAGCCATGGCCTTGCCTCGAGGGAATCCAAGACAGACCAGAGTGTCTGCAACACTGAGGTAGAATAACTTCCTGATATTGAGGTGGGCGCCTGTATCTGTGGAGGATTGGGGAGCTGGGAGGGCTGGGAGCAGCGAAGGGAAGGGGCCGGAGAACCTGTTAAACACAATTCTCTGACACAACCTTAGCTATAGTTTTTCTGCCTCTCCATCATAATAACTTGGGGGTATTCATGCATCAAACAACACCGACTCAGCAGGAATAGTAACTTCCTTAATAAACATCACTATAGGTGGAGCTGACAACCCCTACATTGAAGTTGCTGGGCACTCCCTATTATAATCCCGTTTTCAATTCCTTCTAACTGCCAAACTTGATGTGGCTGTCCCTCAATCTGTCCTGTTGAAGCTGTTCCACTTTGTGTAAATAGAGTTACTGGAGCAAGGGAGACTGGACTGAGGGCACCCAGCTGGGAGGTGGGAAACATTGGGTATATCTACGCTGCAGCTGGGATCATGCCTTCCAGCCCAGGTAGACAGACTCATGTTAGCTCACTAAACATAGCGGTATGGATGTTGTGGCACAGGCAGAGGTTCAGACTAGCCCCCTGAGCTCAGACCTAGGGGGTCAAGTGGATCTGAACTCAGGTGCACAAGTCCATTCACCCAGGCTGGGAGGCATGCTCCGAGCTGCAGTGTAGACATACCCAATGTCTCCCAGCTCCGAGGTGGGTGCCCTAAACACCAGGCTATAGGTTCATTCTCTTACTCTGTGCCCCAGTGACTATTTAAATAGTTATAAAAAGTGGGACAGCTTCAAAAGGAGAGTTTGCGGGAGTTCCACACCAGAATATCCCATAGTTCAGTGGCAAAAGCACTCTCCTGAGAGGTGGGAGAACCCTGTTCACATCCTCTCTCCCCATCAGGCAAAGAGAGGAATTTAATATGGGTCTTCTACATCCTTGGTGAGCATGCTAACCACTGGGCTAATTGTTATAAAGGAAACACCTCCCCCAGCTGGATTTTGAATGGGACCCAATCTGATAGGCTTGCTCAGAGCACAGCCACCAGATAGTGTCTTGCAGACAAGATAGGTTTTCCTCCACCTATCTTCCCCTGGTTTGCAGCTCACACAATGAGATAGGCTTGCAGACGCCTAGAGTGAGGCAGCAGTGCGCATGCCCAAGGGCAGAAACGTAGGTACCCAGGGAACCTGTACTGGAAAAACTTAGGCACCCAGTGAGTTTAGATGCCTACAGGTTAGGCAGCAGCCAAACTGAGTTTTCGTGGATTACAGTGGTGCCTAAAACTGGGTTTAGGCACCTGAGTCCCTATGTGGATCTGTGACACCAGCTCTTAGAAAGAACCTGTCAAATCTTTATGCTTAGGAATGATGTCCGAAAAGGGGGTAATTTCTGTGGATATAACCCACTGTTTTATGTACTGTGTATCTCCCACTAGTAGCTGGTCCACAGAGGATAACAGTCTACTGCTGTAGCCAGGTAATGGGATTAGCCCCTCAGAGGAAGTGTTAGAAATCTGTGTTGTAGTGAGGAAGGTCCTGTTCAAACCTGCTGATGAGTTATGTGGCGGGTTGTTACAGTTGCATGAGATAATTTGCATATTTTAATAACCTAGGAAAAGAGACAAAAACCAGTATTAACAGAACATTAAGTCTGCAAAAGACTAGCATTCAGAAGTTAGGTAATGCCAGAATGAATGTTGCCTGTGCAATTAATCCCATTTTTCCAACTGAAATGCTGACTCATAGTAACCAATCGCAAAGCAAGATTTTGTGAGAAATCACCTGAGATCACAAGGGATATTCAACTAATAGATTATGTTCCCTTTGTATTTTTGATTAATTGATGTATTTCCTGTGTCTTTCTTTCATAGATATCTTGCTACATTTACTGTTTTTCTGTAGCTTCCATAGTGCAAATTCATTCTAATGATTGTCTCCCTTCTTGTTTACATGTCTAATGATCAAGTTCAGCAGTTAAGGTCCTAGTGGTCAGATATACCAGTGATGTTTTCGTAGCATGATGAGGTGCACAGACCCAAGTCTGGGCTAGCAGGGAAACAGTTAACACATCTTTCTAGGGAAAGACCACAGCTGTCTTTCATTGCTCCAGAGACAGTCAGGAGGGGACAGAGACAAAAGGGATCAGATGTTGAATGGAAAGCATGTGGGTGGATGGAGTGCGAGTGGGTAGGTCTCTTTGTGAGGCTATCAGGAGGGACTGAAGCCTGAGCTGAAAGCCACACTGAGAGTCTGAGGGCGGGCAGCAGCCTGCAGACTTGGACTGTTTACTTCTGAAATCTGGGCTGAAGTGAAACTCAATGTGCTGGGCCCTTTACGAACCCCTGTATTTTGATGAGGTGGCGTTAAAACCAATTCTCTTTGGACTGTGGATTACTGACAGAATGTATTGACTGTTGCGCGCTCCTCCCATCCCAAAAATAGAGGTTTTGAAACCTCTATTATAGTTTCAAAATAGAGGAGTTTGAAACTATCACCGTCAACTGAGTTGTGTTCATACGCCACCAAAAAAGAATCATACGCCACCAATGATTCTTTTTTGGTGGCGTATGAACACAACTCAGTTGACGGTGATAGTTTCAAACTCCTCTATTTTTACAGGGGAGTTGGCAACCTAGTCGGTCACTGCCTAACACATTCTTTTATTTAAAAATTCTTATGACTTTTTTTGTTGTTTAAAAAAACAACCCCCAAACCTCTGAGACTTCCTGATTTCCAACAAGACTGAAATTTGACAGGGGGGGGTACCTTTTTGCTGGTCTCATAAAAATCTGTTCAGATTGGGCTGAACTACACAATGTCAAAAATCTCTACTTCCCATCTCTGCCTTGCAGAGTACAGGTTTCAAAGTAACAGCCGTGTTAGTCTGTATTTGCAAAAAGAAAAGGAGTACTTGTGGCACCTTAGAGACTAATCAATTTATTTGAGCATAAGCTTTCGTGAGCTACAGCTCACTTCATCGGAGGCATACTGTGGAAAATACAGAAGACTTTTTTATACACACAAACCATGAAAAAATGGGTGATTATCACTAAAAAAGGTTTTCTCTCCCCCCACCCCACTCTCCTGCTGGTAATAGCTTATGTAAAGTGATCACTCTCCTTACAATGTGTATGATAATCAAGGTGGGCCATTTCCAGCACAAATCCAGGGTTTAACAAGAACGTCTGAGGAAGGAGAGCGGGGGGGGAGGAAAAAACAAGGGGAAATGGGTTACCTTGCATAATGACTTAGCCACTCCCAGTCTCTATTCAAGCCTAAGTTAATTGTATCCAATTTGCAAATGAATTCCAATTCAGCAGTCTCTCGCTGGAGTCTGGATTTGAAGTTTTTCTGTTGTAATATCGCAACTTTCATGTCTGTAATCGCGTGACCAGAGAGATTGAAGTGTTTTCCGACTGATTTATGAATGTTATAATTCTTGACATCTGATTTGTGTCCATTTATTCTTTTACGTAGAGACTGTCCAGTTTGACCAATGTACATGGCAGAGGGGCATTGCTGGCACATGATGGCATATATCACATTGGTAGATGTGCAGGTGAACGAGCCTCTGATAGTGTGGCTGATGTTATTAGGCCCTGTGATGGTGTCCCTGAATAGATATGTGGGCACAGTTGGCAACGGGCTTTGTTGCAAGGATAGGTTCCTGTGTTAGTGGTTCTATTGTGTGATATGTGGTTGCTGGTGAGTATTCACTTCAGGTTGGAGGGCTGTCTGTAGGCAAGGACTGGCCTGTCTCCCAAGATCTGTGAGAGTGATGGGTCATCCTTCAGGATAGGTTGTAGATCCTTGATAATGCGTTGGAGGGGTTTTAGTTGGGGGCTGAAGGTGACAGCTAGTGGCGTTCTATTATTTTCTTTGTTAGGCCTGTCCTGTAGTAGGTGACTTCTGGGACCTCTTCTGGCTCTATCAATCTGTTTCTTCACTTCTGCAGGTGGGTATTGTATTTGTAAGAATGCTTGATAGAGATCTTGTAGGTGTTTGTCTCTGTCTGAGGGGTTAGAGCAAATGCGGTTGTATTGCAGAGCTTGGCTGTAGACAATGGATCATGTGGTGTGGTCAGGGTGAAAGCTGGAGGCATGTAGGTAGGAATAGCGGTCAGTAAGTTTCCGGTATAGGGTGGTGTTTATGTGACCATCGTTTATTATCACTGTAGTGTCCAGGAAGTGGATCTCTTGTGTGGACTGATCCAGGCTGAGGTTGATGGTGGGATGGAAATTGTTGAAATCATGGTGGAATTCCTCAAGGGCTTCTTTTCCATGGGTCCAGATGATGAAGATGTAAACACCACCCTATACCGAAAACCTACTGACCGCTATTCCTACCTACATGCCTCCAGCTTTCACCCTGACCACACCACACGATCCATGTCTTGGTAGCATGCCACTACATCTTTACACTTCAATAGTATTATGCATGTACTGCCCTTGTGGCTCGCTCTAGCACTTCCCATGGAGCTTAACTTCAATGGAACACAGTAAGACTTGCTGATGGGATACATGGTGGGCTCTTCAGCTCTTGGTTTTTTGCCACCCCAAGCTCCGAGAACGCAACTGCCCAAGCAACAAAAAAAAAAAAAGGATGGCTGGAATGCCACCCCTGGGATTGTGCCACCCCAAGCACGTGCTTGCTTTGCTGGTGCCTAGAGCTGGTCCTGTCTTTGCCCATCTACCCCATTCCCCTCAAATATATATTCAGAACAATTTTTTTGGACAACTGGAACATGCACAGCACTGGGAACCAGGAGGCCAGGACATCTTGACTATCTCTATTGACTAATGTTTCATATCTTCCTAGACTTCTCCTTAAGCCCAGCTATCTCTGTATTGAGCCCTGTAACCTATGCTTGACTAAAGCATCGTCCAGAAAGGCATTCAGTCTTGATCTGAAGACAGCAAGGGATGGAGAATTCACCACTGGCTGACTACCCCATTGTGTAAGATCACCAGCTTGTTGCGAGTGGACCCAACTGCTGGGTCCCACATGCGTCCAGGCCAAGGGTGTCCATGTAGAGTCTAGTCACTGTTTCTAGCTCTGGGACTCTAGGTGTTCTCAGGCTCAGATTTCTTGTCTGACACCCTTCCTTGGGACATGAGTTGCTGTTGTCCAGCCACCCTACATGCCAAAACTAGTGTCTCAGACCTCCCAAGTCCCCCATGCTTACTCATGATCCCCTAGAGTTCCACCTAGGCTGCTGGCACCTGGGCTTCTAGTTTAAGCCCTTTGAGGACAATGTGGCAGGAAAGCAGAGAACACAGGCTTAGCAAACAAATTTCTTAAACACATTGACTTTGCTCTCAGGGTATGTCTACAGTGTGGGTCTGACCAGGGCCGGATTTACACCTTATGCACAGCATCTTCAGTGCTACCTCTGCCTACAGCTGACCTTCATGTTTTCTGTAAAAAAATGAAATGAAAAGAAATATAAACACAGCCTCCCCGGGAAGGCACAAGACCCTTCACTGCGCACGGCACTCCCACCCAGAGGTGAGGCGCAGCCCACCAGCCATAGATGAGGTGCAAAGTGGGGACTGTACCTCTCCCCACACGAGCTGTCCCTGGGTGTCTTCCATTCCTCCTGCAGCCTGGCGTGGCAGCTGCGCTCTGGCTCTGCCCAAGCAAGTTAATGGGGTATCGGCCATGTTCCTCCCTCTTCCTTCCCAGCATGGGGCAGAGGCAGGGAGATGGCAGAGATTGGGAAGGGGCAGGGATGCTCCAAGTACCTTCAGCTGCCACCCCACCTAGCTGCGGCTTACAACGCCCCCAGGCAGGCTGATTCAGATGCTCACCCTGCTCCAGCCCCACATGCTGGGTGGCCACCAACTTGTGCCAGGAGCAAGCTAGCTGTACGTTTTAACTTTTAACCCACATTTAATTTTTAGGCACCCCAAGGCACATACCTACTGTGCCTAATTGGAAATCCAGCCCTAGGTCTGACAAGTTTAGGCTCCAGTCTCCACCCCTTAGCCCCCATGCTCTTCCATCCATACTTACAGTCCTCAAACACATGCCTGTATGTCCTTAGAACATGTGCTTCCTGGCTCATCCATGGGATAGGTGTAGCCTGGTTTAGCAATTTTGTTTAGGCTGCAGTCAGTTCATCCTCCATCTTGGGCTTCCTTCTTGTTACCATGGTTGGCGCCCTTTTTGGTGCTAATGTTTAGTTGGTGAAAAGCTTTTGAAAATGCTCAGTGAGAGTTGTAGTCTGCCAGGCAACCCAAGAGGGGGAAACATCATGTGACCTGAGTGTGTAATCTGCCTGATAACAGAAAGTGCATATAAGGTCTCAGCACTTTGCTCTGTGCTGTCCGTCATAGTGACAGCCAGTGCCTGTGCACCATCGACACTCATCAGATCAAGACACAGACGAAGACTTACCTGTTCCAGAAGATCTTTGGTCCTGTTGGCAACTTCTTGGCTGGTGGCTCCTGTCCGTGGTTCCTGTGTTCCTAATTCCTGAGGGTTTGGTTCCAGTCCTGGTTCCTGTTGTCTGGCTATTGTTCCTGGTATCCCGCGCAGAAATAAGTTGGAAGAAATCCTTGTTATTGTTAAGGTTTGTGGCCCTGGGTGGGGTAATTTGGGTCCAGACTTCAGGCCTTGTGAAGTTAACTTGAGCATGGAATATAGCATAGAGTGTACTGTGTATGAAGTTGTAATATAAGTACCATTGTTAATAAATGTTTCCTGTTTTGATCTTACTGCTGTGACAGGATTATTGCTTAAAGCAGGGATCTGAGGCACAGTTGCCAACTTTCACAAACATGGTAAATAAGCACCCCGATTTTCACAATAAACCAAAAATCAAGCTAATCCCATTTCAAAACAAGCCAATCCCTAAGAACCCCAAAACTCTATATGAATATATCCCCCTTGCGTGCAGTCTGGGACTATGGTGGGCCCCGTGTGCACCCCTGACTCTCTCCCCACCTTGCTCCTGCTTGCTGGGAGCCGATCAAAAAAAACAAAAACAAAAAAGCCAGCAAGCTACAAACCAAACAAGCAACAAGCAAAAACTAGCCAACAAGCAACTCTCAAGCCAATTAAGGCAAAAGCAAGCCCAATTTCTGCATTTTTTTCATGGGTTTGGCATATCTGATCTGATGGTCTGAGGTGGGAAATTTACCTAGAGATGATAGATGTTGAATTAAGGAGATGAACTAAGAGCAAGGATATTTAAGTTATCTTGCTCACCTGTTATTTTGTTAACAGTTTTGGCACCACAAAGGGACCCTTAAAGGGAAATCCCTTAAAAAGGAATCCCCTAAAAGTAAAGCTTCTAGAGACAAGATCCTAATAGTACTGTAGTACTGTTTATTGTCTATTTGCTCAGAAAGTTAACTAGGTCCACAGACCCTGTGAGTGGGAGTCGCTGGCGTGGCCAGTGATATTCTATCTGGGATCCAAAAGTGTGCAGTGTGAGTGCTGCAGTGTTTTAGCAGATAGCGTGTTTTAGCGGTAGCCATGTTAGTCTGTATCAGCAAAAACAATGAGGAGTTCTTGTGGCACCTTAGAGACTAACAAATTTATTTGGGCATAAGCTTTCGTGGGCTAAAACCCACCTCACCAGATGCACTGAGTGAAAAACACAGCAAGCAGAATATATATTCTAGCACATGTAAAGATGGGAGCTGCCTTCCCTGTTTGCCAAGCAGGAACTGTGAGGCTAGCACAGGGCCTGTTTGTGTATGTTTATGAAAGAGAGGCTCGGTAAGAGGAATGTATAGTTCTTAATGTCTAACACAGGAATTATGTGCTTAATGTAACCCTTTACTGCTTGTGTAACTCCTTCTCAAATACACTGCTGTGTATGCAAGATAATTACTGTGGACCTTTTTCACTAGAGATGAAAGCATCTCCTGTCGACATAGTACCAGTGTGGACAGTGTGAAACTTGCGTCGCTCAGGGGAGGGAGAGGTTCACACTCCTGAGCATCGTAAGTTAGTGTAGACCTGCCCTCAGCGTCCAGTGCATTAGCAAACGTAATAAATATTCTACATGTGAGAACATGTCCCCTTTCACCCCTCCCACTCCCCTATGGTCTGACATCAATTACAGGTAAGGAATCCTGTAGGGTGGGTCAATTACATAGTAAGGATTAGAACTAGAAACAGTTTGAAAATAAAAAGAATGATCTAATTTTCTTCTTTCTTCCTTCCGTCACAAAAAAAGGACTTTTATGTGAACAAGAAAAGCAAACAGAGAACATACAGCTGTGTGTATTGACTCAGTGGAAGTTATCAGTGTCCTGTGAATTAGGGAACAATCCTCCGTTTTGCCATTTTAAAAGAAAGCTGGCAACTTTTTTTATTGAGAAACTCGAGTGTCCTCGTGATTTGGAATATGAGCTGGAAAATTGGCAGTGAGATGGCTTTTGTATCAGGGATGTGTTATTTGCCAAGTTTTAAGCCTGTATCTTATAACTTGGATATTAGAAAAAACTGTTAGGAGGGTGGTGAAGCACTGGAAAGGGTTACTTAGGAAGGTGGTGGAATCTCCTTCCTTAGAGGTTTTTAAGGCCCAGTTTGACAAAGCCCTGGCTGGGATGATGTAGTTGGGGTTGGTCCTGCTTTGAGCAGGGGGTTGGACGAGATGACCTCCTGAGGTCTCTTCCAACCGTTATCTTCTATGATTGTGGAAAAATTGGAAAGCGTCCAGTAGAGGGCAACAAAAATGATTTGGGGACTGGAACACATGACTTAGGAGGAGAGGCTGAGGGAACTGGGATTGTTTAGTCTGCAGAAGAGAAGAATGAGGGGAGATTTGATAGCTGCTTTCAACTACTTGAAAGAGGGTTCCAAAGAGGATGGATCTAGACTGTTCTCAGTGGTAGCAGATGACAGAACAAGGAGCAATGGTCTCAAGTTGCAGTGCGGGAGGTTTAGATTGGATATTAGGACAAACTCTTTCAATAGGAGGGTGGTGAAGTACTGGAATGCGTTACCTAGGGAGGTGGTGGAATCTCCTTCCTTTGGGGTTTTTAAGGCCAGGCTTGACAAAACCCTGTCTGGGATGATTTAGTTGGGGATTGGTCCTGCTTTGAGCAGGGGGTTGGACTAGATGACCTCCTCGGGTCCTTTCCAACCCTGATATTCTATGAGTCTATGAATCTATCTCAGTTCACACGTGCTCAGTAGAGACTTCAGAGATTTTAGCTGCTGAACTCTAAGAAGATTTTGTCTTCACTGAGCATGTTCCAACCCCTCATGGCTCCTACGTGTACCTGGATTGCTCATGCGCCATCCCCACAGAGTGTGTTCAAGTCACAGGCAACTGGGGCAAAGCAGGATTTTCCCTATAATGGCTGTGTGCAAGCTGCTCCAGGTCACAGTGAGGTTGGGCACTGGCTCTGAGAGCAAGTAGCCTGGCTCTCCTCTGCTCTTAATAACCCCCATGTTTGCTCCCAGGCAGCATGGAGGAGGAAGCTGTCTGATTTGAAGGGGACAAGAGCCAGACCTGGGGAGGGGGGAATGGAAAGAAGTAGATCTGGGCACAGAGTTAGGTGATGCTGGGACTGGAGGTGGGTAAAAAAAACACTGTGACTGGAAAAGTGGTGAGGGGAGAGACTAGGCAAGGAGACTGGAACTGGGAACCAGTGGGTTGGGGAATGGGGTGGTGGGTGGAAAAATACATCCAACAAGGAGCTGTAATGCAGAAGAACTGTTGCTGGCTGGACAAAGAGCCAGAGAAGGTGGGGGGGGGGGGGACTGAGATTGGATGAGGAGCCCATGGAAGGAGATTTGAACTAGGAGCCAATAAAGGGGGAGGAGGGGGGAAACACGAGTAAGGAGGGGATGAGGGTCCGGGGGAAGGGAGAGTTAACTCAGACAAGTAGCCCGGAGTGGGGGTACTGGGACTGGCTGGGCAGAAAGAATAGGGACAAGGAGTCGAGGATGGGAAGAACTGGGACTGGTTGGGTTTGGAGACTAGGATTGGAGAGGGAGACTGGGACTTGGACAGGGAGCCTGGAGGGGCAGCCTAGGACTGGCTGAGCAAGGGAACTAAGATGAGACGCCTGAGGAGTAGAAACTGGACCTAGACAGAGAAGGCTAATGGGATGGGATGAGGAGCCAGCAGTGGGGAGGAGAGAAGACTGGGACAGGGATAGTTTGGAGGGGACAGGGCAGAAAAGGTCAAGTTTGTGAGGAAGAGGCAAAACATCTGTGGTCACCAAAGCACAATCCTCTCCCAAGCCTGGAATGGAAATCAAGATTCCTGAGTCTCATCATTCCTCTGCTGCCAGCAGATATTTGTGAAACCCACTGGCAGACAGTGTCTCATCTTGTGCTGTTCCACACAGAGGATGACAACCTACTATTGCTATCCCTTCCTTAGTTAGCTCAAGTGGCAGAGGACTGTGTGGTGGAGCTAAAGGTTCCAACCCTCCTGATGACGTATGTGGAAAATTACTCCAGGAGAAAATTACAATACTGTGTTGAAAGAACATTGTTGAAAGAACAAAGTCAAGCACTCAAAAGCTATGAAATGCCAGAATTAAGGTTTCCTGTTCAACTTCTATTCAGCCCCCTTGTGCATATGTGTTATGATACACGATCACATACTGTGTTTTCCACAGGCACTCCAGATCAGATATTACTATTCCAGCTTTCCTTTCCCTTTCTTTGTCTTCTTCATGGGCTGATATTTGTCTTCTTTTAATCTACACACTCATCTTCCACGCTGTTGGGGGATTGTGTGTTTCCATATCGTGGACTAAATCACAAACTGTTACCAAGCCAACCTGTAATGCTTGTGATTACAGTGTGGGCCCTCTGCTTTCTTGTTAGTTGCTTAGTCCAGTGTTTGAGATTTATGAAAGCTTGAGAAAAGTGAAAACAAATGTGACCCCCTTCCCTCCCACACAACCCCACCATGTGTGTTAAAGGCCTGCCCATCATAATGTATGCACTTTCCATGCTCCCCAGCAGGCTCTTCTTGCCCCCCTATTTTGAGAAATGCTGGTGCATAGCTCTTCCTGATATGACACTTCCTCTTCTTCTTGACATGCTGTGATAAGCAGTGAAATAGTTAACATTTCCACTTCAAGCATCATTACTGGCACCCACTGAAATGAATGAGGCAGATTCCACCTCAGCTGTTGTTTCAGACTCTGCAAATTCAGGCAGAGGTCTCCACATCAGTTATACTCCCTTAACATTCTGATTTTTCCATCTTTACTCACATGAGTAGTCCTGAATGAGTTCAATGGGGATTAACGGGACCACTCATGTAGATACTACCCAACATGAGTGAGCGGGGGAGGATCAGGGCCTTGGTTTGTTTTTATATGGCCTAGTGGTTAAAATCAATTTTTAAAAAAGAAAATTGCAAAGAATAAAGCAGCACTTTGGGTAGATCATGTCTAATCTGCAACACACAGGCACTCATCTGTTAACTATGCTCTTGGTTCACTCAATATCACATGCCTGCTTGTGGACAGATAAAGCCATTTTCATCCTTCACGTCCCTCGACTTTTATTGTCGTTACCCATCCAGAACAGTCTTTGATATATTCCACTATATATGAATTGTTAGTTTATGTGCCTTAAGTCTGGCATGGTATTACTCAAACATCACGGTTTCTTCTTTTGTTTGTCCTCTGCTCTTGCTTTTTCTTTGTCACGATCTAAACTCTCGCCCTGGGCTTCCTATATCACTGTTTAAACTTGTTTGAACTGACAACTGATCCATTGCCTCCTTAGTGGAGTATCTCATCCATTCAAAAAAGACTTCAATCAATTGGCATTCTTAACAGCGAGGGAAAGGTCACTGTTACTTCGCGGAAACCACCTGATCTTCACTCTGACTTTGGACAATGCAGCTAAAATGTGTTTAATTTTATTTACTGTTGCAATGTCTTATTTGCAGGGGATGGATGAACCAGATATATCCCTGGAGAGGAAAGCAAATGAGCCAGGTGAAGCACTATAACATTATTCTTTAGATAAACAGTCACTTTTTCGTGTGTCTTCAACATACCAGTGCATGAAAAAGGACTGGGACCTGTAACCCTGTTTTCTTCATACCATGCTCATTGCATGAGGAAAACAATCAGTGAGGACTTATGTGTTTGGGTGTGGTGGGCTACATCTTAATCCGCTATTAACGAGACAAAACACAGTGGAGGAATTTAAATAATAAAATTAATGCAGTTATTTATGTGTTTGGAGGAAACATTTTTGGTTACTTTGAGGCTGTTTAGACTGCAGAACACTTACAGTGTTAGGGCCTTAATGTGCAATTTTAGGATCAGTTGTAAATAAACAGAGCATACTTCCTTTTATGATGTGAGCCAGTAAGCTTTCCACTGACTGTCTTAAGGGAACATAATTGGTTTTGTTTACCGAAATTGACAAAATAGACCACATTTCATGAGCCCTTGAACTGACCTTTAGGGTCTGAAAATCCTGCATCCTTGACCTACACTGTATAGATCTGCAAGTGGAAAAGCTGATCTGCTCTTTCCCTGAAAAAGCGTTTCAAGCCCTTTTTGCCACAAAGGGTATGTCTACACTGCAAAAAACCAACCAAACAAAAAAACCCAGATGAACACAGCAGCAAGTCCCAGAGCGCAGATCTACAAACTCAGGTTCATGCTACGGCACTAAAAATAACAATATAGACATTCCCACTCAGGCTGGAGTTTGGATTTTGAGAACCACCCCTCTTGCCAGGTTTCACAGCCCAGGCTCCAGCCTGTGTGGGAATGGCTAGAATTCTAGCGCTGCAGCTCAGGCCCCTCAAGCCTGAGTTTGTAGACCTGAGCTCTGAAACTCATTGCCATGGGTGTTTCTTTGCAGTGTGGACACACCTGTAGGGCCTTGAAAATATAACTCAGTTGCCAGCATGGAAGGTTTAACATTGTGATTTTTTTGGGGTAAAGCTCGAAAGTTACAGCCTCTTGCAGGTGCCCAGGACAGGCTTTTGAAGCTCATGAAATCCACAGCCACTGGACACTTGAATTTTGGGGGAACTGCAGACTAATTAGCAGATGAGGAGAATAGAATGATGCTACCTGGGTCACCGCTCTAATGATGTCAATAGGCACTTGATCAGACCTCCATGCAAACGTCCGTCCTCAAAGTGATCCTGCCCAAGAGAATCAGATTAAAAAAGGAAGCTATGAATTGTTTTTATTTCCTTCTTATTGAATTGCATATTTGAAGCAGACTGCATCTAAACATAGCCTTAACTCCAGACATACAAATAAATCCCCTGAGTATGTTTTTACTTTCAATATTTAATATGCATGGAGATTCGTTAATGCATACAGTTCACTGATCATTAGTTTCAAGATTAAAAATACAGGCTTAAGTGGGTATAGTCAAGACATGAGTTTAAATTGTGGGTGCCTGCCCTATCTTTTTCCTTTTCATCCAAGGGTCCCAGAGTGCTTTGCAAACATGAATTAAGGAATCACAAATTCCTTGTGAGGCAGTGTGATGGGGTGTGTCTACCCCGCACTGGCCCCACAGGGGTTAACTGTGCATTGCCAGCTGAGGAAGCCACCACCCCTCTGTCCCTGCTGGGCATGCTTAGCCTGGAGACAGGGTATAAAGGGAAGCAGCCCAGCTCAGTTGGGCCGGACTGCCTAGGAGGACTGACTGTATTGTGAGCTCCCTCCACAGAGCTGCAGGAGCCCCAGTTCACAGAGGCCAGGCATGCCAAACCCCAGGTGGACATTTTTAGATGGCCAGCGGAGACCTGGGAAGGGACTGAGTCTCCTCAGACCTTGCCAGCAGATGACCCCAGAGAACCCATGGATTGCTGCACTGGGAGACCAGGAAGGATCCTTTAATCTGCCACACACACATTCTATGGTCGTTCTGTACCTGCTGAGCCTGTTGTAGAAGTGCTCCTTGCTGCTGTCAAGGTTTCCGGTGTACGGCTTCATGAGCCACAGGAGTAAAGGGTAGGCTGGGTCTCCCAGGATCACTGTGAGCATTTCAAAGTCCCCCACTGGCATCTTTTGGTCTGGAAAGGAAGTCCCTGAATGCAGCTTTCTATACAGGCCAGTGTTCCTGAAGATGCCTACGTCATGCACCTTCCCTAACCACCCCACACTGATGTCAGTGAAACAACATCAGCGATCCACCAGCACCTGCAGTACCACAGGGAAGAAGCCCTTTCTGTTGATGTACTCCGTCACAAGAGGATCTAGGGCCAAAATTGGGATATGCATGCCATCTATCGCCCTGTTGCAGTTAGGGAATCCCATTGCTGCAAAACCATCCACTATTTCCCACGTTTCAGAGTAGCAGCCGTGTTAGTCTGTATTCGCAAAAAGAAAAGGAGTACTTGTGGCACCTTAGAGACTAACCAATTTATTTGAGCATAAGCTTTCGTGAGCTACAGCCCACTTCATCGGATGCATACTGTGGAAAGTAGCTCACGAAAGCTTATGCTCAAATAAATTGGTTAGTCTCTAAGGTGCCACAAGTACTCCTTTTCTATTTCCCACGTGTTGCCCAGGGGCACCATCCTTCTTAGCAGAAGATGGCCCTGCACACTTGCATCATCACAACCCGCACAGTGGCCTTCCCAACTCCAAACTGATTTGCAGCTGACCAGTAACAGGCTGGAGTTTCCAGGTTCCACACAGCGATCGCCACTCGCTTCTCCAGCCTTAGGGCAGCTCTCATTTTGGTGTCCTTGTGCTGCAGGGTGGGGGCAAGCTGCACATAGAGTACAAGGAAGGTGGCTTTGTGCATACGAAAGTTCTGCAGCAACTGCTTGTCATCCCATACCTGTATCATAATCGGATCCCACCACTCGGTGCTTGTTTCCTGAGCCCAATAGTGAAGGTCCACCATGTGCAGCTGCTCCTTGATCAGCCACCTTGTGTTCACAACGCTTATCACAGACTGTTGAGCATGCTCTAAGACAGAGATGGCAGGCGCAAAGTTTACAGAGGCAGTTGAAAAATGGCACGAAACACAGTCAGAAGCCCTTGGAATGATGGATGGAGAAAACTGCGTTATGGGATGGTGATTCCACCCGCACAATGGACTGCGATCCATTCCCAGAACTCGTAGCAGGAGAAGGTGGCGAGTAGCACAGTGGGATAGCTACCCACCATGCACTGCTCTCTCTGCTAGAGCATGAACTGTGCACACACCCCATTGACACAAGGAGCATTGTGTGAACATGCACGAGCTCTGTAATTACAGTGGGTTATTATCATCAATGTAACTTAAGTCGACTTAACTCTGTAGAGTAGATGTGGCCTTAGTTTGTTTTTACATAAACTGATTCCTAATCAATTTAGGCTAAACTGACCTGGTTTAAACTGAAATGTCCTCACAGGGGCTTGCACTGCTTTAACTAAACCGATTTAAAATCACCCCTTTACTTAAATTGGTGCAACTTTCTCATGTGCATAAATTTCCATGTGGAAACTGGGTGGGAGGTAATACAGCTGCTGCTGTAAAGTTGGGCCGGGGAGCAGCCAATGGCTGTGTGGCTTCCTTTGTAACCATGCTGCCAGTGGAAAGGGAAGGGAGCAGAGACAGCTGCTCTGTAGTTATTTTCTGTTTCTAGCCCAAAGTCTTTAAGGAAGAGGCGTGGGAGGGGGAGCTCCAAAATCCATTGCACCCTGAGAAAATCCCTTCAGCAGACAGCATGTTTCAAGGAAAACTCAGAGGGGAATCTTACAGAGTTGCCTTCCCCTCCTCAGGCCCTCTCTTGCAGGTTTTCCACAAGAGAGGGCAATCTGGTCCTAAAACACCAAGGAGTCATTTGATCTCACCAATTATAAATAAGTCTGATGAGAGTGGACAAGGGCTCTGTTGTGATAGATACATCAGTGCTAATTATCAGTCACAATTGTCCCCTATCACCCTAGTGTATTTTGTGCAGTATAATTATACCACTAAGCAGAGCTGATATGCAGTTTGAAAGAACTTACAATATATTCATGTGAGTGCCAGCTTCCCTCGAGTAACTTTTCCAACTGTTACCCTGGAAGAAGAACTCAGCAGTTTGGGTGGTCTTGCCTACATTCTGCAATACAAGCCTTGCGAGCAGCCTGGAAAATGGTCTCTCTAACCAGACCACTGGCTCCTTTTCTCGGCCTGTGGTCACAGAAGCCTCTGGAAAATGGATTGGAGGACAAGAGGCAGTCTTGTTAATGGGAAACATCTGAAGTATTTGAGTGCTGGCTTGCATTCCATAGACTAAATGTTGCCTCATTTAGAAAAAAACAATAGAACTACAATTTTCATTCATTTGGTTAAATGAACATACACAATTTTCTTTGTGGCAGCAAAGCCAAGTTTGCCATGGGTTAGTGCTGTTGTTAGGGGTGGGTAGCCACAGCCTGTGGCATAAAGGGGTTAAAGGTACGTATATGCTATTTTAAGTTTGTCACTTCCAGCTGTTAATAAATGGTCTAGTTGATTGCTCAACCACACTTTGGTTCATTATGAAATATATTCCAGAGACCAAATAAACAATATCAGTCAGGTTTATTGCAATAAGCCAATAATAATATCATATAGGGAAAAGGTTCTATATGGTACTAGTCTTCAGGAAGCCATCTTGTTCAGCAGTGTTACGTTCACCTTATGCAGAAGGTGAGCTCCCAAAGTTTCACAGTTCAGTTAGGACTAGTTATAAGATATTTTACAAGTTATAAAACTCTTTACACATCTCTGAAGCACAACCCATCCGTGCATCCCAGTTCCTTGACTTGTTGCTCTGTTCCTTTCCTTATCTTTGTTTTGGATACTAGCGCTGCAAGTGTTGTCTGTGACGGTACCACCCTCACTTGTACGAAGACAGAAAAAAATGTATCTGTTTATGCCAAAAGCTGAGCTGTACTATTGCAGGGTATTGTGGGGTGTAGTTTAGCATGAGTGAACAGAACTCTAAGAAGAACGTAGGCCAGTTCCGCTCTTATAACTGCCAGACATTTGTATAATGCAGAGATCGGCAACCTTCGGCACGCGGCCCGTCAGGGAAATCTGCTGACGGGCTGGGGCGGTTTCTTTACCTGCAGCGTTCAGCTGATTTTCGCTCCCACTGTCCGCAGTTTGCCGCTCCAGGCAATGGGGGCTGCAGAAAGCAGCGGCCAGCACATACCTCGGCCCATGCTGCTTCCTGCAGTCTCCATTGGCCTGGATCAGCCGGGGGGAGCTGCAATCAGCCAAACGCTGCAAGTAAACAAACCGTCCTGGCTTGCCAACGGATTTCCCTGATGGGCCGCATGCCAAATGTTGCTGGTATAATGTGTTATATGCTAATCTAACATATGTTTTAGGTAACAGGTCCCCACTTGTCACTCTATTGTTATATCAGGGCGACACCTTTGCTAAATTAATATATGACGCAGAGATAAGAACTTTTGTTTGGAACTTATACTCTTTTAGCAAAATGTGTAAGAGGCTGTATGTAATTAGTACAATTAAAACTAAATATTTTTTGTAATACAAGCAAAGCTTTAAATGCAACTTCTATCCTCGCGTGATAAATTATTTTGAATTTATTTTGAAAACATGGATTTAAGCATTATTATAGTCTGACCCATAATGCTACCTAAATGAGGAGTAAAACAGAAATTAGTGACATTACAAGCGAGGTAAATTTCTTGTAATTAGTTACTACACAGGTCCATCCATATTAGAAGTTACCTTTACTGCTGGTTGTCACTAGTAAGCTTTGCCAGGCAGGAGACAGGAGCAGCTAGCTTCTGTGTCTCATTGTACTAGTCTGAGTCATAGTGGCCACACACTGGAGTCTCTGTGTTATAAGTATCACATTGGCATACATATCAATATCCCTTAGTGGAACATCAAACCATGTGTGGTATTCTTTAGGTTTGCATTACTGAGTGATACACCAGTAGTTGAGGTAGATCCCAACGTTCCTTGGAGATGCTATCCATTTGGTAGCAATTAAACATTAGTTAAATATTTGAAAGCATGAATTTTAATAACCAATACTTCTTTTTTAAACATAGCACAAAGGAAAAGAGTATAAAGTTAAAGCAAAATGAAATTTAAATGTAGGTTTATGCAAACACTTTGAGGGTAATAAGCTTTCATGACATTTGCTTGTGCTTGTCAGTATTCTGGACAGCCTGTGTCCCCTGGCTGACAGTCCAAACTAATGATGGCTTCTCACCTTCTGGGAGTAGAGGACAATGGTGAATGCCAACAATAGTTAAAACCTAGACTTGGGGCTGTTATCAAGGCAGATGGTTCATCTTGTACAGCAACATATGACCATGGATCTGGCCAACTAAAGTTAGGTATGAGCTTGTGCAGGGTGCAAGACATCAGACATCTGGGTCTCGTCAGTGGGGAGACAGTTTATTCACAGCAACAATTATGTCCTAATTTTTCTGGGCACTAAAGGGGCCTGTTACTACTAGTTAAAGGACCAGCAGCTGTTGCTGTAGCAGGAAATCATGGTACAGACCATGGAACAGTGTACTCATTGAAGGCGCATCCCCTCATAGCTGGGCATGGTGTAGTGGCTCTTCTCCTATTTGGCACCCTCTGCTGACTGATGCTCTGGCCCCACAGTGGACTGCCTCTTCCTGTGTCTTGGCCCTCCAGCCTAGTCACTTTGGGTATATCTACACAGCAAGTAGACACCTGTGGCTAACCTGAGGCAGCTGACTCGGGCTAAGGGGCTGTTTAATTGCAGTGTAGACTTCCAGGCCTGGGCTGGAGTCCAGGTTCCAGGATCCTGCGGGGTGGGAGGGTCCCAGAGTTCAGGCTTCAGCCACAGCCTAGAAATCCACACTGCAATGAAACAGCCCCACAGCTGGAGCCCCACGAGACTGAATCAGCTGCCCTGAGCCAGCCCTGGGGTTTTCTTTGCTGTGTAGACATATCCTTTTAGTCCAGCCTCTTCCAGGGAAACTTGAGTCCAACACACCACTGGCCTGGCAGCACCACAGCAGGGTTTGGTCCAGCCTCAGGCTTTTGGGCCTGCCAGCCACTTGCTTTAGGGTCTTCACACCCCAGTCCTAACTGGGCCAGTAGGGGAACCCAGATCTGCCCTCTACACTGAGTTCCAGCCCAGGGACCCTGTATGAAGCAGAAGAGAAGTTTGTTTAGACCCTCTGCTGGATCCTTGGGCTGCTTCCTACTGTGGCTGGCAGCTAGGACTTCCTCACAGTCTCTTCCCCAACTGACTCTTCTGCTAATCCCAAAACAAAGAGGATCCGGACTAGTTATGAGAAACAACAGAACGGCTGCACCAGGCCTACCTGTCCCAAGGAGGCTCTGACCCTTAGGAGTCTCTAGTTAGGCCCTGCCCCAGCTGATCCTTCCAGGCAGCTTCAAGCAGTCTCTGGTTAGACTCTGGCCCCAGCGAGGCCTTCCTTCACAGGGCTCTCTCACAAGGTCGCTCTCTCCCAATCAGTCACCATTGACCTGGGTTTTCCTCTTTTATCTCCTCCCCCCAGGCGTGACACTTTACACATGTGTAATGGCGTGGGGCTGACTAGGCTTACAGGCTCTCATTAACCCCTTCTTGGTCAGTGTGTGGTCCGTATACCCCATCTCCAGACATTTCAGTAAAGGCAGAGACTCAAGTTCAATGAACCCTGTGTTCACTTTCTGCACTATGGGGCTAGAACCTGTGGGTTCAGATGAAGTCCTACTGTTGGATCTAGAAATGGGAGCGCTGCACTTCTACTGCAAATAGTTGCCCTACCTCATCCTTCCAGCAACTGTTAGGCCCCATCCCAAAGTTACCTCCGTAACCTGTCTGCCCTCCTTTCCAGTTCTCCTCTTGTGAGGGCGCTTTCATTATTGCCTTTTACTCCTGTTTTTCTTCCCTCCTCTGTTCCAATCTGGTTGGCTGTCAGAAACGTTACCTCTCATCTCCCCCATCCAGTCATCATACATAGCCCATTAGTGCTTCCTGGAGCATTGTGCTGACCCTGCACTGTGAGCATCATATTAGAACTCCATTTCCTGCAATGCCTGTTCGCTGATGGCAACTTGTCCAAAGTTAGGAATTGCAGCTCCTCATCTGTATTACATCCTGTCACCAGTGTCTCCAATCCAAGATGCTGGCTGCAGCCTCTTCATTTTCCTCCACAGTTGGAAGCTGTGACCGGTTTTTCTTTTACAAATACTTGCTCTGCTCTTGGGTTTAAATGCTCAAAAAAATCTGTGACCATCCAGTCTAATTGAGCAGTCTGGCTTTAATAAACAAAGGCCACCATTTTCAAATGGGGCTGTCTAAAGTTAGACTCTTCATCCATTCTTAGCCCCCTAAATAAGTGGCCTGATTTCCAGATGTGCTAAGCGCCTACAGTTCCCAGTCACTTTAGTGGGAATTGAGGGGGGTCAGCATCCCACAGGATGAGACCCTAAATAACCTTTCTGACAGCACCAAAGACATTCCTTCAGGGATCTTAAGTTTGCAGCTGTCCCACTCTATGGAAAAAAAGGGAGATATATAAACCTTTGGCTCTCACTGAGCTACATGGTGTTGGAAGGAAACATTATGCTCTCCTAGAACTGCTAAACAATGACACATACTTGTCTCTTGGGTGAGCTGAGTTCACTCACACATTTGCCTGATTAGCAGTGGCCAGTTACTTGAACATTATATAACTGTTAATGTGCTAATACACACAGTCCTAGACTGAATTGGTTTAGACCAGTCGATGGCTAAACCCGCTTTCATTTAGCTGACCTCATTGTAGCCTGCAAAAGGCTTTGAGTTGCCTCAAAGCCTGATGTCCCAACAAACACCCTAAGCAGCACTGAGGGCTAGAGTACTGTCTAGGTGTGTCTGAACATGTCTCCAGCTAGTGGCTGGCCCACACAGAGGCTTAAAGCCTGCTAATGGCTTTTAGCTCAGGTAGAGGAGCCCTGGGGTTTTTCAGTGCTAATGGTTTTGGGTTCTGCTGATAATCCATGGGAGGGCTGGGGACAGTTATCATAGGTGCACAGTTAAACAACAGACAGTGGGGAGCCTTGAGTAACAGTCACAGAAGCTCACTCTGACAGTACTGGTAGGTGTAACAGTAGCTGTGACTTGTTACAAATGTTTGATCTTTGTGTAGTTTCTTTTTTGGTTTGTTTTTCATCATTATACACAGTTCCTTCATGCAGTCAATTTGAGGAAGTTAACTTCCCTTGGCCAAACTATCACCATTAGACCATGGCCCCACCCCTCCTCTCCACCTGTGCTCCACTCCAAGGTCCCACCCCCAGCCTTCCATGCAGCCTCTTTCCCCCAAGGCCCTGACCACTGCTCACTCCTTTCTGCCCCCTCCCCGCCCCGTTCTCCCACCTGCTGCTTGCTTCTCTTTGCCTCCTGCCCCTTGGGGGGGCAGAGCACAGGTGAAGTCGGGAT
Source organism: Lepidochelys kempii (assembly GCF_965140285.1). NCBI lineage: Eukaryota > Metazoa > Chordata > Testudines > Cheloniidae > Lepidochelys > Lepidochelys kempii. The sequence continues at coordinate 206,519,608 of NC_136380.1, read as the reverse complement.
GGGGCCTCAGGGCAGAGCAGGGGGTGGGGCTATGGTCCAGGCGCCGGGCCCCACAAAAGGTTACTTGAGCCCTGCCACTAGCATGAGTCTCAACATGTCGTTGAAGCAATAACCTCAGGAGGGTTTCTTTGCAGCAGCAACACTGGCTGAGCACCTCCTCCCCGGAGCATTCAGGGTATGTCTGTGCTGCAATGTAAGCCCAGGGTTAGTAGAATTTGAGTTAGCAGACATGGGGTTTGTTCACCTAGAGCTCAAACATCTCTACTCATTTGTAACCCCAGGTTAGGAGTTGTTGACCCCTGGATCTCAACCTGGGGCTCCAGTGTCTACACTGCATTTTGCAAGCTGGAGTCAAACCAGCCATATCCCAGGCTTCCTAGCGTTCTTCCAAAATGTAGCTGCTCTAGCCCTTTTTTTGTGGGGCAGTGTGGGAAAACCTGACTGTCTCCCAAACCTGACTGTCCTGAGGACAAATAAAATTGGCCTGTGGAATACTTCTGGCAGAGTCCCAGAGCATAAGTCCAGTGGGACTGCATCTACACTGCAAAGCAATAGGGCTTGAGCCCTGGGGTCCTCGCATGACAAAGGCTCAGCCCCTCCACACCCGCAGGATGCTGGGACATTAAATCCAAGTCCTGGGTTAGTGCAGTTTGCATGTAGATGAGAAGGGGGTTTAGGCTTGAACCTGAGTTCAAACCTGTGCTTATGTTGCAGTGTAGACATACCCTTAAATAGCACTTCAGCTGTGGCTGCAAGCTGCATTGAAGTGGCACAAAAGGAGAAGTGATGCCACGGGCGGGAAAGGAGGCCAGATTATTGGGGAGGGAGATTCAAATCATTTTCTCAGCTCCAGTGGGAGTGGAAGAAAATTAGACCATTTCGGAGGTGGCAACTCATGGCGAGTGAGAACAGCATCACATAGCATAATCACAACAGCTTTGGCTTTTCCTTTCAGAGATGGACTACACTAGACCTTGGGGTGGCTGAAGTCTTTGGCAAAGCAGCTTTGCTCAATGCACAATCTTATGTTAGTTGCCGGCAGAGCCATTTTTCTTTTGTTACTGTGTTCACCAGGCTCTTGCATTCTATAAAAGGACAAATGTACAAGCCCACACTTCACCCAACTAGCTCTCTGACACAGCATCTAAGAGCCACAAGCACCAATAGCAGAGCCATTAGCAAAAACCTTCGTCTGGTTAAGGGGGTTATTTTTTCCCCTTGTACCTGTAACCCTTCTGCCCGTCAGAGTTGTCAGCAACAAGGGCCGGGTTCAATATCTAGGGGATCCATTCCAAAAACACAATGCAAACTAGCTCGAGCCCCCACCCAGTGACCTGGGACAAATATATACCACCCCCGCTGGGCGCCTCCAAGAGGCAATACTTCCCCTCTCGCAAGCACATAGTCTGAGTGTAGCAAAAAGCCTTTTAATAACAGAGAGAAACAATGTGGCATTATGTTGGGGAAACACCACCAACAGGATTCATAACACAACCCATGAGCAAAAAACCCACCCCAAGCAAATTGGGGCATGCCCTTTTCCCTTTTGTTCTTGAGTCCAGCAACCCCAAATCACCCAAAGTCCCAAAAGTCCAATGACCCAAAAGTCTCTGTCCTTGGTCAGGGCATCCCCAGAGTTCAAAAGTTTATCTGCAGAGCTTTACCTCCCAACCTGGGTGGAGATGGGGGCGGAGGTAAGAGGCACCTTACGTGATCTGAAGCTGACCGTCCCACAGCTCCATAGGCCTTCGCTCCACTCCGCCAGCCACCCCACAAACTGCTTCACTCAGCTCTGCGGCCCACACACAGCTCCCACCGTCCCACAAACTGCTCCGCATCCCACCAGCAGCTCCCACTGTCCTATGAACTGCTCCACCAGCCTGTCCACAAGGCACTCCAGCCATCCCGCAAACTGCTCCACAATATATCTTCAGGCTCCCTCACTACTTAACACAAGGCTCAGTGATTTCAGCTCTTAGTCAGTTCAGCTCTTTGGTGAATTCAGCTTGTAGTAGGGGAGCCTCAGTGCTGGTGCACCATTAGCCTAAAGTGACCTCAGCAGCCTGTAACTAGACTTCTAATGAAATCAAAATTAGCTCTGATATTCCACAGTGGAGAGAGGAGGAAGTGCAATTAGCATGTAAGGCCCTCACCCAGGGGCCCATGCCACCAAGTATTAATACTTGTCCCCAGCCTTTCTCCAGTCACAGAGTTTTGGAACCCATGACCCTTGCCTAGTGAGTACTACTTAGTTGATGGTGAGTCCCTCCAGCATAACAAAAGGCCAAGTACAGTTCCAAGCACAGTTCCCATAATCAGGATAATAACAATTTATTCTTCCTGCCCCAATAACAGAGACACTGGGGATCTCACAGCAGCCAAAGTGACCACTTGGGCAGCTATGGCCTCATTCTAGGCGGGGTGGGTGTGCCTATGCAAATGAGATCGGCCCCTGAAGTTCTTTTCCACAACTTGCCACACCTCACCACCAGATGTCAGGGTGGAGCTCATCCTGACACTGCTTACATATCAAAACAGGAGGTCAGACTTTAGCATCCTGATGGGAGATGCCTGACTATTCTGCTGACCATACCTTTCAAATGGCAAATGTGACAACAGCAGCTGGCAGTGTGATACATGGCGGATATGTGGAACATTTGTATTTTGTTGCAGATCACACCACAACTGACAGATTATAGTAGATTTAAAATCTGTTTTAAAAGATGTTTTCTTGTTGTATGAATTAAATAAATCAGTTGTTTTAAAAGAACACTGGACAAACCAGAAATTTTATGATATGCAATCATAAGGATGGCTGTATGGATTCACAGCAGGGTTTGAACCCCTCACCACAGACCCCTTCTGCTTGTGCCAAAGGAGGAATTTTTACCATATATGAGAACTACAATTTGTCCATGTGTTATACAATTATTTGCTAGTCAGCAACACAATGTTGGGAATAAGGATTTCTGCGATCTACTCCTGCCCCTGGAAGGGGAATGTGGTCTAGTGGTTAAAACAGTCCTTACATACAGGCGAGCTAAGTACATTATTTTAGCAGACTTACTCTGAGAGGCTGAGGGGGGTCAAACTTGGGCCTGTCCTAATAGAATCTTGGAATCTAATCTACTAGAAGTGACCTTATGCAACCTCTCAACTAACTTATTTGTAAAATGAGCGGGTGTGGGAAATGATCCTGATCGTCTACCTAAGGCATGAGTATAAAGTCATGTTTAATAAAAAGTGCTATGAAGCACACAAAAATATAAACAGCAATGTGTAGAAGAAGTGAGCTTAGAGCTTCTCACTGCCAGCGTAGAAAGCCTTTTGATAACCTACTGAGTGTGAGAAAGGGGAACAAATGAATACACACCCACCCCTGAAACACGGAATGTTCCACAAAATCTAGAACAGTTGAGTGGTTTGCTGCTGACTTGCTGTAGCAACCAGAGCAGGTAGATCTCATTAGCTCTAGCCAGGGGCTGGGAGGTGTATGGGCCCGTGGTGCCCGGGATCCAGGAATATTCAGGGCTGGGGGCCCTGCTCCACCAATGTTTGGAGCTGGGTCTCTCCCCTGGCCCTGCCTGGAGCATCCCCCCCCAGAGCATCCCCCCGAGCACCCCTACCTGCTGGCGCTGGCTGCTGCTGCTGCTGCCTCAGGCTATAGCGCAGCACAAGAGCAGCACTGGCGGCGGGCGGAAGCAGCTGACGGCTGCTGCACCTCAGGAGGGGGAGGAGGAGGAGGAGGAGGAGGGGGAGGCACACACATGCTCCCCTCCCCCGGCACCCACCAGGAGGAGACCTCGAGGGGGCTTCCTGCGGGAGACGTCTGGAGTGGACCTCACTCACCTGAGCAGCTGCTGGGGCTTCAGTGAGTGTTTGACCCTGTGATCCCCGCCCCGCAGCCACCACTCCTGCCCAACGCTGGGCAAGGGGCAGCCCCATCCCCTACCCCCAGTGAGGCTATGGTGAGGGGCAGCAGGGGAGGAAGGAAGCCACGTGTGATGGCAGTCCCCTCCCCGTGAGCGCCACACACCCCTGCCCCCTTCCAGAGCCTGCACCCCCACCCCTTTCCCACCCCACCCCCCTCCAATCCCCAAACTCCCTCCCAGAGCCTGCACCCCTCACCCCCTCCTGCACCCCCTGCCCCAGCCCAGAGCCTGCGCCCCCACCCCACCCCCTCCAATCCCCAAACTCCCTCCCAGAGCCTGCACCCCTCACCCCCTCCTGTACCCCCTGCCCCAGCCCAGAGCCTGCACCCAGCACCCAAACTCTGTCCCACAGCCTGTACCCCCACCCCCTTCCCACACACCCCTCCTGCACCCAAACTCCCTCCTACACCCCCACCCCTTGCCCCAGCCCAGAGCCTACACCCAAACTCTGTTCCAGAGCCTACACCCCCTCCCTCCACACCGCCTCTCATCCCCAAACTCCCTCCCAGAGCCTGCACCCCTGATCCCCTCGTGCACACCCACCCCCTGCCCTAGCCTGGAGGATGCATCCAGCACCCAAACTCCATCCCAGAGCCTGCATCCCCACCCCCTTCCTACACACCCTCTCCTGCCCCCAAACTCCCTCCCAGAGCCTGCACCCCTCACCCCCTGCCCCAGCCTGCACCCAGCACCCAAGTTCCATCCCAGAGCCTGCACCCCAGACCATAGGCACCGACTCCGTGGGTGCTCTGGGGCTGGAGCATCCACGGGAAAAATTGGTGGGTGCTCTGCACCCACCGGCAGCTCCCCACCCCTCCCCTCCGCCCTAGCTCACCTCCGCCTTCGCTCCGCCTCTGCCCCGAGCGTGCCGCTGCATCCTGCTTCTCCCCCGTCACTCCCAGCGCTGGTGCTGCGAAACAGCTGTTTCGCTCAGCAAGCCTGGGAGGGAGGGGGGAGGAGGGGGAACACGGCACGCTTGAGGGAGGAGGCGGGGCTGGGGTGAGGATTCGGGGAGGGGTCCAATGGGGCAGGGAGGGGCAGAGTTAGGGCGGGGACTTTGGGGTGGGGGCAGTGCGCGAGCAGAAAAATGTTGGTGCCTCTGCCCCAGAGTCCATCCCAGAGCCCAACCTCTCAACCGTCCTACACCCCAATCTCCTGCCCCAGCCAGGGCCTGCAGGTCAGACCTTCTCCCCCGACCCAAACTCCCTCGCAGAGCCTTAGGCAGGTGCGGGGCAGAGTTCGGGGGGGGAGGGGGCAGGCTCTGGGCATTCTGGGCACCACCAAAATTTCTACAAACCTGCCACCCCTGGCTCCAGCTAAGGCATATAAAAGGCTGGGAGTCTTTCAGAGGCTAAAAGAATAAACTCTAAGAACAGTCAGCTCAGGAGAGAGGCTGGAGATAAAGTGTCAGATTTTTAGAGGCATTAGGTGCCTAAAGATACAGCAAGGTGCCTAGTGGGAGTTTTGAAAGTATCAGTGAGTCAATCAAATATATCAACCACTAACAAATGCATTTTACATGGACCACATTACTTGCAGTGCCAGACTGATAATAAAAGGGCAGACAATGCCCCCAATAAAACCTGTTAAAATGAAGACATCTGCTGTGCACAGAAAAACAATCACTCAATCTTGTTGAAAAGAATAGATTGCGCATGCCCTTAAATACAGCATTAGAATCATAGAATCATAGAATATCAGGGTTGGAAGGGACCTCAAGAGGTCATCTAGTCCAACCCCCGGCTCAAAGCAGGACCAATCCCCAATTAAATCATCCCAGGCAGGGCTTTGTCAAGCCTGACCTTAAAAACTTCTAAGGAAGGAGATTCTACCACCTCCCTAGGTAACGCATTCCAGTGTTTCACCACCCTCCTAGTGAAAAAGTTTTTCCTAATATCCAACCTAAACCTCCCCCACTGCAACTTGAGACCATTACTCCTTGTCCTGTCCTCTTCTACCACTGAGAATAGTCTAGAACCATCCTCTCTGGAACCACCTCTCAGGTAGTTGAAAGCAGCTATCAAATCCCCCCTCATTCTTCTCTTCTGCAGACTAAACAATCCCAGTTCCCTCAGCCTCTCCTCATAAGTCATGTGTTCCAGACCCCTAATCATTTTTGTTGCCCTTCGCTGGACTCTTTCCAATTTATCCACATCCTTCTTGTAGCGTGGGGCCCAAAACTGGACACAGTACTCCAGATGAGGCCTCACCAATGTCGAATAGAGGGGGACGATCGCGTCCCTCGATCTGCTCGCTATGCCCCTATTTATACATCCCAAAACGCCATTGGCCTTCTTGGCAACAAGGGCACACTGCTGACTCATATCCAGCTTCTCGTCCACTGTCACCCCTAGGTCCTTTTCCGCAACTGCTGCCTAGCCATTCGGTCCCTAGTCTGTAGCTGTGCATTGGGTTCTTCCGTCCTAAGTGCAGGACCCTGCACTTATCCTCATTGAACCTCATCAGATTTCTTTTGGACCAATCCTCCAATTTGTCTAGGTCCCTCTGTATGCTATCCCTGCCCTCCAGCGTATCTACCACTCCTCCCAGTTTAGTATCATCCGCAAATTTGCTGAGAGTGCAATCCACACCATCCTCCAGATCATTTATGAAGATATTGAACAAAACCGGCCCCAGGACCGACCCCTGGGGCACTCCACTTGACACCGGCTGCCAACTAGGCATGGAGCCATTGATCACTACCCGTTGAGCCCGACAATCTAGCCAACTTTCTACCCACCTTATAGTGCATTCATCCAGCCCATACTTCTTTAACTTGCTGACAAGAGTACTGTGGGAGACCGTGTCAAAAGCTTTGCTAAAGTCAAGAAACAATACATCCACTGCTTTCCCTTCATCCACAGAACCAGTAATCTCATCATAGAAGGCGATTAGATTAGTCAGGCATGACCTTCCCTTGGTGAATCCATGCTGACTGTTCCTGATCACTTTCCTCTCATGTAAGTGCTTCAGGATTGATTCTTTGAGGACCTGCTCCATGATTTTTCCGGGGACTGAGGTGAGGCTGACTGGCCTGTAGTTCCCAGGATCCTCCTTCTTCCCTTTTTTAAAGATTGGCACTACATTAGCCTTTTTCCAGTCATCCGGGACTTCCCCCGTTCGCCACGTGCTTTCAAAGATAATGGCCAATGGCTCTGCAATCACAGCCGCCAATTCCTTTAGCGCTCTCGGATGCAACTTGTCTGGCCCCATGGACTTGTGCACGTCCAGCTTTTCTAAATAGTCCCTAACCACCTCTTCCTCCACAGAGGGCTGGCCATCTATTCCCCATGTTGTGGTGCCCAGCGCAGCAGTCTGGGAGCTGACCTTGTTTGTGAAGACAGAGGCAAAAAAAGCATTGAGTACATTAGCTTTTTCCACATCCTCTGTCACTAGGTTGCCTCCCTCATTCATTAAGGGGCCCACACTTTCCTTGGCTTTCTTCTTGTTGCCAACATACCTGAAGAAACCCTTCTTGTTACTCTTAACATCCCTCACTAGCTGCAACTCCAGGTGTGATTTGGCCCTCCTGATTTCATTCCTACATGCTCGAGCAATATTTTTATACTCTTCCCTGGTCATATGTCCAACCTTCCACTTCTTGTAAGCTTTTTTATGTTTAAGATCCGCTAGGATTTCACCGTTAAGCCAAGCTGGTCACCTGCCATATTTACTATTCTTTCGACACATCGGGATGGTTTGTCCCTGTAACCTCAACAGGGATTCCTTGAAATACAGCCAGCTCTCCTGGGCTCCTTTCCCCTTCATGGGGACATCAAGATCAGTACAGCTGCTATAGCTGGGGAAGGAGAAGGATCTGGAGAAGACACAGTGTGTGTGTGGGGGGAGGATTAAAAGAGGCTGAAATTAAGCAAAAAATTAAACTGAAAAAGGAAAAAATTGTTACATTACAATATTTAACTACGGAAAGCAGAGAACCACATATTGAAAGATGACTTAACTTCAGGGAAGTGATATCAGTGACAGAAAGAAATACACTATAAAAGGGGGGTGTAAATAGTCTAGACTCTATGGTATGTCTTCATTGCAGAGTTAACCCAGGCTCTGATCTGGTTTTACCCCTAAGTCCCCTACCAGTCACACAAAACCCTCTGCCCTGGGTTTGGAAATGCTTTAAACCCAGAGTTGCTGGGGATATACATTAACACCCAGATTCCACTTAAACTCTAACACCCATTTTGCAGAGTGGATGCAGGCTATATTTAACTCAGGGCCTGATCGTCATCCAATGACTTCCCACAATTCCCTTGGGGCCCTATTTTCCTGCCCTTCTACCTACTTCCTTCTGCACCAGCAGTCACCTCCCAGTTTATGTATCAGTGTTTAAACCCTACATTTCATGCATCTTGCTACAGTTCTACACAGTACTTGAACAGAGATGCCATTTGGGAAATCATCCTCCCAGCATGCCAGCTCACCAGAAGCTGACATGAAGGCTCCGGTGAACCTCTCGGGTGAGGTGAGTAAGAAGCCTCATTTGGGGAGATACACCAGAAATCATCACGTCTAAGCTGGCAGAGGAGGGGATTCAGGGATAGCAAGTCACTGCAGGGAAAGAATCAAAAACCTAAAGAGCATATACCACAAGGCCAAAGACTCTAGTGGACAGTCCAACAACTATCAACCTGCCCCTACCACAAGGAGTTTGACCAGGTACTTTGTGCTGCTCTGGAGCTCCATGCTGTGCTGGACAGGCTTTTGAAAGCAGTTGGTGATATTACTGGACTAGGGGCTCGTGAATGAGAGGAGCCAGAAGAGACCCTGAGGGAAGATAATCCAGAGGAGATGGGATAGATCCATGGGACAGATGAACTAGAGGAGATGGGACAGATATTTACTGCTTTGGGGCCCAGCCATTATGAACTCAGCCCAAAGTCCCAGGAACTTTTTGGGATGGAGGCAGAGGACTAGCCAGGAGAGGAAGCAGCATCACAATAGCTGGGTAAGATGCAACTGCCATCATTGTTATGGGAAAGATGGGCACTACATTAGCCTTTTTCCAGTCATCTGGGACCTCCCCTGATCACCATGAGTTTTCAGAGATAATGCCCAATGGCTCTGCAATCACATCCGCCAACTCCTTTAGCACTCTCGGATGCAGCACATCCGGCCCCATGGACTTGTGCTCGTCCAGCTTTTCTAAATAGTCCCGAACGACTTCTTTCTCCACAGAGGGCTGGTCACCTCCTCCCCATGCTGTGCTGCCCAGTGCAGTAGTCTGGGAGCTGATCTTGTTCATGAAGGCAGGCAAAAAAAGCATTGAGTACATTAACTTTTTTCAGGCCCTAGCTATCAGAGGGATGCTTGCTGGTTGCCTGTACTGGGCATGTAAACCAGCACTGTATTTGACTCTTTCCTGGCACAAGCTTTCCCTCTTCTCCTCACACATGTTCAGCAGTGAATGACAGGCCCACATAACATGAATGGCATTGGACACACTGGCATCCAAAGAGGGGAACAAGCAGCACCATCTCACATTCAGTCGGCCAAATGCAGACTCCATCCCCGGCCTGCAACTGTTCAGGGTGGAATTAAGGCACCTTCTGCTGTGTACTCTTAAACGGGGTAAGGTGTCATGAGCCAGGATAGTAGAGAACAGCCTGGGTACCCTAAAATGACTGTGGGCACACACACATCCCATGGATATTCATATTACTGTGAGGAAATAAAGTCCCTTCTTGTCCAATTTTGAAGATGCCAGCTCTCCAGAGTACCCTAGAGTCATGCATCCTCCCCGTGCATCGGGCATTGGTGTTTATGAACTTCCCTCAGTGGTCGACCAAGGCCTGCATAATGAGGGAGTTGTAGCCTTTCTGGTTGACGTACCCATGTGCAGCTTGAGGGGGCAAGGGCAGACAGGGGGCACATGTGTGCCATCAGTGGCCCCTGCACAGTTCAGAAATCCATTAAGTCAAAGCCAGCTACTAGCAATCTTCACCACCTGTAGGGTAAATCACATCACTAATTGTCTTGCAAACCTCCATCACCACAGCAGTGACAGTTGCCTTGTCAACATCACTCTTACTAGCCATGGACCGGTAGCGATCTGGGGTAGCCAGTGCCAGTTTGTAGATGGCTATAGCAACCTGCTTCTGTATTAGTACCGCCTCCCTCATTTGCATATTCTGGCTCTGCGGGATTGGGGAAAGCTCCTCACACAGTTCCATGAAGGTCTGCTTTCTCATGTGGCAGTTCTGGAGCCACTGCTGGTCATCCCAGGTCTACATGATGATGTAATTCTACCACTTTGGCTTTGTGATCCTGTTCCAGAACTGCCGGCCAGCAAAGGGGGAATCCATAGCTATTAAAACCTGCATAAGCTGTCCCCACTACACTATATCTGTATGCAGCCTGTGTGATCTCAACAGGGCCTGCCATTGCCTTCTCAGGGAGGCAAACCACCTCCAAAATACCCTCCACCATCTTTCATGCCCTTCATTTTCCTGCTGTTGCCAAAATGAGAGTTGCATTAGTGCCAACACCTAGAAGAGGCCATTGTTCTGAGCTGGCTCCATGCCTTAGCACCAGTTGGAACGAAAGCTGCAGACAGGAATCTAGAGTGTGGGAAGCCGGAAGTGCTGCACTTTACTGAGTTGTCAGGCTAAGAACACTTCCACCTTGCTGCCTAGGAAGGACAGTCAAGTTCTCTCATAGTACACTGTGAAACAATCCATAGAGCAGCACAGTTTAGTGCAATATTAAGACCCATAGAATATGCCCCTACAGGTCCTAGTGCCTCACCTGGGCTATTGCAGCACCAGTGTGGATGTGGCTACACAGGTATCATTCAAGTGTGATGTAACAGGGTGGATGATCACACCCAGACTATGCTAACACAGGTGCCGAGACCTGGGTACCCAATCCTGGAACACTCTGGAGTGAAGGCATACTCCATGAGACACAGAGAGCCTCATTTACATGTCTCAGAGTTCCAGTCTGGTTCCTGTCCTGGGGAAGCATAGCTATATGCTGTCCCTTCCTCAGGATGGCTTGTAGGGTTATAATCCAACCCCTAAAAAGTTCATTTGCTAATTCAGGATAACACAAATACCTCCACTTGTGCACAAAATGTGCCCCCTAACTACAACCATAAACATCAGCTATGGAAAAAACAATCCACAACACCATATTTCCTCATTACATCATCTAAACAACACTGTTTCAAATTTCAGAGTAACAGCCGTGTTAGTCTGTCTTTGCAAAAAGAAAAGGAGTACTTGTGGCACCTTAGAGACTAACCAATTTATTTGAGCATGAGCTTTCGTGCTGTAGCTGTAGCTCACGAAAGCTCATGCTCAAATAAATTGGTTAGTCTCTAAGGTGCCACAAGTCCTCCTGTTCTTTTTACTATTTCAAATGTTATAAACAGTAACTTCCCAACATGACAAACTATTTCCACTTAAAAAACAAAGAATTCCTTTAATTACCAATCATCCAATTAACCATCAGCCAAAAATGTGCCCCATACACACTAACCATCAGCTTCTGCACAACAGCACCCCAATGCTCCAGACAATTAGAAATCACCCATTTCTAACCACTGCACACAGCCATGGTTAATGTGTGCACGTTTTGTATGGGGGTAGAAGGCAGAGGCATATGTGTGGTGGATCTGACTGAGGTAACGTGGAGAAGATGATATCATGGTTATAGGCTACAAGGGTTTGGGTGAGGACTTAACTCATGATTTCCTGACTCTTTTATAGTTGTCTTGGTAACATATGCCCTGGCCTTGAGCAATATCAACTGGCTTTTAACAATGTTAGTGCTTGGGGAAATATGTACATAATTTGTGGTCCTTTGTGACTCAGATACTATAGCTGTAAGAAGGAGTTTGGATTAATAGCAACAGTGATTGGAAATACTGATGTATTTAATTTTATTTCTGTAGAGGCAATAGCTTTCCTCTCTCTAATGCTTCTGATCCAAACTCTTTGTTATATATACAATACATAAACCACAAGGATTCCTGACTGATTATGTTCTTGAGTACAGTATTTAGCTGTTATGTGCCCCTCACCCATGGTTTGCATTGTTAAATGTTAAGTTTTGAATTTTCAGCTATAGAAGTGAAAAGTATATCAGCGTGCTGTAGTCAGTTATGTGACTGTTATGAGTTTGTTTTCTGTGTGCAGCAGTTTTAAATTTTTAAGGACTATGCTGTCTGTGGAGGCCATCAGCCATTTTCTGTACATTCTATGCAGACTGTGACAGAGAGGTGCACACTGTACTCTCAGTGAGTTTACTTTTGTTCTTTTTTGTTTGTTCTCTTAATCTAAAGCAAATGTCATTTAGACTGAATGTATATGGCTGGTCTTTGTGTATAGAAAAACATAATAGTACCATTATTTATTCCTGAAACATTATTGAGAGCCACAGTAGAGTGTTGAGGGTCTTTGCATTTTTCATACACACCCCTACACCTCCAGACACTCAAGGCCCATATCACAGACACCATCTTTCCACTGTGTTATCTCTGTTAAGCCAAAACATAAAGGAATCGGAGAGAAGGAGGCCATGGCTGGCACTTACTGCACCCCAAGGGTGTAGGCACAGGTGGGTCTGGGTAGTCCACATTCTTCCCCCAATTACCACCAAAGCCTGTGAGTCTGCACCACTGCCGCCATCGAAACTACTGATTCCTCCCTGGAGGAGTCACCACCTCCACTGGAAGAACCCAGCTCCCATCGGTTCCTGTGGGCACACAGCATAAGGCAGAAGGGGGCTTGAGGGCAGCCAGGGGCTGATGCCGGGTTTGTGCCCCAGAAGCTCGAGGCACCTGTACCAGAGCAGCCCTGGTCCCGCTATGTGTGATGTGTGGGCTGAGCCACGCCAGCCATGGGGCCTGAGAGCCACCAGCACCACTTCCTTCCTGGAGAGGCCCTGAGCAGCCATGCTGAATCCAGTCCCTCCTCGACACATGCAGCTAAGGCGTGTGCTGCTACCTGAGCCTGGCTGCTGCTGTCACGTGGAGACCTGAGCCCAGGTGTGAGCAGTGCCAGCAGGCCAGTCGTGGCCTTTGCCTGGGGTGGGGCATTGTAGCCGTTTGCAGCAGTGGAATCTGTGAAGCTGTTTTGCTGCAGGTCGGAAAGCCCGCGAGCATGTGGCGCCGGGCTGGGAGGTGGGAGGGCACTGATCATATTCCTGGAGGTTTCATCACATGACATAATTCTTACTAACATTCCTGGAGACTCCAGGATAAACCCTGGAGGGTTGGCAACCCTACTTGGAGCCCCCACCGCAAGACGTCCGGCATCTCTGGGCCTGGCCCCACAGGGCCTCTTACTTGCAGGGCGGGTGTGACTGCCCCTCTGCCCACCAGGGAGCCAGCAGGAGCCTCCGTGCCCCTGGGGCGCCTCACACCGTGGGTCCAGCTAGCGTGACTGCCCATCTACCAGAAGTTGGGTCTCCCCCACCCCCCCAAATTCAACTCCTAGCTATGTCATTGCTACACCCCCTCTCCCTTTGTGCAGCTCCCACCCACCCAGATCGGAGCAGCCTCGCTTCATTGCTGGGGGAGACACAGGCGAGGACTCATCCCCTGCACCCCGCTTTCTTCCCCCTTCCAGCTGCTCGGCAACTCCCCCCACACCCCTCCCCGGACCGGAGAGCACCTTCCTCTCCTTGTAGGGTTGCCAGGTGTGGTTGGACATGTTCCTGGAAGTCTCATCCCATGACAGCATCTTTAATTAAAGATTCATCTTTAATTCCTGGAGACTCCGGGCCAACCCTGGAGGGGGTTGGCAACGCTGACTCCGTGGCACAGCCTGAAGCCCCCCAGGAGGGGCTGGCAGGCTCGGGAGGGCCTGTGCCTGCACGTTGTAGGGATGCATGGAAAGCCTCCCTCAGCCCCATGGCTCCTAGCCCCATAGCAGCGCTGTGTGCCTCCCACCGAGGGAGCCGGAGCCGGAGGGGAGGAGTCAGCTGCGGCTCACACACGCGCCGCGGGCCCCGGGTTAGCAGCCGCCGGGACGCACATGGGGGGGCGGGGGGAGGAGCGGGTGAAGGGGGCTGGCCGGGGGGGGCGGAGCTGGAGGCAGATGCGGGGAGCAGAGCGCTTCCCTCCCAGCGCCCTGATCAAATTTCCAGAAGAAGAAGAAGGAAAAAGCAGCAAAGGTCCCTTCTCCGCTTCTCGCCCAGCCCGCCCCACTCGCGCCCCTCTGCCCGAGCCACGAGCAACATGGTGAGCGGGGCGGCGGCTGGGGAGGGAGAGGCTGGTGGTAGGAGGGGTGGGGAAGGGGACCTCAGAAGAGGGGATCCTGGGGAAGTTTTCTGGGGCGCCTCTTTCTTTCCCAGCCCCCCCTCACACGCATCTCTCTCTCTCTCTCTCTCTTTTGCAGATTTGGAAAAGTCTCTCGCTTTTTGCCCTTGTGGCCGTCGCCCGGCTGCACGCTGAGGTATGTGCGGGGCTCCGGGCTCCCCTGGGCGCTTTTTACGAGGACTAGATTGCCAGCTCGCGCACGAACACGACATGTTCTTAAGTGTAGCTGCAAACACAGACGAGAGCCCAGGGATAGTTGGGGGTGGCTCGTGTTCGTGGTCCACCGACTTGTGAGCTGTTTTGATCCGCTGCAAAGTTGGGAGCAGAAATCTAGGCAGCGGATGCGCGTGAAAGCAAATGATTGCCTTTACCAGGGGAGACAAAGCATCCAGCGCAGGGGGATTTGGGGAAAGAATAGATGGCGGGGATGGGTATTTGGAGGAAGTAATGGATCTGGGGGGTTCAGAAAAGCGCCCTGGATGATTTACACTTTCCTTCGAGCAATTTAAACAATTAACAGTTTCTCCCTCCAAAGCTTTTCAAGCAGTTTCATTTGGTGAAAAATACACCCACAGTTGGGAAAAGTAATTTTTTTTCCCTTGGGGTGAAAGTTTCAGCATATAAGTGTGAATGGAAATCCTTGTTATGTATTCCTTTGGGAGCTAAAGTTACATCTGTCTAGTTTACTGTTAGTGCGTTTTCATATTTTAAAAAGCTTAACAGAATTTTGTTCCCATGAGGTATATTAGATCTGAAATCTAATTAGACCTCTGCCAAAACCTAAGTCCTGTCGTGTGATCAGCTTGTGTTTATATTACTGCATTTTCATGCTTTCAAGTTTTAAAGTGAGACTGTACTTTTTCTGAACATTTCCTTTTTTACTGCATTGACCTTCTTCAGGAATTAAAAGCCATTAACTCCAAACTCATAAACCCAAAAGTCTGGTGATAGAAAATAAGCGGTATCTGAATTCCCAGTGCTACAGCCTTTGTGAAAGTGAGGTCTGAAACCAACTATTTTATAATTGCAGCAGGAAAATGTGGAAGTGATTTAAAGAAAATGAACTCAAGCTGCACTAGGGAGAGAAACAGAATGTGTGTTTATGAAGAAAAGAGATCCCTGGGGGGGAATTTTCTTTCCACTTGCATTTTATCCCCCTTCACATTTGTTACAGATGGCTAGCCGCACCCTGAAGCATCACAATTTGGCTCTGCCTAAAAATGTATAAACACATCTGATTTCCAACAAAACAGCTGATTTTTTTGCCTCCCATCCATTGTCCTCTCTACCATGGTTATGGCAGAGACAGGATTTAGAATAATACAAAAGATTTTTAAAAACCCAGAAACTAAAGCTCTCCAGTAAACTCCCCCACATATCAGCATCTTGCTGAGGAGATGAAAAATTCAGAGTACTGTGGCATGCCAGGAATGGAGGCGATATGGAAAGGTGATGGGGTCACAGCTAACACTGCCAAACCAGCCTTAGTGCAGCGTCCATGAAAACTGAGAGGGAGTGGATTTGAGCTATAGCATGTATTAACATTTCACATGTGTATGTGCATAATAATACAGTAATACTAGCCTTCTCTTAGTGCCGGACATACTTACACAGTCACTATTTCCATACATCAAGAAGCTGCAATTCAAACAGGAAGCAGTTTTGTTCATCTTCTTAGGCACGTCTACACTTGGAGCTGGGGGTGTGATTCCCTGCTCATGTAACCATACTTGCAATAGCTCTCATCAAGTTAGTGTGCTGAAAAGAGTAGTGTAGCTGTGGCAGCACGAGTTGTGGCAATCAGCGGCATAGACTGTTTGCCTTGAGTACAAACCTCCCCGGATCCTGCAGGTACATACTCGGGGAAGCTAACGCACGCTGCTACTGCGGCTGCCCGTGCTACTGCAGCTACGCTATTGTTTTTAATGCACTAACTTGATGAGAGCTGGCACAAGTATGTCTCTGTGAGCTGGGAATCACGCCCCTAGCTCCCAGTGAAGATGTAGCCACAGGGTAGGTCAACACTAAGGCTATGTCTACACTACCATGGTAAGTTGACCTACACTACGCAACTCTAGCTACGTACCTTAGGTCGAGTTACCGCAGGGTCTACACCACGGGGGGTTGTCGGGAGAAACTCTTCCGTCGACTGCCCGTACTCTACCCCCGACGAGAAGAGTAAGGTGTCGACTGGAGAGCGATCTGCTGTTGATTTGGCGGGTCTTCACTAGACCCGCTAAATTGACTGACAGTGGATCTGTCTCAGAGCATCAATCCCAGCTATAGTGTAGACATAGCCTTAGAGTGGCGTGTAGAGTACAGATAATACATGCCCAGATAGCATGGGTATAAATAGCAGGGTAGATGGTGAGGCACTGCTTAGGTGAGTAGCATAGAGTGCCATACATGCATGACCCCCAGGGTATATATTCTACATGGTTCTCTAGAGTCTAAACACCCAAGCAGTGCTTCCCAAGTCTACACTGCCTTTTTTAGCAGTGTAGTGTCCCGCTGTCGGAGTCTTTCCTCACTGCCTCCCCAGGCCGGAGCCTTCCACGTGTAGGTACACACTGCAGTGAATGTGGACTCAGCCTGCCTACGTCACTATGATGTATAGCTACGTGTACCCTACACGCCGCCACAAGGGTAAACAAGTGTGGACAAGGCCTAAATAATAGTAAACAAACTGTAATTAATTCTGGTCAATGTATAAGTCAAAATCTCTTTGTAAGACGGTGTGCATTGGTACAACTGCAACATAAATGTTAAATAATAACCACGATAGTGGTCTGTGCACAAGAGTAGGAGCTAGTGGATTTGGATCAGGGATGAATTTGGACCCTGATGCCAGCTGTGCTACTAGTATTCTGGGTAGCCCAGGGGTTCTCAAACTGGGGGATCAGAAACCCTCAGAGAGTCGCAAAGTTATTATGTGGGGGGTCATGAGCTGTCAGCCTCTTCTCCAAACCCCGCTTTGCCACCAACATTTATAATGGTGTTAAATATATTAAAACATTTTTAATTTATAAGGGGGGGGTCCACACTCAGAGGCTTGCTAATGTGAAAGGATTTGTAGGTGCCTTAATTTTTTTGATGCCCAAATTTAGGCACCGTAATATCTCTGTGCCTTAATCTTCCCATATATAAAATTGGGATAATAAAAACTTAATGGCCAAAATTTTCAAAACCAGGTTTAAAGTTAGGCTGTTCAGTGGGATTTAGGTATCTGAATAGATGGTTTGATTTTCAAAAGTGCCAGGCACCTTGCATTTCCACTTCAGTCTATGGAAGCTGGTGAGTGCTTAGCTCTTTTGAAAATCAAACCCTTTAGATACCTATATATGACTGGCACACACTATGGGAAATCTTGGCCTACCTGTCTTATGAAGAGCTGGTTGTGTTTGAAGACTAACTAGTTAGTGTTTAGAAAACACTATGAAGTTAAAACCCCTTATCTAAGTGCTATGTATTATTATTATGTCTGTGACATGCAATAATATTGTATAAATATAAGTATGTTTTGTTCTGCAGTTAAGTACACATCATAGAAACATATTGTGTGCCTCTTTTAGATTTCAGAGATGATCACTTCTCTAGCTGTTGTCTGCTTTTGGTGGATTCTGTGTTCAGTGCCATTCAGTGTATTCATAAATTAACACTGGGCATTAAAACCTGTAGTCCCTATGTAGGCAAAATTGCTACTAAGCTCCACTGGAGTATAGGTCTCCCTACCTGTCTAGATTTTTATCCTCTGCTCACCCCAGTGCTATTGTTAGGCCCATTAGTAATCTTCCGTGAGAAGAAATTGCTTCGAAAAAGGTTCCTGGGATTCTTTTGTGAAGACTGAAAAATTGTAGACTTGCCAAACCGTGGGAGATTTTCTTGGCCAAGCTCCGTAACAATCACAAGAGCAATAGATCCTGAGCCCTACCACCCAGATGGAATCCAGCTATCAAGCTCATGTAGTTCTGTTTATCTTTCTCTTCTGGGGTCAGCATCTGGAATCCCCCTCCTGCCCCTGGTCGTGTTGGATGATTCAGTTGGAGGGATCAGGATCTCAGTGCAAGATTTGTATGCTAGTGTCACAGGGGCTGCCATGAAAATAGGCCAGCTATGAACCCAAGCAGTCCCTTTTCTGGGTACAGGGGATGGTTCTGGGAAGCAGAGTTTATAGTAAAAAGAAAAGGAGGACTTGTGGCACCTTAGAGACTAACCAATTTATTTGAGCATGAGCTTTCGTGAGCTACAGCTCACTTCATCAGATGTTTACCGTGGAAACTGCAGCAGACTTTATATACACACAGAAATCATGAAACAATACCTCCTCCCACCCCACTGTCCTGCTGGTAATAGCTTATCTAAAGTGATCAACAGGTGGGCCATTTCCAGCACAAATCCAGGTTGGATAGGATAAAAGAGAGGAGAGAGAGAGAGAGACTCAAAATATCTTTTTCCTTCTCCATATCCTCTCCCATGGGAAAGAAAATGAGTGTATTAAAAGTTAATCCTTAAGCCTCTAAGTCTCCTATATGATGCACATCTCATCCCTGGGTGCTGAAGGAATAGTATGTAAATACCCAGTTAACAAGAAATAAATCCAGACACTCTGTTTGGTTGTCTTTACGGGGTCCGAGGACTTGTATATATCGGAAAGTTTTACCAGGTTTTAACATACAGTATAACTATGACATGTTAAAACCCTATTGTAGACAGGACAATTTGTATTTGAACATGTGTTAGCTGGCAGGGGTCAACCCTAGTAGTTTACCTTCACCAGCTAATGCGTGTCAGAACTACAGCATGCCTTTGTCTACTGGTATAGACATGGCTTCAAGCTAATTGGAATGTTGCCATTGACTTCCCGGGAAGCAATATCAGACTCAACATTTATCTGAATTTTGTCCTGTCTGATATTTGTGCTCTGACACCATCCACTGCCTTGGAATCCTACCTTTAAATTTCTATTTGGCAGGTAGTTGGACCTACATGTCCATGGTGATGAGCACATTATAAATGCATTAGACAGAAAGAGAGAAGTGACTTAGCAAGTGCCACACAGCAAGTGCTCAGGCCTGCAGGGTGTTGAATCCTTTGGCCCAATCCAGCAAAACACTTAAGCATGTGCTTAACTTTAAGTGCTGTGCTGTATTAGGCCAGAGAGCTGAGCACCTTGCAGGACTGAGGTCTAAATCGGCAGGTGAGTCAGCACTAGAACCTCGGAGCTCTGTCCCAAGAACCCAGTGCCATGCTCTAACCCCTACACCATACTGCCTACATGTAGGGATGTTACCAAGCATGAATTCAGCAGCCTAAATTCATGGAAGGGTTGATATTGCAAGCTTCAGAATATGACAAATGTAAGGTGTGTAATGCATGAGTGTATGTGACTCTGTGGCATCTCTCTGCAAACAAAGCTGCTGTTTACTGACAAGTCTGGGCTGTGCAAATTCACCAGCATGCAGTGAGGGCCTTCATCTGCCAGAGCACAAATTCTTTGCTTGTAATTAACAGGGAGCTGCTGGTGAGAGGCAGCGTAGTGTGCAGATCCCCTCCCCACACAAGACAAGGGGAGTGATTGAAACTCTTAGTGTTGCCTACTGCTTGGGCTCCAGCTGCTGTTATTGGAGCAGCTGCTTCCCCATCAGGAGGGACTGGGGCACCTTTGATCTTTCTTGTGTGGTGTTACATGTTGAGGAACATTTTTCTTTGAACAGATGAAAGTTTGTGACAAAACTCTGCCAGATGCATCCTTCCAAAGTAATGTGACTCCTGTTAACCAGACTTTGTTTTCACATCCCATCCCATGAGCCAGATGAGATTCCCAGAAGTGCCTCGTTCAGCCAGATTGTGTCTGTCTCCACAGGGGCCTCTGTTATAGACGTTTCTGCCATATTCCAGAGTCTGAGCTGATCTAAGAATAAAGTGAACATTCTTTGTAAAGGTTTATCCCTCAGGCTGGTGTCTTTAGTGTTATCAAAAGAAAAGACTAAAACTGTTAATACTCTGGTTTATTTTAGAGACGGGTCTGAACAGCAGAGTTGTATCTAGATCTAAACTTTTGCAGAGTTTGTGGGTGCTCTGAGCTGTGGATATGGGTTCTTATGTATTCTATGTCATCCTGTGTGTCCTATCAGTTATGAGTTCTCTGGAGCTGGAACTGTCCTCTTTGTACATATCTGTACATAGCCCAGCACAGTGGGACCCTGATCCTTGATTGCAGTTCCTAGGCGCTACTACCATAGTATAAATAACTAGCAACTGAAAACCCTGGCTGTCACAGGGGTGTAAGTCATAAAGTCATGTGTTTTAAAAAAAAAAAGGGCCAAAATGGTTGAGAACTTAAAAATTAGATGGTAACGGACCGCAAATCCCAGTGACAATTGAACCTGGTGATATTCTGAACAGAGAGAGTGCTCAGCCATGCGTGTGGCTGTTTCCATCACTTCACACTGATTGAGCAGACGTAACAGTGACACACAGACCGACAATCTTGGAATCTTTTTATGTAGATAATGAATAAGGTGCTGGATTACCAGGCCTAGAGGCTTATGTCCTGTGTTTAAGCACAGACAAAACACAGTATGGGCTGTGGCGGTGCAAGCTTTTCCCACCTGTCACTCCATCAATGTGCCTCAATCCTGACCTTCTTTAGTGGTCAGAGGGGAGTTCCAGCCTGTGACCCATTCAGTCCTTGATCTTTCTGCTGGAACTGCCAGTTCAGATTCCAAGGTGCTTTAAACGCATGGTGATGGGCACCATAGAAGACATATAAGATAATCATTGTCATTTGTGCTGGCACTGATAGCAATATGAGCTCCTAACAACTCTGAATTGGGCTGAGACCAGGCTACTGAGCAGACATCAGATAGTAATAATTGATTATTATTTGCTTGGTCTGCAACTCAAACCAGCTACTTAGAGGTCAATGTCTGCAGAGCCTATTCCCAATCCCCTGAGCCCTGTGAAGTATGATTTCCTATTCCACTCCTTAGTTCCCTAACTCCAGCAGTAAATACTTGGAGGCCAAGAATGTTGTTGCTGATTATTGTTAGTTACTGTACAGTTAAATTAAAGAATAGCCTTTGTGACCAGTCAGTCACAGCAAAGGTATTGGGACTCACTGGGCTAGGACTCACGCTGAAGGCTCCTTTGTGACGAGCTGGCTAGGAAAGGGTAAGGGGTCAGGTGGATTTGCAGGGAAGGGGATCTCGTGTCTCCTTAGCTCAGCTGTATCTGGATCCCTCAATCCCATTCTCAAGCATCTGAGAAAATGTGGTGGTGAAGCAAACTAAAGGCTGGTTTGAAAGCAGGAGCTGGCTTAATGGCTTTCATATCACTGGGGAGTAAACTACTCCTCCCTTGCTCCCTGAAACACACCCATAATGCAACCAGACAGCCAAGAGATAGGAGTTACAGATGGAAAAGATCTGTTAGGTCCCATCCAGTCCATCTCCTGCTGAGTAGCACTGGTTGGTTCCCCATAGTGTGTGCTCCGGGGCTGTACCCAGTCCACTTTTGTCCCAAATGGTATGACTCCAACCATTCCCTTGAAACACTATTATACTGTCTAATGTTCTCATAGGTAGCAGGCTTTTCCTGCTGGTCAGCCTAAATTTTCCTTTGCTTATTTCATCCCATTACTCCGAGTAATACCACCCTAAAACTGTAAGCTCTCTGGCGTGGAGATTATCTTTTGGTTATGTGTGTATACAGTACCTAACCCAGTGAGGCCTTGATCCCTGACCTGGATCTCTAGGTAGGTGCTCCTGCAATTCTAATAGATAGGGGGCGATCAGTGCAGACAGAGGATTTGAAAGACTAGGTAACATGACAAGAGAAAGGGGAAGGTTTCAGAGTAGGAATGCAGGGTGACTGTGCACGCCTCGTGCTCCACCATAGCTGTCCCAAGCTAGGCTAGGGCAGGGTTTGGAGCAGGCCAGAGGAGGGACTGAGGTGTGACCAGGGAGTCCATGAACTTTGAAGCATGGGCACCTAATCTTCATCCATTGACAGGAGATCATCAGTCACCATCACCAGTGCAGTGTCTGCACAGCTCCCAGACCAGAACCTCAACTAAATAGGTCAGAGACATTTGGACTCTAGATACTGCTGGAGTTATCTTGTTCTTGATGATTTTCCCCAGAAATTGGCTTTCAAGATATGCTGATGGCTGGAAAGATTATCTGCAGCCAAAGGTGGTTTCTTCGTAATTTTACACTCTAGGTCACACAGAATCTGTGACAGAGCTAAGACTAGAAGCCAAAATTCTTGATGAGGTAGCTAGTAGGTCACACTCACTCCCTGCAGATTGCCTGTAAATTTGTGTGAGTATTTCTTTAACTGGCCTTCACTGGTAAATATTGGTGAGAACTCAAAACCATAAGCCTTCATCACAAAGCTCCATTCACTGTTGATTTCATAGTTAAGTCTTCTCAGGTGCCTGTCCTGCCAAGTAGGAAAGTCCGTGGAGATTCAGAATGTCAGTTGGAGTGGGAGGTAGAGTAGCTTGATGCGAGACTGAAGCCTGGAGAGATATGTGCCAGTCTAAGAAATCTGTCCATCCTCAGGACACAGTATGGGACAATAAATATCCATCTATAGCAGTGGTCCAACAAACTGCAACCTCAGGGCCAAATCTGGCTCTCAGGATCCTGTAATACAGCCCTTGGCTCGTTCCTCCTTGTAACTTCTGCACAAGGATAAAGCTGATCAGCTCCTAAGACTTCAGGTGAAAAACGAGGAGTTTCTACGCGTACATCAGGACAGATACAAATGAGGCAGAGCCCTCAAGTTGCTGGCACATTGCCAGCATGGCCCTTGGTGGTGCACAGTTTGGGTGTTGCTCCAGGTGTACAGTCTGGGGCTGTTTACTAGATGACTAATCAGTCTGGAAAGCAATTCCTAGAGGCCTTTCTGTGCCACTGGGACCCCTGCCATTTGAGCACAGGTAATTGTAGCCCGAAGCCAACTGCTTTCCTGCTGCATGATGTAACTCTTCACAGCTGTGCCAAGCTACCTTTGGGCTTTCTTCTTCTGCCTTGTCTTTGGCTGCTCTTTTCCTTTGTGGTTGAGGAAAGGGCGCTGTATACGAAGAACTGGTTTCCAGCCTTCAAAGCTCAGGGGTCATGTTGGCCACCTCTGGAGTGTTGTCTGTGCTTGGGAGAAGGAACATCCTGCAGGGACAGTGGGAATGGATGATTTGAAAGGATTGTAATCCAGTTCCAAAGGGGGTAGACCCATGTTGGAGAACAGTTCATTGAATCCAGGAATCTGGACAGCTTAGTAGTGAAACTGGACCATTCATCTTAGGTCACTGGTCTGAATTTGGCCTGTAACAGCAGAAACTGTAATATCTTACTGACGGGCAGACCAGTGTCAAGATAAAACCTTTTATTATGAACAGGGACTACGTACAGGAATGAGGTAACAAACTTCCTACTACCCTATATACTGTAGCTTGTGACTGCCCTGCCCTGGACTGCTTTGTTTCTGACCCAGCAGGAAGTATGTCCCAGGAAACCCAAAGACTGCATGAGAGTGTACAGGAACCCTTGTAAGTGCATTACTACACTTCCTGGAGGACGTAGACCTTGTCTACATTGCGGGGACTCCTGTTGTATAGCTAGGTCGGTGTAGCTATGCTGGCATAACTCTGTAAACATAGCCTACGGTGATGGAAGGGGTGTTCCCATCGCTGTAGGAACATCACTTCCTCGAGTGACAGTAGGTAGGTTGACAGAAGCATTCTTCCGTCACCCTGGCTGTGTCAACACCAGGGGTTAGGTTGGCTTAACTACGGCACCCGGGCGGTGGATTTGTCACGTGAGTGCTGCAGCCTCACCAACCTAAGTTTTACAGGTGGACCAGGCCTGACACTGTAGGAGAGAAACTGCAAGTTACTCTCCTCTGATGGCTGTTTGGTTGCTGCATGTGATGTGAGCTGGTGAGCTCGTTCCTATCCCTAGAGGTGGTGGTAGGAGGCATAATAAAATAACCTTCCATATAGGGTACTCATGGGGGCCGTCTCAGCAGAGAGGCCAAGCACTGAATTGCCACAGAGACTCCATTTCCCTTTCGCCCCTGCAGGTGAGGCTCCAGGTGGGGCTAAGTCATGTCACGTCAGAAGCTTGCTCTGACATTGCCCAGGCTGCACCTATTCTGTGGCCAAAGAAGGGACTTCAGTGTTCAGGGTTGTCAGCTACAGCACTATATCCACCCAGATAAAACCAGCTTCACCTGGGAAGAGATCTGATTATTGTTACCTTGTGAAAACAACACTGTGGGCCGCTACCACTGTGAGTGTCCCAGCTCACCAGGAGCGGGTGTGTGTGTGTGGTCTTGCTGCCAGCCCCTTGCTAGTCCAGTAACAGTTAATAGACGTTCATCTCAAAAATGGCCACCTGGACTTTTAACTCCATGTAGCAGAGTGTGGCAGGGCCCCCTTGGCTTCTGCCTCTGCTAGGTTCATAAAGTCACTCTGAGACCCTGGGTTTAGTAACCACTGGTGCACATTATTTCAGGCTTGTTCCCACCACTGTTTCACCATGTACAAGTAACCCTTCACTATCTGCAGGGAGGGGAGAGCTACCTCTGTGCTTCCATTCCCTGCCTTTTCCCTTTCCTCCTGCTCTCCCCTGGCTTCCTTCCCCTGAGGCTTTGATGCAGCCCCAGGGTAATTAGCAGCTGTCTCTGCCTCCCCAATTAGGGTCAGGTTACCTCCAGCTGCTCTAGTTTGTTCCCCTAATGAGGAATAGGGGTGACAGAGGGCTGAATATGCAACCCTCTGCCCAGCACCCTGTCACAATCCACAACAGAGAAAGTTTGTCACACATTGTAATTGAAGGTGCAGTCAGATTGTCAGGCCATGACTTGGGGCTGGGTTTTCTGAGTTAGGCCCAGTGAGCTTCTCTGCTGCCCCAGCACCACCTCTTAGGAGAAGCGGGCAAACTTTTTTATGTCACCTAAGGAGTCTGGATTGCTAATGCCTGATGGAAGTGCTTGGAGACCTAAGTTCACTGCCCTTCTTTCCCAGGTGACACAGTTCTTTGGACAGGTGTGTCAGGGTGGGGGCACCTCCAGCAGGGGGCAGAGAAGAGGTATTGTACTCCTCGTCATGCTGTTACACATCCCCGACTCACTCGCACTGTCTGTATTGTGCTCTTGAAAGAATCCTTGTGCAGGTCTCTGTGGTCGCTATGTTGAAGAGTCAGGACTCTAATAAGGGTGTGCAGATGGCTGGGTTTGTTGTGTTTTCTCAGTCCTGTTACCTACAGAGCAGCCAAGTTAATTATAGGGCAGCCTGACAATCTGGTGGTGCAGGGCTGGCTCTGATTAGCCGAGAGGGCCTGTTTGGAGTATAATAAACATGGCCTCATGCTTTAGAGGCAGGATGGCCTAATGTTTTCAGTCACCCAAGAAGTGTGTGTAGACAGGATAAGCACACTCTCTCTCATACAGCATTGTTCCCTACAGTGCACTTATTAAGCCACACTTTTCAAATGTGGCTACTGCCCAACCTGAGACTCTTTAAAGGGGCCTGAGATTCAGAATTTGCCAAGCATCCACCTGCTGAAAAACTGACCCTTTCACAGTGTCTCAAGTTGGTGCCAAGAACCAGTAGTCACTTTTGCAAATCCTGATCATTAGTGTCTTGTCCAGTCTAGCTTTCTGTGTCCCATTTTATGCTGCCTCCTTCCTATTCTTTGCAGAGACAATGCCACAACCTAATATCTCTCCAAAGTTTTTTTTCTTCTTCTCAAATAAATAAATAAATAAATAAGGTAAATAAATAATCCCTTTCCTTATTTCATCCCATTAGTCTTCGTTATAGCCCTAGGCTCATGAATACATACCGCAATTCCCCTCCCTCCCTCTCTCTTATCTCCACCCTTCAGATATTACAGACCTATGTTGCCTCCACTGCTCCAACCCGTACATGTTTAGCTCTTTAATGTCCTCATAGCACAATCCCTGCCAAAGAATGGTAGTGTCTTTCAAGTGTCTCCAATTTGGCCATATCTTTTTGGTAATGTGGTGCCCAGAACTGAACAAAACTGTCCAAGTGCATATAATGGTCTCTCCAAACACTGTGGAGGAAAGTGATCGGAGGTGCAGTTAGTCATGGGGCAGTGGGGGATGACATGTCAACCAGATGCCTGCATGGCAATGAAGTAAAGTGAGTTCCTCCCCCCTAGCTCTGTTATCCAATGTTTTGCCATTGACTGAAAAATCTCAGATGCTCTAACAGCCTAGGAGTGTATGAGACACCAGCATAGAGTCCTTGGAGAGGTGAATTAGCTGGGGTCATCATGATTTTTATCAGGACAGGTTTACATTCCGTCCACAGTATTACATTGTATGGGGCCCCTCTGCTGAAGCCTATAGCCAGGACTTGCCAGAATCACAAATGCATCTGAGGAAGTGAGCTGTAGCTCACGAAAGCTTATGCTCTAATAAATTGGGTAGTCTCTAAGGTGCCACAAGTACTCCTTTTCTTTTTGCGAATACAGACTAACACGGCTGTTACTCTGAAATGCATTACCGTTAGTGAAGCTCTTTGAGACCCTTGGATGGAAGGTGCAGTAGACATGCAAAGGACTATTATTACTTGTTTTATATTATCTGTTGTTATATTAATAACATTTTCCCAGCCCAACTGTGGGCTAAATTATTGACAAATGAACAGATGCACATGGGGAGTAACAATGAAATCAAGTTCTAAAATGGGGACGCCCCTCATTTGTGGATGGGATGGGGTATACTTGAATGCTGTCGACTGACCCAGAGATAGAGACAGACATCCATGGAGGCAGAGCTGAGGTAGTGTATGGGGGGGAGATGCATTTTCAAAGCTTGCTTCCTCTCTGAGGGGAGCAGGAAGCAGCTCTCATGGCTTATCACTTATTCATGGCTTTTGTTAGTAGCACAGAGATAACAAATGGAGACATGCTGTAGGGATGGCACTTGACATTATGATAATGTAGATTCTCCATTAATTTAATGTTGTAGTTAGACAGCAGCTCTATGCAGAATTGCTCACTTTCCTTGACAGGTCTATCTAAGGTTGACAGGAGAAGAAGATGGGTTAGCGATTCCCATTAGTTGCTATGGCAACCAACGGAAATTACTTTCCTTCCTCCACTTTTTTCCTCCCCCTCTCCCCCAGCAGTGAAGATGTTGTTAAAACAACACGGTAACATTTTTTAAATATTTCAGCTGCTGTCTTCTGATTTTAAAAAGTGTGTTTGTATTTTTATAGCAAAATCTTTGTGTATAGGAAAGTAGAGGCTATAGACTAATGATTGGAGCAAACAGCTACTTTTCAGAGACTCTGTTCCATGCCTGGCTCTGCTACCGATTCACTGTATAACCTTATGCAAGTCACTTATATCCAAATTTTTCAACTTGGAGGCCTAAAAGAAGGCATGAAAAGCCATGCTTAGGCACCCAAGTAAAAATGGTCTGATTTTTTTAAAGGCGCTGCAGATCATAGAAGATTAGGGTTGGACAAGACCTCAGGAGGTCAGCTAGTCCAACCCCCTGCTCAAAGCAGGACCAATCCCCAACTAAATTATCCCAGCCAGATGATTAGTACTTTGAAAATATTTCCACGCGTAAGAAAGGAGAATACTCATACTTGCCTACTGCACAGTAGATTTTGAGGATTAATAAATTAGTGATTGTAAAATGCTTTGAGAAATTCAGATAAAAACACTAGCAAAATACAAAGTGTTGTTATTACTGTTTTATGTAAATAAATATATAATCCTACCTCTAAAAACAGAAGTAATGCTGTGCAGAAAAGTGACTGTGAAAGTAGTACTTTTATATTTGTACACTGCTACTATCTATGCTCTATGAGATTCCAGAAGTAATCTGCTAAATTTAATATAATTAAATGCAAAAATCCTCTGTTAATGTAATACTGAGCCCATATACATAAACACTCAAAACTCAAGAAATACAAATGCTGACATTTTCCTAATAATGTGAACTCACCCATCTTGCACATATATACTATTTTCGTATTAATTAGGATCTGCAAATCATAGCACAGTATGTGTGACTTTAAGCACACGTGTTTTCCCATTAAAGACAATAGGAATAGTCACATGCTTAAAGTTAAACAGATCTGTAATTGTTTGTAAGGGTCCTTAAAGCTGTTAAAAGCTACCTTTACTAACGTTAGTGAGCCCTTATTCACACAAGCAGTTAAAGCACAGTCTAGCCCAAGATGAACATCTAAATATATTGTTGCCCTTCTGACCTTAGTATCCCATTTGTTACACCATGTTGCCCCTCTGCTGACTGGTAGCAGAGTTTTGGGGCCATACAGGTTGGCTTCCCAGGACCATGGAGTCTGGGTATATTCTAAGTGTATCTTGTTTTATTTATACACATGCACCAGTCCTCCTGGAATAGAGGTGGTCACAAACAGCATGCAGACAGTCTCCTCTCACAGAAATCTCAGTGGAACACCAATGACAGGTTCCTACCAAGATGCGCTGGCTCCCAGATTGACTCTAATTAGCAAGATTCAGGTAGAGAGCAAGTTCTCGTGCTGCTCCCCAGTGCTCTCAGAGGATTCTTATATAACCAAACTGACAACCATACAAGCATTTCTTCTAAGACTGAAAACTTGCTTGTATGCTGAGACAAAGAACTTGGAAGGCTATGTATGACCGGGTCACTTGGGGACACCTAGCAGAACAATATACAATATTTGCAATGTGAGTAAATGAATAATTTCTTCAGCGCGCAGATCTTATCTTCAGATGTGTTTGTGCAGTGCCTAGCACAATGGGACCCTGTCTAGACGGAGGCCTCTGGGCACCATTATCATGTGTGTATATATATGATACAGGTACTAACGTCACTAGGACAACCTTTGTTTTTGCCTTCCCTGACTTTGTGTTTAAGTCTATAACTTTAATACTGTATCATTTTAGGGTTTGGCATTCAATTACCTTGTTTTTCCTTTTAAAGAAAGCAAAGGTAGAAAAGAGAAATTGCCCGTGCATGTTGGCATTTAAATGGACCCTGTCGGGCTCTCTGAGGGGAATAGGGAGGCATGACCGTACATTCCCCCCCATTGTTGCTGCTTTTGTTTGGTTGGCAGCATCTTTCTGCAAGGCTAGGTTAACAGGACAGCGCTATGAGTCAAGGGGCAGATCACAAGTAACATAAGGCGATGCCATTTTTACGTTTTTCTTACTAGTGGTGGCATGAATTTTTTGAACTGGGAAGCCTCTCATTTCTGGTTATGAAGCAACATTTTCAATATGTGCTCAGGATGTGAGCTCAAGACCCAGGATGTGAGCGCCTAATGCTTATCTGGCAGGAAGGGCGAAGGCCTGGTTTCTCAGAGAGACTTATGAATGCCATGCTGAGCATCATGGTGCCTAACTTTTAGGCACCTAGAAAATCACAGGAACAACACTGTGATCCATAAAGCCTG